>NC_064924.1:401549950-402174950 GCF_023897955.1 Schistocerca gregaria | reverse complement strand
AAGGGAACATTGAAAGCTTATGTGCAAAATCATTTAATGAAAGCAAGATACTTAGATAATCCCATACCTGAGGGTCAACTGGCCGATGTATGTTTGCCGGTACAGATACAAAAAGAAGTTTTTTTTAAAGATTGGGAAACAGTAACACAGTTGTTGACAGCATTAGAACACCTGGATACGTTTGATAAAGAATAAACAGACAGAGCAAATAGATATTTATCTAATACTAGACAACAAACTTCTAACATACAAATTACGATACAGCAACTACAAAAGGGATATAATGCTTCATCTAATGCAAATCATAGGGCAGGAGAGAGAAATAATAATAACAATAGATCACAAGAATGGGTTCAACAATCCAAGGGCTTTAAGAATCAAAGAAATGATAATGATTACTGTCAACAGACCTCAAATTCGGAAAACGAGGCACGTTCTGGGCAGAGGGTCGCAGCGCAGAACGTAAAGTAAGTACTTCAGACCCAACTGATGTTCATTGTTGTGTAAATTTCTTAGAAAAAAGTGATATTAAGGACGATTTATTGACGGAACAAATTACAAATACCACTACACACCAAACTGCATTACCAACAGTACAAGACTATGTGTAAAGTTATCCAATTTCATTTGCACTAGACTCATTCAGAGAGGTCAGTATAATATCACTAGAAGTTTTCACAGAATTGAGGAAACAAATTATATATCTAGTATTACAAGTTACAGGAGTCCACTTATGAGGAATAGATGGAAAGAAAGGTAAGGTAGTAACAGAAGAAACAAGGCTATGTTGTACTATTTTAGCCTACACATTACATCACACGTTTTTAGTCGCAAGAAATCTGATGATACAAACTTTGTAAGGGGCAGACTGGTTGTATAAACATGCAGTGTGTTTAGATTTTCTTAACAATACATTATTAATTAAGGAATTAAACCTTCAAATTCCTTTCATTCAAAAAGGTTGTGACCTACTGTCACCACAAGAATTAGCAACAGGAATAACAACTTACATGACATATACTACATCAATAACAGTCGGCCAGGATATTGAAGGGGCAATTGCCATTAAGTGTACAGAATCAGATGTTTTGAATGAATTACAGAGACAACAGTTGCACGACATATTACTACAATATAAATCAGTTTTTTTAACTCAGCCAGGAGTAATTCCAGATTACGTGCATGACTTTAAGATGAAAAGTGACAGAATATTATTCTGTAAACCTTATCCGATCCCTGCAGCACTATATCAGGCAGTATCAGAGGAGATCGAAAAAATGTTAGAAAATGGCATTATTGAAAAGAAGCAATAGCGCATATAACAACCAACTGCAAATTGTAAAAAAATCATGTGGAGATGTACGATTGGTGTTAGATGCTAGAACTTGAAATAAGCATATTGAAATGGAACGTGATAGACCATTACCTATTGAAAATATACTTACAAAATGTTCAAATTCAAGATTCTTTACAACAATGTATTTAACTACAGGATACTGGCAAATCCCATTCTCGAAACATGCACGTAAATACACAGCTTTCTTATTCAATGGATGAAGTTATCACTTTAAAGTATTGCCTTTCGGACTCAATATTAGTGTAGCTGTTTTCATTAGGGCATTAGATAAAGCCTTGGGCCCAGATTTATTGAAACAAATAGTAGTATATGTTTATGATTTAATGTTAGCATCAGCTTACTGGGAAGAGCATTTGTGTCTATTACATAGTACTTTAGATACATTACTACAGCGAGGAATAACGATAAAGCTATCAAAATCGTCGTTTGCGAAACAAACTGTAAAGTTTCTTGGACATATTGTAGAATCAAATGAGATTTCACCGGATCCAGCTAGATTAAAAGCTGTAAGAGAATGTCCATCACCGAAGAATTCAAAACAACTAAAGTCATTTTAGGACTAGTAGGCTATTATAGACATTTCGTAAAGGGACAAGCCATGAATAATCCACACTTGTTATGATTACTAAAGGCTAGAGCAACATGGATATGGGGAAACAATCAGGAACAGGCTTTCCAAGATATCAAACAATCAATATTGATGTCTGAAATACTGCATCATCCTCGTTCAGATTTAGAATTCTGTTTGTCGACTTATGCATCTGAGTACGGGATGGGTGCAGAGTTGTTTTCAGGTGATTTCGACAACACAAATGGGACACATTACACATTGGCTTTCACAAGTCGTGCATTAAATAAACATGAAATCAACTATAGTACAACTGAAAAAGAGTTACTTGCTTTGGTTTGGGCAATCCGTAAATTTCATTGCCTTTTGGGCGGGACACACTTTCATGTATACACAGACCACCAAGCTTTGCAATTTCTAATGGAGAGTAAACGTCTCAACAGTAAATTGATGCGCTGGGCACTGTTTCTTCAGGTTCAAATGGCTCTGAGCACTATGGGACTTAACTGCTCAGGTCATCAGTCCCCTAGAACCTAGAACTACTTAAACCTAACTAACTAAGGACATCACACACATCCATGCCCGAGGAAGGATTCGAACCTGCAACTGTAGTATTCTCGCAGTTCCAGACTGTAGTGCCAAGAACCGCTCAGCCACTCCGGCTGGCGTTTCTTCAGGAGTATGATATGTCAGTACACTATGTCAAAGGACATATTATTCCAGATGTTTTGAAAGTTTGCCATTAAGTATGCAAATAGAAGATCGAACAGAAGAACCAAGATCTACTTTTACAGTTTATTTTATAAGGTCAGCAGATAACATAGAGAATAGCTTACAGGGTAGGATCAAATTAGATATAATAAAGACGATTATTTTGGTCCAATAGTAAGGTATTTGGAAAGTAATAGATTACCAACAACATCTAAGGAACATTGGTTATGGACTCAGGATGTATTATTTTGGAGAAACAAGAATACAAACAAACGATTGGAGATTTTGCATCCCTCACACTAGTAAAAGATCTAATAAGGTACATACACAATGGGGCTGCACATTTTGGAGTTCAAAAGTGTTTAAGACATCTAAATAGGTTTTATCATTTTAAAAATATGTCAAGGAAGCTAACAGTGGTAATTAGAAGTTGTAAGTAATGCCAGAAAACAAAAGACGATAAACGGATACACCAATGTAAGTTATTTCCTATAATACCTAAGGGCTTATTGGACAAAGTAGCACTAGACTTTTATGGTCCATTACCATAAGTGGAGGAGGTGTAAAATACATTTTAGTAGCATTGGACTGTTGGTCTAAGTATGTGAAACTTAATCGTATAAAGGAAGCAACGACAGAGACAGTTATCACTTTGTTGCAGAAACACTTCATCGATGTGGGAAAACCAAAATGTATATTACCAGATAATGGCCCACAGTTTATTAGTAAAACATTGTGGAATTTCTTAGTATGGCAGTCAATTAAACACATAAAAATTTCAAGATACCATCCAGAATCCAGTCCAGCAGAAAGAGTTATGAAGGAACTAGGGTGATACTTTCGAACATATTGTTATGATAAACTTATTAAATGGGCATTATGATTACAGGAATTAGAAACAGTTCTAAATGAATTGCCACACATATCAATGGGTTTAGTACCCATTGAAGTTGTACAGGGAACATTTGTAGGAGAACTATTACTAAAATGTTTCCCATGGTCACAACTTACATTAAACAGACAATGCATTATTGATGAAAAAATCATGAAGAGTTTATTAACAAGTGCCAACAGTAGACTTAAAAAAGTTGATGAGCGTCGACCGACACATACTTTTAAAATGTGCAATAAAGTACTACTAAGAACTCACCCACATAGTTTATCTTTAACTGGTTCCAAAGAGAAATTCTTTTTACGATTCCAAGGACCATATGAGATATTAAACATACCTGTCCCATAGGCAGTATACCTAATAAATCATGCGACAGGTAAAGATATAGGATTATACAATGTGGAACATATCAAGCCATTCATTAAAGAAGACTACAGCTATCCATAGTAAACATGGATACATAGTTTTTTATATTTTTCTAAGTTCTTTACTGACTGAGGAAGTGGGTATGTCTCTTTGGCTATGTATTTTTGTTTATTACACTCCTGGAAATTGAAATAAGAACACCGTGAATTCATTGTCTCAGGAAGGGGAAACTTTATTGACACATTCCTGGGGTCAGATACATCACATGATCACACTGACAGAACCACAGGCACATAGACACAGGCAACAGAGCATGCACAATGTCGCCACTAGTACAGTGTATATCCACCTTTCGCAGCAATGCAGGCTGCTATTCTCCCATGGAGACGATCGTAGAGATGCTGGATGTAGTCCTGTGGAACGGCTTGCCATGCCATTTCCACCTGGCGCCTCAGTTGGACCAGCGTTCGTGCTGGACGTGCAGACCGCGTGAGACGACGCTTCATCCAGTCCCAAACATGCTCAATGGGGGACAGATCCGGAGATCTTGCTTTCCAGGGTAGTTGACTTACACCTTCTAGAGCACGTTGGGTGGCACGGGATACATGCGTACGTGCATTGTCCTGTTGGAACAGCAAGTTCCCTTGCCGGTCTAGGAATGGATTCGATGGCGGTTTGGATGTACCGTGCACTATTCAGTGTCCCCTCGACGATCAAAAGAGGTGTACGGCCAGTGTAGGAGATTGCTCCCCACACCATGATGCCGGGTGTTGGCCCTGTGTGCCTCGGTCGTATGCAGTCCTGATTGTGGCGCTCACCTGCACGGCGCCAAACACGCATACGACCATCATTGGCACCAAGGCAGAAGCGACTCTCATCGCTGAAGACGACACGTCTCCATTCGTCCCTCCATTCACGCCTGTCGCGACACCACTGGAGGCGGGCTGCACGATGTTGGGGCGTAAGCGGAAGACGGCCTAACGGTGTGCGGGACCGTAGCCCAGCTTCATGGAGACGGTTGCGAATGGTCCTCGCCGATACCCCAGGAGCAACAGTGTCCCTAATTTGCTGGGAAGTGGCGGTGCGGTCCCCTACGGCACTGCGTAGGATCCTACGGTCTTGGCGTGCATCCGTGCGTCGCTGCGGTCCGGTCCCAGGTCGACGGGCACGTGCACCTTCCGCCGAGCACTGGCGACAATATCGATGTATTGTGGAGACCTCACGCCCCACGTGTTGAGCAATTCAGCGGTACGTCCACCCGGCCTCCCGCATGCCCACTATACGCCCTCGCTCAAAGTCCGTCGACTGCACATACAGTTCACGTCCACGCTGTCGCGGCATGCTACCAGTGTTAAAGACTGCGATGGAGCTCCGTATGCCACGGCAAACTGGCTGACACTGACGGCGGCGGTGCACAAATGCTGCGCAGCTAGCGCCATTCGAAGGCCAACACCGCGGTTCCTGGTGTGTCCGCTGTGCCATGGGTGTGATCATTGCTTGTACAGCCCTCTCGCAGTGTCCGGAGCAAGTATGGTGGGTCTGACACACCGGTGTCAATGTGTTCTTTTTTCCATTTCCAGGAGTGTATTTGGTGACATAGGATTTATATGATTAAGCTTGTGCACACTGTTAATAATTCACATAATGATGTCTCCTTAACGGGAGGAGTATCAGGAGAGTAGATACTTAGACATTATGTAATTTACTGGTAACAACCATAATTAAAAATTAAAGCGAAAGAGCTAGAGGCTAATCTTATTTAAAGACGAAGGCAGGTACAGGAATGTTTAAGTATAGAGATGAAGGGACATATGTAGTTAAATTATAAAGAAGGAAGAAACGTGGTTAATGAAACATAGTCTTACAGGGTTGGCAGTTGCGGTTATTAAGTATTAGGAATATTGTAGAATGGAAGAGTCTTACCTCAAAAGAGAGAAAAGAGAGGTACCTACATATAGATATATTTAAGGAGATGTAACCTGACCCATGAGGCAGGCTCTCCATTATTAAATGAGATGCTTTCAGGACCCAGAAGGGCAGGGCTCTCATATAGTTAGGGCGAGATTCTATCAGGATTCAGAAGGGCAGGGCTCTCAATTTGTTAGCGATATAATGCCAGGTGTAGAACGGTTATCCACCACCATGACTAATAGATGAATTGCATTAAGTGACAGGCAAATTGGCCTCCAAATTAGTTGTGAAAGATGATTGACAGTAATAATGATGATATAATTATCTTGTTAGCAGAAATATTTTTAACAGCTGTTCCTATTCCTCAATGTCTACAGCAATTAATACAAACAACGTTTGTATAGAACAATTAAGCTATGAAAACCAATAGTAAAATTAGTAAAATTAATAATGAGTACAATGTATTGTTATAAGTCGACTGTTTACTTAAGTGTGTAAACTAGTAACAGGTGTATGGAAATGAGCTGAACAAACTAGGAACAAAGAAGAATGTAAAGTATAACGTCTGGTACCACCATTTAAGGTTGAAGTAATTATGACAAATTTTCATATTCAGAAGTAGAGCAAAGTTCACATGTGTGAGTAATCGTTATGATGAGAAAAGGGGTGTAATGAAAAGTAAACAGTGTGATTAGTAATTAAGGACTCTAGTTAACGAGACTATAATGACTTAGAAATTGAGACAATAATATGATAGACATTGTGCTATAAGAATGATTAATGAATAAATAGACTTTATATATTAAGTAGATATGGTAAAGGTAAGAAATACTACATGGGAAATAATACACGGACATGCAGCAAGTAATCGAGATAATCTGTGGAAGGCAGAGTTTAAGGTTATATAATTATTATAATTTTGTATATAGTTAACGTCAAAGGATTTGTGTAGGCCGGGGCTACAGGAGGGATGTGTGGTGTAACAGACGACAAGTGGTCTGTTGCATGCGCATCTATCGCCCCTGACCTAGCACAAATTCTAATTAAATGATAAAATTCAGTTGCGGGTTAGGATTTGTTAGTTATGTGCATAAATACTGCAGACGTTTTTGGTTTTTATATGTGCAGATAATTCAGTCACCGAGCCAGCAACCGGAGCGGACTTTCGTTGACGCTGCAAGTAGCGGGCCCCCATGGAGCAAACACAGTGAGCCTGATGACGTCGCTCCATGGAGGTCCAGAGTCACGGCGACGGGATTCTCCGAGGCGGTTGTTGGACTTCGGAGGAAAAAAACGAAGAGTGTCTAATGAGGAACTTTGTGTATAAAAGCGAAAGCAGGAAGAAGCAATTTAACGGAGGGTAACGCAGTAGGCGGTACCTCAAGAGCCGACTGTACACAGGTATCAGAAATAAATCGCTGTGACCATTGTAAAAAAGCAGTTCTGAATAAGATTTATTACGAGAAGCAGTCAGGCAGCGTCAGTTACTGGTGAATGATCGCCATAGGCGACATTTTCTTCATCAGCTGCGCCGTCCTCTCTTTCACTCGACGAATTTAGTCAACATTAAGACAGAGCCGAACTACGCAAATGAAAAAAACTCATCAATGGGGCGGGGACAGCGCAGGCTGCCGACCTTTTACTCGTGCGACACGTCCGTGACGATGTTGGATAGAAGTGTGGCGAAATTTGATACCAATATGCCATCATTAAAGCACCTTAAAGCTCAAATGAACTTCTAAGCTCTAGCCTTTTTTTGGCACGTGTCGACACCTTGCTGTTTGGAGCGTCGCCGAGCCCGAGTGTGACGTCACAGGACGACACGCTTTCCGCCATTACATAGGAAGGTTGTAGGCACCTTTGAGCCAAATTTCAAAATTATATGTAGCATTCAGAGACAATTACAAGGTTTCGAAGAGACGATATTTTAATAGCGTTGCGTAGTGTAGTACTGTTTTCCTTCTTCTACTTTTTTCGTTTCCTTCACAATCACATAGTCTGAATGTTCAGAAATTAAAAGATCAAAATGTTAAGCACTCTTTTTTAAGCATTCATCATCACTTGCGTACGACTATCCCATTAAAAATCGTGTTGGTGACTGTCGCGATTGACACCGGCAGTGGAAGCCTATGTATTTGTATGTGAACTGTTTTGCCACACAGTATGTGTGTTATCAGGAACACGAGCCGCTAGCAGCGATATCTGTATTTTCAGCTGTCTTACTTCAGGCAGCAAACCACATGCTCATAGCTGCGAAGCCCGTCTTTCAATATCCCTAAACAGACAGAAACCGGTGTGAAGGGTGTTGCATCTGAAATTCAATCGGATATCGAAGACAGTGATACATCACCAGCCTAATCTAGAATGTCCGCGGACCCATCCCTCTACACTGCGTCACTTTACGTGGAGAGAACCCTTGATCTTGGAGCAAGCTGCGGAGCGGAAGATGGCAAATCTGGTAAGTAGAAGACGAGCCAGTGGCTAAAAGCGATGGCTGATTTCTGCTGTCACACTCCACCTGCCTACTCTACGACAACTTCTGTTTACGTACTTGAATTGGATTTGGGTTAGCATTCTGGCTGGACTTCCAAATGTTTACCTTCAACGACCATGCGAACTGAGAGTATACAGTCTATAAACTATGTTTAGGAATGTCAATTCAAAATAAAACAAGTAGGTCTAATTATGAATAATAAAATGGAAATGCGGCTGAGCTACTATTAACAGCATAGTGAACGCATTATAATAGCCAAGATAGAACAAAGAAAACACTCCCCACAACAGCACAAGTTCATATTCTTAACAAGCGCTGCCGGTGATGGAACAGATTGAAAGAATGTATGATGGGAAAAAAGAAATTATTAAGATCGTTAAGGGAGAGGAAAATTTAATTGTGATGGACGATTGGAATTCGACAGTAGGTAAAGGAAGAGAAGGGAAAGTAGTAGGAAAACATGCACTAGAGGAAATGGATGCAAGGGATAACCAACTGGTAGAATTTGGCACAAAGTGCAGTTCAGTAACTGATAAGACTTCGTTTAGGAATCATGAAAGGAGGCTGTGGGACTAAGTGCGGAAGAGACCTGGAGAGATTGGAAGGTTCATGTAGAGTGTATAATGGTAATATAGTGATTCTGAAACCAGAGGTTGAACTACAAAATATTTCCAATGGTATGTGTGGACTCTGACTATACTTTTTTGGTAGTTAACTGCAGATTAACGCTAAAGAAATTGCAGAGAAATGAGAAATTAAGAAGACACGAAACGGGTAAACTGTGTGACTCACTTGTTGATATTTTCAAAGGCAGCATTGGGCTGTGATTGAGTGAAGGGAAGGGATGAAATACAACAGAAGACGAATGGGTAGGTTTCAAAGTCGAGATACTGAAGACAGCAGGCGACCAAATATGAAAACGAGAAGACGACATGCAAATCCATGAACATCATGCAAAAAACTGACCTTAATTGACTAAAGGAGAAAACATAAAGACGCAAAAAATGAAGCACGAAAAGGGAAATACAGACGTCTACACAATGAGATTGAGAAAAACTGCAAAATGACAAAGCACGAATGGATAGAGGAGAAAATCAAAGCTGTTGAAGCATGCATATCTATGGCAAAGAAATATGCCGCCTACAGGAATTGATTCATACAATCTGCTGATTCTTCCCTAAAGTTAGCCGAGGTTACAAAATTATTGAAGCTCCAACCAAGTACATGTACCTTCCAGTGACAATCCAGACATACCATCTTCCTGTGTTGAATATTGAAGACCAAGACAGACATCTCATCGACTATCACGGTGATGAAATCGTATCGTGTTTACACATGAAGATGGAACAGGAGCAGCATGTGTGTAAGGCATAAAGCCAACAGACAACCGTCAATGCATCAGTTTGCAGTGGAAGCACAACGAATTAACATGTAGAAACTGTCAATTTCTCAAATCACTAGGCTTGAAATGGCGCAACGATTGCACCCAATATAGTTGCCTCAGTCGAATATGACGAATGATTTATACATCAAGAATACTTCCCACATAAACCTTTTGTTTGGGCAATATTTGTCAACAATGACAAGAATGAACTTATGATTTAATATCAGGATACTGTAACAATTTTTCATGCTGTAACACTATCCAGCGACAGTTTCCTATGCTGTGAAAGAAAAGTAGTTCAAACAGACGGAAACGAGACAACAATGACTCATCTCACTGGTAATGCTTTGCATTCCTGATTCAAGAAATACGGTACAAACTAAACGGAACTGAAATTGCCTGCACAGGCACTGTAGGGATCATATCAACTTTAAACCACACATTTCCGCTTCGAAATCAGGCTTTGAACGGTTTAGAAATGCAAACTGGATCATGGGTGAAACATAAGATTAACCTACAACTGAATACAAATGCAACAGTTTGTACATATATCCCAATATGTTAATTCGAGGACATGAGGTGTGTTCTTGTAAATGTAAAGCAGGAACTTTTTCTGGTAAAAAGTGCAAAGGATAGTAATGCATACAAACAAGGAGAAAATACACCTGAAACCAACAAGATTGTTAGTGATAAGTTAGTAGAGGATGATGCTTCATATTTTAGTAATTGACATTTAGCAGTTGAAACTTTTAAATATGATTGATTTAGGAATTAATCTGCCATTGAATTTCCAGTCAGAAGAGCTTTTTGACTATCCTCTGCTACCAAGCAGCACTCGACAAATATGGACTATTAAGACGTAACTGCAATTAGAAACACTTTGGTTGATAATACTTACGCTACAAAAAGGTAGGAAAGGGAACTAGAGTCTTCATTTAAGCGATTTCAACTACTGCAGTGTAATTAACGCAATTGTTTACCTTAATGCTACGTTGTACCTCTATGAAAATTTGCATGAATACTGGAGTAATAAAATCTACGGTTTATTATTCAATATATATGCGAAATTTCGTCCACCATACGATGAAGATTGTAGAGAAGTTGGATGCATGCTCAGTCCAAAGGAATTTAATAAGTTTACACCATATGTAGTGACAGAACATGTCCCATAGATGCCTGTATATAATACGAGGCACCTGAGAACTTTCCAGATATCACTGCTAGGTATGTGCTGATACTACAAGTCTGTGTTGAGAATTGCTCTCCAATATAGGGAATTGTACAGAGACTCACATAAATGAATAGTCACAGCATTGCATCTGAAGTATTAATAGATGGCACCTCAAAGTATGAACATCATAATAGACACTCAAGGATTTTTTTATGACTGTGGACAATTTACATATAAGGATATCACATATGTTGTGTACACGAATAGTAGACGCGTTTTTACGACAGTAGCCACAAACGTTGCGCCATCTAAACCATTCAGAGACTTGAAATGTTCCAAGACAATAAAAAATGCATTCTGGTTGAGTCACAAGTATCATGAAACTCATTGTAATGATCCTTGAATGAATCAAGGATTATAAAAAATTCATTTCAAATTTTCGACCATGGTTATATACGTGAAAGGCAGTGATAAATCATTATGGATGCCTGATATTTACAAGCATGCAGCAATCAGACACCGAATGACTTTTGATTGTTCATCGCTCAAGCTCATGGAGGAAAAGTAGAATGCTTGCGATCTGAATTTTCGTGTGTTTGTATAGGACAATATACTGAATTAGGTGAAAATAAATTATTTTATTAACAAAGTTTTTTCATTACTTCACTGCTGTAATGTGTAAATTTGGCGCAGCCAAGGTTGCAGTTAAATAAAATGGTTCAAATGGCTCTGAGCACTATGGGACATAATGTCTGATGTCATCTGTCCCCTAGAACTTAGAACTACTTAAACCTAACTAACCTAAGGACATTACACATATCCATGCTCGTGAGAGGATTCGAACCTGCGACCATAGCTGTAGCGCAGTCCCAGACTGTAGCGCCTAGAACAGCTCGGCTACTGCGGCGAGCCAAGGTTGCGGCCATAATTTAGCTGAGTCAATGGTTGCCAGCGTGGGTCAGTGTGATAACTGGGCGACAAATCACTTAATGTTAGTTACCTGTCGCTGCGACAGCAACGCAACACAGTTAGCTAATTCCAAACCTGGCTACCCACAAATCTGTCGCACGTCTGGCGACTCTTCCACTGTATAAGGCGAGGCTCCAGCAGAATCCCTTTCAGTGTACATCTGACTTTCAAGACGAAACGTCGCAACAACATCAGCCCTGGAGAAAGGGAGGAGGCTGTAGCGATCGTGGATGCCTTCTTCTCGTTCTGTAACACCTCCATCAATGACATAAAAATTTTCTGCTACTTCACGTCGTGTTTTACGTTAATTTGACTTGGAATTTTAATATCAGGGAAACAAAACAACTATCAGACGACAAAGGAAAGATTACTGATGTCCAAACGATAACCAACAATGTATCCTAAACAAAATGCCTTTATTGGGAAGTGGAATTCTCACATGTGTGCATGGATCTAGTGAACAGCAGGCTTACCTGTTGGTTGTACATCTCTGAGGTCCGACAGCAAATTTTTGGTTTTTAAACTTACCCGATGTTACCAGCAGTGCAGCTGCCAGAGTGTTGCGCTCTACCATATAAACTTTGATAACGAATTGAACTGTGACAGCAACACTCAGGTAGAAGCTGGTACACCTGTAAATGAATAACAAATTTTTTTGTAAAATCTTAATATATTTTTGAAGAGTAGTGCCATGCAAATTTATAGGTGAACATTCGTTACAGCAACTGCACAAAGTTACAAAAGCTTTGATTAGAATTCAAGATGTTCACATGACCATAACTTCTTACTCTTGACCCGACCATACTGAAGAAAAAGTAACTCACACACAAATTTTCACAGCTAAGCTGCCACAATTCTACTACTCTTCACAGTATATGACTTCTGGTACCTGCCACACGGAACTTGTTACCACCACACCAGAAAAGTACAGGAATTGCTGGCACTTACTAATCCAATGTTCTCCCAAAACCAATGTTATAAAATAATCTCTGTCGCAACCATGTGGTCATCAGTAACTATAAAATCACAACTCTGAGGCAGTAAAGACTGATGTAGTCCAAGTATTCAACTTACTGACATGAACTGAATGATGGCATCGATCCTGCCATAAGCTTTGCGCATTGTCTAACATTGTCTGTCTCCTATCGTTGTCACGAATCAAAATATACTTTGGCAATACCAAAGAAATTCATTTCCTAAGTGATTTTATTTTCTGAGTCTTTATTGACTTCATATGCACAATAACAAAGCATAACTACGGAGCTGACATTCGCCGTATGTTTGATCGTTCCAACTGCCAGCTGCACTCTCTTAACAATAGCATGTCACCTCAACTTCTGCCCATCTTAGGTGTTAGTGACGTCAAACCATCCACTTTAAGAATGGCTGATGCTTTTAATGTTATAAAAGCTTATGTTGTTGCTACGATGCAGACACTCTCAGAAATTCTCGTACCTCATATGTGTGGCAATATGTAACTTTATCGTGTACAATTTTTTCTCTGCCCTTGAACATTCCTTTGGACTCTTCCACCATGTCGTACTGAAGGGGTTTCTATTTCTGCAGACAACACAGAATTTTCGCATAGGACACAGTACTATTCTGCCAGCTTTTGAACATTCCCAACAGCTTGAGATGGGTCCACATCACTGGTGACTTGCGTTTTTGTGGCCAACATCGCCCAGCTACACGATCATGGTGGTACACTCTTGCCTCTGGCTCACACAGATTCAGATCAGTAACACTGAATTAAAAATTTAAATACCTCATGATTCTAAGATCGCGGTTCTGCTTTCACCAAACTTCTTTTAATAAAATTCTCTAATCATCTACTTTTGATTCCAGTTTAGTATGTCTCTTCTTAATTATTTTAATTTATTAATTTAGTAACGGGGGAGTGCAATGAGTGTGCACAATGGACAGATATAACCACTGCCACGTCTCATCCATCCCCACTGCTTTCAAGACTTCCATGAATTTCGAAGAAAAGGTGATTAATCCATTTCATGTTATTACCCAGACATGTAGGTAAACTTTATTTTTATCTGTATTATACTTAACAGCTTTTGATCCTGGCATTTTCATGTCCGTTACAACTACTACCATATCTTTGGAGTTTTCCCTATACTTGACACTATTGATTTAAAAAAAAAACAGCAACTGATACTTAGTAGTACCAATTTCCTTGCCAAATGAAATACATCTAATCTAAAATTCATTCTAATACAATAAATTACAACAAGACCATTTCTTTTTGTGATATACGCACTGTATTCACAATAATACTGTTGCACTACTTAATATTTGGAATTAGACTTCACCACACAGTTTCACATGCTAGTGTTGTGGTAATTGAAAATACATGAGAGGAGTGACTGCACCTTGAGATCTGACAATAGGCATGGCACATGAGGAAGGTATTACTGCACACTACATCTGCGATAATTTCGTCTCAACCTTCGTGACTGACAGCATCCACTCCAACCCCTACCTCTAAGGATTCTTCTCATTTGTGTGCAAGGTTCACAAATCTCAGAATTTTTTGCTCACAGTGGGGCCTGGACGCCACGAATTGCCTCACTGCACAGTAAAATTTGTAAGGACCTAGACCCAGCTTTCTTTGTAATGTTAGCTTTTTCTAGATAGTTTTGGAATATCTTTAGTCATGGCTGGTTAATCGTTGGAAGCTATCATTATTTCCTGTCATGGTTTACTCCAACAAATGACTACTACTCTTGACGCCATCGACTTTTCTGAGACCATTACTGCACTGTGATACTCTTTTAGTAGACTGAATATCACATTTCTTTGTTGCTTTCAACACAGTTACTTAATCCCTACACTTTCATTTATTAACCACTTACCCTAACTTCTCTAGCAACTCAATTGCTACTTCACCTTGCCTGCTTTACAACTATGTAAATGTAAAAACTTAATAGTATTCTGGTGCTCGATGCATTTCAACCAATTAATAACCAAAAATCCGACATGATCAATTCCTTTTCCTTAACATTATTCTTTTGCTCTATGCTGCTCAGTGTTTGTTTTCTTAATTTAATACATAGTATTTACAGTTTAAGTACTTGTTGGGGCTCCAAATCAATCATCTCTTTTACATAACATCTTCATCCTTGCACACATGTCACAGTTTGCACTGTTACCTTAGTTCCAAGCAACATTTCCTTTATGCATAATACTCTTTTAATCCCAAGAAACCTTATTCATTCATAAATAGCTCCTACATTGTGTTTCTGTTGCTCTTTAAACTCCTTAAGCTCTTCGTTCCTCTTTTTTTTCTAATTTCTACCTTACTTTGATAGCCAAAGATTCCCATAACTGGTTCCTTTTGCTGCAAAAACGGAACCACTACTGCCTATTCTTTAACACACATTTTCACTTTACACAATGTAACATTTACATCACAACCATACAAATTCAGAAAATCTACAACTATAATCCAGTTAAAATTGAATTTCGAAATTATCAAACACATGTGAAAGATTGCTTTGGGCAATGCCTCTGTAGTGCTTAGGATTTTAACGTTGGAGACCACCAATACTGCCATATATATTTTGTTTTGAAAAGCTGAAAAATAATCTTGTGAAATCATTGAAAGTTCTGAACAGCTGTCATTGATAACTCACTTTCCAAATCACCTACTACTGCATTTTCAATAGGATTTACATAAGCGGAAATGGATACTGGCTCTTCTTCATATAATAAGTCTTTAATTATGACTTTTCTATGAAACTCAAGCATAGCTACTGAATTTTCCATTTTATCTCTTCCTGCAGGAAGACATTTAAACTCTCTAAATATCCTGTCATGAAGAGACAGGTCACGAAGACGCCTAGTTTCACCCCACTCTGTCTGGGAGTATAAAAGCATTGATGATCGTTATCCAACTCTGAGACAGTTTATATGCAGAATGTTCATTGAACACACACATATATGGATAACATGGCTCGTGCTCCTCCCCCCTCTGAGGCACTCTTGTGCTGTCTAATTTTAATTGCTAGTTCAAGTTATCTCACATGCTTTCTGGTAGTGTTTTACCCTTAAGTTCTTTATTATGCTGTTTGGAGACCAACGTTCCCACACTTGCCAGATAAATGAGTTTTTTCTATTATTCCTGTTCCATTTGGTTCCTGTTCATCAGACAGCTGCACAAGCCCACGTGTATCTGGTGTGTGAAATATGTTAATAACGTCAAGATGATTTCAACTACTGCTGGGAAGGTCATGCCACAATGCACACACACTTAGTGCTAAGAGTAAGTCTCTCCCACTGCTATCAATGTTGCTAGAAAACACCATCCATGGTTGAACCAAACTAGTTGGTGAATATACTTTCCCATTATGTCACCAAGGTCATCTATGTCTTCTGCTGTCCTCAGTTCATTTGTATGTATTACATGAACCTTATTGTCAGGTTTAGAATGAAAGTTGGGACCTCGTACATTGTTGTCATTGGCAGATCTTGCACAAAAAAACTGTCCAGCTTAACAAGTCTTGTGCCATATACACAGTGTCATATTCCTCATTATCGGTACAATAACTGCTACTGACTCGCTTCTTGGGTGCGTCAAGGGTGCAACACCCGACTGCTCACAAGGCACACTTGTCTTACACCTTCCTGCATTTCAGTTGTAAACTCTGCAGTCTATCAATATTACAATGCAATAATTAAATTCTTTTGAGTACACACATGAAATTCTTGCAAATATCACTCGGCGTTGCAACTAGTTCTCTGTGAATATAGAATGGTAACATACGTTCTCTATGCACAGCAAACATTTCTGTGCCCATGTCTGTGTCCAGATACTTAATTCGTTCTCACCAGTAATCGCAGAAACCTTTCATTATGCCATGATCTGTTTCATACTTACTACTGCTTCAGAAATCTACAAGCAGTTCTTGAGTTTCTATAGAATAACACTCGTTTAAAAATTTGTCCTTGGACCCCTGTAAATCGTTTCAGTCTTTCGCTACTTCATTCCCACCCGTGATATATCCAGCTGCACCAGAAATTTCCTCTCATGCAGACTAGGAGACTGATAATCTGTCGACATATTTCTGTGTGAATAGTTTCAGATGCACATTTCTGTTCGGATCTAAATAACTACGTTTTTGACATCCAATCAATGCAGCTTCTACTGAAGTAGGAGGTGAATGCTGTAATACACTCCTGATCAACTTTGAAAATTCATTGTCGATTTTAACTAGCTCCTCGTTAACTACTTTATAAGGGGGCAGCCACTGTGTCTGAAACGACATGTGTTGTTTCCTCAGTGTTCAGCGTGCAACCTTTCTCTGTTACATGTGCCATAAAATTAGTGTGTTCATCAAGCACTGTCTTATCACTGATATTACTTAATTCTTGGATCACTGTCTGCTCATGTTAAAACACTTCTGCTCGAATCCTCAGTGAAACAGCAGCAGACAGTTTTGTTCATTTCCAACCTTTTCAATATGTTACTTTCAGATCCCTAAGCTTGGGCGTCACAATTTTTGCACACCTCGCTAAGATCTGAATTTAATTTTGAAACCAACTTCAATAACCAGCTGTTCTAACTTTATTCTCTGTAGGACCAGCTGTTATCAATGCGACAATTTACATCCGATTTTAACTTAGGCATATCTGTTGACACATGAGAATTAACATTATATAACTCAACTTTTACACAGCAATTGACATTTAACTTTACCTTGTGCTGCTGCAGAATAGGATTTGTACTTACAGTCTATCACTAGTAATATTCTTGACAATATTCAAGAATATATATACCGATGTGCCTCTAAAATCAATCACTGCAGTGGTCGAAACTTTATGTACTGTTCCACAAATTAATATTTAATTCACAGAACGTACAGCACTTCAGTACTTCCAGACCAGGCAGTGCCAATACTCTATGTATGATGTTGACTTTAATACTAATACGAGCAGATACTGAGTGTATCCCCCCATGGACCATGATGGACTTTGCCATTGGTGGGGAGGCTTGTGTGCCACAGATAGCTGTACCATAGGTGTAACCACAAAGGAGGGGTATCTGTTGAGAGGCCAGAAAAACATGTGGTTCCTGAAGAGGGGCAGCGGCCTTTTCAGTAGTTTCAGGGGCAACAGTCTGGATGATTGACTGATCTGCCCTTGTAACACTAACCAAAACGGCCTTGCTGTGTTGGTACTACAAACGGCTGATAGCAAGGGGAAACTACAGCCATAATTTTCCCCAAGGGCATGCAGCTTAACCCCTTGGATAAAATATTCTGGAAGTAAAATAGTCCCCCATTCAGATCTCCGGGCAGGGACTACTCAGGAGGACGTCATTATCAGGACAGAGAAAACTGGCGTTCTATAGATCAGAGCGTGGAATGTCAGATCCCTTAATTGGGCAGGTAGGTTAAAAAATTTAAAAAGGGAAATGGATAGGTTAAAGTCAGATATAGTGGGTATTAGTGAAGTTCGGTGTCAGGAGGAACAAGACTAGTGGTCAGGTGAATACCGGGTTATAAATACAAAATCAAATAAGAGTAATGCAGGAGTAGGTTTAATACTGAATAAAAATAGTAGTGTGGGTAAGTTACTACAAACAGCATAGTGAATCCATTATTGTGGCCAAATGGACACGAAGCCTACACCTACTACATTAGTACAAGATTAAATGCCAACCAGCTCCGCAGATGACGAAGAGATTGAAGAAATGCGTGATGAGATAAAATAAAGTATTCAGATAGTGAAGGAAGACGAAAATTTAATAGTCATGGCTGACTTTGATTCGATAGTAGGAAATGGAATAGAAGGAAACATAGTAGGTGAATATGGAATGGGGGTAAGAAATGAAAGAGGATGCTGCCTGGCAGAATTTTGCACAGAGCATAACTTAATCATAGCTAACGCTTGGTTCAAGAATCCTGAAAAAACGTTATATATATGAAGGAGGCCTGGAGATAATGGAAGGTTTCAGATAGATTATATAATGGTAATACAGAGATTTAGGGACCAGGTTTTAATGGTAAGACATTTCCTGGCGAAGATGTGGACTCTGACCACAATCTATTGGCTATGAACTGTAGATTAAAACTGAATAAACTGTAAAAAGGTGTGAATTTAAGGAGATGGGACCTGGTTAAACTTAAAGAACCAGATGTTGTAGAGAGTTTCAGAGAGAGCATTAGGGAACGACTGACAGGAATGGGGGGAAGAAATACAGTAGAAGAAGAATGGGTAGCTTTGAGGGCTAGTAGAAATCCTTGAGTAACACAAGATATATTGAATGTAATGGATGAAAGGAGAAAATATTAAAATTCAGTAACTGGACATGCAAAAAGGAACACAAACATCTCAAACATGAGATCGACAGGAGGTGCAAAATGTCTAAGCAGGCATGGCTAGAGGACAAGTGTAAGGATGTAGAGGCTTATCTCGCTAGGGGTAAGATAAATACTGCCTACAGGAAAATTAAAGAGACTTTTGAGAAAAGAGAACCATTTGTGTGAATATCAAGAGCTCAGATGAAAACCTGGTTCTAAACAAAGAAGACAAAGCAGAAAGATGGCAGGAGTATATAGAGGGCCTATACAAGGTCGACATACTTGAAGACAATATCATGGAAGAGGATGTAGATGAAGATGAAATGGGAGATATTATACTGTGTGAAGAGTTTGACAGAACACTGAAAGACATAAGTCGAAACAAGTACCCAGGAGTAGACAACATTCCATTAGAACTACTGACAGTCTTGGGAGAGCCAGCCCTGACTAAACTCTACCATCTGGTGAGCAATTTGTATGAGCCACGTGAAATATCCTCAGACTTCAAGAAGAATATGATAATTCCAATCCCAAAGAAAGCAGGTGTTGACAGATGTGACTGGCAATGCAAGGAAAACGTTTATAAAGAAGAGAAATTTGTTAACATCAAGTACAGATTAAAGTGTCAGGAAGCCGTTTCTGAAAGTATTTGAATGGAGTGTAGTAGCCATGTATGGAAGTGAAACATGGACGATAAATAGTTTGGCCAAGAAGAGAATAGAAACTTTCGAAATGTGGCGCTACAGAAGAATGCTGAAGATGGGTAGATCACATAACTAATGAGGAGGTATTGAATAGAATTGGGGAGAAGAGAAATTTGTGGAGCAACTTGACTAGAAGAAGGGATCGGTTGGTAGGACATGTTCTGAGACATCAACAGGTTACCAATATAGTATTGGAGGGCAGTGTGGCCGCTAAAAATCGTAGATTGAGACCAAGAAAGAGTACACTAAGCAGATTCAGAAGCACATAGTTTGCAGTAGGTACTGGGAGATGAAGAAGCTTGCACAGGATAGAGTAGCAGGGAGAACTGCATCAAACCAGTCTCTGGACTGAAGACCACAACAACAACAACAACAACTGAGTGTATTACTTGTCAGGAAATATTTTGTAAGCAATCTATGATTATGTATGTAAATGGTGAGTAGTTGCCTTGCATGTATCAGGTTTATATTATCCCTTTCCAGTACACTTTCCACCCATATATGTATGTACATTCTTACACAATTTCACATACATAGTACAAAGACCCAGGTGTTGTAAGAGGTTGTTAGTATGTGTTTGAATTACTAAAACAAAATCTACAATATCTTTCTATACAGACTCAAGTACTAGAACCAATAACTCCCTTTTTATAGATACAGGAACACCTATAAGGTATCCTTTTCTTAATACTTAAATAAAATTATAAAGTGACTTCAGTAGTTCTGCAAACATTGCTAAGAAGTTAATACATCTTAATATATTTTTGACTTGTAAATATCTTCCATATGATTCACTAGCTTTATTATTGTTTAGTAAATCGTAATTCACGGATTACTAACACTCTTTTACTTTTACATCATATAAAATGCAACAGTAAGTGATTTATGGTTCTTTAAAAGGCAGTTGTACATTTACTATATCACTGACTTGTAGTACATGTAATATAATTATGTTTCGTTATTACCCATGAAAGCCTCAGTATCCCGCTTATGTATGGTTAAAATGCTGAATATTTGGGGCAAACCTTGCGATAACAAACACTCTTTTACTTACAGTTTACCAAAGTATCGATAGAAGTTTCGTGCCTTAGTTCTTTTCTCGTACAAATTTTACTAACTTCAAGAAAAAGAGCAAGTTAACTGCCAAGTGAGAGATGTGATATTAGATTTTTGTTATTATTTATCACTTTCTCCTTTTATGAAAATTACTATTAATCATTTCTTATACATAAAGGAAGCACTCAATTACCTTAAAGAGTACAGGATGGGACCACTAGCCACAGGATAGGGAACAAATCAGATCACAATCCGATCTCAACAAATACTCATACCAAACTACCAATAATAATTGCTTGGTTAAGATAAGATCTGTCACCACAATACTGCAATAACCTAACTGTTCATACACACTCACTCTCGACTCCCTTATTTCTCAAGATCTCCCCACAATAACAATGCTATCATGCATTTATTACCTGTTCTGTCAATGATAATTGGAATGTGCCTTCATGTATTTTACCTGTAGAAAACTTGAGAAGCTACAACATTTCCTGGTAAGCAAAAGCTCTACACATGTAAGTTAGCTCCTACTTATGTCTGGATTCCCAGATGCACATCATCAGTAACTTGTCGAGCTCCAAGAGTTCCCAAGTTGAACATCATAACCCATTGGTCCCACCTTGAACCTTTTGGAACCATTAAAGCAAACAAATATACATCACTGCCATCACTTTTTGACAATTCGTGTAATATTAAGAATTGCCTTCAGTTCATCTTCTAATGGCCAGCTGCTGCATGCTGTAATGTCTTTCCCACTCAATATGGTTAGGAGTATATGATTTTGAGCAGCTTTAGTTCCTCTTTGTCTGCAACACATATTTGAATATCAACATATAAACATAAATAGATGACTCATGAAAAAACATCATTTTTATGACAGTATAGGCCCAAGTGCTGAGGCAACAAGTTATTACTGTAACACTAAATAACATCAAATCTTTTGAGCTGTCACAGAGCTCCTTCCCCATCAGACTCTGCAAACCCATCTGGTTTCTAAAATTTCTTTATACAATACTTATTTTCTTTTGTACTTTAACTTAGATATTATGATCTTAAACGTATTTTGTAAATAGTAATTTTAAATGTAACTGGTGCTTAAATATCAACATATGAATGGTAGTATGAGAAGACTACTTTCATCTTTTTTTTTTTTTTTTAAAGAGTTTTGTAGGGTTTCGTAACTTAAGATGCTCTACTGTTACAGTTTGCATTTTTATTACCCTGCATGTTTTCAAAGCACACTTCATAGAGAATTGCAAAATAATCTTTACAGTGTGCTCAGAGATCACACACATACTAACTAGGAAAATAAAAGGCTTAGCTGATGATCATTCCGTTTCTCTGAGAGTTAATTTAGCCACTTCCAGTTTCTAATAAGATTCCTGGTTCTGGCATACTTTATTAACCAACTACTACTCTGAGGTGATTAGCCTATAAATCAGGTTATTTCTTAGACACATAAAATATTGTACCTACATGCTTTACCTAGTACATCAGTCACTTAGCTTCAAAATAAATTTGGTACACAATCAGAAAAGATAAGGTCGTCACAATGACCCTTTATGGTGCACAGCAGGAAATTAATACAGGTATTTCTAGTTTTAGAGAGATAAAGAAAGGGAACATAGGGAAAGAGGAGATCAAAGCTGAAGAGAAAAAGAAAAAAGTACATCAAGATTATCATCCTTGATTTCAGTTACACTTTCAAACTAATATAACTCTACATCATGTACTAACTAAATACTCTTCTAATACACTTACTTAAAACACCATACAAATCATTAAAACTATCTTCTCAAATTTTTATTTCATAACCTTAATGAAATTTCATCATATACACAAATGCTCAGAATACCAGCTAATTACTACTTGCTCTTTCTGCAGGCACATATCTTCAACCAAATTCTGATAAAACCTCAACAAGATAAAACTTCCTAACAATTGTGAAATAATTGCTTAACTAAAACCGGCGTCTTGCGTTTATGTTGTTCCTCCTGGCTACAGTAGGTGCATTCAATAAATGAACCACAATAAAGTTTGATCTTTCTTGGAGAATGAGGACATCCTTTCTTTCATTTCAAACTCTTTTTTCCCTTCTGTCATTTTGTTCACTTTAACCAAACCTTACTTCCAACCCTCCTTTCCTTTTTCTAGCAATTCTTTTCTTTTTCTCGTATTTCCAATGTAATAATAATTTTGATATCTTTTTTGTCTGAGGGACAACTTGGCCCCTTTATTTATCATAGACCTGATCAACTACTTAATAATAATAATAATAATAATAATAATAATAATAATAATAATAATAATAATAATAATAACAGATTAAGATTCTTCTTCTGTTTCTTTGTAAGATGCAAACCTCTTCAGTCCCTCCGCCACACACTGTCAGGTGGCTTGCGGAGTATGGATGTAGATGTAGATCATTTCGCTTCTGACTGCTTCATATGTACTTAATGCAAGAGGATAAGATGACTTGAAAAATGCTACCTGGTATTTCATCTTTCTCTTGCATTCATATCCCTTCATATCCATACACTACACTCAGCTTATTACTGGACATAAGTGTATTCCTTATCAACCCCTTTTCTAGTTAATCATTTTCTTCCTTGGTGAAAGTAGACGATTATGAACATTTGCTTATAACATGCTTCTCCCCATCCGTTTCTGTACTGCCATTACATTACTCATTTATCTCTTCCTGTAGTTCTGCTCCTTTCTCTATTTCCCCAGGGACTGTAAGTAGTGCACACAGTAACCTTCCTACTTCTTGTCTGTCATTCATTACCTTATTTTGTAATTCAGAGTAGTGCAACAGAAAGTTTGAGGTAACAGTGACTTGTTTACTAGTAGAAAATTAAATCTTAATTTTTTTTCCATATTATGGCGAAATGCTTGCCCAAATTTCAGAAGAAGCATTTTTCTGGCATCATATTGATTTTGAGTTTCACAAGACTAATAATGTAACAGTTGCTACAACAATATTTTCGATGTTTATCCATGTGCTTTGGAAGTTTGAAAATGTGAAAGGTGGTTTTCTAGAATCAAATCTGGTAATTTTAATCATTCCGACTGGTATAAATTTAGTAGACCAAGAATATTGGACTGTGATATCTTAACAAGCTACTGGAAGCAAATCCATGTCAAACAATCGAGGAACTGTCAAGCAGTGTTAACCAATCTTGGCCGACCATCCAAGAACATTTTCAACAGGTTGGTAAAGACAAACAAAGCTAATCATGTTATGTTATGTTAACCGGAGACCTAGAAACGATGGAGAGGCTCCGTCCCCGCTGCAGCCGCAGTGGTCTGCAACCCCACGATGACTACCACAGTCCACATCACCCCTCCGCTGCCCCACACCGAACCCAGGGTTATTGTGCGGTTTGGCCCCCAGTGGACCCCCCGGGAACATCTCACACCAGATGAGTGTATCCCCTGTATTTACATGGGAGAGTAATGGTGGTGTACGCATACATGGAGAACTTGTTTGCGCAGCAATCGCCGACACAGTGTAACTGAGGCAGAATAAGGGGAACCGCCTAAAAACTATCCACAGACTGGCCAACTCATCAGACCTCGACACAAATCCGCCAGGCGGATTGGTGCCGGACACCAGCACTGCTTCCCGCCCAGAAAGCCATATGTTAGGCCGCACTGCCAACCGGGCAGGCTGAAGCTAATCATACACCACGTGCAACTTATTCCTTCATCAGTACAGTGGAGAAGCGATTTTTGATCCCTTGATCAATGTAGAAAAAATATTCTCGGGGCCATTCATTTTGAAGTACCGAAACCTGGGGAACCTCTATAGTGAATTACTAGATCGAGTAAATCAATCTTTAATTGAAAAGTGGCCAGTGATTGTCAACAGACAAGGTGATATTTTGCAACATGATAATGCAAGACTGCTCTGTGAACGACGAACCCTGGAGAAATTAATGAGTATGGGTGGGAGATATTGCCTCACACACCATACTCGCCCAGTATTGCGCCACTGGATTTTCTTTTAGTCTACTCACTGCAGCTCTTTGTATCTGACAAAAAATATAACAATGTGACGATATCAGAAATGTTATCTCGAGATATTTTGTTCGGAAATCAATTGATTTTATTGATCTGGCATTGAAAATATGTAAACTAGTGGCAAAACATTGTTGACGATGAGGGTGATTCCATCACTGATTAAAAATAAAAAGTTGTTAAAACCTTCCAGTTACGCTAATTTTTACTCCAGCTCCTCATTTCTGGTTTTAAACACATTTGTAATTCCTCACTATGCTTTCTTATTTCCTCCACATTATTTTTCTTAATTTCTGCCTGACCTTTCCTCTTGTCCAGCTACATTTGGGCTGAAAAAGCCTTTAGGTCTCTTTGATTTTGGTAAATTAACACTGTATATATTGGTTGTCTATTATCAACATGCAATGTTTGTGATTTCCTCTACTTAACATCTACACAGAAAAGTAACCCACCAAAATTAATATTATCCAATTACTTATAAGGTTAAACACTCTTTCCTTTTCTTCTAAAGCATATGAAGATCTTCAAGAAATATCACACAGTCGAGATTCTATATAGCATGGTACTTGGAGAAATAGGTTGTTTATTGCTCAAATCTTTATGGTGATGATCCTCTGGATTGTAGTCTCATTCACATTGAGATGCCTCTGTAGAAGGTAGATACGAGATACACTACATGCTACCTCCTCTACTTCCTTATACGTAGCTTTGACATTTTCAGAGACTAAAAAAAAGTTGAAAATTAATAAAACCCATAAATTGCGGGTATGGATTCCTACTTGGAAATGGAGGATAAAAGGTCCTAAGAACACTATTTGCCACAGTAGAAAGTTCCTATGACCATATGCTGTTTCTTGTGTGTTGTATACTGTTTGATTGATAAAGTGTACCTGTAAGCAGCGGAATGGTCCACTATTCATTTTGGGAACAACCTGAGATGGTGTTTGTGTACTGCCAAGCAGATGGAAACAGTAGAGAGCCTATAGCAAAACAAGTTCCCTCACAGACACCAACCACATCACACAACATTTCAAGTCCTTTCTGGGCATTTGAATGATCATGGGTCATTTCAGACAGATGAACATGGAAGGAGGTGATGGACTGTGTGTACAGGAGATCTGGAGGATCGGGTCCTGCTACTCGACTGTTTCCATCTTCTTGGCCTTACACAAACACCATCTCAGCTTGCCCCTCATAAGAACACCAGACCAATCTTCTGCTTACAGTTCACTGCATCAATCACACAGCCTGACACACACAAAGAACTCATGTCACATGGTCAGAGGAACTTTCATTCGCCAGACACAAGTTCATAGGACATTTTTTCCTAAATTTACAATCAGGAATTTGTAAAAAAGAGGTTCTTGAACTGTGAACTTAGACGGGAGGTTTTTGAAATTTAGACTTCTTAAAACTTAATTTTAATGTTAATCTGGGCATTCTTAAAAGGGGGATACAACATTTGTAATAATAAGAATGTTCTCATGTGTACCAACAATCTTTTATTACATGTTTTATTAATTAAGTTAAACACAATTTCTCAGTTGACTAAATGCGACAAAAAAGAAATTACAGAAAGATGAACACACTCAAGTTCGAACTAAAAGACGATAAATAAGGTAAAAATCTTGAATGTTTTAATTTACAATTCATATAACTGTCAAAATCTTTGAAAAGATTTCGTTGCATATCCCCCCTCTTTCTCTGTCCTTGCTGTTGGTGTCCATAGCAGAGTGCCATCCATAAGGCAGTGAAGATTTCAGTGATTTGAAGGGTCAAACGAATGGGGAATTCCACTTCAGAAAAAGTAGTGAAGAGGCAGTTTTTGCTAACAGAGAGGCTCTGCCGCTAGTAGCGATCATATTAACATTCACTAGATGGCAATGGTGGCACTTGTCAATAGAAAATAATTTGTGAACTACTTTGCTTTGTATTCACCATTACCATCAAAGTTCTCACAATTGTCAAAAATATTCTCATGAAATGCTTTATTCGTACTTTGCTCATTCAACTGAAAGTTAACTGCAAGTCTCTCAACACATTTTTCTCCTAAATTTCTATAGTATCCCGTCTCCAAATCAATTGTTACAATTTTTCCATCAGACGTTTGGTGTGCATCATCAGAAATCAAGCGCTGGGTGGTCCATTGATCATAACCGGGCCAAATATCTCGTGAAATAAGCGTTAAACGAACAAACTAAAAAGAACGACACTTGTCTAGCTTGAAGGGGGAAACCAGATGGCGCTGCCATAGGTCAAACGGATATCAACTACGTTTTTTAAATACTAACCCCCATTTTTTATTACATATTCGTGTAGTACGTAAGGAAATATGAATGTTTTAGTTGTACCACTTTTTTCGCTTTGTGTTAGATGGCGCTGTAATAGTCACAAACATATAGCTCACAATTTTAGACGAACTGTTGGTAAGAGGTAGGTTTTTAAAATTAAAGTACAGAACGTAGTTACATTTGAACATTTTATTTCGGTTGTTCCAATGTGATACATGTACCATTGTGAACTTATCATTTCTGAGAACGCATGCTGTTACAGCATGATTACCTGTAAATAAAACATTAATGCAATAAATGCTCAAAATGATGTCTGTCAACCTCAGTGCATTTGGCAATACGTGTAACGACATTCCTGTAAACAGCAAGTAATTTGCCTTCCGTAATGTTCACACACACATTGACAATGTGCTGATGCATGTTGTCAGGCATTGTCAGTGGATCACAATGGCAAATATCCTTCAACTTACCCCACAGAAAGAAATCCAGGGATGTCAGATACTGTGAACGTGCAGGCCATGGTGCTTTGTTGACCAGTCCACCTGTCATGAAAGTGCTATTCAATACCGCTTCAACTGCACGCAAGCTATGTGCCGTCATCCAACATGTTGGAAGTACATCGCCATTCTCTCATGCAGTGAAACCTCTTGTAGTAACATCGGTAGAACATTATTTGCCCGCATCTCGTGGTCGTGCACCAGGAATTGCATGGTAACAACTTTGAACGTCGTGTACAGTTCTGCGACTGGGCACAAGAGAAATTACCGGACGATGACAGATTTTTTGCACCCTGTCTGTTTAGCGACGAAGCGTCATTCACCAACAGCGGTAACGTAAACCTGCATAATATGCGCTATGGGCAACGGAAAATCCACGATGGCTGCGACAAGTGGAACACCAGCGACTTTGGCGGGTTAATATATGGTACAGCATTATGGGAGGAAGGATAATTGGCCCCTATTTTATCGATGGAAATCTAAATGGTCTAATGTATTTTGATTTCCTACATAATGTTCCACCGATGTTAATACAAGATGTTTCACTGCATGAGAGAATGGCGATGTACTTCTAACACGACGGATGTCTGACACAGAGCTCGCTTGCGATTGAAGCGGTGTTGAATAGCATATTTCATGACAGGTGGATTGGTCGTCGAAGCACCATACCATGGACCGCACGTTCGGCGGATCTGACTTCCCCGGATTTCTTTCTGTGGGGAAAGTTGCAGGATATTAGCCATCGTGATCCACCGACAACGCCTGACAACATGCGTCAGCCCATTGTCAATGCATGTGCGAACATTACGGAAGGCGAACTACTCGCTGTTGAGAGGAATGTCGTTACAAGTATTGCCAAATGTATTGAGGTTGACGGACATCATTTTGAGCATTTATTGCATTAATATGGTATTTACAGGTAACCACGCTGTAACAGCATACGTTCTCAGAAATGATAAGTTCACAATGGTACATGTATCACATTGGAACAACCGAAATAAAATGTTCAAACGTAACTACGTTCTGTACTTTAATTTAAAAAACCTACCTCTTACCAACTGTTCGTCTAAAATTGTGAGCTATATGTTTGTGACTATTACAGCGCCATCTACCACAAGGCGAAAAAAGTGGTACAACTAAAACATTCATATTTCTTTACATACTACACGAACATGTAATAAAAAATGGGGTTTCCTATTTAAAAAAACGCAGTTGATATCCGTTTTACCTATGGAAACGCCATCTAGCTGGCCAACCATAACACCATCTGGTTTCCCACTTCAAGCTAGACAAGTTTCGTTCTTTATAGTTTATATGTGCAAGCAATTCATCCTATTGTATGTACTTATTCTTAGGTAACTCACGAAATGATATCATGGAAATATGTTTACTTATTATCATCAGTGTTCTGCCAAAAGGCAGATTTTCACTTGGCAGTTCTCCAGGCTGTCTGGTATTCTGCCATCCTCTTCAGGTCTGCATGATTTCCTCTTCCCTTTATGTCATCTATCATCTTGTATCTCCTTCTTCCTCTCAGACTTCTGCCACAAGCCAATCCTTCCAAAGCATCTGCTAGTAAGCACTCAAGCACTCCCTTCTCAATGAATGTCCCAACCAGTTCTTTTTCCTTTCTCTTACAACCTTCAGCAGACATCGTCTCTCACCAACCCTTTCCAGTACTCTTTCATTACTCACTCTTTCCATCCAGCTTATTCTCTCCATTCTCCTCCACATCCACATCTCAAATGCTTCTAACCGTTTTTCCATCCTCTCGTCTCAGCATCTATGTTTCTACCCCATTTAGTGCCACACTCCAGACAAAACATTTGCCAAGCCTTTTCCTAGTCCTTTATTTAATTTTCCACATAAGAGTCTCCTCTTTCTGTTGAATGCCTCCTTCGCTATGGCAATCGAGTTTTCACCTCCTGGTGACATCTCGAGCCTTCAGATATTGTGCTTCCAAGATATTAAAATGCGCTTACTTGGCTAATTGTAGATTATCCTATTTTAACAACATTGGACAGTCTGCGTCTTGTACTGATGACCATACTCTTTGTTTTTATGTGCTTATTTGCATCTCATATTCCACGCAAGCTTCTTTCAGATCTTTCAGAATGTTATTCACTGTCCGCTCACTTTCTGCCACTAATACCATGTCATCAAGAAATATTACACATTGCATTCTCTTTTCACCAATACATATTCCTCTTTTCCCATCTAAGCCTTTAGCAATAATCTCTTCAAGGTATACATTAAACAACAGTGGGGAGAGGCAACAACCTTGTCTAACACTTCGTCCAGTGCTACCTTCTTCTGACATTTCATTTCCAATCTTTATCCTTACTTTCTGGTGTAAATATAGATTCTGTATCAGTCGTCTCTCCTTCGGATTTGCTCCTTTCCTCTTCAAAATATCCAGCAGCTTGTTCCACTGAACTCTGTCAAAAGCCTTTTCTAAATCTATAGAAACAGCAAAGATTTCTCTACCTTTTTCCCTTTTATCTTTTCCCTATAGTTCTTAATAGGCCAATAGCATCTCTTGTGCCTTTTCCTCTTCCAAATCCGAACTGCTCCTCTGCAATCCCTCTATCCAGCTTGCCATATAGCCTTCTATTCAACACTCTCAGCAAGACTTTAGCTGCATGAGAAATTAGACTGATGGTCCGGTGCTCTTCACATTTTTTAGTGTTTACTACTTCAATAAATTACCTAACCTGCACCAAATGCTCTTCACTGAGAACTGAAAATTAAAACTTCAGTTCTTGTTGGCATTTAACCCTTTGACTGCTATGTGCAAGACTGGCAGTCGCAACTCATGTGCTTCATTACTCCTAACCAAATTGCTTACATTTTAGGTATGTAGATGATACCCTCATGCTGGTAGATGGCAGCCAAGCAGATATCGAAAATATCCATCAAAAACTTAACCAACTACACCCTAAAATTAAATTCACTATGGAAACTGAGAAACATAATACCATTAAATATCTAGACCTCACAACTAGCTAAAAAATAATCGCCACACATGTGATATCTATGGAAAACATACTAATTCCTGTCCCCAAATGGCTCATAAAATAGCATTTTTCCATTCAGTGATTAATAGATTAAATAACCTTCCATTAGAAAAGCCAGAAATTCAAAATAACTTAATGCTTCTCGCTATATAGCCTATACAGATGATTTTGACCCCATCATAATCACAAAATGATATTATAAATGAAAAGTACCAAAGCAGAACACAACACATAGCGAGATATGCCTAACTCGAGAAACATCACCGACATAGAAAAATAAGATACATACCAGCAGTCTACCTTGGTAGAATCTCCAACAGAATTAATGCACTTTTTAAAGTCGCAAATATTCAACTAGTCATTTCGCGCTGCTCACCATGTGCTGGGTGCTGAACGCTTCTGACGCGCTCGCCACCTGCAATGCTTCCAACGCGCTCGCTGTTTTTCGGCTTTCTGTTTTGTTCTGGTCTTTGGACTGGCTTTGGGAGAATTGGAGATATTTATTTACAATATTTACAGTTCATTTCCGTGTGAGGTACATTTTTATTATAGTGCATACACAAACAAAGACGTTTACAATAGTGATATACTTCTACATTCTCTCAAAAGAAGGTTTAACAGTTTTCTACTGCTGAAATTGTTCGTGATAAGTTTGGAAGCACAGGTAAGCACAAAGAGTTACATTGCATTCCTTTCAGCATAACTTAGTTTTCTTTCCTAACAGCATTTTGAGCACAGATTATATATATATATATATATATATATATATATATATATATATATATATATATATATATATCTTGTACTTTCCCACTGACATGGTAAATGTGTCCACATGTTCAGTCTTGTAGGGTACTCTTGATGTTTAACACCTCCTGCACTATTGCGATCGACGTAAAAAGTTGCAAAACTTTCTCTAATTACATTGAGCTGAAACTTTTCATACTTCATTTTCCTCCTATATTTCCAATATAAGCAAAGGGCATTGAACATCACTATGTCCAAAATATGGAAAAACAATTTCCTGTACCACTTACAAGACTTCTGTGCACTTTTCACTGTTTCTATTAGCATGTCGCTTCGATCTACTAGTCCCATTGATTTATTGTAATCTGTTACCACACTCTGTTTAATTTTCAGATCACCACTCTTCTGATCTCTCATTTCAGCTTTGTGGTATGTTGATAGCATCCAGCATTTTCCTGCCACTTCAGAGAGATTAGCTTTCCTGTTTCTGAAGCTCGGAAAGTTATTTCTCCCTTATTTCTCCCTTCTTCAGTTTGTCCTCCATTACTGGCATTTCCTTCCGCGTTCACCTACCATCATACAACCAACAAAGCAGATCTGGACTGGTATATCAGTTGTCGACAAAAAGCATTTGTAATTTCTCCAGGTAAGATTGGAGTAACGTGGCTACTGTATTTCCAGACACTCCCATACCATGACTATTAATGTCTGTCTGTGCGCCAACGTAAACGATAAAACCTAGTACATAATTTGTCCTGCAATCCCAAATTACAAAAAAAAAAAATTCCAAACCTACTTCTCTTTGCTGGAATATATTGCTGTACTTTCAGACAGCCTTTGAACAGCATCAGAGATTCGTCTATACAGAGTTTCCCTTAGGGATAGAAATATTCCTTGAACATTTTTCGAAAATGTTCTACAGTAGGCCGGATTTTCGGCAAGTAATTCCCATCTAGGGGCAAAGTGTTGTCATGGAAATGCAGTAAATTGAAAGCAAAAAATGTCAATCTCTGCAGATTACTTTGGAAAAAAGATGGTTTCCAGCAAAGGATCTGTCGACCAATGCCAGCTTTAACTTTTTCACTCTAGCCATCAGAAAGGAAGGCGCCATAAAAATATACATATCTGACACATTTGTGTCACTTCATTTGTTACCGAGAGAGGTGGCGCAGTGGTTAGACACTGGACTCGCATTCGGGAGGACGACGGTTCAATCCCGCGTCCGGCCATCCTGATTTATGTTTTCCGTAATTTCCCTAAATCTCTCCAGGCAAATGCCGGGATGGTTCCTTTGAAAGGGCACGGCCGATTTCCTTTCCGATCCTTCCCTAACGCGAGCTTGCGCTCCATCTCTAATGACCTCGTTGTCGACGGGACGTTAAACACTAACCACCACCACCACTAACCACCACCACCACCAATCAAATATTTATTTAATCATGTTTTATCTTTACAGAAAACAAAGAACCTAGGCACCAGCACCATTTTAGGCGCTGAAGTTATATGATCAAATCAAAATTATACTCCTTCATGTGTTGGCAAATGCGTCCCATTAGTGTTTCCCTTATGAATGGCCACTCACTGCAATAATTCTGTATATGTACGATAATTAAGCATTAAGCTCACATTAAAGGTTCCTTTATGCTACAATTTATTAACAATTTGTAGAAAGATCATTGAAATTTTTGGTCAACACACGCAGACACTGTATGACCAGATTGAAGTCCTGTTTTAATATTTCTATTTCCTATTAAGCAAAACATCCTGCAGCTGAGTCAATACCTCACTCAATGCACATCACCAAGCCACTCTACAGCAAAAATGAAGCAACCACTCAGTTACCTTAGTGGGCGCTAAACAAACCACTCTCTAACACAAATAATGCAATCTTTCAGTTAACTTAGTGGGTGCCAGGATCACTAGCCACAAAACATTGAAGAAAACGAAATTGGTTTCCAGTTTGATATCAACAAATCGTCAACCAAACAACCAACAATTAATTCTTTGTCAAATACAGCTCTATCACCACAATACTTCAATAATCTAACAGTTCATATACACCCACCCTTTCATACCATTATTTTACAAGATCTCCCCATATTAGCAGTGTGATCATGCATTTAAAATCATTTCCGTCAATGATAGCTGGAACTGGCTCGACTCTATTTCACTGGTGAAAAACTCTAGAAGCTACAAAATTTCCTGGGAGGCTCTCTTTCTGTGGTTGACTTAGCACGCTTGTAACCTAGCTCCAGACTATATCAGGATCCTCAGACACCTATTATCAGTACCTAGTCTAACCCTACAAGTCCTCAAAGCTCGACCAAAACTCCACATAAGACCTATGAAGACCAGTTCTGAACCTTTTTGGAACAATTAAATCAAACAAATGTACAGTGCTACCATTACTTTTGAGAATTAGTATAGCTTCTGATCCACCTTCTAGGGGCCAAGTGCTGCATGTGGTAACACCTTTGCCACTCAAGATGCTTTTGGGCGATTTTGCAGTGGTGGTCGTTTGTTTTTATCTACGACGTGTATTTGAACAACACCATATAAGCAAAAATTTGTAACGACACATGAATGAGCACCCTTTTTGTGACAGTAATCACCCAGTGTTTCTCGGGGTATTCCACTGATGAATTCTTCTCTGGTTATCAGCCGAGTCGTGGCGTCGTCTTGTCGCAACGTTTCAATGAGTTTCGTACCCATTTCTCTCGCCAGAAGATGATGGGTACGAACCTCATTGAAACGTTGCGACAAAACGACCTCACCACTCGGCTGATAACCCGAGAAGAATTCGTCAGTATTCACCCAATTGCTGTGCCAACAACTTACGCCAATAATATTACTGTAACGCCGAACATAATCAGCCAAAACCTCTTCGTTACCCTTACTAATTTCATTCATCAACTCTAAATTGAGGCTATCTAATGTTTCAGGGTCTATATCAGTATTGGCAATTCTGCTACATAATCTCTCTAGTGTGCCCAACAGCTGATAAAGTATATGAGAACTTAGTTGTGGATGTATTCAGGGTTGCATTGTCTGCATCTGTACTAACTTTCTTCACTGCTGAGTGTCACATCTGTACTCCATCCCAGACTCCCTGGAGCAACACCCCCCATCCGTTGTCTGGCTGGGGCCAGAACATATACAGACTTTTTGGCTAAAGTACCCTATCTGTTACTTCACTCTCGCCTCCGCTAGCAAGCAGTATGACTTTTCACCTACAGCTGCTAATGCTCAGTGGAGTGTTTCTTACTCAAAGGTTGGTCCTGGAGGATCTTCTGCACATTAACCACTCGATTATTTGGTTTTTGCATCGTTCCATGGTAGTTTCTGGCAGCACTCTATCCTGGCTTATTATTTTTTCCACGACATCCCATATCATTTTCGCACAAAACGATGTAACATTTTGAAACATTTTCCACTGTTTCCTCTCATGTTTTAAGTTAATTTGGACTCGGAATTTTAATGTCAAACGAAACAAAGCTCAGTGGTTGTCAATAAAGATAAAATAACTTATGTCCAAACCCAAAGAACAATGTATCCTAAAAAAACTGCCGTTATCAAAAAGCAAAAGTCTAACAGGGATGTGTGGTGCTAGTGAATAGCAGACTTACCTTGTGGCTGTACATCTCTGAAGTTCAGCAGCATATCTTTGACTTGTTAAACTTACCTGATCTTACCTGCAGTGCAGTTGCCAGTATGTTGTGCTCTACCATATGAACGCCGACAACGAATTAAACTATGACAACAACTCTCTGGTAGAACTTGTTACACTGTAAATAAATAATAGACAAATTTCGTAAAAGCCAAATATATTTTTGAAGCCATGTGTCATCAAAATTTATAGGTATACGTTCGTTACAGCAACTGCACGAAGTTGCAAAAGCTTTGATTAAAATTTACGAACCCCCCCCCCCCCCCCCTGACCTTAACTTCTTACTCTAGATCCGACCATACTGAAGAAAAAGTATCTCACACACAAGTTTCCAAAGCTACGCTGCCACAATTCCACTACTCTTTGCAGTATACTACTTGTGGCACCTGCCGCTAGGGAGTTGTTACCACCACACCAGGATAGAACAGGAATTGCTGGCACTTACTGATCCAATGTTCTCCCAAAATCAAAATTATAAATTAATCTTTCTGTAGCAACCATGTGCTCATCAGTGACAATAAAATCACAACACAGAGGCAGTACAGACAGGAGTAGTCCAAGCATCCAACTTACTGACATGAACTGAAGGATGGCACCGCACCTGGTGTAAATGCAGCATATTGTCAAACATAGTCTAAGTCTCCAATCATTGCCACAAAGCCAAATATACGTTGTCAATACCAAACAAATTCATTTCCTAGGCGAGCTTACCTTCTGAGACGTTATTGATTTAATATGCACAAAAACAAAGCTTATTATACCATAACTGTGGAGCTGACATTCGCTGCATGTTCGACCGCTCCAACTGCCAGCTGCATTCTCTTAGCAATGGCATGTCACCTGTACTGCTGCCCATCCTAGGCGTCAGTGACGTCACACCATCCCCTTTAAGAACGGTTGATGCTTTTAATGTTATAATAGCTTACATCGTTGCTCCATTGTAGACACTCTCAGAATGAGATCTGTCAGAATTTCACCTACCTTCTAACTGTCTCACTATGTAACTTTATCATGCACAATTTTTCTTCTTTCCTTCTGTGCTCCTTTAGACTCTTCCATCAGGTCGTACTAAAGGGATTCCAGTTCCACAAACTGCATATAATTTTGCTTAAGACACAGCACTATGAATCTGTCAGCTTTTGAACATTTCAGACAGCATGAGCCGAGTCTGGCCCATGGCTGCCTCTGGCTTGCATGGTTTCAGACCAATAAGCTAAATTAAAATTTTAAATGTCTATTAATTCTCCACTTCTTCTAATACAATTTCTGTTCATCTAGATATAATTCCACCTGAGTATGAGGAATGTGATAAGTGTGCACATAGGACAGAGGTATACCAGTACCACATCTCAGACATTACAAGTAAGTAAAGAAATTTTATGTGTGGGTTTGTGTGTGTGGGTGGGTGGGGGAGGATGGTGAAATGACAATTTTATATGTTGTAACTGATGATACGTGCTCCTAGTTGCCATTACTGACAGATAAGGATACTGCTGTGTTTTTAATGCAGCAGATAGCCACTCCAGACACAAGAGACTAAGGATGGTTTGACGTTGAGAAACTAATGTTGATAACTGCTGACGAGCGCGAGTGTAAGAAATCTTTTTATACATGTTGCTTATCTGATGTATAATTTTTTCAGTACTGTTGAAAGAGGTCTTGAATGAGGAGTCCATTGCACTCAGTACACCTCATGTGCTCAATGTGCCAGCAACGACAAGCCCACAGATTGTGGACGATGATGCTTTACGTAAGTTATGTGTCTCTCATTTTGTGTCTCTGTGTGTGTTTGTATTTGCACTTGATACTTCCCTGTCATTGTCTTTTATTGTCTGCTCACAAAAAAACCAACTTTCTGTCTCTCTGTGTGTGGTTGGGTGGTACTAACATGCTATTGCTTCCTCTTGTGTGTTCCAGAAATATGAAGTCCATTCTTTTCTGTATCGCCCAGCACGAGCTGGTTAGGGATCCAGATGTAGAGAGATGTATTTTTCCGCATAAATGATGAGGATTTGATGGCATCTGCATTACCAATGATCGACGAGCAGTATTGTAAGCAGCATGTCTCACTATCTACGTGCATTTTTAAGTTTTCTTAAATGCACAATACTTATTCATTGTATCTGGTTTTAGAATTACTTGATAAGAAACTAATTATGAAGCCTGTAGCATTAGACGTCTTTGAATGGTACAATGCAATTGCTGGTTACTGTTTATGTTAAGTATCAGTTCATGTACATTTTCCTCTCATATTTTTATTGATTTTTTTCACACTTGAAAGCACATAATACTTATCTCTCTTCTTTCCATAGACATGTTCGAACCCAGGGACGTTCCACCCTCTCATGACAGGTCTCAGGATAAGAATACACTTATACGTTAGGGCCGTCTACAAGAATGCCATTGATATCGTTTGGTTTAGACTGCAGATAGCTGTACAGTTCTCTCATGTTCAACAATGGAGCTCTTGCTGCTGCTTCGTTAACGGATTGTTAGATCTCAAAAGAAAGAGAGCAGGAGCTGAAGACTTCCGACTTTTGTCGGTTTCTGCGGAATGAGGGCTGTTAATAACTTATGAGGTGTAAATAAACTCTCTTTTTTATTATGCATCACACCAAAATCAGTGCTTCCATAAATAATAAGATATAATTTTGTTTACTTTCAATTTGTTTTTGGAAAGTTTGTAAGTCACTAACTTATTTTCAATAATGGTGTGGGTAATTTATATTGTGCAATATTTATCATCAATACAGAAGTACTGTTTTCCAGTAACGCTTAATTTTTATAAAACGTATGGTACTTACAGAATTTGCTAAATCAGAAAAAATTGCATAGTGGTAAGTTTATGGGAGAGGGTGCAGTTTTGACAATTCTACCAAGAGCTCAAGATAATCTCGGTACGAGTCTCGAAATCTAAACCAGTTAATATTTACTCATTCCGAACAGCGCCATTTCTTTCCAAAGTTTCATGTCACCACATAACTGGGCCAAGCGTAATTCAGAGAATACACATTTGGGTACAAAAATTGGGACACAGTTAATTAAATTATAGTACCTATCTGCCTCCACGTCTCATACTTTGTAGTGGCATTTTAGTCCAGCACCAGGGAGCACTTCGTTTCCTAGGGGCTTGGGTTCTGAGGCGTCCTGATGTAAGGACTTATGCGTATGCTCTCGTAAGAATTAAAAAAAATGCGAGAGCTGTATTACTCGTAGATGATTGGAGGAGGGAGGGAAACCACAACAAAATCTGACAGTTATTTACTCCTTCTGGACACAGTATCGTTATGGTTGCGAATCTGTTGAATACCCTTTAATTAATATCTCATGGTTACATCACTGTCGTCATTTGCGCTGTTGGATTCAAGAAACGTAATTATTTCAGTATATACGTATACACCGAAAATTTATCTGTGTTACAGTTGGGGGTAAAAAAATGTGGTGTGTTGTCTCCCAGGCAACACGTTATAACAGTTATTACTGGGTTCCATTGCAGTCTCGGATGAATACTGTCGTGTTTACTGCTCTCGCATTGAAATGTACCAACAGCACTGAAGTGCTAGATCGTGAAAGAAAAACCATACTCCATCACAATGTAAAAGAGCCACTGAAAGATTTCTTCACTAATCTCTTGGGTTTGTGTATTAATGATAAAAGTATATCAACACACAGCACTAAAGTTTCCTTGGTGAATCTTTGTCTACAAAATCGCCAGGATTTTGTTCCGCCGAATAGACTGTGCTAAACGACAATAGGTCGATCGTTGCTTTGCGTGCTAATGTTGTGAATGCGTTTCAAACGAAGATGGCGGTATTAAGTATGTGTTTTGTGTTGATAAACGAATGTTTCGTTGCTTGCAGTTGTGATGTTTTGAAATAACGGGTTATTATGAACACTGAACAGATTATATTTTCAGCGAAACTTTGCCTTCTAGTGAACATTTCCGCCGATTCATAACGTGAAGGTTATTTTTGTGGTGGTGTCAGCTGCAGTGTAGCATCGGTTCTGTGTGTAAACATAGGTTATGTGTACGCTATATTGGTCGCAGTTATTATAGTAGCCGCAATACAACTTATATAATCCGTGAAAGAAAGGAGAAAAGTTTCACGTACAGCGACTGTTACGATGTTTGTTGATCTTGTTAAGGACTGCAAAGATTACAAAGTGCTAATAAACTTGAGGTTATTAGTTTCTACCGGGAAATGTTTACATTTTGTGTGATTTGTTTTGTGGGCGTGACATCGAATATCGTTTCATCATGTCGGTATTCAATGAGCATCAGTTTGAGAAAAGACTGCAGTTGCTGAAGGATTCGCAAGACAGTATACAAACACTGTCGGCATGGTGTCTTCAGCATAGACAGCACCACAAGAAAATAGTTGCAACATGGCTTAAAATATTGAAGAAAGGTAAGTAGTTATAAGACGCCTTTGTACATACAAACAATTGATCTGCCCATTTTTATTAAATGTGGTTGTGTTGTTACTGTCATTAAGTTTTATAATCACCATGTTCCACTTGGGTAACATTACCGCATAGCGTAACATGTTTGTATTTTCTAAACAGTCGGCTTGCTGTAATTTCAAGGTTGAAGGAACCAACTCAATTTCGTCGTAATACAGAAGAGACACTGTCCATGTGATGATATTTCTCATATACTTCCTGTCTCTGAGCAGGTTTATTACACAAGTTATTGAAATTTAATTACTTCCCAACTGCATGAATAAGTAAAAAATATTGGGTCATCACTTTACAGAGTGCCTTCCCAAAGATTGCTGCTCTTGCAGTGGTTCAAATGTATTCACTCTTTTCATGATTTTGTGTACATACTCCGAGACTAGAAGAAGACAAAAATATTTTCAGTAGTAGGGCCTACTGTACTGTCGTTTTTTCCGATAACATAACTGCAGGTTACATTAATTCAGTCATGTAATATCTGGACAAAGTTTATGGAGTTGTCCATCCATTTCACACAGTTTAAAGACTATTATTAGTTCCAAATTGTAATTCTTCCCCCCACCAGCCCTTTGACATTTTCATCATCGTTTGTGGTAAACCATTTCTATTCCCTTACATGCCTGAGATGTATCTTTACCAGTTTTGCTTGGGACGTGAAAATCATCAAAAGCAACAACTTTTTATTTGTCGTATGGTATTAACCAGTGTGTTTCATGGAACATGAGAAGAGAAATATCTTTCGATTTTCCAGTAATCTCTGAAATTAGTATTGTAAGCATTATAGGTATCCAACAATAGGCCTTGTAGCACCTCTTTACATGGTTTATAAGCATGTATTATATCATATATGACCCTTTGATTTGATATAGATTCAGTAATACATTCATAAAAGCAATGAAAATAGTTTTTCTGGCAGTTTAGTATGTAGACCCTGTTACGCACATTTGTCAGTGCTGTAGTCCAGTAGTTGGACTTTAATAGATAAATATGGAAACACATTGCTGATTTCGTATAGGCTGGCCTAATTTAAGAGTTTACCTGAAGTTTATGCAGGTTGTTGTGATCTGGATGGTCATGATGCTTTTGCAGTTCATTATTATTGCAATGAATATTCGCCACAAGATTTTATAACTTAGTGCTGAATGTGTTTGTAGTTTCACAAAGTGCAGTGTGAACTCAATAGGCCTGCCAACTAAATGAGACTTCCAGTAAACAGTGTCATTTCTTCTGTGTATATGTCAGTCCAGATTATTCTCTCTCACTACACAATGAGTTCTTTTGCTCAGTGGAATTTGAAAACGTTTTTTTTTCTTTACATTAAGTTCAGCAGTGTCTTCATAAATAAATCTCGGACATTAAAACAGTTCTCATTTATCCACAGTGAAGTCTGCATACACAAAATTTTCTTTGTGCAGAAACTTATCCTTCATTCTATCAAAATACGAACTTTCGTTTTGCCACTGTTGTTCATTTTCTTCAAAATTTGAGGTAAACAAGGCAATGAAATCAGTACACAAGTCAAACACTTTCTCAAATCGTAGAACACAGTTTTATTCACTGATTGGAGATAAGCTCGTTGAACACAACGGTTCTCATCATTCAGCTCTTGTGTTACATGTGGACTCCCATCTCAGCAGAATGATCAGTAATCAGGCACAATAGAAATAATTTATTGTAGCATACTTCCTGGTTACTAGGATTATTAAAAAGCCAGATAATTAAACATCTGGTAATGTAAAAGATTTGAGAAATACACGAAAAGTGTATGAATGGGCAGGAAGGGTAAGAGACAATTCTCTAATTCTTGCCGAATAATGATTACAGAAGAATGCTGAAGATTAGATGGGTAGATCACATAACTAATGAGGAAGTATTGAACAGGACTGGGGAGAAGAGAAGTTGTGGCACAACTTGAGTAGAAGAAGGCTCGGTTGGTAGGACATGTTCTGAGGCATCAAGGGATCACCAATTTACTATTGGAGGGCAGCGTGGAGGGTAAAAATCGTAGAGGGAGACCAAGAGATGAATACACCAAGCAAATTCAGAAGGATGTAGGTTGCAGTAGGTACTGGGAGATGATGAAGCACAGGATAGAGTAGCATGGGGAGCTGCATCAAACCAGTCTCAGGACTGAAGACAGCAACAACAACATTAACAACGATTATCATACATTGTGACCACAAAACTGAGTCAGTCACTCACTTTTGATAGGCCTACATGATTGAAGTATTTTAGTTACCCAAAATAGCTAGGCCTGAATATTCACAGTGATGTCCCAAATCAGTTATAAATGTTGCAACCCCTCTCAAGTGGGAACTACACTTCCCTGCAGTGCTGTGTCCTCTTGTGTTGTGGATCAGAAGCTGATTGTGCAGTGTAGGACTTGTCTGTTATGTGTTATCCAGTCACTAGGCTATTGTGTGCTTAATGGCAGTTGATATGAAATTTCAGTCATATAATAGTGCATGTTCTGTCAGGTGCTAGTCTTCGCACAAGGATGAAACCCTAACTTGTATCAAAATGTCATTGTTCAACTTCCATATTTTGTAAAATATTCACGTATGTTAAGGAATAGAGTTTGTTATATATTTCATGGTTAACTTTGCAAACACATCTTTTACATTGTATTCCCAGGAATTTGTTTTCCAAATTCTAATTTCACATTCAGCCTGTGCTCTCAGGTTAGCAGCCTTATGGTTTGAAAAGTTGGAGGACTTCAGTAAATTACTGTTTTGTATCCAGCTATTACCAACACTAGCGATCTGTCAATACTTTGTGTAGTAGTACTGTGGTAGCCATTGTTCACTACGGTATTGTATTTCACTATGGTATGTTTAAGCTATTTGGGCTGAAATTATTTATGAAATATACCATGATCCACCAAGGGTGCTACTAACTGCCTCTTCTAAAAACAGAAAGCGTGCTATTTACTGATGGAGTAGGCCTAAATACTTCATACTACACGAAGAAGCGTAGGTAAGGCTCCTACAGCTTGTGAGATGGGTCAAGGTCTGCACATAATGGACCACTACTCTGTGTGCATCAATTGACATACTACATTGAGCTTGCTGCCTGAGAGGGGTGACTAAAGTAGGCCTAAATGTTCGCAATATTACTCCAAATCAGTTGTAAATGTCACTGGACCTCCGAAGTGGGAACTATGCCACCCTGAAATACTGCAGCATCAAATTTTACACATCATTATGCATGAAGCCATATGTATAGTGAATCAAATGCTAACCATGGCGCACTCAAGAGCTTGGCATATTGTAAAGAAAATACGCATGTACAACCGGAGAGGGGGGGGGGGGTAGTTTTCTGTACAGGATGTATCATAATTAGTAGCAACCCCTTGGGATAACAAGCTGTGAAGGCTGCCATGTTCACATGTTGTATACAGTGTATCATAATTAGTGACAAAACCTGATGTTCGTGAAAGTATATTAGGAAAAAAGAGGAGGGGACATGTAATGGTAAGTCGCTCTTGTGAAAAAGCGTTCTCGAATCAGCTCCGGTGGAGCTGCACCAATTGTCCTAGTGGATTGCTATTTCTACTAGACTTTTGTAGTTCACACAGCACTTTTCAAGTCACATGTATGTTCAGTGGATCACTGTCTTCACTGAACATATTTTACATACAATTATGTTGAAATTGTACATTTAGTGAATAAAATGCTCACCATGACACAGAAACAAGAGCTTACATAACTGTAAAGAAAATATGCATCTACTACAATTGGGGGGGGGGGGGGGGGACAAAAGAAGCAAAAATTCACAGAGTCCAATATACATATCATATGACACCATACTTCAAGTGGTTGGGGCATACTTCAAGTGGTGGTGGTGGGGGGGGGGGGGGGGCAGGTGGGAGGACGTCCTGCATTTTTCATATGAAGTAGGCCTAACATATCTCTCATTGTTCTGAATAAATATAATTTGCAGAATGCTGTACCTGTGTACCTCAGATTATTTTGTATTGGACACCAGTTATTATATTTGTCTTTGGCCATAGATGGGTAGATCACATAACTAATGAGGAGGTATTGAATAGAATTGGGGAGAAGAGGAGTTTGTGGCACAACTTTACAGGAAGAAGGGGCCGGTTAGTAGGACATGTTCTGAGACATCAAGGGATTGGAGAGCAGTGTGGAGGATAAAAATCATAGAGGGAGACCAAGAGATGAATACACCAAGCAGATTCAGAAGGATGTAGATTGCAGTAAGTACTGGTAAATGAAGAACCTTGCACAGGATAGAGTAGCATGGAGAGGTGCATCAAACCAGTCTCAGGACTGAAAACAACAACAACATTGTTCTTTCTGTGTCTGTCTCTAAAACAATTTATCACTAATTTCCTTCCCTTCTTCTCTGTATGCTGTGCAAAGCACAACATGTTACAAAATTTGAAGATATGAAATGCACGCACTTCTGTTGGACTTAATGTTACATTTATTTTGTAATTTCCTTAAGACTGTAGGTGAAGGTTATGGTTAATATGAAAGTAATGCATCATGTCAACAGTGTCTCACTCTTGAAGCTGTTCAAAACTGTGCACATCTGTAGCTAGTGTGGTTTGGTTTCATGAGAACAACGGATCCCTCACTGATAACTTGTGTCCATGCGAATGAGTTAACTGTAAGCTTAACTACAGTTACATGTCCCCCCCCCCCCCCCCATGGTGACCCCTACCACCACCACATCCCCCCCCCCCCCCCCTCCTTAAGGGAGGGAAAAAAAAAAAAACTAACTTAAACATTAGTGTCATGCAATATTTTGTGTAATGTAATATCGTGTACAGACATCTTTCATTAACCTGACACGTTCCACATCATTACGAAGTGTCGTATTCATGATCTATGGAACAAGTATTAATCTAATCTAATCTTTAAAAAAATCTTTTTGTGGCAGTGTTGTAGTTGAGGTGACAGCTTAAAGGCCTCTCACTTCCATATTAACCCTAGCAATGCTTGGGCATTTAGGGTACCTAATGCCCACCCTGGGAGAAAAAAAATTAAAAAAGCAAATTTCTTTAATTGTAATTGAATTATCTTAAGAACCAACTGTTTAAAAAGATATTGATTTGTAAGTAAGGTGCAGAACCTGAAAATACCTTTTAGCACACTCTTCCCAATGTCATTGCACTTTCAGTTCAAAGTTTGTTCCTTGGTTTGACCTTTATTTTTTTAAAATACTTTTTAAACACATGTTGTTTGAGTAAGGCCCTCAACATTGGAATGTTGAATATGACATTAATTGGAGACATTTACATCTGCAACAGGACTTAAATTTTTTTTGTGATATTTAACTGAAAAATTTAAAACAAATGGAATCCGTAAGAGGCATTCATAAAAACAACAAACATTTTTTGTTCAAAATTTTAAAATATAAAATAACGGACATGATTACAATTTTTCGGACAGTATTGCCGGGGTTAATGTTGAAGAATAATTGGCCACTGATACTGCTTCTTTTGTGGACACATGACAACTTCTTAGATTTTTCTTTTTAGCTCCAACTAGGTAATCAAACTCCTCAAAAATAGTTCATGTATTCTTTTTTCCTTGCTAAGCTATGTATATCACTGTTGATAGTGACTTCCTAGTTTTCAACTGAAATTTATCATTATGAATTAATAGCAAAGAATTATTTATTGCTATAAATGTTACTGTAATGAGTTTTTACTTGTTAAAGCATGATTGTTCCGTAATATGGAGTGAAACATGATGAAAAGAACAAATTTTTTCTTTGTCTGAATCTATGTGAAGAACTAATTGCAAATTTTCTATTTGAAAATAAGTTTTTTAGTAGTTGCCGTGATCTATGAATATATTTTGGTTTTCATGTAGACCTCCATATATTTTGTTAAGTAACTGTACGATTTTAATGTTGTATTATAATGACTATAGTGCTCAGTTTCAGTCCGTGACATATATGCGTTCTTAAGTTTAATTTCGTGCCCTGCGAACCCACAGAAATTACTGTTTTTGTGGTCTTCAACCTGGATACTGACTTAATGATGCTCTCCATGCTAGTCCATCCTCTAAAAGTCTCATCATCTCTACTTAATTACTGCAAAATACATCCATTTGAATGGTTCAAATGAAGCATTCATTATCGGGCGTTGGCTTTTACACATGATGTAATGATGTGGATGTCAGATGCTAATATAAGTGGTTAAAGCAGGTACAGTTTTATGTGGCACTTCTGTGGCAGTGTATGATGATCAGTTCATTAGGGAGTTATTGATTGGTTGGGAAGGGGAGAGTGGGAGTATATTATGTTTGTTATGGTTTATTTAAGAAGATATCTTTTTTCTCATTTGGTTCTAATTGGCTAGTTTGAAGGGGTTTTAGTTCTTTTTTTTGGTGGTGATGGGGGTGTATGCAGGAGTGGCCATTTGCTGGAAAGTAGGCAGTATAGGTATTTTATTTAGCTGTATTAATTTTTTTGTTGTGTTTTGTTTGTACATAGAGTGGTGTTTTAGTTTTTAGCTCTTGGTTTTTTGCTAGTCTAGTTTTGTTTGATGGTGTTTTTTGGTTGGTTGTTACAGTGTGATTAATAAGTTCTAGGTTTTCACTATGAATGTATTTTAGCTGTATACGTAATTGAAGTTAATGATGCCAAATCTGCATTTATGTTTGTATGTTATTTGGTTTCTTTGTGAATATTGTTTTTCTGCGGTTGATAGATTTCATGAAGTTGATTTTTATTTATAGCACTAAAGAATAACAGCTCTTATGTTGTGTGTGGATATTGGCAATTTGTTGATGTTGGTTGTAGCCAGTTGAGTGATAGTGCTGGTCTACTGTAATCAATAACAATCACTCGATCCAATGATTTCTTTTGACAGAGGATATGAATTGATTACATTTATTTTCAGCATGGAGGGTGCCAAAATAACTTTTACTGATGTGATTATTGTGAATTTCAAGCTTGCATATCGATTTACGTATTTCGTTGGTGGTTTTGCTGACAGGTGGACCTGTAGCAAAGCCAGAGGCCGAGTTTATGTTGGAATATGACAATTTGGCTTTGAGTTGGTGAAGCCAACAGATGTCAAAGCAAAATACCTGGTTGTAGTGACAGATTGGTGTATAGCTTAGCGTGCTGTCTGGGTTAGGTTGGAATATGATAATATTTATGTGAGCTGGCAAAGCCAACAAATCTCAACATGAAAATAAGATTACTGTAATGGATTGATGTATAGTGTAGCCTGAGATATACGGTACATTCATTTTGTATGTCTCGTTTCTGAAAATTCAGATGATATGGTTAAATGTTAACCATATATAATAAAATTGTAGCTAACTTTATTTGCAAACAATAGGAAATTATTAAATAATGATTCATCTTGTAAAATGTAAACTTTCACGGCCGGAACTGTCATGATTAATAAAATTCTTTTCCGGGCTATTATGCCGTGGTCTGATGGATTTCGCATTGTAACCCAACGTTTCGTCCCCATCTGCGGAGGACATCTTCAAGGGGGTTCGTGGCTTCTGTTAACTTCCGAAACACACACTGTCTCACTACTGACTGCAGCAAATTTTTGTTTTCGCGTGCTCCCGCGCATAGGCGTGACGTCACATGTTTTGAATACGCGAGCGCAATTGGCCGTTGTTGGTTGCCGCCGTCCGCTGTTGCTATCATCCCATGGCGGAAGACTGGTACACATCTTCTTCAGCACCGGCATCCAGATGTCATTCAATTTCACGCCCTCCTCCTTCCTATTAAAATTCCTGGGGTGTTTCATAATCTCTATAGCCTCTCTGTAAAGCCTTTCATGATATCCGCTTGTGGCTGCCAGTACTTGAGTTCTATCAAAATAAATGTGGTGGTCTCCTGACTGCAAAGCGTGTTCCGCAACAGCTGATCTATCAATCTCTCCCCTTCTACAATTGCCCTTGTGCTCTTCTAGTCGTTATTTGACCGTTCTTTTTGTGGTACCCACATATACCTCCCCACAACTACACGGGATCCTGTAAATTCCTGCTTTTTCCAGCGGTTTACGAGCGTCCTTAGCCAGTCTCAGGTATTCTTGTATCTTCCGAGTAGGTTTGTAAATCACAGCGATATTCCGTTTTTTCAATATTTTCCCTATGCGGTCAGTGACATCCTTAATAAAAGGCTGGAAAACTTTCAATTTTGCAAGTGCTTGTGCATTGCTATGATTTTCACGCGGCGGTCTTAACGCTCTTTTTATCTCAGCAGCCGAGTAACCATTCCAGAGTAATGCATCAGTGAGGTGTTCCAGTTCCGTATCCAGTAGCCCAGGTTCACAGATGTTCCTCGCTTTATCCGCCAACGTTTTTATTATGCCTTGCTTTTGTTGTGGGTGGTGGTTCGAATCCCGGTGTAGATAACGATCCGTGTGCGTGGGTTTCCGGTAAACTGTATGGCCTAAGCTACCATCCTGTTTCTTGTAAACTAGCACATCCAGAAAATTTAGTCTCCCTTCTGCCTCCTTCTCCATGGTAAACTGAATCTTCGGATTAATACCGTTTAGATGTTTGCGAAAACGGCCTAGTTCCTCTCTGCCATGCCTCCACAACACAAACGTATCATCTACGTAGCGGAACCAGATATTCGGTTTTTTGTTGGCAGTTTCTAGAGCCTGCGCCTCGAATTTTTCCATGAAAAAGTTAGCTATAACCGGGCTTAAGGGGCTCCCCATTGCCACGCCATCAGTCTGTTCGTAGAACTCATCGTTCCATTTGAAATATGTGGTCGTAAGGCAATATTTAAATAGTTCTGCAATGTCGGGAGGAAAAATTCTATTCAGCTGCTGCAACACCTCATTGAGAGGAACCATAGTAAATAGCGATGCCACATCGAAACTGACTAACATGTCCTCCGGCTGGACCACTATGCCGCTTAATTTACTGATGAAATGTGCAGAATTCTTGATATAGGAGTCCGATCGTCCCACATGCGGCCGTAATAGCGTTGTCAAAAACTTGGCAATAGGTGGGCGAACCAATGGCACTCACTATAGGTCTCAGAGGAACAAGTTGTTTATGAACCTTCGGCAAGCCATAGAGTCTTGGTGGCAGCGCAACTGAATTGAACAGACTTTTCTGAACGTTCTGTTCGATAGAGGACTTCTTAATTAACCGCGTAACCGTTCTAAGAACTTTATCAGTCGGGTCTTTACTCAACTTCTTGTAAGTCTGCGGATCTAGTAAGTCATTAATAATGATTCATCTTGTCAACTTTCCATGATTCATTGTTTGAAACCTTACCAAAAACAGCATACAATGGAAAGCTACTGACACTATAAGTGCACTTTGGATCATTCCATGTCAGTTCAACCAAGGGCTCCATCTCATAGTCTCAGATTTGACTGAAATTCAGTACACTAATTCTACCAAGTCTGGAACACGCATGTACAAATTTTTAAGTTCCCCTGCCAATTAGTTCCAGAATTATGGCTTGTGAAAGAAGGTGGTGTGACCCAGAAATTGCAACCCGCATCTGGCAATCTATCTTCAGACCCAGCTTCAGGTCTTAATAACTTTGGAACTATTCCATACAGTCCAGCGAAATTTTTACAACCCAATAACATCCATTTAGAGTACACACTCCATGAATCAAAACACCAACATATTTTTGTGGGAAGAAAATAAAAAATTCCAAAATTTGATTTAAAAAATGTAATACATTAAAAGGTACATATTGTTGGTGCCCTCTATGCCAAATAAAATTCACTCAAAAAGGGTATAAATTTTTTGTGGTAAGTTTAATGTGGCCTAAACACACAGAGAACTCATCATGCCCATATCAGTCACAAAAACTAAGTTACATGCACACAAAAATAAAAAATTTGAAAAATTACATGAAAAACATGGATTTTCTAAGTGTGGTAGCACAAAAGGGACAAGTGGTATCCAATCCAAATTTCACACACTGCATAAGTAGACCATAATGATATATATCTCAAAATTTCATCATGTTATTGCAAGACATTTGTGTACAATGGAAATTGACATATATTTGGTGATGTGGCCTTTGTTCCACAACCCAATTTTGTAAAAACATGTCTTAAACTGTTCTGCCTCTTCTTACCTTCTCCCACAACTGTTTAATCACTAAGCAACAACATATAGACAGATTAACACAACCCATCATTAATGTTTACTGCACCTTAACTGCTAAAAACCAGTCGATTGTGCTTCGAACAGAAGTTCTCCCACACTTTAGCTACTGTACTCTGTACATTGAGTGGCAAATTGTACCGTCTTCTTGACACTGTGGTAGGAACTGGAACTGTCATAAGAATATGTTCAAAAGGAATCCAACACCTGTCTGCCAAACGTGGCCAATGAAATGATCTTGCTGGTGCCATGAAGTTCACAAATACATCGCCTTCTGCTTCACAGCACTCAGCAACCTGGGTGTATGTTGCTGCTTTTGCTTCTGAATCCTGAGTCAGACACACTGTGAAGACAGATGTTGTGCATTAACCTATAGTTACAACTGGCCAGTCTGCTCATCTGCACATTGTCAGAGTCCGCTGGAGAGAAGTGATGATGGCTCCTTGTGCCTGCAACAGTTTTAACATGTTCTAGTCTGCTTTTTAGCAACTCTTCAACTGATTTCACCCCATCTTTCAAAACATAGAATGGTTGTATGCCAGAGATATTTTTCTGTACCCATGTAAATAATTGAAGAGGTGTTAGAATGTGACCTTCTGGTGCTGCAGACTAGTTCGTGATGCCATGCACTTAATGGTAGCACCAATACCATCACTACATTTTTAGCATGACTTTTTGTGAAAAAGTTCAATTCTGCGTGAAGCTGAAAATCATGGTAATGCATGCATAAATTTTTGAGATTTTTACAGTTGTTGTACTGACTAGCTGCCCCATCACTGAAGTATTTCGCAAAATGTATGTGAGGCAGCTTGTTTTTCACATATGCCACGACAGTGCGAATGTGGGCATGAACTGCAATCGCATCATTAATTAAACAGTCACTAAAAACGCACAGGTTCATGACAGACACATCACCTGATTCACCTCTATAGTAAATCTCAAATGTCTGGAGAGTTGCTTGACTGTTGTCCCAATGGTATCCTTGGACGACATCTTGAACTATAAATGCATAATTTTCAGAAAAGTCTAGTATTACTATAATTTCATCTTGTTTCAAATTATCCTTAAAAAACTGGAGATAAGCCGAATGTGCTGTTGCTGTGAAGCTGTGTGTGGTCAGTTTGTCGTTTTTTGACAACACATTTCAACAAAATCTTCCCCTGCACTTTGCTTTGTTTCAAGACTTGTGTGATCCATATGTGTCCATTGTTTATAAGAGACAAGTTCATCGTCATCCATAAGGAGTTCACCATACAGTTTGTTATTCATGTGTTGTGCAAGATTTGCCTTACCAGGACACTTTTCACACCTGATGTCACACACTAGCAGCTTCATTGCACCTTTGTAATCCAGACCAGAATCCTTTATAGCAGCAAACATCAGCTTAGCATTTTGATGGGTCGCACATACACAAACATTGTGTGAGCCCCTTGCACTTACAGGCACAATCCATTTTGGCCGAAGATTGAAAAAAGATGATAAACCTACTTTGGTATTGGGATACTTTTCCTTGAATTCTACATGTAGTTCTGATATGTTGCATAGCAACAGTCTTTCTTGCATCTGTACATGTACATTTCCCATTTTGACCGTTACATAGTCTTTTTTTCCAAGCAGTATTCGGATGTAGTCATTATTTTCATAAAACTCTGACACTAACACCTTTATTTCTGAACTCAATTGCTTACCGTGAGCCTGCTGAAGTTGTGAAAGCACTCCATGGGTTGCTTTTATTTTTTTAGCTTACTTTACCATATATGTAGAAACATTGAATTCCTTTGTGGTGTAGTCAATAGACCAGCTGGAAAGTGCAAGGGTAAGAATAGCTACTTTTTTCTGGTGTGTGGATATGGTTCCCAACAATTGCTGCAGCTTTATCTGAAACAAGCTGCCTGCATCATCACTATTACTTGCTAAATCGTGCTAAAAGAAACATAACCAAATACGTATCTGTCAACTTTTATTGTACACAAATGCCTTGCAATAACAAGTTGAAATTTTGCCACATATTATATTATGGTCTACGTATGCAGTGTTTGAAATTTGGCTTGGGTGTCACTTGTCCCTTTTGTGCTACCACACTTAGAAAATCCATATTTTTCAGGTAATTTTTCAAATTTTTGTATTTTCGTATGCATGTAACTCTGTTTGTGTGAATGATATGGGCAAGATGAGTTCTGTGTGTGTTTAGGCCACATTAAGTTTACCAAAAAAAATTTATACACTTTTTGAGTGAATTATATTTGGCATAGAGGGCACCTACAATATGTACCTTGTAACATATTACATTTTTTTAATCACATTTTGGTATTTGTTATTTTCGCTCAGAAATATGTTGTTGGTTTTTTGATTCATAGAGTGTGTTCTCTAAGTGGATGTTACTGGGTTGTAAAAATTTCACTGGACTTCCAAAGTTTAAGACCTGAAGTTGGGTCTGAGGATAGATTGCCAGATGCGGGTTGCAATTTCTGGGTCACACCACCTTATTTCACAAGCCATAATTCTGGAACTGATTGGCAGGGGAACGTAAAAATTTGTACATGCGTGTTGCAGACTTGGTAGCATTGGTGTGCTAAATTTCAGCCAAATCTGAGACTAGCAGCTGGAACATTTTCTCAAATTGGTTGAATTGACATGGAATGACCCACATGGTGTGTTTTCTATTGTCTTTCAAAACAGTAAACAACAACAACAACAACAACAGTGGTAGCAGCAGCAGCAGCAGCAGCAGCAGCAGCAACAACAACAACAACAACAACAACAACAACAGTACACATGCTTACCATACATCCTCACTGCATATACTTTTACTTGTGAATTGTACCCAATGTAACATACAGTGTCACTACTTTGCACAGTTATGCCATGGATTAGGTTAGCATAACAGCCACTTGGAAACAATATTCTTTGCTGCAGTACTACTAGAAATTGGGAGGGGGGGGGGGGAGAAGTAATTGAATTGTGTTATGCATTACTTGCCTTATTCATGCTGGATCTTGAAATCTATTCAGCCCTCCAGTATTATATTGTTTGAAGGGTTTATAAAATATTACTTCATTTCACAAAAGAATACCAACATAAGTTCATCTGAGAGGGGGGAAAAAATCAGCCTTTCCTGTCATTAGCATTTCTAAAAAAACGTTGGAGACTTCCATTCTTTACATGTGTTTTCTCATGCATAGATGTAGCTGGTAGATTTCATCCACTAATTACTGGTATGGCCCCATCTCTGCAGTTTGGGGGACGGAGGAAGGAGAGGGGATGCTATTTATAGCTGCATGATTACCAACGTTTGTGGGTAATATCTCTTATCCCTTTTGCCAGAGTGATCTTGAGACACCAGCATACTTGCATCCTTTATTGTTCCCACAATGGTTAGCATCCAAAGAAGACAAACCTCTTAGTGAAGAAAAAATCAGCCTTCAGCAGCTTTAAAACAGATCCAGATGTGGTCATACCTAATGCAGAAAAACTATGCACCATTTTTATGGTGGGCCATAGTGATTACCTGATGGAAGGTGTTGACCAGGTGTCTGATTCTTTCGCCTAAAAACCCTGCAATAATGATTGTTTCCCAGAATTCCATAAAATGAAATCCCAAATCAAACATGTAAGCCCATACTACTATGTCTGTGACAATTTCATCTCATTCTTTACCCCAAATAACCTTCATCCTGTTCCACACCCTCATTCTATGCGCATCTGTAAATCCATGTACATTACCTAACCATCCTGCTGGATATGCCATGGGAACTGGTTGCTATGATCACTCAGAAATGAACTTCACTCTTGGTGACCAGCATCATCAACCCATTGCCTGCAGCCTACCTTCCCATATCTAGAACATGAACCATTTCCTGCATTGCCCCTGAACCATTTCCACCCCTTTACCACCTGGTTCATGCTCGTAACTGTCGACACCACCTTCCTATACTTCGACATCCCTATAAGCAATAGCCTTGTTGCCTTTGAACACTACTTCTCCCAGTGACCTGTTCTCTTCAAACCAAGTGCCTCATTTCTGACCAGCCAATGCATAATTCTGCTTTAAGGGGAAAATATAGAAACAAATTCACTGCATGGCAGTATGCACCCATATTTCCCTCATATGCCAAACTGCTAATGGCCCATCAAGAGGAAATCATATCACAGTCGTTCGGCAAAACAAGAACCTTAACATTGTAGTTTTGTCTATTGTAAGGACTGGAGACAGTAGTTGTGAAGGTAATTGCTATATATGGCTTTGTAGGCTTTCCTTACACAAAAGTCTTGAAAGTCTCCTCGGGTTTGCTGCTGGGTCCTAAAATCACCTTGCTTCAGTACTTCGGCAATCAAACTGTCTGCTGTTTTCAGGAGAATATTGCTGCTGCTGAGTCCTACTAAATATTTATTGTGTAATTACTTTAGCATACAATCATGAACATTGGTGATTTGATGTTCAGTGACTAAAGTGGGATTGCCACAACTGTTTTCCGCATTTACTGCAATAGCTCATGTAATGCAAGTTTTTAACGCCCTCAGTGTTACTGCAGTCTTTTTCAATTGTAAACCGGCAAAGCTGCCAACCATCAGGGCTGTTATTTTGCTTTATGGAATGTAGCCACCCGAGATCTCAAAACCTTTTTCTAGTTCAGGTTTATCAGTGACATCTTCATCATCTAGACCATTCATGGAGAGTCTCTGTTGACCCGTGGATCTGATTCACATACTTATTGAAGCTGGCAGGCTGCCTCGTAATGAGATTTGACAGCGGCACTCGTAGATCCCCTGCGGGTCCGGGGGTAAGAATATGCCCGAGGTATTCCTGCCTGTCGTAAGAGGCGACTAGAAGGAATCTCACATGGTTCGGTCTCTATGTTATGGTCCCCTGTAGGGTTTGACCTCCATTCTTCAAAATTTTCCCGAAGAGCGAACCAATTGGGGAAGGGTGCCTTATGTGGTGCATTGTGTCCATCGTGCATTGCAATCTTCCGCGCAATTTCTCATCATTGCATTGCTGTCCTGCTCATTCTCCATCCCTTGAGCGAGGACACCTTCCTGGGTGCGTTCTCCCCATGCTCTATGCAGTGTCACTTTCTGCATCGAAGAAGACCATGGACTTCCTTGCACTTCATATCCAGCACAGCAGCCAGTCCGATGTGGTGGATTTGCCATGTACCCTGTTGGTTGTAGCCCCCTGACCACACAGGGATCACTCTGCTGATGGCTGAACTGTTAACTACCCACGTATGCTAAGGGGTGGATGTCCATCCCCCTGGGGCATCGGGACTCCCAGCAAAGGCCATCCTGCCAGGTGGCCTTGGCTGTGGCTGGGTGGTGCTTGCGGGGAGGGCCCCTGGTCAGAGTGGGTGGCATCAGGACGGATGGCACGGGATGAAGTGTAGTACATCATCTCTTGCTGGTGGTCAAACGCCAGCAGTCTCTAAGCAGTCGAGGTCTACCTTTAATGCTAAGAAATACGACCCCAAATTGTTCACCTCCCTGGCCACACCATGGGAGGAACGCTGGGCTAAGGATGGCAGCGAATCTTATTCTCCCTCGTACCTTGTATGTACGCATGCTGGTGGGGGTTCCTTTGTGCCCATGAAGCCTCAGTTCTTTGTAGAGCATTTAGAGGACAAGTTTGGGGAGGTAGAAGGCTTGTCCAAAATGCAGTCTGAGTCAGTCTTGATAAAAACTACATCCTCTGCCCAGTCATGGGCATTACTCGCCTCTGACAAGCTGAGGGATGTTTCTGTCACTATCACGTCCCACAAGAGCTTAAATATGGTCCAGGGTATTATCTTCCACAGGGATCTTCTTTTACATTTCGATGATGAGCTGCGTGCCAACTTAGAGCGACAAGGTGTCCGAGGGATAATCAGGTTGCCACCAGCGCTTTCATCTTGGCCTTCGAGGGTGACACATTATCCGAGAATGTGAAGGAGATGATCTACTGCTGTGATGTCAAGCCATATATCCTTCCCCCGATGTGGTGTATTAAGTGCTGGAAGTTCCGCCATATGTCTTCCTGCTGTACTTCCAGCCTCATATGTCAAGATTGTGGTCATCCATCCCACCCCAATACTCCATGTGCCCCACCTCCCATCTGTGTCAACTGTGGAGAGCAACATTCCCTTTGCTCGCCGGACTATAGGATTCTACAGAAGAAAAGGAAAATAATGGAGTACATTATTCTGGACTGACTGACCTACACTGAGGCTAAAGGGAAATTTGAAAGGCTCCATCCCATGCGCATGACATCTTACGCCGCCCACTATAACTACTGTTACAACCCCATCCATTGCACCAATTCTAGTGAGCACTCAGAGCCATAAGACTACACTTGCCCCTGTTGCTCCCACAGCACCAACTTCGGTAGCACGCCCCCCCCCCCCCCCCCCCCCCCCAACCATCAGGGACACCTGTCCCCACTTCTAAGCTGGAGAAGTGTAAGTCTTCTTCGGCTCCTCTCTTCCTCTCTCTAGGAAAGGGTCCCTTGGGTCACTCCCTTCCCAGGTGCCTACCAGTGGCAAAGCAGACACCCGCCAAGGGCTGAAGCGACCACAGGTAGCTGGTCGTAGGGCTTTGTGGTCCTCCTCAGTCCCAGAGACTGAATCAGAGAAGCCCTCTCAGCTAGAGAAACCCAAAGAAAAGCGTGAGAATTCAAAAACGAAGACCCCCAAGAACAATGAAATTGTGGTGGCATCAACACCACCGCTACCTACAAGCTTTCCGTCTGAGGATGAGGTGGAGACTCTGGTGCCCGCTGAGGGCCAAGATCTCGCCGGACCCTCAGACATGATAGATAAAGACTGCTCAGGCAATAAGTCAATGGCAGCATGTGATCCTGAGGCATAAACTGCCTCATTGAATGCTCCATGCCTTCCCAGTCTCACAATGACATCATCCTCCAGTGGAGTTGTGGCGTTTTTTTTCCAAGGCCTGGTTGAGTTATGGCAACTGTTGAGGCTTTACATCTGCTGTCTGCATTGCCCTTCAGGAAACCTGGTTCTCAGCAATGCCGACCCCTGCCCTCCGCAGTTATAAGGGATATTACAGGAACCGTAGCGACTATAATTGAGTGTCAAGTGGAGTTTGTGTTTATGTCCTAAACTCAGTTTGTAGTGAAACAGTGCCCCTTCAAATCCCTCTTGAAGCTCTGGCTGTCAGGATAATAATTGACTGTCAAGTGGAGTTTGTGTTTATGTCCTAAACTCAGTTTGTAGTGAAACAGTGCCCCTTCAAATCCCTCTTGAAGCTATGGCTGTCAGGATAAGGACGACACAGGAAATAACTGTCTGCAATGTATATCTTTCTCCTGATGTTGCAGTACTCCTGACTGCATTGGCTGCACTGATTGCTCAACTCCCTAAAACCTTCCTTCTATTGGCAGATTTTAACACTCATAACTCCTGGATGATTGACTGATCTGGCCTTCTAACACTAACCAAAACGGCCTTGCTGTGCTGGTAATGCAAACGACTGAAAGCAAGGGGAAAACTACAGCCTTAATTTTTCCCAAGGGCATGCAGCATTACTGTATGGTTAAATGATGATGGCGTCCTCTTGGGTAAAATATTCCGAAGGTAAAATAGTCCCCCATTCGGATCTCTGGGCGGGGACTACTCAAGAGGACGTCGTTATCAGGAGAAAGAAAACTGGCATTCTACAGATCCCTTAATCGGGCAGGTAGGTTAGAAAATTTAAAAAGGTAAATGGATAGGTTAAAGTTAGATATAGTGGGAATTAGTGAAGTTCGGTGGCAGGAGGAACAAGACTTCTGGTCAGATGAATACAGGGTTATAAATACAAAATCAAATTGGGATAATGCAGGAATAGGTTTAATAATGAATAAAAAATAGGAGTGCGGGTAAGCTACTACAAACAGCATGAACACATTATTGTGGCCAAGATAGACACGAAGCCCATGCCTACTACAGTAGTACAAGCTTATATGCCAACTAGCTCTGGAGGTGACGAAGAAATTGAAGAGATATATTATGAGATAAGAGAAATTACTCAGGTAGTGAAGGGAGACGAAAATTTAATAGTCATGGGTGACTGGAATTCGACAGTAGGAAAAGGGAAAGAAGGAAACATAGTAGGTGAATATGGATTGGGGCTAAGCAATGAAAGAGGAAGCCGTCTGGTAGAATTTTGCACAGAGCACAACTTAATCATAGCTAACACTTCGTTCAAGAATCATGAAAGAAGGTTGTATACATGGAAGAACCCTGGAGATACTAAAAGGTACCAGATAGATTATATAATGGTAAGACAGAGATTTAGGAACCAGGTTTTAAATTGTAAGTCATTCCCAGGGGCAGATGTGGACTCTGACCACAATCTATTGGTTATGACCTGTAGATTAAAACTGAAGAAACTGCAAAAATGTGGGAATTTAAGGAGATGGGACCTGCATAAGCTGAAAGAACCAGAGGTTGTTCAGAATTTCAGAGAGAGCATAAGGGAACAATTGACAGGAATGGGGGAAAGAAATACAGTAGAAGACGAATGGCTAGCTCTGAGGGATGAAGTAGTGAAGGGAGCAGAGGATCAAGTAGGTAAAAAGACAACGATTAGTAGAAATCCTTGGGTAACAGAAGAAATATTGAATTTAATTGATGAAAGGAGAAAATATAAAAATGCAGTAAATGAAGCAGGCCAGAAGGAATACAAATGTCTCAAAAATGAGATGGACAGGAAGTGCAAAATGGCTAAGCAGACATGGCTAGAGGACAAATGTAAGGATGTAGAGGCTTATCTCACTAGGGGTAAGATAGATACAGCCTACAGGAAAATTAAAGAGACCTTTGGAGAAAAGAGAGCCACTTGTATGAATATCAAGACCTCAGATGGAAACCCAGTTCTAAGCAGAGAGGGGAAAGCAGAAAGGTGGAAGGAGTATATAGGGGGTCTATACAAGGGCGATGTACTTGAGGACAATATTATGGAAATGGAAGGGGATGTAGATGAAGATAAAATGGGAGATACGATACTGCATGAAGAGTTTGACAGAGCACTGAAATACCTGAGTCGAAACAAGGCCCCGGGAGTAGACAACATTCCATTAGAACTACTGACCGCCTTGGGAGAGCCAGTCTTGACAAAACTCTACCATCTGGCGAGCAAGATGTATGAGACAGGCGAAATACCCTCAGACTTCAAGAAGAATATAATAATTTCAATCCCAAAGGTGATGACAGATGTGAAAATTACCGAACTATCAGTTTAATAAGCCACAGCTGCAAAATACTAACGCGAATTATTTACAGACGAATGGAAAAACTGGTAGAAGCCGACCTCGGGGAAGAGCAGTTTGTATTCCATAGAAATTTTGGAACACGTGAGGCAATACTGACCTTACGACTTATCTTAGAAGAAAGATTAAGGAAAGGCAAACCTACGTTCCTAGCATTTGTAGACTTAGAGAAAGTTTTTGACAATGTTGACTGGAATACTCTCTTTCAAATTCTAAAGGTGGCAGGGGTAAAATACAGCGATGAAAGGCTATTTACAGTTTGTACAGAAACCAGATGGCAGTTACAAGAGTCGAAGGGCATGAAAGGGAAGCAGTGTTGGGAAGGGAGTGAGACAAGGTTTTAGCCTCTCCCCGATGTTATTCAATCTGTATATTGAGCAAGCAGTAAAGGAAACAAAAGTAGGTATTAAAATTCATGGAGAAGAAATAAAAACTTGGAGGTTCGCCGATGACATTGTAATTCTGCCAGAGACAGCATAGGACTTGGAAGAGCAGTTGAACGGAATGGACAGTGTCATGAAAGGAGGATATAAGATGAACATCAACCAAAGGAAAACTAGGATCATGGAATGTAGTTGAATAAAGTCGGGTGATGCTGAGGGAATTAGATTAGGAAATGAGACACTTAAAGTAGTAAAGGAGTTTTGCTATTTGGGGAGCAAAATAACTGATGATGGTCGAAGTAGAGAGGATATAAAATGTAGACTGGCAGTGGCAAGGAAAGCACTTCTTAAGAAGAGAAATTTGTTAACATCGGGTATAAATTTAAGTGTCAAGAAGTAGTTTCTGAAAGTATTTGTATGGAGCGTAGCCAAGTATGGAAGTGAAACATGGACAATAAATAGTTTAGACAAGAAGAAAATAGAAGCTATCGAAATGTGGTGCTACAGAAGAATGCTGAAGATTAGATGGGTAGATTACATAACTAATGAGGTGGAATTGAATAGAATTCGGGAGGAGTTTGTGGTACAACTTGACTAGAAGAAGGAATCGGTTGGTAGGACATGTCCTGAGGCATCAAGGGATCACAAATTTAGCATTGTAGGGCAGCGTGGTGGGTAAAAATCGTAGAGGGAGACCAAGAGATGAATACACTAAGCAGATTCAGAAGGATGTATGTTGCAGTAGGTACTGGGAGTTGAAGGAGCTTGCACAGGATATATTAGCATGGAGAGCTGCATCAAACCAGCCTCAGGACTGAAGACCACAACAACAACAACTACAAAAAACTCCTTGTGGGGTGGCACCATGCTTATTGGCCGAGGCATATATGTCGAAAGTTTACTGTTTCGGTTCGACCTCTGCCTCTTAAACACTGGCACCACCACACACTTCAATGTGACTCATGGCAGTTACTCGGCCATTATTTTATCACTTTGCAGACCAGGACTTCTCCCATCTGTCCACTGGAGAGCACATGATGACCTGTGTGATAGTGACCACTTCCCCGTCTTCCTGTCACTGAACCAGTGTCAGGTCCATGGATGGCTGCCCAGATGGGCATTAGACAAGGTGGACTGGGAAACTTTCACCTCTGTTGTCACCGTTGAATCTCCCCCCCCACGGTAACATCGATGTGATGGTTGAACAGGTGACTACAACAATCGTTACTGCAGCCGAAAGTGTGATCCCTCTCTCGTTAGGGTGCCCCCTGGCGAAAGGCATTCCCTTAGTGGTCACTGGAATTCGATGAAGCAATTCAGGAGTGTTGGCGAGCTCTACAGTGGCATAAGCGGCACCCCTCTGTGAAGCACCTCATAGCTTTTAAATGGTTCTGTGCCTGCGTTCGCCAACTTGTCAAATGGCGGGAGCAGGAGTGTTGGGAGATATATGTCTCGGCTCTTGGATGCCATACGTCACCTTCCCAAATCTGGGCAAAGTTTAAATGTGTTTTCGGGTGCCAGACCCCAACAGTTGTTCCCGGTGTTAACATTAATGGCTTGTGCTCTACCAGTGCAAATGCGATTGCCGAGCACTTTGCTGAGCACTATGCTCAAATCTCTGTGTTGGAGAACTACCCCCCAGAACTTCACACCCTCCAATGGTGGATGGAAAGGAAAGTCCTCTTGTTGGCTACGCACCACAGTGAACCCTGTAACGCCCCATTTACAGAGTGATAGCTCCTCAGTGCCCTTGCAGATTGCCCCGACACAGCTCCAAAGCCAGGTCGGATCCATGGTCAGATGATTAAACATCTCTCATCTGACTGCAAGTGACATCTTGTCATCGTCAACCAGATCTGGTGCGATGGGGTCTTTCCATCGCAATGGTGGCAGAGTACCGTCATTCTAGTGCTTAAGCCTGCTAAAAACCCGCTTGGTGTGGATAGCTATCGGCCCATCAGCCTCACCAACATTCTTTGCAAGCTACTGGAACGTATGGTGTGTTGGCGCTTGGGTTGGATCCTGGAGTCATGTGGCTTACTGGCTCCATGTCAATGTGGCATTCGCCAGGGTCGCTCTACCATTGATAGTCTTGTGTCCCTCGAGTCTGCCATCCGAACAGCCTTTTCCAGATGCCAACACCTGGTTGCTGTCTTTTTTGATTTACGTAAAACGTATTACACCAGCTGCTGACATCATATCCTTGCCGCATTATACGAGTGGGGTTTCTGAGGCTTGTTTCTGATTTTTATCCAAAATGTTTTGTCGCTCTGTACTTTCCGTGTCGAAGTTGGTGCCTCCCATAGTTCACCCCATATCCAGGACAATGGGATCCCGCAGGGCGGGAGGGGAGTGGGGGGGAGGGGGGGTCAACCACCCACTGTGTAATCTGTTTCGTTGTTTCACTCTCTTCCAACTGTTTCTTGTAGCTTTCTGTTGCTTTCTTGTTCTCTTTTGTTCCTTGTAGTGTTTGTTGCCTTTCCTTCGTTCTTGTGGTTTTTCCTTTCCTTTCGTTCTGTTATGTGTTATACATATTTTATATTTGATTCTCATGTGTGAGACATTGTTTTATTCGGAATAAGGGACCAGTGACCAAGCAGTTTGATCCCTACCCCCCCCCCCTCCCCACCCCCTCCCCTTTTTTAAATCAACCAACCAGCCAGCACTGCTAGCACATAAAGTCCAAACCATAATGTTTGTGAGATTAATGTGTAACTGATATGAAAGGCAGCTGTGTCTCAACATGCCACACCAGCAAATTAAGTATCAGAACACATGTTTTTATGTGTACATTCATTTTATATTCATCTCATCATCAGGTGATTAAGTTTATTTGCGCGCCGTGAACATTGTTCCCTTACTGATGAAGTTTTAAAACAGCTGTCTTAAAAGTTTGTGATGCAAAATTCTGCAACACCTTCGCTAAGGAAACGATGTCCATGCCATGTAAATAAGTGTAAACATCTGAAGATGGGATGCTAGGCATCTTGAAATGTCATCATGGAAAAATAAATGTTTATGAAAACAACTAGTTGCAGCTAATTCATTGTGCATTACCTTCGGTTTCGACAGCTGCAGCATTCTTATATGTCGACTATCAGATAGGCTATCCCAGATGACAAGCAATTAGGTGTGACTTTGTGATATTTTGCAACAGGTAGGTCATTCGAGTGTTTAAGATTTACTGTATTAATATTCGAAAACACTATCAGCCAGCAGTTTTTAAATATTTGCGAAAAATACTTTTGGTGACTGCTGATATAGGCATGGGTTGCTTCTGCGTAATTAAATAAATTAAGCCATCATTTCTTTGTTAATTTTACGAACTTTGCACTTGAACTTAACTATGTAAGTTGTATTATACAGAGGCCAAATTGGAAAAAATGCAAACAACAGGATGGTGAATTGTCAAAATGATAACTCTCACCCCTGAATCCGGAATACGTATTTGCGGTACTGAGAATATTTTTTTTGGCATCAGTACTGTTCATAATTATTTCAGGTATTGACAGTAAGACAACAATTGTCCTCAGATGGTCATTATATTGAGGTATTGTCAGTAATGTTGAATGTGTGAGTGCCTCATAACTTGCTGAATCTCCCACAAATTTCTTCTGCGGGCTAGATAGAAACCACTTGCAGGCCAGATCCACACTGTGGGCCACTGGGGTTGCCCACCCATGCTGTAGAGTAAGGCCAGAGACACCACCCTTAGTCATCCATAGCCTTACACCTCTAGCATCTTTTCATCTGGTCCTCCGAGCAAGATGACACAGTGGTTACCATACTACAGTCACACTCGGGTGGTTCAAATCTCTATCCGGCCATTCAGATTTAGGTTTTCTGTGACTTCCCTAAATCACGCTAGGCAATTGCCGGGATGTCTCCTTTGAAAGGACATGGTCAATTTCTGTCTCCATACTTGACATCATCTGAGCTTGTGTTCTGTCACTTGTGGCTTTGATGTCGATGGATGCTAAATCCTAATCTTCCTTCCTTCCTTCCTGTCATGTGAGACAGTAAGGCCACTTGTGAAAGCATTCATGTCATAAACAGGATGTCTCAAAAGAAAGTTTATGTTTGAAGAGCTCTCTGTGCATGCACAACAGATTAGAGAAGAGTTGGAGGTACATTCATCACTTTCTTAGCCTTTAGGAATTCAGGCGATACTGAGTGCTTCTTGGGAGCAGACCACACATTCTGTGTGCAAGAATTTTACATAAGCGGTGATTCGGCGACTATGCCAAGGAGGAAATTTTGCCATGGTTGTCAATTGCATGATGTAAATGATGATCCAAATGTTTCCCTTAACTGGAAATGGATCAGAACAGTTGAGAAGACTGGTTCAGCACTGGACAAACTGAAATCCAGACAACCTAGGTCATCAAGAATAGGCAAATCCATGGAGAATGGAAATTGGTCTATTTGTGACAATTCTGACCTCTCCAGTCATAAGCCTGCAAGTTCTTTAAATGTGTGTAGATCGCCACTGCATTGTATTCTGCAAAAAGACCTTAAACTATGCCCTTACAAAATGCAATTGGTGCAAGGATTAAAGCTTCAGTACCCCACACAAAGGCGCTGTTTGTTAATGGTGTGACTTAGTGTCCTTCATTTAACATCATCTTATTTTCATCCGAACAGTCATGCCAATAAGCAGATTTGGCACAACTGGAGTGCAACAAATTCTAAGCAGAAGTGTGAGAAACCTCTTCACCGTATGACCTACGATGTTGGCTCAAGGAACAATCAGCCCATAGTTTTTCAGGGATGAGAGTGGCTCTGCAGTTACAGGGAATTTGGAGTATTATGTGATTATGTTAAATAGCTTTTTGGTTTCTGAATTGCAAAACTATCTTGGTTATAACCAGAGAACAAGGTTTCAGCAAGACAGGACCACAGTACACGTGTCCAATGCATCTATACTGCGAGTTCATGAAATTTTCCATGACAAATTGACTTCCAGGAAGAATGACATAAATGGGCCCCCATGCCGTCCAGATTTTTTCTTGTGGGGATATGTCAAATCTAAGTGTATGTCAGTAGCCCAGCTTCTCTGGAGCAATTAAGTAAGTATTTGTAATGAACTGGCAGTCGTCCCAGTGTCTACATGCCAAGCCGTCATGCAAATTTTTGTTCGTCATTTCAGTGAGGGCTGTAGGCATGCTGGATTGCATTTAAATGACATTACTTTTAAGAAGTAAATTCCTAAACCTGTATATTTCGATGATAAACAAAGATTTTGTTGATAGAATTTGACTTCTATATTATTTTGACACATCAAATATAAACTTTCTTTTGAGACACTGTGTACTAGTTTTGCTGTAACATTTTAGCCTCTTACATGGATTTGACCACCTACCAGCAGTCAAAATTGCCCACCCAGTGGCAAAATATACTGCCAAACATGCTGTACTTGATTTTTCAGTTGCTACTTCACAATACATGCCATCTGGGTCCTCATCCAACACCACCCCACTAAATAAAAAAAAAAGCCCTGATTTTCTGCATTACATTGATGAGAATTTCCCTTAAGTCCTTATAGTACGTTCATCAATCTTTAAATTCTCATTCCTTCAGTCTCTACTGTCTCTTGTACCAATATCTCTCACTTCACTCCATTGATCTACCCCACATGTCTCCCTCCCTCCCTCCCTCCTCCTCTCTCGCTCTTGTCTCCTTCTCCTATGTTGTACCTTCTGCGTCCCTTTACAACTGACTCCCCCACATGGTGCACCAAGTTGAACTGCTTGGTGCCACATTCATACCCCCGTTCTTTGTTGCATCTGCTCCTAGCCATATTAATTACTCCTGCCTCCGTACCTGTCTTCCAAACTTCGTTTAAGTTTTGCATTGTGGCATCCAGTTTGATCCATGTGTTCATAACAGGTAAATAAGAGGACCTCCTTATTTGATGAGAGTTTGCATTGTGGATATGACCTTGTTATCATTTTCCCTTAGTATGGTCACAATTAGTGACCCTGTACCTGCAATGCCCTACTATTAATCTGTCATCATTCAACATGCTTGTACACGTATCCTTTTTCATGTTCTCTTAATCTCTCAAAAACTGTCATTTGGGACAATTGTCAATATTTGTCTAATAAACAAGACAGGTTATTTTTTAATTTCATTATTGTGACTAGGGTCTGTAAAGAATTTGGAAAATCGCTATTCACGGAAAAAGCATGCGAAGTTCAGAAGAACGCAAAATCCCGAAGATGGGCTAAAATTTACAGACGCGCGAAATTTGGCACGGACTTCGATGCGAGATGCCTTCAATAGGTTCCACAACGAAACATTGTCTCGAAATTTAGTAGAAAATCCGAAGAAATTCTGGTAGTATGTAAAGTACACAAGTGGCAAGACGCAGTCAATACCTTCGCTGCGCAGTGCCGATGGTACTGTTATTGACGACTGTGCCGCTAAAGTGGAGTTATTGAACGCAGTTTTCCGAAATTCCTTCACCAGGGAAGACGAATGGAATATTCCAGAATTTGAAACACGAACATCTGCTAGCATGAGTTTCTTAGAAGTAGATACCTTAGGGGTTGCGAAGCAACTCGAATCGCTTGATACGGGCAAGTCTTCAGGTCCAGATTGTATACCGATTAGGTTCCTTTCAGATTACGCTGATACTATAGCTCCCTACTTAGCACTCATATACAACTGCTCGCTCACCGATAGATCTGTACCTACAGATTGGAAAATTGCGCAGGTCGCACCAGTGTTCAAGAAGGGTAGTAGGAGTAATCCATTTAACTACAGACCTATATCATTGACGTCGGTTTGCAGTAAGGTTTTGGAGCATATACTGTATTCAAACATTATGAATCACCTCGAAGGGAACGATCTATTGACACGTAATCAGCATGGCTTCAGAAAACATCGCTCTTGTGCAACGCAGCTAGCTCTTTATTCGCACGAAGTAATGGCTGCTATCGACAGGGGATCTCAAGTTGATTCTGTATTTCTAGATTTCCGGAAAGCTTTTGACACCGTTCCTCACAAGCGACTTCTAATCGAGCTGCGGAGCTATGGGGTATTGTCTCAGTTGTGCGACTGGATTCGTGATTTCCTGTCAGGAAGGTCGCAGTTCGTAGTAATAGACGGCAAATCATCGAGTAAAACTGAAGTGATATCAGGTGTTCCCCAGGGAAGCGTCCTGGGACCTCTACTGTTCCTGATCTGTATAAATGACCTGGGTGACAATCTGAGCAGTTCTCTTAGACTGTTCGCAGATGATGCTGTAATTTACCGTCTAGTAAGGTCATCCGAAGACCAGTATCAGTTGCAAAGCGATTTAGAAAAGATTCTGTATGGTGCGTCAGGTGGCAGTTGACGCTAAATAACGAAAAGTGTGAGATAATCCACATGAGTTCCAAAAGAAATCCATTGGAATTCGATTACTCGATAAATAGTACAATTCTCAAGGCTGTCAATTCAACTAAGTACCTGGGTGTTAAAATTACGAACAACTTCAGTTGGAAGGACCACATAGATAATATTGTCGGGAAGGCGAGCCAAAGGTTGCGTTTCATTGGCAGGACACTTAGAAGATGCAACAAGTCCACTAAAAAGACAGCTTACACTACACTCGTTCGTCCTCTGTTAGAATATTGCTGCGCGGTGTGGGATCCTTACCAAGTGGGATTGACGGAGGACATCGAAAGGGTGCAAAAAAGGGCAGCTCGTTTTGTATTATCACGTTATAGGGGAGAGAGTGTGGCAGATATGATACACGAGTTGGGATGGAAGTCATTACAGCATAGACGTTTTTCGTCGCGGCGAGACCTTTTTACGAAATTTCAGTCACCAACTTTCTCTTCCGAATGCGAAAATATTTTGTTGAGCCCAACCTACATAGGTAGGAATGATCATCAAAATAAAATAAGAGAAATCAGAGCTCGAACAGAAAGGTTTAGGTGTTCATTTTTCCCGCTTGCTGTTCGGGAGTGGAATAGTAGAGAGATAGTATGATTGTGGTTCGATGAACCCTCTGCCAAGCACTTAAATGTGAATTGCAGAGTAGTCATGTAGATGTAGATGTAGATGTATTCACACTGTACTTTTACTTAAATGTACCAGCACGTCATCATTAAAAATTTGTTTGATGGTCTAGTTTTGCTCTTCATCTGGCCAGTATTCCTGCTGGAATGTATTTGTAAATTCTGAGTATTTGGTAATATTTTTGTTGGTATCTGCATCGCGTTTATAAAATGAAGTAGACCATTTGCTTGCTTGTTTCAGCCTGGCACAGACTTTAAAAACCAATGGCGACCCGTGGAAGCTCCTTCAAGAAACACAACAGTACCCATTCCTTCAGCTCCAGTATTCACAATTAATCTCTCTCTTTTTCTCTCCTCACAGTCACCTAGCCCCTGCGGGTTCGGGAGTTAGAATAGGCGCAAGGTATTCCTGCCTGTCATTAGAGGCGATTAAAAGGAGTCCATACCCCTCAAGGGGGTAGTTTGTGCCTGCGTCAGGAGATGGACGGTTCCACGACTTACATTTGTGGTCATTTTGGTTTTTCGCTTATTCTGGTTTCTTCCTTCTTTGTTTGTTTCCTTTCTTTGTCTTTCTCCCTCTCTCACTGTCTTCCATACTTTTTACCTTGCCTTCTTCTCCTTGCCTTCTTGTCCACACTATGGTCTCTGCCTCAGTGTTTGAGACAGTCTGTCCTTTCTCTCCCTCTTTCCCATTTTTTACCTCTTCTTCTTTCCTCCCTGTGTGTGCCTGAAGGCCGACGTACTTGTTAGCACGCTTAGCCGGTAACGGGGTAACGCGTAATTCCCCGCCTTGGATAGACAAGGAAGACATGCACGTACCCCCTGGTAAAGGCCAGACCCAGGGAGGGGTGATTGCCTGAGCTGACACATACCGACCATGCCGATTGGTCCCTCCATCCGTTTCTCGGGAGGTGTGACCTCAGGTGTTAACATTCACCTAAGGCGGGAGCACCCTCTGAGAGGGTCCCCACAAGGGGATTCCTCCGCAATAGATTTCTCTTCTCTTGACTTCTGCCCAAAAACGGAAACTTGACCAACCACCAGTGACAAAAGTACTACCGCCTGCCCCAAAGTTCCTCGTAGTTTCTAAATCTGAGGATGGAAAGGATTTTTCATCTGTCAACCCTTTCATTATTCAGAAGGGCGTAGATGCCATAGCCGGACGTGTCAAGTCTTGTACCAGGATACGTAATGGTACCTTGTTGTTAGAAACTGAGAGCGCCTTTCAGGCACAAAAGCTCCTTCGGGCCACACTCCTGTAAACGTTCCTTGTCCGGGCGGAGGCTCACCGCACTTTGAATTCGTCGCATGGTGTGGTATATACTAGATCACTCGACGGATTGACTGAAGAGGAGATTCAGTCTTTCGTCGCTGAGCAGGACGTGACTGCTGTCCATAGGTCATGAAAAAGGTCGACAATGACCGTACATAGAGTCTCCATTTTTATAAATCTGTGAAGTGCTGCTACAGAAAAGTGCCAAAATTTCTTAAATTATATATCTGCATTGCATTTGGACCCAGATTGCTGGCACCAGTTCATGCAGTTGCCTGGAAAATTGGAGGCTTGTTGCACCATATGGCCATTGACTCTGTAACTAGCAGGCAGCCACACCTGTGCTGTGTTTTCTTCCTTCAGATGGTTCCCTCAATTTGCTGGCAGGTTTGCACTTGGTAGATCGGCATCTGCTTTCTTGACTTCAGGTGCAGCAAACATTCAACCATCTGCATTGTTTTGATACTTGCAAGACAAGCAAGGAGCTTTGATGCTATGCTTCTACAGTGAATGGCACTTCTCAAGGAATTGTTTTATTCTGCATGTTATTCTTCTTCACAATATTAGTGTTTCTTCAGTTAATTAAATCAAATATCTTAACCTCCATTATGAAACCAAAAGCAGTTATAAGGGGACACATGTTGATTGACGAAGCTCTTAACGTGGCTACCAAAAATTAGTTTGGGTACAAAATTTCATCTCCACACTGAATATACAAAATCTTGTCTCCGCTCTATCATAAGAACACCCAAAAAATATTTAATGCTGAATAATTAGCAAGCCACGCCAAGTCAGTTTACACCATACAACTGTTGCTGTTGATTCTATAATATATGTTCATGCTTTCATGTTTTGGCTGTGGCACAAAGAAGCCTTCAGAAAAATTAAAAATATGTGTAGTACATTTTCGTATATATAACTAAAAAAACCTATTGTCAGTTAACATTTTCATTCACTTGGAACAACAATAGTAATGATAATGTTGATGAGAATAATAGTGATGATAATAGACATTTTTCAGATTGTTTCTCAGTATACCATACAGTGGTTCACAATCGCACAAGAACTCTGGGAATAAGGGTAGCATAGTAATTGCCTACAGGAGAGAGGACACCACAATCCCTTGGTTGTTTTTATAGTGGTTTGTCATGTTTTCCTTGTTATCAAGGTGGATGCACCTGTTTCTAAACAAGGCTTGTAATAAGTGATGCTAATAATTAGGCAAAAATAAATTGTTCTTCCTTTCCTTCTTCTCCAGTAACGAAGGTTCATGACAACTACTTTTCGGCACTCATCTCAGTAAACTGGGATAAGTTGATGGTCATTTAGATTCAGTTTCTGGTAAATTCAGTGAATGTATCTTCTTTGTTATGACCCACAGAGCTCACTATACCAACATGGATACTGCCGATTCTGAAATTCACTGCCACAGACTGATAATTCATTTGGTAAATATCCATTCCTTTAAGCTGATCTTTCAGTTCAAGTCCCTTGCTGTCCCTGAGAGAATTATAAGAATTATAATGTAACTGGCAAGTCACAAAGTTTTTATTCCTTTTTCCTGAACCTTAAAGCCCTTACCAAATTCCTCTTTGATTTCCTGCACAGCGTGCTCAACGTATGCACCGAATAACGTAGGGCAGAAGCTACAACCTTGTCTCTGTCCCTTCTCAGTTACTACTTACGTTTCATGTCCTGTGACTCTTAGTACTGTTATCTGGTTTCTGTTCAATTTGGAAATAATATTTCACTTCATGTAATTTGCTGAGATTGCTTTCTTTTGAATTACAAAGAATGTATTCCAGATGGCATCTATCTTTCCTCTATCCATGTGTGCTTTTACAGACCTGTATTCGTTCTCTAGCCATTCTGGCTTGCCCATTTTGCACTCTCTGGTAGTCTCATTTTCTATATGCCTGTATTTTCGTTTGCCTGCTTCACATGCTTCATTTTTATATTTTCTCTTTTGTAAGTGAACTCTTACATGCTATTCAAGAATTTCTCCTGGGCCTAGTCAGTTTTGCCTATTTGATCATCTGCTGCCTTCACTATTTCATCTTTCAAAGGTGCACATTTGCCTTCTTTTATCTTCCTTTCTCCCGTTTTAGTCACTAATTGCCTAGTGCGCCCATTGAAACTCAACAACTTCTCATTCTTTCGATTTGTCCATATCCTATCTCTCTCTGATTTCCTATCTCTAATGTCTTCTTCAGTTTTGATCTGCAGTTGGTAACCAATAAATTATGGTTAGAGTCCACATTTGCATCTGGAAATTTTTTGCTGTTTAAAATCTGGTTTAGAAATGTGTCTTGCCAATATATCAGCTATATGAAACCTTCTGGTGTCATCAGGTCTTTCTTTCATGATTCTTAAATCAATTGTTACCTGTGATTAAATTATGATCAATGCGAAATTTCACTGAGTAACTCCATTTTCATTCCTCCTCCCCCCCTCTCACTCCGCCATGTTCTATTATTATTGCTTTCCACTTGTGTTTTGTACTGTTTAATTGCAGGCACTAACAAATTTTCATTGCCTTTAACTACTTGAATAATTTATCATATCTCCTCATACCTTTCTTCGATCTCACTATCACTGACAGAGTTAGTAGGCCCATAAACTTGTACTACTGTGATGGTTTTTGGTTTGAATGGCTCTAAGCACTATGGGACTTAACTACTGTGGTCATCAGTCCCCTAGAACTTAGAACTACTTAAACCTAACTAACCTAAGGACATCACACACATCCATCCCGAGGCAGGATTCGAACCTGCGACCGTAGCAGTCGCGTGGTTCCAGACTGCGCGCCTAGAACCGCTAGACCACTGCGGCCGGATGATGGTTCTTGGTTTTTGGTTTTGTGTCTGTCTTGCTACTGTAATGCATTCACTATGCTGTGCATGGAAAGTTAACCCCATTTCTATTTTTTTATTCACTGTTAAACCCAGTCTTGCAGCATCCCTAGTTGATTTTTTATTTATAATCCTTTATGCACCTGTCCAAAAGTCCTGTTTATATGTGACTTCAACCTGCCCATTTCCTTTTTTTAATTTCTCTAACCTACCTAATATGCCATGCTCTGACCCATGGAATGCCAGACTTTTCCTTTTTTAGTCCTCTGCACCTCAGTTGGTAAAAATGGAATCCTTGTACGTTCACTGTGTTGTCCATCTGCCTGTCCCAGTCTTAAGATCCATTTTTTCAGGAACAGCAGAGGTATCAAGTTGAAATTTATTTCACATATTGAGGTCTGCGATCTGTCGGTGGTGCGAAAAAATTTAAGCTTCTAAGTCAATGCAACCAAAAGATACAGCTAGTTTACTCACTTATTTTTATACTCACAAACACACACATCAAAACCTGTAGATGAACTAATTATATACATACAGGGTCTGGTGGTCTAGTGATAAAGCAGATGCCTGGGACCCCAGAGGTCGTGGCATCAACTCTCGGATTTTTCAGTCTTGGTTGTAACATAGCCTTTAGCTCCCAGTAATGTGAAGAGTTGCCAGAAACAACACGTGCTTCAGATTCCACGTAGAACTGTAGGCCCCTTTCTCCAGTAGCATAACTTGGGTGTCCCCCAGGGGGCCCACAGTCCTTTTGTGGGTATGTGTGTGGCGTGCACAGGCCCCCGAGCTATTGCAGTCTCCTTTCCTTTCCAGGCTGCATTACCATCCCTGTTCCTTTCCCTCCCTGTCCTTGCTCCTTTGTCCCTGCCCCCTCTTTTCCCTCCTGGAGGACTTCTTTATGTCGACCTGGCTATCCTCCTAGCTTTTTTTTGGTCAGTGCTATTGTTTATTTTGTTGTTTCCATCTCCTTTTCGGCATTTTTGCTCCTCTTGGGGTTTGACCTCCATTTCCAAAATGTTCCACTCAGTGTGAGCCATTTGAGGATGAGTCCCCTACCTAGCTTCCATGGTACAGGTTCCTCTCCCCCTCCCCTCCCCATTCCCTTTGCACCCTGGCCCCACTCCTGCTAGGTCACCAGCATGGTAGCCAGTCCGTGCAGTGGGGCTGTTAAGTACCCACTTGGCTGAGCCCCCTGAAACCACAGGGATCACACTGCTAGTACCTAAGCTGTTAACACTTCATGTATGCCCAGCAGTCAATGCTCATCACTTTGGGGCACCAGAATCCCGGCAATGGCTGCCGTGCCACACGGCCCTTGCTGTGGTTGGGTGGCACCCATGGGGCGAGCCCCTGATCGGTGTGTGTGTGGTTCTAGGGTGGACGCCTTGTGCATGAAGCAACAAAAGCTTCACCATCCTGGCCATTCTGCGGCAATCTCTAAGTGTGGTAGCAGACGTGACACTCCTTCTGATCCTTCGGCCTTCGCCTACCTGGCCACCCCCTGGGATGAGGGTCAAACTTCCTGTCTTGGGTTGAGACCTTTCCCTCGGTACGTGGTTTGTATCATGATGGATAGCGGAAGTTTTGCCACGACTGAGCCTTTTTTTTTCATTGAGAAGATTGAAGATAAGTATGGTGAAGTGGAATCAATGAGTAAAATGTGGTCCAATGCTTTGCTCATAAAGACATCTTCTGCTGCCCAATCTGACGCCCTGCATGCTTGTGACCATCTCAGTGATGTCCCAGTCTCTGTCACGCCCCACCAATCTTTGAACTCGATACAGGGCATTATTTTCCACCAGAATCTTTTTCTCCAAACTGACGAGGATCTCCGTGCTAGCCTCGAGTGGTGAGGGGTTCGTTTTATCTGCCGTGTACAGCGAAGCGCTCCAAACAATCGCACCGCTACGGGTGCCTTTATCCTGCCCTTCGAAGGGGATGTCCTCTCAGAGTAGGTCAAGGTAATGGTGTATCGGTGTGATGTAAAACTGTATATTCCACCAATGATGAGATGCTTTAAATGTTTACGGTTTGGACACGTGTCTTCCCGCTGCACCACCGATTCCCTCTGTTGTGACTGTGGGCGCCCACTCCATGAGGGGAGTGCCTGTGCTCCCCCGCCAGTGTGTGTAAATTGTCATGGACAGCATTCTTCACTCTCGCGTGCATGCCCGGTGTTTGTGAAAGAAAGGAGGACTCAAGAGTACAAAATCTTAGATCGACTCACCTACACTGGCAACTTGGTGGCGTGACCGACTCCGGTCTGTTTGCTTCCTATTTGAACTCCGGCTTGAGAATCCTCCAGTTTGTTCAAGCTTCGGCATTGGCTCAGTATCCGCCCACTTTCCTTCTCCTGAAAGAGCGCTCAGAACGACTGGTTTTGTCTTTTGTTTCTCCCTGCTTGGAGCTCTATAATGCTCCATTCAGTGAGTGGGAATTCGCCACCACCCTCACCCTTAGTCCTGACACGTCTCCTGGACCGTATCGGATACATAACCAAATGCTCTAACACTTATTGGTGGCTGGCCACCATCATACACTGAGCCTCTTCAAACGTATGTGGAGTGAGGGAGTCTTTCCTACCCAGTGGCAGGAAAGCATTGTTGTTCCGGTGTTGAAGCCAGGGAAGCCACCTCTCCAGTTGGATAGCTATCGTCCAGTTAGCCTTACCAACACCCTCTGCAAGCTCCTTGAATGCATGATGAGTTGGCGGCTGTTTTGGATCCTTGAATCCCGCGACCTTTTGTCATTGACTCAAAGTGGTTTTTGCTGTGGCTGCTCTACGGTGGATAACTTGGTCCACCTGGAGTCTGCTATCCAGTTGACTTTTGCCCATCGGCAACACCTCCTTGCAGTCTTATTTGATCTGCATAAAGCCTATGACACCACTTGGCGCCACCACATCCTCACTATCCATCACGAATAGGGCCTTTGTGGCACTCTGCCCATTTTTATACGTAACTTCCTTTCTTGTCACTTCTTTCGGGTCCAAGTTGGCTCTTCCTACAGCATTCCCCATCAGCAAGAAAATGGGGTTCCACAGGGTTCTGCACTGAGCATCCCTCTCTTTCTCATAGCCATTAATGACCGGGTGACAGCTGTTGGGCCGACAGTGTCCCCCTCTTTGTATGCTGATGATTTTTGTATCTACCTCTTAGTAACAAATAATCCTGAGTTAATAACAAGCATCAAAACTGATTCAGGGATTAGTGAACACGGGGTTATTGTAGTGTAGCGAGATTGAATATTGTAATCCCCAAATCCTCGAAAAATAAGCAAAAAATATACCTATTCAAAAAAGCAGATAAAAATTCACTTGACGCCTTCCTGAAAGACAATCTCCACTCATTCCAAATTAATAATATGAGTGTAGAACAGATGTGGCTTAAATTCAAAGAAATAGTATTGGCAGCAATTGAGAGATTTATACCAAATAAATTAACAAACGATGGAGCTGATCCTCCTTGGTACACAAAATGGGTTAAAATGGGTTAATGGGTTAGGACAGTGTTGCAGAAAGAATTAAACAAACATGCCAAATTTAAACAGATACAAAATTCCCAAGACTGGCTATCTTTTACAGAAGCTCGAAATTTAGCGCGGGCTTCAATGTGAGATGCCTATAACAGTTTCCACAACAAAACTTTGTCTTGAAGCCTTGCAGAAAATCCAAAGAGATTCTGGTTGTATCTGAAGCATGTTAGCGGCAAGAAACAATCAATGCCTTCTCTGCACAATAGCAGTGGAGATACTATCAAAGACAGTGCTGCCAAAGCAGAGTTACTGAACACAGCCTTCCGAAATGCCTTCACAAAAGAAGATGGAAGTAAATATTCCAGAATTCGAATTGAGAACAGCTCCCAACATGAGTAACAGAGAAGTAAGTATCCTCGGAGTAGTGAAGCACCTTAAATCACTTAAAGCAAGTTTTCTGGTCCAGACTGTATACCAGTTAGGCTCCTTTTGGAGTATGCTGATGCATTAGCTCCATACTTAACAATCCTATACAACTGTTCGCTCGATGAAAGGTCCATACCCAAAGACTGGAAAGTTGCACAGGTCACACCAATATTCAAGAAAGGTAGTACTAGTAATCCACTAAGTTACAGGCCCATATCATTAATGTCGATATGCTGCAGGATTTTAGAGCATATATTGTGTTCGAACATTATGAATTACCTCGAAGAAATTGGTCTATTGACACACAGTCAACATGGGTTTAGAAAACATCGTTCCTGTGAAACACAACTAGCTCTTTATTCACGTGAAATGTCGAGTGCTATTGACAAGGGATTTCAGATCGATTCCATATTTCTGGATTTCTGGAAGGCTTTTCACACTGTTCCACACACGTGGCTCGTAGTGAAACTGTGTGCTTATGGAATATCGTCTCAGTTACGTGACTGGATTTGTGATTTCCATTCAGAGAGGTCACAGTTCGTAGTAATTGATGGAAAGTCACCGAGTAAAACAGAAGTGATTTCTGGTATTCCCCAAGTTAGTGTCATAGACCCTTTGCTGTCCCTTATGTATATAAACGATTTAGGAGACAATCTGAGCAGCCATTTTAGGTTGTTTGCAGATGACACTGCCATTTATCGACTAATAAAGTCATCAGGAGATCAAAAGAAACTGCAAAACGATTTAGAAGAAATATCGGAATGGTGCGAAAAGTGGCAGTTGACCCTACATAACGAAAAGTGTGAGCTCATCCATATGAGTGCTAAAAGGAACTTCGGTTACACGATAAATCAGTCTAATCTGAAAGCTGTAAATTCAACTAAATACCTAGGTATTACAATTACGAACAACTTAAATTGGAAGGAACACATAGAAAATGTTGTGGGGAAGGCTAATCAAAGACTGCATTTTATCGGCAGGACACTTAAAAAATATAACAGACCTACTAAGGAGACTGCCTAAACTACGCGTGTCCGTCCTCTTCTGCTTTGTATTAGGCTGCTGAGCAGTGTGGGATCCTTACCAGATGGGACTGACGGAGTACATCGAAAAAGTGCAAAGAAAAGCAGCACGTTTTGTATTATTGTGAATTATGGGAGAGAGTGTCACAGAAATGATAAAGGATTTGGGCTGGACATCATTAAAAGAAAGGCATTTTTCATTGGGATGGGATATTCTCACGAAATTCCAATCACCAACTTTCTCCTCAGAATGTGAAACTATTTTGTTGGCACCGACCTAAGTGCGCTATACGAGATTGGGGTAATAGAGAATTGTGAAGGTGGTTGGATGAACCCTTCGCCAGGCACTTAAATGTGATTTGCAGAGTATCCATGTAGATGTAGATACACGTAGATGTACGTTGCTTCCTCCATAATGGGTGCCTCAGTATGCCGTCTACGGTGGGCAATATGCCGGGCGCACTCACGGGCTCTCTCCCATGGCTTTCAGTTTTTGGCGGCCAAGTCGTGTGTCATGTATTTCTGCCATCACCGTACAGTCCATCCCCATTCGGACCTGTTCCTCGATGGCCAGCCCCTTGTGGCGGTGGATACCCATAGCTTCTTTGGTCTGGTCTTTGATGCCCGGTTGACATGGCTCCCTCATCTTCTCCAGCAGAAGAGGACGTGCTGGGCCAATCTCGATGTTCTTAGGTGTCTGTGCAATACCACCTGGGATGCAGACTGCTCTGTTCTCCTGCGATTGTATTAGGTGCTGGTCCAGTCTCATTTAGACTATGGAAGTCCTGTCTATGGTTCTGCATAGCCTTCGACGTACAGATACTAGACTGACTTGCGACTGGTGCCTTCCAGATTAGCCCCGCACTTAGCCTTCTCGCAGAGGCGGGGATTCCACCACTGTGAGTTTTGTGCGAACAACAGCTGATATCGTATGCGCTCCGCATTCGCTTCACCCCAAAGCACGATAATTATGGTCTCCTTTATCCAGACATGGAGATCACCCTACCTCAGTGGCGGCCACAATGTGGGCTTACCGTGGCTGTCCGCATTCAGTCGCTCTTTTCTGACCTCCAGCAGTTCCCTTTACAGCCTCTTTTCTCTACGCACGCATGTACCCCTCCGTGTTGCATCTCTCGGCCGCAGCTCTGTCTTGATCTCTCAATCCATTCAAAAGATTCTGTCCCTCCAATGGCTCTTCACCACCACTGCAGTTCTACTGTCTCCTCAGCTCCTTTCAGGGTTCAGAAGTGACCTATACTGAGTGTTCCAGGTTTGCTGGCCGCACGGGTTTTGCTTACACTTATGCATGGTGCACGGAACTTCGTTCCTTGCCGGATGGCTGCAGCATTTGTACTGCAGAATTGGTAGCCATCTTGCGCACACTGGTCCATATCTGCTCCTGTTCAGGATTACCCTTCACTATCTGTAGTGACTCATTGAGCGGTTTGCATGCTATCGGCCAGTTGGTCATCATTATCCAGGACTTCCTTTCTCTCCTTGCTCATTGTGGATGATCGGTGGTTTTCATTTGGACCCCAGGCCATGTTGGGATTCCTGGCAAGGAACTTGCCGATCGACAGGCTAAATTAGCTACTACCAGGCCATCTCTTGCTATTGGCATTCTGGAAGTAGACCTTTGCTCGGCATTACATTGTCAGGTTTTGGGCCTTTGGGATGCAGAATGGCACATACTTTCTTCGCTGAACAAGCTCAGAGCGATTGAGGATTCTACAATTCCGTGGCCGTCCTTACAGGCTTCTCGTAAGGCTTCTGTCGTCCTACGCTGGCTCCGCATTGGCCTTACTTGGCTGACTCACGGTTATCTCTTCCGTCATGAGGACCTCCCTCGCTGTTGTTGTGGATCAATGTTGGCTGTGGCTCACATCTTATTGGACTGTCCCAATTGTGCCGCCCTGCGACGGATTTGGCTGACACTGCCTCAGGGGCGGATCTCATTTTATGTTTTATTTGTGATGGTTTTATCGCTTTATTTAGGGAAGGGACCTTCCACCTTATTGGTGAGTGGAGGGGATGGCAGGCCCTCTTGCTCCCCCCTTTGCCCTGACTGGACTGGCTTCAACTTGGATTGGTGGTAACCCCAGCCCTCTGAATTCCCACTCCTTTCCTTATGGGGTCTGTTATGTCTTGAGCATCTCTCTTGTCTCCTGTGCTGCTTCCTTCACGCCCATCATTAGTCACTTTCTTTCCCTCACCTCTTCTTCCTCCCTTTTCCTTCCTTCCCTGTCAATAGTTTATCATTTAGTTCTCTCGTCTAATATGGGCTTTTATTGATTTTAGTTAATTCAAGGTCGGAGGGACTGATGAGCGCGTAGTTTGGTCCCTTCTCCACCCAACCAACCATAGCTCGGATAGGTTAGGGGCACGCAATTCAACAAAGTGGCGTACAGTAGAAAGATTTGTGTCACACCATTGAGCCACATGAAATAATAATAATAATAACCTATATACATAATTATGTTTGTACAGAACCCTCAGAGTATAAACCCTGCTCACGTTTATGCAGAATTTTACCTCTGGAGGAATATTTTACCTAAGAGGATGCAATCATAATTAAGTCATACAGTACTGCTGCATTAATCATGATAAAAATAATGTGATGGTGTCGTACTTAATAAGGTTACATTCCATTGTACTGCACTTAATTGAAATGTACATGCTAGACTTCTTTCATACTTAACGACTCACTGTAGGCCTACTAAAACAATGTAAGGCAATATAACATTACCTCTCAGAATTTGTGGAGTAATGCTCTCCTTAATGCACAATGCCTTCCTTGTAGCACACCTCTCTGTCTAGTTTATTGAACATTTCTGTGATGCTCTGGCACTGACTTAAGAAACTGGTGAAGTGTGCCCTTTTGATAGATAAGTTCCAAATTGTTGTTGTTGTGGTCTTCAGTCCTGGGACTGGTTTGATGAGTTCCAAATTAGTGTAGTGTAATATTTGTTTTATAGATATGTGTTAACAGGGACATTAAAACATGAAGAACAATGAGTACTTCATTAGTGACTGAGCAGCACTGCTGTATGGTGGTAGCAGTCAGTACATACCATGATGGTGCTGAGAGTACGGGTTTTTGTTCATGTCGTACTGTTTCTGTTAATACATACTATAAAACAAATATTGCACCAGACTAGTTTGGGACCACTCTATCAAAAAGGAACAAAAATTCCACAATAAAAATGATTTTGTTTGTAATCGGCAACAATTCGACACTTTTGGCCAACACTTGGCATTGCATGAAAAGGTGATGAAAAATATTTGTTTGGGTTGACTCTAGCTACACATTTGCAAAAGCAAAATTGCAGATTTCTGGCAAAACACCAGATAAAGTGCATTTGATGACTTTCAGGAGGGATGCCCAAAATATATTTATGTTCTATGAAGTTAAAGAAGAGAAACTCCACATAGGAAAATCAATAAGGTAGGAAAAGGTAGACTGCTGCATACAGTAAAAAAGACACATTACATTCCAGACAGGCACAATTAAAAACACCTACACAAAGCTTTCAGCCACAGCCTTCATCAGCAAAAGAGAAACACATGCCATTCATATACACATGCAAGCACACCTCATGCACACATGACCATCAACTGTGGCAGCTTAGGTCAGAATGTGACCATCATGTGGAATGGCAGCAGGAATCTGGAGGAGCAGGGAAGCGGAAAGAGTAATAGTGTATGGGTGGGTGGGAGTGGGGGCAGAAGAACAGTGTCTGTCAGAGTGTGCAGGGACTAGATTGCCAAAAGGTGCAGTATCAGGAGGTTGTGAGCCAATGAGTTGGGGAAAAAAGGAGCGAAAAGGAGAGAGGAGCAGGGAAAGATAGGTGGGTGGTTCACAGAGGGCAGCAAAAGAAGAGGCTGGGAGACAAGAATGGGGAGGAGATGATAGGAGTGCTGAGATGGAAGCTGTTAGGTAGAGTGTGTGGGGACAGTATGTTACTGTAGGTTGAGGTCAGGATAGTTATGGGAGACATCTGCGCAGTACAGGAAAGCTGGTAGCTGAGGGGAGGAACTAGATGGCTCAGTGAAGCAGCCATTCATATCAAGCATGTCATGCTCCACTGCATGTTGTGCCACAGGATGGTCTACTTTGTTCTTGGCCACAGTTTGATGATGGCCATTCATCCTGGTGGACAGCTGGTTGGTAGCCATACCAATATAAAAAGATGTGAAATGGTTGCAGCAGAGCTGGTAAATTATATGACTGCTTTCACAGGTGGCCTGCTCTCTGATGGGGTAGGATAAACGTGTGGCAGGACTGGGTATGTTGCAGGTGGATTGGGCAGGTTTAGCACCTGGGTCTTCCATAGGGATGTGGTCCTTGGGGCAAGGGGTTGGGATTGGGAGTTGCATAGGGATGGACTAGAATGTTGTGGAGGTTTGGTGGGTGATAGAACACCACTTTAGGATTTGTGGGAAGGATCTTGGGTAGGATGTCCCTCATTTCAGGACATGATGATAGGTAGTCAAAGCCCTGGGGTACTCCTTTCTGGCTGGTTCTTGGAGGGTGGTGGAAGGATTGGGGTTATGAGAGGAAGTGGCACAGAAGATCTGTTTGTGGACTAGCTTTGGGGGATAGTGCCTGCCTGTGAGGGCGTTGGTGAGACCCTCAGCATACAGAGCAAGGGAGTTCTTGTCACTGCAGAAACACCGTGCCCCAGTGGCCAAGCTGTAAGGGAGAGATTTTTGCTGTGAAAGGGATGACAGGTGTTGAACTTGAGGTACTATTGGTGGGTGATGGTTTTCATGTGGACATAGGTATGGGTGGAACTATCAGGGAGGAGGAGATCGATGTCAAGGAAGGTGGCACTCTGGTTTGAGCAGGACCAGGTGAAGCATATGGGAGAGGTGGTGGTGTGGTTGTGAACCAATAAAGATAAGGTGTCTTGGCCCTGAGTCTAGATCATGAAGATATCAGCAGTGAACCCTAACCAAACTAAGGGTTTTGGGAGGCTGGGAAGGCTTCTTCTAGAAGGCCCATATACATGTTGGCATAGCAGGGTGTCACGTGAGTGCCCATTGTTCTGCCACAAATTTGTTTGGAAACATTCTCTTCATAGAAAATTTAGTTATGGGTCAGGATAATTTTAGGAAGGTGTGTGAGGAAAGAGGTAGTGGGTTTGGAGTCTGAAGGACATTGTGAATGATATTACTCAATAGCGGTAAGACCAAGGGCATGAGGGATGTTGGTGTATAGGGAGGTGGTGTCAACAGTGACAAGTAGGGATCCAATAGGTAAAGGGGTGGGGATGGTGGAGAGTCGATGGAGAAAGTGGTTGGTATCTTTGATGTGGTAGGCTAGATTATGGGCAATTGGTAGGTGTTGGTCAGTGAGGGCCACAATTCTTTCAATGGGGGAATAATAACCAGTCACAATGGGACATGTAGAAGGTGTGTATATGGGGAGTCATAGTGATGAGAAGGGAAGTGGGTTTGGGGGAGAGATTCTGGCAGGGGACTAAGGCTCTAAGCAGGGATTGAAGGTTGAGTTGGACTTCTGGGATGGGATCACTATGGTTGAGTTTATAGGTGGAGGAATCAGGTAATTGGCAGAGGTCTTCTGCCAGGTTGTCACTGCTATTCATAACAACAGTGGTGGAATCTTTGTCTGTAGGTAGGATGATTAGGTCAGGATTTGTTTTGAGGTCGTGTATGACTATTCTTTCTTTTGCTGAAAGGTTGGTAATTTTTAGTGAAGAACCTGCAGAAGGATGGTGATGCTAAGTAGGGAAGGTGACCACCGGGTGGTTGCTGGAAGGAGGATGTTATCACGGTTGGATAGTGGTATGAGAGGCAGGGTTCAGTGTTGAAATTATGTTGGAAGGATTGGCGACAGGGAAGTGCTTCCATTGGAGGTATCTGGAGAAGGAGAGTAGATTTTTGACAAGTCCGGGTGTAGGGCTAAAGAAGAGGCCTATGAATAGAACTGAAACTTGTATGGAACTGAGTGTTTTGGTGGGAATGTTAATGCAACAGCATTGTGGGAATGTTTCAACTCTGGATTTTGTGGAGTGTTGGTAGGGAGTTTTGATGAATTTGGCAAGTTGGTGAGGTTTAGGTGCTGTGAGAGGTGGATGAGGAGGAACACAGTGGATAGGATGGGGGTTATAGAGTGGGGTCCCGATGTGGCAGTAGAATATTAGCTTGTTAGATAAGTTATGGGGGTGGTTTTTGGAATGCTCCTCCAGGTGTGCTAGAGAGCAAGGAACACAATTTCAGAGATGTGAGATATAGAGTAGGGGTTGCACAGTAGTAGTATCTTGCGGAGGGAACAGAGGTAATTCTGGGATGCCTGTGCCATGGAGATGCATTTTTGCAGTACCAGGGACTGGCAGAATTCGAAAAGGTGAAGGTCATTGTTAAATGAGGGGTGGGATCCAGGGAAAGGAATTTTTATGGTTAGGCAATTTGGAGGACCCATGGTTTAGGCAGCATTTGGGAATTAGGATATGGGACTGGGCTTTAGCCAGAGAAAGGGGTACCTTCTGAACTGGTGCAGAAAGATGAAGCAGTGATCCGTTGTGGCAGAAACACTGTAAAGAAAATGGGAAAGATGCGGTAATGGGCAAAATAGGTGTTGATGGTTGTGAGAGGAGCTGGATAAGAGAAAAGATGCATAAAAAATACACCAAAAGACATGCAGAAACACATACAGATAAGTGAAAGAAGCTGGGGGTGGACAAGGGTGAACACTGTGGGAACCACTGGAGGCAAGCGGATTGGATCTCATGATACACTAATAATGACTTCAAAATAAATGGGAGTGCAGGAAGTTTCTGTTATAATTTATTCTGTCACAATCACTCACAAATATATAATATTCACATTACCGGTTTCAGTATTCACCATACCATCTTCAGATGTGATTAACCCACTAACAAGCATTGCCGAGGTATATAACAATTACAGTTAGGCACTTTGAAGATTGTGAAATGTAAAAAAAATATTATTATTTATTCATCCAAAAGAATATTTTAATGCCTGTACACTTCCTGAAAGTGAAAATCAAATTGCAGAATTGTTCTTCAGAAGTATTTTGTTTGAGCAGAGACACCATTTCAACTAAGACCTTAGATTTGTCATTGACATTTCCATTACCTGAAAGTTTTTGGCACTCATCCTTAAAATTTCTGAAGAAAAATCTTGCTGCTGTGTAATAATTTAAAATTTTCAGCATTTTGCTTCACCCTGTAAATCATGCACCTGTCTGTATTGGGAATTTGTTATACTTCACCAATATTAAAATATGATTTTAGTGAGAAATTGAATATCCATTCTTTTCCACCCCTTTTGTCCATATCTTCCACTCCCAATATGTTCTCTGCACTTTCCTATCTATCAGGAGTGTCTGAACACCCCTATTTAATGCAGAATTGACCACTAGATGTCACAAGAGATGGGCCCACCAGTATAAAAAAAGGACGGACAGGAATTGCCAGCGTTCTATAGAGTAGCAGTAAAAAATTGCATGAAATCAACAGTAGTCACTGATGAGATCAAAAGTGTTAACAGCATTTCATCAAGCACAGGGACTGTGCACAATAAGTTAAAAAGAATTGGGGTACAGTGGTTAAGACTCTTCTCATAAACCACACGTTTTTGTAGTCAGTGCACACTTGAAGCGATGTAAAGAATGATGCCATCGCACAATGTGTAACTAGAAATGAGTGATTTGGAGAGATGAATCACACTATATCCAGTGGCAACTGATGAAAGAGGTAGAGATTGACAAAAATTTGGGAAAGGTTACCCTGCTATCATGAATCGTGCCAATGATGAAGAATGGAGGAGGTGAAATTATGGTATTGGTATGTTTTTTGTGGTTAGGGTGTGGTTACCGTATTGTGCTTAAGAAATTTCTAAATGAAGAAGGATGTAACTCATTTTGCAGCATTGTGTACTGCATACAGCAGAGGAACAGTTTGAGCACAATGATTGATCGTATCAGCATGACAATTCGCTGTGTCATAAAGCAGCATCTGTGAGGCAGTGGTTTATATACAATAACATACCTGTAGTGGACTGGCCTACCAAGACTCCCAACCTGAACTGAGTGGAACACCTGTGGGGTGAGTTAGAACATTGACATCACTCCAGACCCTAGCATCCAACTTCACTATTTCCTCTGGTTTTGTTTCATGAGGAACGATTGGCTGTCATTTCTGTACAGACATTCAGACATCTCATTGAAACTGCCCCCAGCAGAGTTCAAGCTGTTGTAAAGGTAAAGAGTTGATACACTCCATATTAATGTCCACTAGTAGGTGTTCAGATACTTTTGATCAGATACTGTATATGTTGGAGTTGCTTTAAACTTAATAGCTAGAAATACCTCTATTCACTGAAATAGTGAATGTGAAAATATGGAGCTCCAGAAGTAAATGAGAAAACCTGGATGAGACATAAATGCTGTTATGTATTGTAAGAGTAAAGTGTATATATAATTAATACAGGAATACAATATAGGTAGGAAGTGAATACCATCCACTTTACATATGGAGTAGGGCCAACAGCAATCTAAAGGAAATTTAAAGCCAAGCCGACAAGGTTCACAGTTACGTGTCAGTTATAACATTCTGTTGTTACTTTTCCACTTTTTATTTTTCTCTGTCTGGTATTTTAAATGCTGTTACATCTGCAGTAATACTAGTGCACACCCTGTCATTGTTATCAGATACTGAAATAAACCACAATAATTGGAAACTGTAATGAATCACAGTTGGTGTCATTATGTTCCTTTTTTCCCCGATTTAGTTCATTATGGATAAAAGTATATTGATGTTCATCCTTAAGCTAGATACATTTTTGTATTTCTTTGACATAATATTTAGTTTATTCTTTCATCTTAAATTCACTGTTTTTTTGTAAATTCCAGAAGTTTTAATGAAAAATGAAAAACTTTTGTAGTTATGTTGTGAGACATTATGCTCTGACAGAAAAAAACCACAACACCAAAAAATAATTAATGTAGAGTAATAAAATTTCAGGAATATATTTGTCTAGGCAACATATTTAAGTATTAATATTGCAAAATCACAGGATAATGTAAGCATGAGATAAACCATTGCAAATGTGAAGTGCTAGTACATTAATAATTGGTGCAACTACCAGAATATTGAATGTAAGCATGCAGACGTGTGTACAAAATTGTGTTTTATAGGTACCAGATAGAATGAGGTGGCACAGTGGTTAGCACACTGGACTTGCGTTCGGAAAGACAACAGCTCAAACCCCTGTCTGGCCATCCTGATTTTGATTTCCAATGGTTTTCCTAAATTTCTTCATGCAAATGCCGGGATGGTTCCTTTGAAAGGGTGCAGCCAACGTCCTTCACCATCCCTCCCTAATCTGATGGGACTGATGACCTTGCTGTTTGGTCCCTTCCTTCAAATCAACCGACCAATCAACCAACCAACAGACTCTGGATGTCAATTTGTGGGACGGGTTTCCATGCCTGCTGCACTTGGTTGGTCACTACAGGGATGGTTAATGCTGTTTGTGGATCACGCTGGAGTTGTCGTCCAATGATGCCCTATATGTGCTTGATTGGAGATCGAGCAGGCCAAGGCAACGTGTCAACACTCTGTGCATGTTCAGTTACAGCAGTGTTACGTATGCTAGTTTTGTCCTATTAGGAAAAACCCTCTAGTAAGCTGTTCATGAATGGCAGCACAGGAGGTTGAATCACCAGATCGATGTACAAATTTGCCATCATGGTGTGTCATATAACCACAAGAGTGCTTCTGCTGTCATGTGAAATTGCACCCAAGACCGAAACTCCAGCTATAGGTTCAGTGTGTCTAGCATGCAGACAGGTTGGTCCCAGGCCTCAACTGTCCTCTATCTAACCAACATGCGGCTATCATTGGCACTAAGAGAGAACCAGCTTTCATCACAAAACACAACAGACCTCCACCCTGCCCTCTAATGCTCTCTCGATTGACACTACTGAAGTTGCAGATGGCAGTGGTTTGGGGTTGGTGGAAAGCATGCTATAGGGAATATGACTCAGAGCTGTTCTTGAAGTAACTAATTTGTAACAGTCGTTGTGTTACCAACTGATGTCATTGTGTTACCAACTGATGCTCAGATTACTGCTGCAGATGCAGTACAATTTGCCAATGCTGTACACCAAACATGATAGTCTTCCCTCTTGGTAAAGCCATTCAGCCATTCGAAGCTTGCTCTTCCTGCGATTGAACATTCCTGTGACTGTCGCTGTCAGCAAAAATGTACAGTGGCTACATTCCTGCCAGGTCTTTCTTCAGTATTGCAGGAGAGACATCCAGCTTCTCACAGCCCTATTCCACAGCCTTGTTTGAAATCAGTGACGTGCTGATAATAGCGTTTTTGTCATTTTAAAGGCGTTCTTGGCTAACATAAACTTAACAGTCAAACCTCAAAGGTAACAGATGCTCACAACTGGTACAGTGTGTATAATACGTAAAGCAAACCTGATTTGCATCCTCATAGTGGTGCTCCCAGTGACTGTCCAGAAATTTGAACAGATGTCAGCTTTCAGATGTAGAAACACACCTACCAACTTTTGGTTATGTTGCAGAAATCTTTCTTGGTCTTGCAATTCTTTTTTCTGTTGTGTACTTGTAGCGTTGTTCAAAATAACAGTCTTTCATGGACTTAATGGAGATATTATTGAAATTTCTTTCTGAACTCTTATGTGTGCAAGGTTGAAGATTATGTTTACTTCTGACTGTCATGGACTGAAATAATGTTTGTTGTTCGTAAGTGGAAGGAAAACTTAACTTTTTGTGAATCTGTAGTGATAATCAGATCACAGACACTATCCTAAGTAGTTTTTCTTTGCTGTTATTATTGTGTGAATAAAATTAACTTCTTTTCGAATTTTTTCAGTAAAAGTCGAGCATCGAGTTACACTTTTCTATTTGGCAAATGATGTCATACAGTACAGCAAACGGAAGAATTATGAGTTTGTGGAAAGTTGGGGTACTGCCCTGCAAAGGGCAACGACAATGGTCAGGTAGGTTTAATATTAGTTTTGCACTGTGTTTTGTGTGTGATTTATTTATCATTTTCAGACTTATAAGGTGTAAAATCTATTTATAATTAAAATGCACTGAAATGTAATAAAACATTGTGCAGACTAGTATTGGTCATTGCTGTATACAAATATTGAGATATCATCAAAGTAGCGAATGTAAAAAGTTCTTTGCAGTGTGTATTTTCTTATATTGTCAATAATATGAAATCTAGGAAAGTCTCTGAAGAAAGTGTAAATATTGTAAAAAGTCTATTTTGGAAGAAACCATCAGATTTCTAAGTAATTACTTCCTGATCATTGTCAGGAAATATGCACAGCAAATATGCCAATCTAGAGAATATGCTGGTCAGCGAAGTCAAATTTCGATTGTGTTCCTCCAACCATTCTCAATCACTTCTACCAGTATTGACAGGTACATTATCTTGCTTTCAAATTTCATCTCCCTGAGGGCAAGCATACACCATTTATTGGAAAACTAGATCTCAGTTGATGGACGCATACACAAATCTGATACGAATATCCTCCCTATGGATTAATGATCCTGGTAAACGCTGTGAAAACACATTCCTGGAACATAATGCTATCTGTTTCACATTATGTCTTTGTTCTGCTATGAAGCAGTGGATTTGACTCATTGGAGAATGCTACATATTGTCAATTGCTGTAGTCCAACCTTTTTTTTTTTTTTCATCAGTCTACTGACTGGTTTGATGCGGCCCGCCACGAATTCCTTTCCTGTGCTAACCTCTTCATCTCAGAGTAGCACTTGCAACCTACGTCCTCAATTATTTGCTTGACGTATTCCAATCTCTGTCTTCCTCTACAGTTTTTGCCCTCTACAGCTCCCTCTAGTACCATGGAAGTCATTCCCTCATGTCTTAGCAGATGTCCTGTCATCCTGTCCCTTCTCCTTATCAGTGTTTTCCACATATTCCTTTCCTCTCTGATTCTGCGCAGAACCTCCTCATTCCTTACTTTATCAGTCCACCTAATTTTCAACATTCGTCTATAGCACCACATCTCAAATGCTTCGATTCTCTTCTGTTCCGGTTTTCCCGCAGTCCATGTTTCACTACCATACAATGCTGTACTCCAGACATACATCCTCAGCAATTTCTTCCTCAAATTAAGGCCGGTATTTGATATTAGTAGACTTCTCTTGGCCAGAAATGCCTTTTTTGCCATAGCGAGTCTGCTTTTGATGTCCTTGCTCCGTCCGTCATTGGTTATTTTACTGCCTAGGTAGCAGAATTCCTTAACTTCATTGACTTCGTGGCCATCAATCCTGATGTTAAGTTTCTCGCTGTTCTCATTTCTACTACTTCTCATTACCTTCGTCTTTCTCCGATTTACTCTCAAACCATACTGTGTACTCATTAGTCTGTTCATTCTGTTCAGCAGATCATTTAATTCTTCTTCACTTTCACTCAGGATAGCAATGTCATCAGCGAATCGTATCATTGATATCCTTTCACCTTGTATTTTAATTCCACTCCTGAACCTTTCTTTTATTTCCATCATTGCTTCCTCGATGTACAGATTGAAGAGTAGGGGCGAAAGGCTACAGCCTTGTCTTACTCCCTTCTTAATACGAGCACTTCGTTCTTGATCGTCCTCTCTTATTATTCCCTCTCGGTTTTTGTACATATTGTATATGACCCGTCTCTCCCTATAGCTTACCCCTACTTTTTTCAGAATCTTGAACAGCTTGCACCATTTTATATTGTCGAACGCTTTTTCCAGGTCGACAAATCCTATGAACGTGTCTTGATTTTTCTTTAGTTTTGCTTCCATTATTAGCCGTAATGTCAGAATTGCCGCTCTCGTGCCTTTACTTTTCCTAAAGCCAAACTGATCGTCACCTAGCACATTCTCAATTTTCTTTTCCATTCTTCTGTATATTATACTTGTAAGCAGCTTCGATGCATGAGCTGTTAAGCTGATTGTGCGATAATTCTCGCACTTGTCAGCTCTTGCCGTCTTCGGAATTGTGTGGATGATGCTTTTCCGAAAGTCAGATGGTATGTCACCAGTCTCATATATTCTACACACCAACGTGAATAGTCGTTTTGTTGCCACTTCCCCTAATGATTTCAGAAATTCTGATGGAATGTTATCTATCCCTTCTGCGTTATTTGACCGTAAGTCCTCCAAAGCTCTTTTAAATTCCGATTCTAATACGGGATCCCCTATCTCTTCTAAATCGACTCCTGTTTCTTCTTCTGTCACATCAAACAAGTCTTCACCCTCATAGAGGCTTTTAATGTATTCTTTCCACCTATCTGCTCTCTCCTCTGCATTTAACAGTGGAATTCCCACTCCACTTTTAATGTTACCACCATTGCTTTTTTTAATGACACCAAAGGTTGTTTTGATTTTCCTGTATGCTGAGTCTGTCCTTCCGACAATGATATCTTTTTTGATGTCTTCACATTTTTCCTGCAGCCATTTCGTCTTAGCTTCCCTGCACTTCCTATTTATTTCATTCCTCAGCGATTTGTATTTCTGTATTCCTGATTTTCCCGGAAAATGTTTGTACTTCCTCCTTTCATCAGTCAACTGAAGTATTTCTTCTGTTACCCATGATTTTTTTGCAGCTCCTTCTTTGTACCTATGTTTTCCTTCCCAACTTCTGTGATGGCCATTTTTAGAGATGTCCATTCCTCTTCAACTGTGTTGCCTACTGTGCTATTCCTTATTGCTGTATCTATAGCGTTAGAGAACTTCAAACGTATCTCGTCATTCCTAAGAACTTCCGTATCCCACTTCTTTGCGTATTGATTCTTCCTGACTAATGTCTTGAACTTCAGCTTACTCTCCATCACTACTATATTGTGATCTGAGTCTATATCTACTCCTGGGTACGCCTTACAATCCAGTATCTGATTTCGGAATCTCTGTCTTACCATGACCATCTAATTGAAATCTTCCTGTATCTCCCGGCCTTTTCCAAATATACCTCCTCCTCTTGTGATTCTTGAACAGGGTATTCGCTATTACTAGCTGAAACTTGTTACAGAACTCAATTAGTCTTTCTCCTCTTTCATCCCTTGTCCCAAGCCCATATTCTCCTGTAACCTTTTCTTCTACTCCTTCCCCTACAACTGCATTCCAGTCGCCCATGACTATTAGATTTTCGTCCCCCTTTACATACTGCATTACCCTTTCAATATCCTAATACACTTTCTCTATCTGTTCATCTTCAGCTTGCGACGTTGGCATGTATACCTGAACTATCGTTGTCGGTGTTGGTCAGCTGTCGATTCTGATTAGAACAACCCTGTCACTGAACTGTTCACAGTAACACACCCTCTGCCCTACCTTCCTATTCATAACGAATCCTACACCTGTTACACCATTTTCTGCTGCTGTTGATATTACCGATACTCATCTGACCAGAAATCCTTGTCTTCCTTCCACGTCACTTCACTGACCCCTACTATAACTAGATTGAGCCTTTGCATTTCCCTTTTCAGATTTTCTAGTTTCCCTACCACGTTCAAGCTTCTGACATTCCACGCCCCGACTCGTAGAACATTATCCTTTCGTTGATTATTCAATCTTTTTCTCATGGTAACCTCCCCCTTGGCAGTTCCCTCCCGGAGATCCGAATGGGGGACTATTCCGGAATCTTTTGCCAATGGAGAGATCATCATGACACTACTTCAACTACAGGCCACATGTCCTGTGGATACACATTACGTGTCTTTAATGCAGTGGTTTCCATTGCCTTCTGCATCCTCATGTCGTTGATCATTGCTGATTCTTCCACCTTCATGGGCAATTTCCCACCCCTAGGACAAGAGAGTGCCCTGAATCTCTATCCGCTCCTCCGCCCTCTTTGACAAGGCCGTTGGCAGAATGAGACTAGTCCAACCTTAAAACTGTTAAAATGACTTACAGGAATGCAGGTGAGCAAGGTCTTCAAAAACTGCCCTGCCATTTTCAAGGTACAAATGTAAAAAGAGATTGATATGCATGGTAGTTGTAACTGGTGGTGACCAGAGCACCTCTGCAGCAAAAACCAGCAGGACAACAAAAAACACACACACACACACACACACACACACACACACACACACACACACACACACACACACACACCAATAATAACTAGTGCCATACACCCAAAACCAATATTATTATTAGTGATGCATTAACCAACAATAAATAAGTGAGCAAATAGAGCAAATACTGTTAACTCTCCCCCCATGTTGTTTAATCACTAAGAGAAATATTCCAAACAGAATTTAGGCAAAAACCTCAATATCTCACTTGTTAATCTAATCTTAACAGATTCCTTAGTGACACTAGTCCAGTAATTAGAAGCACAAGTCAGAATTTCAGTGTTGTTATACTCCATGGGATCAACAGTACCAAGACAGTGTTTTACAATCAAAGATATGTCTGACTACTGTAAACATGGGACTTTATTCTCTGCACAACAGTTCTAATAGCCTGACTATGGTATGACATGTCTGAGCTGCAGGGGATAAAGTATGCACCTGCTTAGGCAAACCAGAATTTCCTTTACAGATCCTAAATGGGCCCTAATCTTAGAGGGCAGGAAAAAAAGCTGAACACTGTGTTTTTGCAGACTACAACTGTTTGTGCTGGAAAGACTACCTGCATGAGGCAAACAAGATGTATACTTAAATGCCACATCATTGTTCTCATTCACAGTTGGTTGATAGCATAATGCACCCCATATAAATTGCACTATACCCACTTTAGTGAAAGGTAACAAACATCAGAGTGGAGTAACACTCCTGACAAACTTAACAGGGTCTCAAATGGTATAGGACCTATGTACAAAGATATGAAGTATCTCTTCACGCTGAAATGGTTATTAACAACTGTCAGCCTGAAAATAAAATTCATTGTGCAATTGACTTCCCATAAATTGCATGTAATAACATACCATCACCTTTCATCCTGACCAACACGAGAAAGGGAAGACAGCCATCCATTTCCACCTGCATAAAGAACTTAATATTGGTTTGCATTAAATTCAGTTGATTGGAAAAAAACTGCATATTCTCACTTGCTTGAACCCAAATGACAACACAGAGATTCTGTTTCGGTTATTGTACTTGTAGTATCCCATTGCGAGTGATGCACACACAAGAAGAAAGTGGTGCCCAGGTAGCTAAGAACAGTAGAACTGTATTAAAACACAGAAAGTACGCAATAACATTGAGCAACTGAAACAGCTTCTGAGTGAAATCAATGTAAAGATTGTCCTGATGTAATAAAAGATTGTCACAAATACTTCAAGATGAAAGTTGAGCACTCAGTCAGTCACAATTGAGAAACACTGCCAGACGCATGGTCAGTATAGGCTGTATTGGCGTTGTCCTAGATTCTGATGGGGTGCACAGTACTCTGAGGAATATACTGATGGCACTTCCGAAGTAGGATGTTGTTAAAGTTGAGGCTGGAACTCACATTGACTGCTAAGCTGCCAGAGGAATAAGAGGAAATTTGGCTAGTATCAGGTGGCTTGTAGTGCTGGCACAGCAGTGCTGTATGTGGCAGATGTGGTGGCCCCAAATACTGCAGCAGCCGTCGCAGGCAGAGTGGTATGCAGTTGCAGTTGCAGTGCAGATAGCTTGAGAGAGCGGCAACCCACCCTCAGTCCTTTGTGGTGTGCTGTGTGGCTGCCTCATAAGGCACCAGCCATGTGCCACATTTCTCTTTCATCATTCCGAGAAGATACCAGAGGCATCTCGCTGCATAGATGGTGGTTGCGGTAGAGAAGAAAGGCAGAGATATGACTACTTCGTACCCATGGAGAAAACGGTGGAGCCTTTCAGGAAAAGTGTACCTGTGGGGGGGAACAGTAATCAGGCAAGGTCATTGTCGAGAAAGGCAACTAAGCCATCAAAGACAGCGTGACTTGGCGAGGCCAGGTTTGTGACAAAACTTCCAGGACTAGAGAACAGGAGTGCCAGTGAAGTCCAACCAAAGGTCTGGTGATGGTGTCCTAGAGAGAAGACATTGGCACTTTGTGATGAGGAGAAGACTCTGGCGCACACAGGAGATGGCCAAGATCAGTAACATCCCTGACTTGCAACCAGGATGAAACTGTGCAGAGCAGGGACCAGAAGAAAGCATGTGGCACGCCATGAAGGTGCCTGTCAGAGAAGAAACCCAGTGCTTTAGACATATGAAAGTCACGCTCAGAAGAGGAAGAGTCCAGGGAAGGACTTAGGACCCAGAGGAAGTGGGTGGAAAACTGGCAATGGGCAGGAAGGACAATGGAGTAAAGGACCACTCATCCAGAGGAGATAAGGACTGGACAGCAGGGACGACAGAGGATGGGGACATTCATCTTTCTTACTGAAAAGGTGATAGATTACAGGAGGCTGGAGTCTATGCCACAGGAAACGCCAGACAGGAACTAACGTAGGAGGATGGTGCATGCATACTGGCGATATGGAGAGTGCTACTGGTGTTGGAACATGAGGTGACGCCAGGGCTGGAAGCCACAGGACAGGCAACATTGGAACAGGGCACCCCAGCACAGGGGCCGCAAGGCGTGCTATGTAGCACTGATGCAAGCTGGCCGGGAGGACAGCAGCCAGTGGGAAACAGGCACTCAAACCAGTGGTGGCTATTGGGATGCAAGGGTGCTGATGGGAATGACCAGGCAGTAACGGATTGAGAGGACTTGGTGGCAGTCCAAGTGAAATTCCCAGCAGGCTGGCTGATGCGGATGCCTCGTCTTCAGCTGTAGGTGAAGCCTCAGGCTACTGACGAAGGAAGGTTGGCCATTGTGGCTGGTTTCTGTCAGAAGGCATAAGCATGGTGGACAGCTGCTGGGCAGACGAGGGGGGGGGGCTGAATGCGGTGATATGCTGACCAGTTGTTGAGAAAGAGCAGGGCCACTGAAGGCAGCTGGGCATGTCAGCAAAGCTTCCAAAACTGGAAGGCATGTGGTGTAGGAAAGTACAGCAAGCCTCATGAGGACCCTGAGGTCAGTGACCAGATTGAGACAGCACCGGGCAGACCCCCACAGAAGACAGAAAGTGCACAGGGGAGGCTTCTGTCGGAGAAAAAAGCAAGAACAGGAGATGGGTGAGACCCTAACTGAGAAGGAAGGAGGCCCAGGAGTGCAAGGAGGACACTGGAGGTGGTTGTGAAGCTTCGGCTACAGGTAGAATGATGGGAGACATGTCAGGATATGAATGGCCAGGATCTGCAGAAAATAGATGAGCAACAACACGAGCAGATGAAGAAGGGCAGCCCCTGGAGTGGGTGGCACCTAGGGATTTGGAAGTAAAGGAGAGGGTCTGATGGAGAGGGCCATTGACCAGGCTGACTGCCGAGAGGCACAGGAGCAGCCAGAACAGGACTAGGTGGCACAGGAGCCGGTGGCAGTTCATGAGGAGGAATTGCAGTCGGAGGTACTGGATTGGGGGATAGCCAGTGTGGGCAGTACCGATTCAGGTGTCAGCAGACCAAATGATGCTGGATGAGAGTCAGTGGCAGCAGCAGTGGGCATGAGTATGTGAGACACAAAGGGGCCAGGGGCTGGCGGGTTTAGGGGGGGGGGGGGGGGGAGGATGTTCCTGGAGAGAAGCATCGAGAAGAGTGGAAATGTGGTAGTGGTGGTTCAGTGCAGCCAGTAAGGTGGGCCATAAATCTAAGGCATTGTCAAAATCTGGAGGAGGTGGGGACAGCAGTGTGGAATCCTGTGTGTGTGTGTGTGTGTGTGTGTGTGTGTGGGAGGGGGGGGGGGGGGGTCATCAGATCAGGCAAGGTGCCATCAAAGAAACTCTGACATGTGCATGAAGTGTCTTGTGTGATTCAGAAACTGTGTTGTCATGTCCTATCCACAGCACTTGGGGGTGCTGCCACCAAACAGTGCTGTGTAAAGCGAGACATGTTCTGGGTGAAACAGAGCAGCTGTTGATCCTGTAACTGAGAAAGCTGCAGAAGGGATGTTGCAGTGTGGAAGGAGATGTAGGAAACGTACAAGAGAGACCAACAACCAAAATATGGATGGGGTCCACCATTGACAGGGAGCAGCAGAAGTGGGCGGGCATGGTAAAATGAAATGTTTACCCTCGTGAAATGTTTACTCTTGTCGCCGTTGTAGTATCGCTCTGTGGGTGATGGACACACAAGAAGTGAAAGATGGCCAGGTGGCCAAAGACAGTAGTACTTTATTAGAACACGGAAAGTACATGATATAACATTGAGCAATTGAAACAGCTTTCAATTGAAGGCAAAGTAAAGATTATTGTAATCCTGTAAAAGATTGTCACTAATATCATAACATTTCTTGAAATTGAAAGTTTCTGTTATGATCAAGAAACTCTATTGTAGGCACAGTTGGTACAGGCTGCCCTGATGAAGTCCTAAGTTCTGAGGAATGTGCACTTCCGAAGTAGTACGTTGATATCAACCCTGAAGTCAGATTGACTGGCAGGGAGTCTGGTGGAGGGATACTAGGAAGTTAGGGTAATATCATGAGGCAAGGCACAGCAGTACTGTATCCGGCAGATGTGGTGCCCCCAAGTACTGCATTGACTTACGCAGGTGAATTGGGCTGCGGTTGTGTTGCTGATGCATTGACAGAGGCAGCCTGCAGTTCTCTATTGTGTGGTTGGATCATAAGGCACAAGTCGTACACCCAAAGACTAATGTTATTGAGGAAACTATTGAGAATGTACTAACAAGTGACCTTATAAATACAGATAGAGCTTTTGTTCCCTAAATTCAGCAAGGGGTCTGGCTCTACCCCTGTTTAAGCAGCAGAGGGGTGGAGTTAGTGTTATAAATGGCCTTGTTGTTAGTTAAAGTTTCAGTATTAATAATGCCTGTCATTAGTCATCTTGCAGTTGTATTGTGGCACTAGTTGTTTACTTGTGTTATGTCACTTTTTGTACCATTGTTTAATTTTCGCATCTGTGCACCCCAGCCCACTGAGAATTTAAACTGCCATGATCAGTGATCTCTCATGCACTTGTACCGTGAAAATGCTGGGGTATTGTAATTGTTACTTGGAAGCGTTCCTATAAGGTCCTTAATCATGTGAACTGCTCGGAGAAACTTATGTTTAACACTTTTATATTCTAGGCAAATTTGATTCTTTTATGTCGATTCCGTGCCATTAATCAGATCCCCACTTGCAACAGTTTTCAACAAATTGTTGTGATAGTCATAATGTTGGTAGCCCATTGGATGATTTGTTTATTTGTGATGTGGTCTGTAGTAGCAAGTCACAGTTGACCTGCATGCACTGTCATATCTGGCATTCACTTCCAAAGCGTCAGGGGTATTCACACTGGTTGCCAGTAGTCTACTCACTATACCCTTCTGCCACTGAGACATGCAAATCATTCACAACTAGTTTGTTCATGTTGGCCTGTTATTGTCTGAGAGCATCAGTAAGCACATTACTTTTTGCTATAAAATTTCAGTTGGTGAACTGCTTATTGCAAATTATCTCTCTCCTTCACTATTAGGGCATTGTCTACACAAAATTTAGACAAAAAGGTTTATTTCAGTTAATGGTCACAATTGTTTTGTGGCTATACCTGTTTCAGTTGTCATTATCAATAGCTCATTAGTAGTGCTTAGTTGATGGCTGTGTCAAAACATGCTAGGAGTTAAGTACTCATTGAGGCTCCTACTAGAGCAGCCCGAGCAATATTTATGGGCTGTTTATGATGATGAGACAGTTGATAGTGGTAGAAAAGGTAAACAATTTTGTCAGCATTGACTGAAATGAACTTTATAGTGGATACTGTTAATCTCCTTGCATGTCTGTGTTTTTTTGGCAGACAGTGTGTTAATAGTGAAAGAAAGAGATAATATACAATAAGCAGCTCACCTGTTAAAAAAATCATCTGTTTTACCAATACGATATTGAAATCACTGCCTGTTAACGTTTTCTGGCTCAAAGAGCAGTTGCACAATGTGGTTTTGGAAGAAGTTTGTTCATCAGCTGTTTGGGCTTCAGACGGGCCAGACAGTAATAAAAATCTAGGTATAAAAATGACTATGTTTGGATTTATGTATGTCACCATCCATAACATGTTGCAATATAAAACCAGACAAAAATGAGAGTAAAATCGATAAAACTTAGGCTCTTCCAGTACTGATTGATGGGAGTTACTGCTGGGTACACACCTAAAGAAATTTATGTAAAATACAAAGTATAGAAGTGAAATTTTGTGGAATGAATAGAGATTACTGAAGGGCAGGTAACATAAGAAACAAAACAACCCAACAAAAGTTAGAAGTAGAGCTAATTGAATCTAAAGTAAGTAAATATTCCGGTTCCTGTTCCAAACATATACAGAAGATGGTCAGCACATAACTTTCCTAGCTGACATAACTCACAGTATTTATAGAGTGGCAGATAAAAGGATTGTAGAAAGACATAAGCAGAAAAAAAATGTATACTGTGCTAAGTGTTTCTAGGAGATGGGGATAATACTGTGGCTTGGTAGTGCAGATATTAGTGATACACACAGATTTATGCTTGCATTTTTTTCGGTTGTATCATGTTTTTCGAGTTTTGATGATGGATGTGTGTGTGTGTGTGTGTGTGTGTGTGTGTGTGCTGAATCCAAAAATGACCTTACTTTTTTCTCCATTACATCAGATTTTTATGCACATTACAATTTGTCAAAATGTGTGGGAAAAAACCACTCACAAATATAAAATGTACTGACAAATTTCAATATGTAGAAAATGCTGTCATGTTGTTTTATGATGGAAACGAATTATTGACATCATAAACTGACGGATGGCAGCACTTTCATCATTAAATGTATTGGACATCTCAACTGTTTTTGTTGGCACAGCCATTTGTATGTGTCCCCCTTAATCAGACGTGTTTGTTTCGGCAGATATATGTTAAAAAGCAAACATCTAGTATTTGAAATGGTATCAAGAGGAAGTAGATGGTTCAGAAATTGAATAAAGCAAAGCAGCTGAAGATAAAGAAGAGGAGTATGAACCTGGCAATTCTGACCACAATCATTTACAGAAATTGAACTGAATGATTTGATTTGTAACTTACATCTGACCTAAGAAGCTTCATAATTGCATGGTTCAAGGTTTAAAAATAAGAAATTTCTCACAGTTAATGCATCATTTTTCTGGTTCAGGTACAGAGAAAAAGATTTTATTCATACTTTTTGGAAGAGGCGTAGTATTCTGCAATGATGTGTGTGGACTGTTTAAGACATTCAGTATTCCGTACAAAAACACTTGTTGTAGACTCTTCATCAGTTCATTGAAATGAAACCTTAAAGTTGTCCTGCTTCACAACAGAAATGAGTATGCGTCAGTACCCATAGGGCATTCTATACACTTACAAGAATGGTATGGCAGTTTACAGTTTGCTCTCCAGAAAATTAAGTACGATGATCATAAGTGGATCATGTGTGTTGATCTCAAAGTAATATTGATCAGTCTTGGACAGCAAAGCAGGTATGCAAAGTATCCTTGTGTTTTATGCGAGTGGGATGGCAGACACAGGGAAAATGATTGTGAACAGAAAGATTGGCCACAGTCTGCTTCATTGGAACCTGGAGTAAAAAACATGTTCCAAAAGCATCTCATTGAGTCACCGAAGTTCTTCCACCTCTGCGTATTAAATTAGGCTTGATGAAGCAATTCGTGAAAGCCTTACAAAAAGATGGTAAATGTTTCTAGTACATTTGTAACAAATTTTCAGCCCTCTCAGCCACAAAACTAAAAGAGGGTGTATTTACAGATCTGAAAATTAGAAAACTTTGGAAAGATGGAAATTTTCAAAAAGAAATAGAAGTTGCTGTTAAAGAAGCTTGGGTCGCCTTTAAAGACGTAGTAGTCAAGTTTCTGGGCAACAAAAACGATCTGAATGTAAAGTCATTCGCTGAGGTTATGCTGCAGAAGTACCAAAATTTAGACTGTTCTTTAAGTTTATAGGTTCATTTTCTATGTTCACATTTGGACTACTTTCCTGAGAATCTGGGTGGTGTTAATCAAGAGATGGGTGACAGATTCCGTCAGGATATCAAAGAAATGCAAAAGTGTTACCAAGGAAGATGGAATACTGCAGTGATCCATTGCTGGATGTTCCACTGAGATGATCCCAGAAGAGCACAGGCTCGGAAAAGCCTGAAACAGAGCGTGGCTGGTCCGATGGGACATAGACACAACGAATAAAATAGTTTTTTTTTATTTTCCATGTGCTATTATATTATTGTCTGCTATAAGCTGCAAAATAATCTGTTTTATATGAAACAAATCTCTTTCATTCTGCCATTAAGTCTCAGTTTGTTTTACATGTACTACATTTGGCAAATTGCTATATGCAAAAAATTCTGGCTTGATGGAACAGAACTAAGGTAATTTTTGGGTTCAGTGCATCCAGATGCATAGAAATCAATCATTCAGAAATTACAAAACAGAACCATTGCAGGATATTAAGTTAGCAAACAACCAGTATTTAATGATGTTACCATTAGTGGAAATTTGTGACATTGAATCACAAAGACGTTAAATGTCCTTTGGAGGGTATCTCCTTTCAGGTTACTTCAATAGGAGATCAAAATTCATCACCGTTATTCTTCCGGGGCATTTATGGGCTGTTAGTGAGCTACTATACCTCTCATGCATCCATTGCATTGTGTGGCAAAGAATCTCTCAATAGTAGAAGTAGTTGTAGTAGCTACTGTACATTTCAAAAGGAATGATATTTTGGTTATACAACTATAGTTTAATAAATGAGATTACCTACCTGTCTTGTCCCACTACAGTGTTGGCACCATAGATGCTACCTGCCTGTGAATTATGCCAGTCAAATAAATAGCAGACAGAATGTGCTGCAGTCCACGTTGGTTAGTGATAGTCAGACAGACAACATGCTGCAAAGTGTATCAGCTGCTCTGTGCTGCACAGACACTGCAAGTGAATTTATGCTTTATTGTCACCCTTGGCCATTTCAGACAGTTTTTGATGGCAGTGAAAGCGCTGATTGTAGTATCTTAGTTAGATGGCTTTAAATGTTGACGAAAAAGTGATCAGTCAGATTTATGTCCAGTATGTATATAAACATCTAAAATATTTACCTCAGCAAAAATGAAAAATAACTGCCCACTAAGGAGCAGTTTTGATGCATTCCTGCATACTGTTTTTGATGTAGATCTGTGCCTTCATTCTCTAAGAAGTTTCATCAAAATCAGTCAGTTCTGTGACAATGGATGAGCACTACCAAAGTGTTCTCTCGTGAGGTGAAATAGCCAAACACTTCCTAACACTTAAATTTTTATTTGATGTTAATAAATTTTTTCTTCTTCAGAAACACTTTTCTTGCCATTCCCCGTCAACCTTTTGTATCCTTTCTAGTTCAGCCATTCTCAGTTCTTTTATTACCAAACAGTAAAACTCATCTATTACTTTTAGTTTTTCATTTCCTAATCTGATTCCCATAACATCACATGATTTAATTCTGTTACATTCTATTACCCTTGTTTTGCTTTTTGTTTGTGTTCATTTTGTACCCTTCTTTCAAGACACTGATCATTCTTGTCAGCTGCTCTTTGAAGTCCTTTGCTGTCTCTGACAGAATTACCAAGTCATTGACAAACTTTGAATTATTTATTTTCCCTGACCTTTAATTCCTTCTCCAAATTTTTCTTTATTTTCCTTACGTTTCATCTATGGATGAATTCGATCATGTATGCTTACCTCTCATGCCCCTCAGCTCTTATAACTGCCTTCGGTTTATATATAGGTTGTATATAACCTTTTGCTCCCTATATTTTACCCCTAATAACTTCAGAAGTCCAGTATTCCAGTCAAAATTGTCAATAGCTTACAAATGCTATGAATGTAAACCTTTCTTTAACCTATCTTCTTAGATAATTGATAGGGTCAGTATAGCCTCACATGGTCCTATATTCCTCCAGAACTTGGAATGATCTTCCTTGAGATCATTGCCCACCCATTTTTCCATTCTTCTGTGAATAATTTGAGTCAATGTCTTGTAACCATGACTTTTGCAGCTGGTAGTTCAGTAACATTCGCACCTGTCAGCACCCACTCTCTTTCGAACCGGAATTATTAGACTCTTCTTGAAGTCTGAAAGCATTTACCCTGTGGTGTGCATCGTGGAAGCTAGATTGAGTAATTTTGTCATGGCTGCCAAGGATATATGTAGTTCAGATGGATCTTTCAACCTCTTTCAGGTTCTGCTCACAGTATCATATCTCCCATCTCATCTTCATCTGCTTTCTCTTCCCATTCTATAATATTTCGTTCAGTTTCATTTCCTTTGTGTAGCCCATCTGTATATTCCTTCTTTCGTTCAGCTTTCTCTTCCTACCTTAGGTCTGGTTTTCCATGTGAGGCCTTTTTTCATACAGGTGCTTTTCTTTGCTTAGGACTGGTTTTCCATCTGAGCTCTTTATATTCATACAGATACTTCTCTTTTCTCCGAAGGTCATCTTAATTTTCCTTTAGGCTTTACCTCTCTTTCCTCTAGTTGTATGTTCTAAAGGCTTCCATTTGCCATCTAGCCTGTTTGGGCGTTAGCTGTAAGGCGACTCTTGCTTGCCCAATAGTTAAAGCAAACTTTACATACAAAACAACAGAAACAGACATTCAAATTAACTTCAACATGTTCAGTACATCTTCAATTGCAATAATTAGTCATATCTATCCAAAAGTAGTATAACAGATTTGAAAGGAATTAGTTTTCAGGCTGTCCATTGGAATAAACAGAAAAGGGAATTGTATTAAAATGGTACTAGCAAAGTTATCTGGCAGATAGATCAAAGAAACATGTTCTGATATTAAACAGTGGAATCTAACTGTGTATGTCTACATCAGAAATGAAGCATTAGTAGTAGAGTAGCTGTTTGGAAAGTTAGATAAAGGCAGTTGTTATAGCAAATACAAGCTCATTTGGGGAGGGAAGGGGGAGAGAGATACTAGGTGTGTGTGTGGGGGGGAGTACATTTGTAAAAATATACAGTTCAAGGGGGAGAGGAGAGATGAAAGTGCGGAATAACAAGAAAAGCTGTAAAATACATAGACCACCAGAGCCTGAAAAGTAAGAAAGGAAATAGCAACAACAGTGTGTGTGTGTGTGTACACATTATTAACATTACGTTAGTACAAGAGGTCTAATGACATTGTGTGTGACTAGGTGAGAAATCTATGGCTGGTGAGATAAAACCCTGAAGTATCCTCATTTGCCAAAGTAAATACTTTAAATTAATGATAATTATGTATTCATGATATCCTGCAGCTTCAGCTGCATCTTTATCAGAGATTAACTTCATAACACATATTGCAATTTCAGTTCTTCATTACTGTCACTGGCAGTTACGGCTGTTGGTCATTATTACATGGCAATAAAACAGATGTTATTGAAGGAACTGTTAATGTGGGGTGGAATGAAGTAGCACATATGATATGTCCAGTTAGAACAGCACTAAATAGAACATAAACATGAACAATACTGATCTAGAAATCATGAATGAGAAATTTCCCTGATGTTACAGAGAAGAAAAGGTGAAGTCCAAAATATTGAGGATATTTCAAGTATGGGACGATAGAGGTATTTATGATGAAGCTTTCATAGCTGATCTACGTGGGCTCATAAGTACTTCAACCAAGAAGACAACAACACAAGAGCCTCAGCCTGATCCAGTTGACTTTCAGGTAACACAATTTGCAGCAACATTTTCAGCTTAGCAGAGTTCACTATGTTGTAATATCATAAATTTCATTTGTTACCCTCAGAAAAGATACTGCATATGAATTGATGGAATGCTCATTTTGGAGTTGATTATGACCAGATAATGCTCTTGCAGAGGCTTCTGTTTGTGGATTGGTGTAAATAGTAAATCCCACTTGCTTGTGAAAATTAAGTTGTCGTATGTACCTACAATAACATATAATATTGTTATGCTTGATATTTAAGCTATCAAGTAGAGAAGATATTCGAGCTACTACAACATGTGAGGTCTGCTGTGATTTGCTAGAATTCACTTGATAACATGTGGATTGGAAAAAAAAGTAATAATCACTAACCATATTGACAGATTAATTATCCTTGACTGTGTTATAATGAAGAATAAAAGTTTGTAGTGCAACCAGTGCTAATCTGTAGGATTATCAACCTTTGTGCTCATTGTTCATCATAGAGTATCAAGCAATATACATCACTTAATTATTATTTATACCATTAATACCATTAAATAGATTATCATTGATTATTTCCCCCCATCTAGAACTCCTGTGGTGTGTACTGTTTGTTTTCTGTTTTATCCCATGGACTTGGTTCAGTGCAACAAGGGACCAATGACCCCGTAGTTTGGTCACCTTAAAAATCAAACAAACCAACCACCAACCAATTTCTTGAGTTTCCAGGCTTTTCATTTGGCTCAGAACATATGCCTTCCCCCTTTGTATTGCAACATTGCACAGACACAATATGAGAATTCTGACCAACCAACTTTTATTCTGTTTCCACATGCAGGAGTATACTAAGATACTGAATGAAATAGTGCTTTCTGTAAATACAATTAACTGAGCACTACATTATACACAGTCTAACTTGGACAATTGTCAGATAAACAATTGTCTGGCTGAGGGCTTTGGCCCTCTGGCTTACAAACGACTGTTTGGCACATGGTGTAGTGCATGCTATGCCATCTGTGCCAATATGTGGTAGCCTCTTTAGGCTGGTCGAGGCAGCATGCACTGTTTGGTTATGCATGCTCGCTGTGTAGTGTTATAGCACTCCTTCACCCTTGGGGAAAATGTTCACTGTGAAGAGGTCCATGTCCTTATCAGAAGGAGATGATTGTTGGAGCAGATGTCATGCCATCATAGGAAAACACAGTTTGAAATGGCTTTGGGCATGAACAGAAATATCACCCACCCTCTATGAGAATGTAAGGGAGCTCCGGTGGTGAAGGTGTTGTATCCGTGTCCGCATACAGCTAGGCACTCGGCGACAGAGGTTGCAGAGAAGGCGGCAACAAAGATGACGATGACGGCAGGGACTGTGGAGGTAGAGGCGGCCCAGTGCCAAGTACACTGCCCAGTGGAGTCTGCACCCACAACAAAGATGGTACAGGAGCTGGACAGTGTGTGGACCACGCTATGGGGGCTGGCGTGGATGGTGAGGGCGGGCACGGGCTTGTGGAGTCTCCAGCGCAAAGTTGATCATGGGCAGAGCTGATCATAGTGTCAAGATAGCAAGTAAGTGGAGGTGCGCATGACAGAGAGGTGATGGGCCTGGCAGTGATGGATTACCGCTTGTGTCCACTAAGGGGTCCGGACAAAACCGCAGATCCAGATGGTGAAGCCCGGATGGAATCGCAACGACATGGACACTGGTGGGTGGCCGGGTGTCAGTGGGTGGCTGAGCGTCGGCCAGAGCAGATGAAGCGGTGTATGGGGTTGGTGGCTGTGAAGCAGCTCTGCCGAGCTACGGTCATCAACAGAAGTGAACCTATATGTGCTCAAGAACTTATGGAGAGCTTCCTCAGGAGAAGATTGCTTGATATGTATTTGAGTTTTGAATATTCGTACCAGTAACTCTGCCTTGCCATTGGACTGAGGATGAAATGGAGGGGCAGTAACGTACTGGATGCCACTATTTGGGAGGGGGCGGGGGGGGGGGGGGACATTATGAAAACAATGCTCTCATTGTCAATACCTGGTTAAAATGGGGCAGCAGATCTACAATTTTTTAAATGAGAAACACCCCAATGTCCAGGTGGAGAAGGTGCACAACGTCCCACTGCAACACCAGCGGGATCACAACCCTGGGCGTAGCCAACAGTAACACAACATCAAGAACAGAGTCAGTGGTGGAGCGCATAATAATTACACAAGGGATCTAACTCCAGGCTCAGTGGTTTATCTGGTCAGCGATGGTGGACAAATTGATCAACCTGATGTAAGACAGGATCGGCCATGACAGCCGCTGAAATCCGAAAACTGGTAATTGGAAATAACTGTCCTGTGTTTTGAGCTTTGATGTCAAAATGGGAACCCTACGGTTCATTCTGATGAAATGCTGGATTGGAGCCAATCAGCATCGAAAAAGAGCGTCTGCATTAGTGTGTTGCGCCATGAGGCAGAAATGAACCTAATAATTATAGTGTAATGAATAAATAGTGATGCTGCCAGATGGAAGAGAGAAACGAGACGTTTGTGATTAGTAATCAAATGAAATTTAGAACCATAGAGAAGAACATGATGTTTCTTGGCTGCATACGGAATAGCAAGAGCTTCTTCTTCTTTTTGGGAGTAGTGCAGGTGCAACTGACTCAGGTTTTTGGAAGTGTACGCAGTAGGGCATTTGGAACCATCTGCACATTATGCATGAGAATGGCTCCAATGCCATACTGTCAGGCATCCGTTGGCCTGATTAGAAGGTAACCAACCAAGGTGTCAAGTGTAATTTTTACTTCAACAGGGTAAAAGGATACTCACAGGCGGCCAATCAGTGAAAAGGAACGCCTTTATCTAAGAAAGTATGAAGAGCTTGAGCCACTGTGACTGCATTAGGAAGAAATTTATGGTATTACACAATCATTTTGAGAGAGGCTGTGAGCTCTTTGACATTTATAGGACACGGCAAAGGCATAATGGCATCGACATGCAGGCATAACCTAGTGGTGGCACTACCCATGACTTTGAAACTGAGATAGACAAGAGACAGTTGAAAAAACTGTGATTTGTCCAAGTTATATTTCAACCTGGTCTTCTGCAGCACGATGAACAAAGCCTGAAGGTTCTGCAGGTGTTCATCAGTTTAGGAACTTGAGACCACAATATCATCCAGGTAGATAAACTCTTAAAGTCTTACATAAAATGTCATGTTATGCAAAAGATTATAATGTACATTTTAATAAAAGTGTTTGGATTTTTCCATAAGTGTTTCAATCATATTTCACAAGCATTAGAAATCTGAACATTGTGTAAGAAGACTAGTTGCTGTTGACCAAAGCAATAAGAATGCAAGATACAGTTAATCTTGAGTTTGTGGTCGTCGCAGACATCATTTCATTGGCTCCAATTCTCTGGTATTCCTGGAGTCATTCTTTTTGGACAAAAAAATCTCTGGTATTCTTGGAGTCAATCAAATGATGTCTGCCACCACCACAAACTCAAGATTAACTGCAGCTTGCAGTCGTATTGCTTCAGTCAACAGCAACTGGTCTTCTTACATAATGTTCAGATTTCTAATGATTACACACACAAAATTTTTTAGGTTGCTGATAATGAAATGTCAAGTATACTCGTGCACTGGACTTTGACAAAAATATCATGAAACTTCAAGTCATTTATTAGTTTCTGTGTGTCTGTGAAGTTCCTTGTGAACATAATGGTTGGAGAAGCTGGCTGGAGCACAGTGGATGTATTTATCTTGACCACTGTGGCACTTTTCACTCAACTGATGATCTGTCGTCACTTTCTGTCTCTAGTGAAGTAACATCACATTATTGTTGCCATTGTTTTTTGAAAGTATTGCCTAAACAACAATATGGGTGAGAGAGAGAAAGTGCACGTTTTGTTGTTCAGTATTCAAAGCTGCACATAGTAAAGACAGTATCTAATGGCAATCACCTCAGCCAGAGCATGACAGATAGGCTACAAATATAGGGCCAGATGCTCTCTAGTGATTGAATACTTATCTATCAGTGCTGAAACAGATACAGACGCGATTTATTTTTTTTGTAGATCTGTTCTTAAGTTGCCCAAGTATACTTGTGACTTTTAAGTCTCTGTCAAAATAATAAAAATGAGATAAGTCGGGGGAGTTTATGTTAAGGTATTAAGATATTGCATTAGTGATATTTAATTTGAAACTATGATTTTTTTTTAGCCGAACGTTCTATATGATAAAATAAGGAGTTGCAAAACACTTGAAGATGACACTGACATGAAACTGAAGAAGTTGAATGATAGCCATTTATCATTATCTGATGTGGATGCCTTACGAACTCAGTTTAAAGGTAAAACTATTTAATAACAGCCTCCTTTTCTTTATTTCTGTATTGTTTCTTAATACAGTTTATTTTTATTCATCTAATGTAGCCTTTATGTAGGTAATTGTAGTGTGCCAGTTGCATTGTAACTGCTCTTCTGTGAACCTTTGAAAATTAGTTACTACAGAGTTGTTACGTAGATTTTGTGTAGCATATATCTACCATACTAGTAACAAAACGATGACAAAATGAAAAAAAATAACAGGTTCAGGGAGGTGCCAAAAAACAAACAGTTTCAGAAATATTTATTAATATGTCTGGCTGTCCAGAAGCTTTAAAACATTGTGAGTAAGTGTCATGTTGTTTCATTTTGGTGTAATGTTGCTTAAAGATGTCCAGCAGGGAATAGTTGGCTGATCACTAGTATCAAAACAGAAAAATGACTTCTTGAAGAGCATCCAAACACAAAATTAAATGATGTTACATTCAAGATTGTAATAATTCCATGTGGTTCAATGGCTTGGTGCAAAATGAATGATTACCCCTTAAACAGGGAACCATATAAAGCTGACAGAGTGCTCTGTAACCGTAGAAGCACTTGGTCAGAGGAGGAGACAGTGAAGACTGCCACTCAATGCAGAGAGGTTTATGGAAGAGTTATGGGAGATGTAAGAAGCACTACTACGTGTCTGTTGACATTATGTCACATAGAAGTTTTAAACACTGCTAATTTACAAGATCATGAGTTGTGTAGAGTATCTAAATGCATGCTTTTAATTATTTATTGAAGTACTTTTATATCAATAAACAGGTGCCAACCTAAAACTCCAAAATTTATTGAAATAGAACTTAAAAAGATGCACACTGTTTCTCTGTCATGGTACAATAACTTATATCGTACGTCTGTTACATACATAACAGTAAAAGATGTGAATGTCACCTGTTTGATATTGTAGAGCATTCAAGGTGTTACAATGTTTGCTGGACATCAAAGTCCTGTCCATGGATGGAGCTAAGAAAGCTGTTGACTTGGATTATGAGTTCATAGACCAGTACAAGTTCGTGACTGTATAAATTGCCTGTGGAAGTGCAAAGTTAAGATATATTTTAGAAACACTAAAGTACACAGCAGACTCTATTTATAGTAAATTTATCACCTTATGCAATGCCCACAGAATAGTCATGATGTTCATTTACACAACAACTCTGTGCTCTATGAATTTATGAAATAAATCAGCCATCTGCAAAATCATATTTGTGTGGGTCTTACAAAGTCACTGTGGATGCGCAACAGTAGAAGCACTAATACGACGACTAAACTCGTTGGACCCTCAGATATTCCACACTATCCTAAAGTACCATACACTAATGTCCTACAGTGATAAAAATAAAGATGTGAATGAGGTACAATGAAAACCGGAGAAGGAGAACCAAACATTACAGGGAAGTGGTTTCTAAAAGTATACCAAGCAAACAATACCATAGGAATTTTGTACGAAACAGCACAAAAGAAATGTCGTTGAAGTTAGTAATTGGTAATGCACTGCCTATGGAAGGCACAGACCTGGATTTGAAACCCAGTTTAGCATTTGATTCTAAATTATCTTTTATAATTCTGCATCCAAAAATACTCCATGAACTCATTTGATTACTTGAGAATTTAACAGAGTGCTAACAGTCATCATCCTTAAGACCCACGCATATATGTTTTGCAGTTCAGAAATAATTACACAAAATACTTTATTGTGAAATACCAATTAATACTTCAAATGAATATTGGTTTCAAGGTAACTAAGTGATACTACCAGCCTAATCCCTGCATAAATTGGTATGTGCATGTTATCTTGTCCAGATTCTTGTCTAAGATTCTGAGTAGAATACCAAACTTTTATTGTGACTGATGTTAAATGTTAAATGTGTTTTATTTATCTCATAACGTACAATATTTCAGAACATATGTCTGATGTACAGGAGACACGTCAAGGTTACAATTAGCTTATTTACAATTTTGTCATACTTACAGTAATACTTTGTGAAGAATTTACTTACTTAAAATTTGTCAAACTTATAGCATTTACATCTACTATAACTATCAGAAATTTTTATTCCATTTTAGGGATCCAGCTCAAAGTATCACTTCATCCTTCATGAAATCTTCCACAGAGTAGTAGCATTGTTTAATTAGAAAATCATGTAACTTGCTTTTTAAAATATTTACCTTCATACTCATCATGCCACACCCTTTTATAGAGTTGTGAATTTTCATGGCTATATACTGAGGAGTCTGAGCACGCAGTTTTAAGCGATGAGAGGTGAGCATAAAGTTTTCTTTATGTCACGTGTCATACGAGTGTTCAAAATGATTTTTTTTTTAATAGATCAGCTCTCCTGCGTAGGAAAAGAATCACCTCAAGGATGTATAGAGAGGGAACAGTTAATATTTTTAGATCTCTAAATAATGGTCTACATGATGCCCTCGGCTGTGCAGAGCACATGTTGCGAACGATTCTTTTTTGCAATTTTAAGATCCGTGTAACGTTTCCAGAGTTTCCCCAAAAAATTATGCCATATCGAATAACTGATTCGAAGTAGCTATAATACGCTATTTTCCTGGTGGCCATATCAGTGGCACAGGCTAAAATTTCCATTGCAAAAGCAAGGCTGTTTAATTTATTTGCTAGATATTCTATATGAGAATTCCAGCTCAAAGTTTTGTCTAAGTTTATTCCCAGGAACCTGACTGAGTCAAGTTCTTTCATTTTTTGATTGTTGTGAGTGATACAGATTTCTTCAGTTTTTGACTTTTTGGATTTAAAACTCATCATGTGGGTTTTTGAAATGTTTAGCCTTAAGCTATTTAGACTGAACCATGTTTCCAGGTTTCTTAACGTATTCATGACACAATGTGGTACAGTTTCAGAATTTTCATTTTCAATTTGGGCAGAAGTATCATCTGCAAACAAAGTTAAATGAGTATTTATATTGAGAGGCAAGTCACTTACATAGAACAAAAATAAAATGGGTCCAAGAATTGAGCCTTGAGGAACACCTTGTGTGACAGTTTTCCACTCTGAGAAGTAATCTGCTCCATTTGATGTGATTATTACCCTTTGCTTCCTCTCCGAGAGGTATGATTCAAACCATTTCAAAGCAATATCCCTTATTCCATACCTGTTGAGTTTGAAAAGCATGAGGGCATGGTTTACAGAGTCGAATGCTTTTGTAAGATCACAAAATATTCCTGCGACCTTAGCTTTCCTATCTAGTGATGAAGTAATTTTTCCAATAAACTCATTTATTGCATCTACTGTGTTTTTGCCTTGTTGGAAGCCAAATTGGTTTGGTGAAATGATATCATTCTGTGTGATGAAGCTTTGTATCTGTAAAGCAGCAATTTTTTCAAATATTTTTGATATGACAGGAAGTATAGAGATGGGGCGATAATTTCCCATATCATCTTTTGAACCTTTTTTATACAATGGTTTTACTTCCGCATATTTCAAGAGATCAGGGAAGTAACCGTCTTCAAAGGATTTGTTTATTATGAGAGAGAGAGGATGAGCTATTACGTTGTAAACTTTTTAAATTATTTTGGTGGGTATCCCATCCCAGCCAGCCGAGTTTTTGTCTTTCAAGGAAAGTATGATATTTTCAACAAGTTTTGCTGAGACTGTGTTGAATTTTTTAAGACATTCAGTGGTATTGTCTTTTAACCCAAAACTATTTACTTTCTGTTCATAATTTGCTATGTCTAAATCAGATTGTGCTACATTTATAAAGTATTCATTGAAGCACTCAGATATTTGAGCTGGATTTACAACCAATTTTTCCTTAAGTTTGATTTCTGAGATATCTTGTTTATGGTTTTGGACACCTAATTCAGACTTAACTACAGACCATACTGCCCTTGTTTTATTTTTCTGCCCTAGAATGAATTTGTTATTTGCCATTTGTTTTGAAGCTTTCACAACTTTTTTGAAAATAGTTTTATAGTTTCTAACATATTTTACAAAATCAGGATCTTTGTTGTACTTCAGTTGATTGTGTAGCTTCCTTTTCCTCTCACTCGATATTTTTATTCCTGGTGTGATCCATTTTATCTTACTTGATGTTTTGTTGCAATATGATCTTGGCGGGAAAGTTTCATTAAATACTTCAATAAAACTGTTTAAGAATGTACTAAAGTTTTCATTTGTTGAATCACCATCCCTGAAACACCACTTAACTTTACTTAGTTTTTCATAGAATATTTCAATATTTGTTTTATTGAAACTCCTTTTGATACAAGTCTTCTTTATATTATGTTTGTCAGTTTTTGGTAGTGACACAAACAAGGCAGAGTGATCAGAAAGACCTAAGTCTAGACAGAATTTATTTACATTATCAAAGTTATAATTTGTTACAATGTTGTCGATGCATGTTGCTGAGTGAATATTTTCTCTGGTGGACTCCGAAAAATTTAGTTTAAAACCAGACTTTTTAATTGAATCAATAAATTTTGTTGATTCTTTATTGTCATTTGCAATGTTTATATTAAAATCTGCTGCTATTACAATTTTTTTCGTCTTTTCTTTCTTTAGTTTGTTTAGCAAGCACTGGAATTTAGAGAGGAATGGTGTCACTAAAGCCCTGTCTGGAATCCTATAAATTGAAATAATTAACATATTAAGGTCTTTAAGTTCTATGCAACAACTTTCGAATATACAATCTTCATTTAAAAAATTAAAATCTGTTTTCGCTTCATAGCTTATAGAAGAGTCCAGGAGTATGCAGCAACCTCCGTGAGATTTTTTCTCCCTGCAATAGCTGCTTGCAACATTGAAATTTTCAATTTTATTTAAAATATTTATTGTATTAGAGCTAAGCCAATGCTCATTTAAACAAATAATTTTTATGTTTTTACATTCTGAGAGAAGTATTTGTAACTCGTCGAGTTTGTAGCCTAGGCTACTGGAAGATTTAGAATTTAAGCCATTTATATTCCAGTGCATCAAATAAGGATTTTCGCTTGTTTTAATGGTATTAAGCATACATTTTCGAAGACATACTTCAGCAGTTTTCTTTTCAGCTAACACGCATTTTTCTTTTACATCCCCTCCAGTAAATATTAGTTTCCCTTAGTTTTAATGATTTTGCAAACATCCATAAACATTTTGCTTAGGGTCATCGATCCTAGTCTATTTAGATGCAGTCCATCCTTGGCTAGGCATTCCTTGCCCAAAAACTTATTTGAGTCTATAAATATAGCACCTAGTCTGTCACAGCACTCATTTATTCTGCAGTTGATTCGATTGATATAACTGTCACTCACCGACCTCCTGTTTACGATTCCGCTGACCACTATCCTGGTAGCGGGGTAAATTTTTCTGGCTGATCGGATTATATTTCTTGATTCGTTAATGATTTCCTCTTCGCTGTATCCTCGGAGGGAGTTTGTCCCAACATGGATGAAAACGGCTTTGTAATTTTTGTTCGCTTCTTTTTCGATGTTTTCTCTTGAATTTGTAATGTTTTTAAAATAGTTACTGAGCTGATGGGACCTAATTCCTGGGCGCACTTCAACTTCACAGGCTGGCACTATGACATTCTTCAATATGGAATCGTCAATTATGAGAAATTCCTTTTCAGCTACATTTTTATTATTATGACATCTTTTGTTCTCGAACTTTTCACTTGTCCATTTGTACGTAGTATTTATGCCTACTGAGTCTGCACTTTGCTTTAATTTACGTGACGTGAAGCGCTTGTCTTGCAGGGAACTCGTATTTGTATCCCTCCGCAAATGGCGTGCTTCATTGTTTGCATCGATCATTTTTCGGGATTTGTTCGGATCGCAGTTTTCTTCACGAATAAGATCCACATATTCCTTTCTAAGCGTCAATACTTCTGGTTGCCCTTTTATTGTTTCACAGGGTGCCTTATTTCCGTTTATTGAAACACAACTTGTATCACTCCGCATCCGCCGATTTTCATCGTTTCTGGCGATGTAGTCCCCGCAGTCACAGACTTTTTGGCGCAGAAGTTCGCTGTTTTCGTTTTGTAACGCTAACAAGTTGTCCTTGAGGGATTCAATTTCTTTCCGCAGCACTTGAATAACAGTTTCTTTTGCAGACATTTCACTTTGGAGATCAGCCTTTTCTTCACTTAAACAGGTCCGTAAACAATCCTGGCAGCACCACAAGAAGTCATCATTTATGAATTTTAAGTTCAATTTTGCACACTTTTCATGTAGCCAGAAGCGACACTTTACGCACAGAATTCCTTTTACAACACGTTTTTTACATTCCTTGCACATTGCACTGCTAAACGATTGCTTTTTTGAGAGAGCTGCACTATTACACTGACCTATCGGCGCCATCTTTTGTTGTGTGTTATGAGAACACTGAGGCGTGTATAGATGCTGCAGTGCCTATTTGTTCTATTTTTATATAAATCTTTGCTTACATGTTAACATTGCTGCTCCACATAGTTGCCACCCAAATTCAAACTGTTTTTGTACATTGCACTAGGTTCTTAATCCTTTCAACAAAGAATGATGGTGCCTGATGCTTCAGCTAGCTGTTGACAGCATTCTTGGTGTCACCATTAAACGTGAAGTGCTGAGTAGCCAGCCAGACCTTAGCCTTGGAGAAAAGATGAACACCACTCGGTGCCAAGTCTGCATTACAGGGACAAAGTTGAAAAATCTCCAAGGCAAAAAGGATTTGTGTTTCTTCATTTGATTTGCAGTATTGTGTCGCACATTGTTGGAAAGAGAATGATTTGTGCCGTAATCAGGCAATTTTTTTTATTTACCTTTGAAGTTTTGTAAGAGTCTTGGAATGAAAGTGTAATGTCGTTGTATTCTCACACATTACTCTCTGAAATATGTTGTCAAAATTCCTTTGCGATCCTAAAAAATCTGTAATCATCATTTTGTGATTTGACAGAGTCTACTTAAATTTTTTGGGCTTACTGGGCAAATGGATGCACAGTCTCTGTTGTCCTCATCCTCAGTTACAATTCTGTTCAGAAATTCCTCCCTCTCTTCATGGTTGCACTGGAGGAATGTCAGCAATGAGTCCATTTCTTTTCAATTTTGTTAACATCAAGTGGGCATTTGGTACCCACTGTTAAACAAAACTTACTGTAACCCAACCTCTTTGTGACAGTGTTGGAAAAGTTGTCCAAGAAATGTGAGGCATACCCTCAGAAATTTTGGAAATTGTAAACAAACATCTAACATGCACAATTTTGTCAACATGTTGCACTAGTTCATCACACTTGAATGTCTTCCTTGACACTTTAATAATGCACATATGTGCGTCCGGCTTTGAATTTTCTACACCTCTCCCTCACCTCTCCATCACTCATAAGCCTGTCCCCTACTCACGATACAATCAACAATGAATCTTGGTGGCACTGATGCCTTCCACTTGCTGGAAGTGAATGGTAGAACGTATCTGGCAACTGGTTGCAGACACAATAACACTATCCATTTCTGTCCATGACTGCCAACACACTGACAGTCAAAACAGGGAGTTGACTGACGCAGTGTGAACTTCAAAGTCCCTTTTTCCAACCACACATGCACCATGAAGCTACAAGCATTTGTTTATTTTTAATATCCAGCTGGTGGTTAGTTTATGAGTGACCCCTGTACATTTATTTTTTTGCATCTGTGCTTGTACATGAGAAAAGATGCGTAACATAGACACGTGTTAAGAGTCTGTACCATAAAGGGCAATTAAGACACATAGTCGGTATTGATAGTGTGGCTTGACAAGGCTCTTTTTTGTGACTTTGAGTTTCAAATCCTTGTCTAGCCATTTTGTTTTAGATTTCCCATCTTTTCCATAAATCTTTTCTGTTAAATTCTGTACAGCTCCTGCCAAACAAATCATTGGCTGTTTTTTTCCTTAATTGTTTTCCAGCTGATCTGTGGTTCCATGTGTGTTAACATTGATGTCTGTAGGGCATTATTTTATCATCATCCTTCTATTCCATCTCAGTACACAAGTTGTTGAAAAATAACTCAATAATAACATTAGAGTAAGGCAAGACATGTCAAATCGAGAACATAACAGTAGGTTCGAAATGCCCCATTGTGGAGCTACAGTCATAAAACAACAGCCAGTCAGTGATGATCAAACTAAAATTTATCTGATGAGCAAATATGTTTGGCTGTCTCTGGCAGTGCAGTTTTGAACAAATAAGCTGCTGTCGTGTTATGCTGTGGTTGTTGTGCTTCACTGTATTTCAAATATTTACTATCAAACACAGTCTTGATCACATATTATTTATTCCAGTGGCCAGTTTTGACCCAACTAATAGTGATTTACCAGCAGAAGGAGGTTCTTACTCATTGGTCTGAAGATGACGCCAGTTTTGGTCAAAACCGGTCACTGGAATAAATAATTTGTGATCAAGACTGTGTTTGATAGTAAATATTTGTAATAAATATTGATCACTGTATACTCCCACAATGTATTCAAAAGTAATTCACTGTATTTGTTGCTGTGTCCAGTACCATGCCAAAATTGCCTAATAGAAAGCTACCAGTAGTCAGCACCTATTGGGCTGTGGGTCATCGCTTGAGAAAAACAGCCATTTTTTCACATGGAATTTGATGAAGAGGTACTTCACAGTTATAAAAATGCTTCCAAACAGCATCAGAACAACAGCCCTCGAACTCAGTCCCAGTCATCAGCTTGTTTTGAATGTCACAAAGGGAAATTGTTTGCATCATTATGTTACAAAAAATATTTAAGTTTTGAAAGTAGAAAATTAAGCAAGCCAAGCAATTTTTGTATCTGGGTATTAAGGTAGCACTTGTGCCTCACATTGTAAGTTTTTCATACTTGATCCTGTTTAAAAGTTGCTACTTTTACTAAAGCCGTCCCACAATGGATGTGTTAATCATTATGAAGCATGCCAAACATGGTTTCCGTAATGGTTTGCTGCACAGTAAGAAATGAGGTGGTATGCTACACAGAATGTGTTCCTCATCACAGTTTGTGATGGTAGCACTATCCAATAGCAGTTGTCAGCTAAATATGGTGCTTGCATGACATGGTTTATTAATGAAAATAGATGTGTGAAAATATTGCTATGTTAGCTCAATAAAAATATACATGGGCTCCCTTGTCCCTTTGTATACATGTTGTTCTGTATGTAGTATGCATAAACACAACAAACTTCAACATCCATAAACATGACACAAGGCAAAAAGAAAAGTTCCCTGTACAGTTAGTAAGGCCAACAGATTTTTAAAACAGTGTGATACAAATTTACAATAGTCTTCTTCATTCTCACTTTTTAATAAAAACCCCTGATGGCATTCTTATTACTTCACTTGGAGTAGCAGAATTCTTAGACCACAGAATTTTAGAATGCAGTAGATTTGAAACAAAATGGAGCTCACATGAATATGTTCTAAATTTTATGATACAAATGACACCGTCAGTAGATCCAACTCATAGACTGAGTACTTGATGTCAAGATCTGATAGAGTGTGGAAAGCATATATCAGTGGCTGCCTCCTCCAACAGATATTGCTGAAGCAATGCAGTGGTTACTCGCAATAGACACACATCTGTTTGCACTGTGAATTTTCTTGAGGAGTCAGGAATGGCGAGAACCAGCGCGATCACAAAGGCAGTTTTCATTTTATGAAAGCAGCCTCTTAAGACACACATGATTCAAATTTATTGCCCTTTTTGCTCATGTCAAAAAGTGAGTCGCCTGCTGGACAAAGATAAATATAAACTTACAGAAAAAATTACCATCCCTATAAATTTTGCTACACCCTTCACATTCATAGTATATGAACAATTATAAATTGATTTCATGCAATAATTGTCAATAGTAATGCTCTTTTGATTACACAATATGGCATAAAACAACACCTGTGTTTGGACAGATTTAATGTTAGAGGTTTGACAGTCAGGTCTGCTTCTGTTAGTTGCTTTGGAACTACCCCCACCCCCTCACATGTTCAGCATGGTCATCAAATCACTTACCAAGAATCCTGAGATTGTCTAAATTATATTTGCATCCAATTACATGTTGTTTAAGAGATGCGACAGAACCACCACTCCTGTCAAAAGCTAGAAGATCTAGTCTTGTAAAAAGTTTTGCTCTACGTAACCACAAAAAATAGGAATCAAGAAGACATACCATCCGGTAAGTCTTCCCCAACTGGGTTCTGGGTGACTTACTCAAACTGAATCCCTTTTCCTAAACATCACTGGTCTTCTTCGTTGACCCCTCTTCCTTCAGCTTCAACCCTTCTGCCAGAAGAGAGAGCCACTGACTTCGAAAGCTTGCTAGCTTTAAACCTTTTATATGTGTGTTCTCCTGCTGCCACTGAGGGAATAGATTTTTTATTTATACAATGTATAATGAATAGAAAAATAGGAATGCGGGTAAGCTACTACAAACAGCAAAGTGAACGCATTATTGTGGCCAAGATAGATACGAAGCCCACACCTACTACAGTAGTACAAGTTTATATGCCAACTGGCTCTGCAGATGACGAAGAAATTGAAGAAATGAATGATGAAATAAAAGAAATTATTCAGATAGTGAAGGGAGGCGAAAATTTAATAGTCATGGGTGACTGGAATTCGAGTGTAGGAAAAGGGAGAGAAGGAAACATAGTAGGTGAATATGGACTGGGACTAAGAAATGAAAGAGGAAGCCGCCTGGTAGAATTTTGCACAGAGCACAACTTAATCATAGCTAACACTTGGTTTAAGAATCATGAAAGAAGGTTGTATACATGGAAGAACCCTGGAGATACTAAAAGGTACCAGATAGATTATATAATGGTAAGACAGAGATTTAGGAACCAGGTTTTAAATTGTAAGTCATTCCCAGGGGCAGATGTGGACTTATTTCAATTTCCAGGAGTGTATATATACGTTGTGTTTTTTTGACACGAAGTCCCAAGTATTAGAAATGAGAAAAATAGCACTGAATACCCTGCCTAATAAAATACATGAAGCACCCAGAAGGGTGGGAAGAACCGGAATGAAACTTCATGCATTGAGAGATTATGGACATTACTTCAGTGATCACATAACCGAGTCAAATGTTCTGAAGTGACTTGCATAAGGAACTACCTTTGTTATCATCAGTTCATCAATTTGGACGAAACAACTGTTGTAGTTGGCAGGAGAGGCAACACCGTGTTACTAGAGGAGGCCGAAAGGCACGCGATTTAGCCCATACAGACTATTGGTTATGACCTGTAGATTAAAACTGAAGAAACTGCAAGAAGGTAGGAATTTAAGGAGATGGGACCTGGATAAACTGAAAGAACCAGAGGTTGTACAGAGTTTCAGGGAGAGCATAAGGGAACAATTGACAGGAATGGGGGTAAGAAATACAGTAGAAGAAGAATGGGTAGCTTTGAGGGATGAAGTAGTGAAGGCAGCAGAGGATGATCAAGTAGGTAAAAAGACGAGGGCTAGTAGAAATCCTTGGGTAACAGAAGAAATATTGAATTTAATTGATGAAAGGAGAAAATATAAAAATGCAGTAAATAAAGCAGGCAAGAAGGAATACAAACGTCTCAAAACTGAGATGGACAGGAAGTGCAAAATGGCTAAGCAGGGATGGCTAGAGGACAAATGTAAGGATATAGAGGCTTATCTCACTAGGGGTGAGATAGATACTGCCTACAGGAAAATTAAAGAGACCTTTGGAGATAAGAGAACCACTTGTATGAACATCAAGAGCTCAGATGGAAACCCAGTTCTAAGCAAAGAAGGAAAAGCAGAAAGGTGGAAGGAGTATATAGAGGGTCTATACTAGGGGGATGTACTTGAGGACAATATTATGGAAATGGAAGAGGATGTAGATGAAGATGAAATGGGAGATATGATATTGCGTGAAGAATTTGACAGAGCACTGAAAGATCTGAGTCGAAACAAGGCCCCTGGAGTAGACAACATTCCATTGGAACTACTGATGGCCTTGGGAGAGCCAGTCCTGACAAAACTCTACCATCTGGTGAGCAAGATGTATGAAACAGGCGAAATACCCTCAGACTTCAAGAAGAATATAATAATTCCAATCCCAAAGAAAGCAAGTGTTGACAGATGTGAAAATTACCGAACAATCAGTTTAATAAGCCGTAGCTGCAAAATATTAACACTAATTCCTTACAGATGAATGGAAAAACTAGTAGAAGCCGACCTTGGGGAAGATCAGTTTGGATTCCGTAGAAACACTGGAACACGTGAGGCAATACTGACCTTACGACTTATCTTAGAAGAAAGATTAAGGAAAGGCAAACCTATGTTTCTAGCATTTGTAGACTTAGAGAAAGCTTTTGACAATGTTGACTGGAATAATATCTTTCAAATTCTAAAGGTGGCAGGGGTAAAATACAGGGAGCGAAAGGCTATTTACAATTTGTACAGAAACCAGATGGCAGTTATAAGAGTCGAGGGACATGAAAGGGAGACAGTGGTTGGGAAGGGAGTGAGACAGGGTTGTAACCTCTCCCTGATGTTATTCAATCTATATATTGAGCAAGCAGTAAAGGAAACAAAAAAAAATTTCGGAGTAGGTATCAAAGTCCATGGAGAAGAAATAAAAACTTTGACGTTCGGCAATGACATTGTAATTCTGTCAGAGACGGCAAAGGACTTGGAAGAGCAGTTGAATGGAATGGACAGTGTCCTGAAAGGAGGATATAAGATGAACATCAACAAAAGCAAAACGAGGGTAATGGAATGTAGTGAAATTAAATCGTGTGATGCTGAGGGAATTAGATTAGGAAATGAGACACTGAAAGTAGTAAAGGAGTTTTGCTATTTGGGGAGAAAAATAGCTGATGATGGTCGAAGTAGAGAGGATATAAAATGTAGACTGGCAATGGGAAGGAAAGCGTTTCTGAAGAAGAGAAATTTGTTAACATCGAGTATAGATTTAAGTGTCAGGAAGTCATTTCTGAAAGTATTTGTATGGAGTGTAGCCTTGTATGGAAGTGAAACATGGACAATAAATAGTTTGGACAAGAAGAGAATAGAAGCTTTCGAAATGTGGTGCTACAGAAGAATGCTGAAGATTAGATGGGTAGATCACATAACTAATGAGGAGGTATTGAATAGGATTGGGGAGAAGAGGAGCTTGTGGCACAACTTGACCAGAAGAAGGGATCGGTTGGTAGGACATGTTCTGAGGCATAAAGGGATCACCAATTTAGCATTGGAGGGCAGTGTTGAGGGTAAAAATCATAGAGGGAGACCAAGAGATGAATACACTAAGCAGATTCAGAAGGATGTAGGTTGCAGTAGGTACTGGGAGATGAAGAAGCTTGCACAGGATAGAGTAGCATGGAGAGCTGCATCAAACCAGTCTCAGGACTGAAGACCACAACAACAACATACATTATATTTTCAAAAACTGATTGTTTTTGGCGATATATTGTTTCCACCTGAGCTCTTGATATTCAAACAAGTGGCTCTCTTTTCTCCAAAGGTCTCTTAAATTTTCCTGTAGGCCATATCTATGTTACCCCTAGTGAGATAAGCCTCTACATCCTAACATTTGTCCTCTAGACATGCCTGCTTAGCCATTTTGCACTTCTTGTCGGTCTCATTTTTGAGTTGTTTGTATTCATGTTTGCCTGCTTCATTTACTGCACTTTTATATTTTCTCCTTTCATCAATTAAATTCAATATTTCTTCTGTTACCCAATGATTTCTACTAGCCAGCGTATTTTTACCTACTTGATCCTCTGCTACCTTCACTACTTCATCCCTCAGAGCTGCCCATTCTTCTTCTACTGTATTTCTTTTCCCCATTCCTGTCAATTGTTCCCTTATGCTCTCCCTGAAACTCTGTACAACCTCTGGTTTAGTCAGCTTATCCAGGTCCCCCCTGAAACTCTGTACAACCTCTGGTTTAGTCAGTTTATCCAGGTCCCATCTCCTTAAATTCCCACCTTTTTGCAATTTCTTCAGTTTTAATCCACAGTTCATAACCAATAGATTGTGGTCAGAGTCCATATCTGCCCCTGGAAATGTCCTACAATTTAAAACCTGATTCCTAAATCTCTGTCTTACCATTATATAATCTATCTGATACCTTTTAGTATCTCCTGGATTCTTCCATGTATACTACCTTTTATGATTCTTGAACCAAGTGTTAGCTATAATTAAATTATGCTCTGTGCAAAATTCTACCAGACGGCTTCCTCTTTCATTTGTTAGATCCAATCCCTATTCACCTACTGTGTTTCCTTCTCTCCCTTTTCCTACTGTCAAATTCCAGTCACCCATGACTATCAAATTTTCGTCTCCCTTCACTACCTGAATAATTTCTTTTATCTCATAATACATTTCTTCAATTTCTTCGTCATCTGCTGAGCTTGTTGGCATATAAACTTGTACTACTGTAGTAGGCATTGGGCTTCATGTCTATCTTGGCCACAATAATGCGTTCACTATGCTGTTTGTAGTAGCTTACCCGCACTCCTATTTTTTAAAATCATTATTAAACCTGTTCCTGCATTACCCCCATTTGATTTTGTATTTATAACCCTGTATTCACCTGACCAAAACTCTTGTTCCTCCTGCCACCGAACTTCACTAATTCCCACTATGTTGTTGTTGTTGTGGTCTTCAGTCCTGAGACTGGTTTGATGCAGCTCTCCATGCTACTCTATCCTGTGCAAGCTTCTTCATCTCCCAGTACCTACTGCAACCTACATCCTTCTGAATCTGCTTAGTGTAGTCATCTCTTGGTCTCCCTCTACGATTTTTACCCTCCACACTGCCCTCCAATACGAAATTTGTGATCCCTTGATGCCTCAGAACATGTCCTACCAACCGATCCCTTCTTCTGGTCAAGTTGTGCCACAAACTCCTCTTCTCCCCAATCTGATTCAATACTTCCTCATTAGTTATGTGATCTACCCATCTAATCTTCAGCATTCCTCTGTAGCACCTCATTTCAAAAGCTTCTATTCTCTTCTTGTCCAAACTATTTATTGTCCATGTTTCACTTCCATACATAGCTACACTCCATACAAAAACTTTCAGAAATGACTTCCTGACACTTAAATCGATACTCGATGTTAACAAATTTCTCTTCTTCAGAAACGCTTTCCTTGCCATTGCCAGTCTACATTTTATATCTTCTCTACTTCGACCATTATCAGTTATTTTGCTCCCCAAATAGTAAAACTCCTTTACTACTTTAAGTGTCTCATTTCCTAATCTAATTCCCTCAGCATCACCCGAATTAGTTTCGACTACATTTCATTATCCTCGTTTTGCTTTTGTTGATGATCATCTTATATCCTCCTTTCAAGACACTATCCATTCCGTTCAACTGCTCTTCCAAGTCCTATGCTGTCTCTGACAGAATTACAATGTCATCGGCGAACCTCAAAGTTTTTATTTCTTCTCCATGGACTTTAATACCTACTCCAAATTTTTCTTTTGTTTCCTTCACTGCTTGCTCAATATACAGATTGAATAACATTGGGGAGAGACTACAGTCCTGTCTCACTCCCTTCCCAACCACTGCTTCCCTTTCATGCCCCTCGACTCTTATAACTGCCATCTGGTTTCTGTACAAATTGTAAATAGCCTTTCGCTCCTCGTATTTTACCCCTGCCACCTTTAGAATTTGTCAGAGAGTATTCCAGTCAACATTGTTAAAAGCTTTCTCTAAGTCTACAAATGCTAGAAATGTAGGTTTGCCCTTCCTTAATCTTTCTTCTAAGATAAGTCGTAAGGTCAGTATTGCCTCACGTGTTCCAGTGTTTCTACGGAATCCAGACTGATCTTCCCCGAGGTCGGCTTCTACTAGTTTTTCCATTCGTCTGTAAGGAATTCGTGTTAATATTTTGCAGCTACGGCTTATTAAACTGATTGTTCGGTAATTTTCACATCTGTCAACACTTGCTTTCTTTGGGATTGGAATTATTATATTCTTCTTGAAGTCTGAGGGTATTTCGCCTGTCTCATACATCTTGCTCACCAGATGGTAGAGTTTTGTCAGGACTGGCTCTCCCAAGGCCGTCAGTAGTTCCAATGGAATGTTGTCTACTCCAGGGGCCTTGTTACGACTCAGGTATTTCGGCGCTCTGTCAAACTCTTCACGCAGTATCGTATCTCTCATTTCATCTTCATCTAAATCCTCTTCCATTTCCATAATATTGTCCTCAAGTACATCGGCCTTGTATAGACCCTCTATATACTCCTTCCACCTTTCTGATTTCCCCTCTTTGCTTAGAACTGGGTTTCCACCTGAGCTCTTGATATTCATACAAGTGGCTCTCTTTTCTCCAAAGGTCTCTTTAATTTTCCTGTAGGCTGTATCTATCTTACCCCTAGTGAGATAAGCCTCTACATCCTAACATTTGTCCTCTAGCCATCCCTGCTTAGCCATTTTGCACTTCCTGTCGATCTCATTTTTGAGACGTTTGTATTCCTTTTTGCCTGCTTCATTTACTGGATTTTTATATTTTCTCCTTTCATCAATTAAATTCAATATTTCTTCTGTTACCCAAGGATACTTTAACCAATCCATTTCCCTTTTTAAATTTTCTAACCTACCTGCCCGATTAAGTGATCTGACATTCCACGCTCCGATCCGTAGAATGCCAGTTTTCTTTCTCCTGATAACGACGTCCTCCTGAGTAGTGTCCACTCGGAGATCCGAATGGGGGACTATTTCACCTCCGGAATATTTTACCCAAGAGGACGCCATCATCATTTAATCAAACAGTAAAGCTGCATGCCCTCGGGAAAAATTACGGCTGAAGTTTCCCCTTGCTTTCAGCCGTTCGCAGTACCAAAACAGCAAGGTCGTTTTGGTTAGTGTTACAGGGCCAGATCAGTCAATCATCCAGACTGTTGCCCCTGCAACTACTGAAAAGGCTGCTGCCCCTCTTCAGGAACCGCACGTTTGTCTGGCCTCTAAACAGATACCCCTCCGTTGTGGTTGCACTACGGTACGGCTATCTGTATCGTTGAGGCACGCAGGCCTCCCCACCAAAGGCAAGGTCCATGGTTCATGAGGGGATATATTGTTTATAGAAACATATTTTACATAAAAACTCACTTAATAACAGCAAATAATTACACACATAATAAACTGATAACAACTTGCTCTATAAACACGAACACAGTAACGTTATTTTGTCCACTCAATTAAGAGAAATGGACAGGAAATATTGGGGAGGTATTGTTTATCTGTAAACTGAAGTGTGGCAAGACTTGCGGTGGGGAAAGTCACCTTTTGTGGAATAATTCTATAACTGTTTATGAGCTGACTCAGAATCAGTTTCCCCATCTATCAGTTTAGAGGACTGTGCAGAGAATTACATAGATTCTGTCCATACGTGTATAGTAGAAGGATATGCTGAAAAGTAATGCCTTTGAATTTTTTATGTGAGAACACCTTTTTTTAAAATAAAGCAAGCATTATTAACATTCTGCAGCTTTATTCTTCATGACCCACCCATTTATTTTTCAACATGGTCACCCTGGCAGTGAAAATATGTCTCCCAGCGAGAGACCGATTCGTTGTTACCATTGCCATAGAATGCTTGACTTTGTTGATGAACCACAAATTCATCTATGCTGTCACCACTTCATCAGTATCAAAGTGAAATCATTGAAGGTGTTCTTTAAGTTTTGGAAACAGATCAAAATTGGATGGGGCCAAGTCAGGTCTGGATGGAGGACGATCGATTGCAGTGAACCCAAGGCATCAAATTGTTGCATCCCAGGGTATCAAATTGTTGCATATGTTGCAGTGCTCATGTAGGGATCAGCATAGCCATGCTGAAGAAGTGTGTGTAACATGTGTGGACGAACCTTTTGAATCTGAAATTCGATTATGCATGCTGTTTTTCATGTACTGACATAGTTACATTATAGACCGTCATGTTACACACTACAATTTGGGGCCCTCTAGTGACGGAGGGCTGCTAATATGCATACATGAATAGTAGAGATGTGGAATTTTTATGTTTGTTTTATTTAAAATGCTTTAAGAATTTTCATATAAAAAATTCGAAGGCATTACTTTTCAGTACACTCTCGTATTATTAGTGACTCTTATCTATATTCCATGTAGCGTTAACAGAATTTGTGGAAAATAAACACACCCTGCAAATACCTGTACACTGTATTGTCTCTTGATTTATAATGTGTGCTGTGAAAGAGTTAGTATAACTTTGTGTAACACCGTGTAGTTGCTTATTGTGAATTAGAGTGGTAGAGTTTTTGGAGACTTGCCTACTTGCTGTTCATTTTTCCAACCCACAAAGGAGAGAAATGCATGACTTCATTCCGGCAGTGTACCTTGTTTCACACTTTTAGCCTCCACCCCCTCCCCCTGCCATCTCAAGATACCACCAGAACACAGTATATCCCTCAATAGAGCTCTATTGCTCTTAGATGTGGTATGCAAATTTAATATTTCATCTTACCTCACTTCATTTAATAATAAACATTAAATTTATCTACTAAAATGCTATTTTCAACAATTTAACAGTTTTATGAAAAAGAAAGTTGCCAGTCACCATATAGCAGAGAGGCTGAGTCGCAGATAGGCACAAAAAAAAGACCTGTCTCAAATAAAGCTTTCAGCTTGTAAAGCCTCTGTCAAAAATAGATGACACACACAACACACACACACACACACACACACACACACACACACACACACACACACACACACACACCTTATGGCAGTCTCAGGCAACTGTAGCAGCAGCACCTGTGCATGATGGGAGTAGCGACTGGGTGGGGGTAAGGATGAAGCTGGGGTGGGGAGTGGGAGGGATAGGAGGCCAGGGGTGACACACTGCAGTGCTGCTGGGGAGTGTGCAGGCACGAGATGGAGAGAGACTACCACCTGCTCCAGTCCGGTCACAAACATCACCTATCCCATCAAAGGCAGGTCTACCTGTGAAACCAGTCATGTGATCTACAAGCTAAGCAGCAACCACTGTGCTGCATTCTATGTGGGCATGGCAACCAACAGGCTGTCCGTCCACATGAATGGCCACCGACAAACTGTGGCCAAGAAACAAATGGACCACCCAGTTGCTGAGCATGCTACCAAACATGACATCTTTCATTTCAATAACTGCTTCACAGTCTGTGCCATATAGACCCTTTCCACCAACACCAGCTTTTCTGAATTTCACAGGTGGGAACTTTCCCTGCAATATATCCTATGTTACCGTAACCCTCCTGTCCTCAGCCTTCGTTAGTCATTGTCCTCACCCATCCAGCCTCCCTGTTCCCATTCCAGCACTCCCCCTTTTCCACCCCCCCCCCTCCATTCCTCACCTCTCCCCTGCCCCCCTCCTAACCTCCCGACTGCACATAGCTGCCCTACTCTCTCTCCCACTTTCCCTGTGCAATCCCAAGCAGTATTGCACTGTCCGTCACACCTACCCTACTATCCTTCCCCCTCCCCACCCCAGCCACCTCCTTACCCCCACCCAGTCACTACTACCATCGTGGACAGGTGCTGCTGCTTGCAGTGTGGTTTCAGTTGTTTGAGACCCGCGCGCGCGCGCGCGCGCGCGTGCGTGTGTGTGTGTGTGTGTGTGTGTGTGTGTGTGTGTGTGTGTGTGTGTGTATTTTTGGCGTAGACCTTATGGGCCGAAAACTTTGTTTGTGACAGTCTTTGTTGTGCCTGTCTGCGACTCAGCATCTCCGCTACGTGGTGTGTGGCAACTTTCCTTTTTGTAATAGTACAATGAGAAAGTTGCTACACACCATATAGCGGAGATTGCCGAGTCACAGATAGGCACAACAAAAAGACACTCATAATATTTTTACATTCTATCCTGGATTTTCCATTGTTCGATTTACAATAATTTGTGATTTTTCAATGCTTTGCATTGCGGAAATTATTAGTCCTGGAGAAAAAGGAATAGGAACTCGTTTGTAAAATATCCAATGAGGTAAATTTTGTACCAGGATAAATTTTCACCAGGAGCTGGAGTTTTTGAGTTATTCAACAATGTAGAAAAAGTATCTTCCAAACGCAACGTCACTTCCTCACTCCACCCCAACAGTCAAGACTATTAATATTTTGTTCATGGCACTCCCTCCTGCCACAGTACAGCAATTTGCAGCTACACAAATTATATTTTCCCTACTCACCTTTTTTATCTATGTTGATATGGCTATACAGTAAACATCTTAGGTTTAATGCTCCCAACATACTAACCCAAGAGTTCCTGTCTGGCTTGCGGTTGCATATAGTGTACACAAATTATCTTTTGCAATTTGTGACCCATAAAATAGAAAGAAACTTCCACATGGGAAAAATATATTAAAAACGAAGATTCCAAGACTTACCAAGCAGGAAAGCGCCGGTAGATAGACACAATAAAAAAACACACAAACACACACACAAAATTTCAAGGTTTCGCAACCGGTGGTTGCTTCGTCAGGAAAGAGGGAAGGAGAAGGAAAGATGAAAGGATGTGGGTTTTAAGGGAGAGGGTAAGGAGTCATTCCAATCCCGGGAGCGGAAAGTCTTACCTTAGGGGGAAAAAAATGATAGGTGTATACTCGCGCGCGCCCACACACACACACACACACACACACACACACAGATATATATATATATACACAGACACAAGCAGACATATATATATATATATATATATATATATATATATATATATATATATATATATATATATGATGTCAGTCGAGGCGGAAGTGCAGAGGCAAAGATGATGTTGAATGACAGGTGAGGTATGAGTGGCGGCAACTTTAAATTAGCGGAGATTGAGGCCTGGTGGATAACGAGAAGAGAGGATATATTGAAGGGCAAGTTCCCATCTCCGGAGTTCGGATAGGTTGGTGTTAGTGGGAAGTATCCAGATAACCCGGACGGTGTAACACTGTGCCAAGATGTGCTGGCCGTGCACCAAGGCATGTTTAGCCACAGGGTGATCCTCATTACCAACAAACACTGTCTGCCTATGTCCATTCATGCGAATGGACAGTTTGTTGCTGGTCATTCCCACATAGAAAGCGTCACAGTGTAGGCAGGTCAGTTGGTAAATCACGTGGGTGCTTTCACACGTGGCTCTGCCTTTGATCGTGTACACCTTCCGGGATACAGGACTGGATTAGGTGGCGGTGGGAGGGTGCATGGGACAGGTTTTACACAGGGGGCGGTTACAAGGGTAGGAGCCAGAGGGTAGGGAAGGTGGTTTGGGGATTTCATAGGGATGAACCAAGAGGTTACGAGGGTTAGGTGGACGGCAAAAAGACCCTCTTTGCCTTTAAATATGTCTGCTTGTGTCTGTATATGTATGGATGGATATGTGTGTGTGTGTGTGTGTGTGTGTGTGTGTGTGTGTGTGTGTGTGTGCGCGCGCGTGCGCGTGCGCGAGTATATACCTATCCTTTTTTCCCCCTAAGGTAAGTCTTTCCGCTCCCGGGATTGGAATGACTCCTTACCCTCTCCCTTAAAACCCACATCCTTTCGTCTTTCCCTCTCCTTCCCTCTTTCCTGAAGAAGCAACTGTTGGTTGCGAAAGCTAGAATTTTGTGTGTATGTTTGTGTTTGTTTGTGTGTCTATTGACCTGCCAGCACTTTTGTTTGGTAAGTCCCATCATCTTTATTTTTAGATATATTTTTCCCACATGGAGTGTTTCCCTCTATTATATATATATATAAAGATTCCAAGACTTACCAAGCGGGAAAGCGCCGGTAGACAGGCACAATAAAATAACACACAAACACATACACACAAAATTTCTAGCTTTCGCAACCAACGGTTGCTTCTTCAGGAAAGAGGGAAGGATATCCTTTTTTCCCCCTAAGGTAAGTCTTACCCTCTCCCTTAAAACCCACATCCTTTCGTCTTTCCCTCTCCTTCCCTCTTTCCTGAAGAAGCAACCGTTGGTTGCGAAAGCTAGAAATTTTGTGTGTGTGTTTGTGTATTATTTTATTGTGCCTGTCCACCGGCGCTTTCCCGCTTGGTAAGTCTTGGAATCTTTGTTTTTACTATAATTTTTGCATGTGGAAGTTTCTTTCTATTTTATATATGTATAGTGTGTTGCCTCAAACTCCCTGTGAACAACGGGTACGAGAGCTGATGTACTGCTCATCAATTAACACATAAACACAACCATGTTCGTCAAAGTTTAGCAGGAACCACAAATATTTCTGCACTTGTACTACTATATCATCCAAAATTTGCCCTTCTTTAAACTGTCCGTAGAACGGGTGGGATAACTTCACAAACAACTTAGGATTTTGCATTCCCTGTTTAAATCTCTCCCTGGAGCCAACTTTTCCAGGTTTGGCTCATTGACACAGTTAACCTTCCCCTCTTCTGTTCCCAAATTAGCTTCCCGTGACTCATGGGCCATGGTTCTGTTTAATGTATCTCCGGTATATACAATGAGGATCAGCACTTGCTCTTCAAGCACTTGGCTAACAGTGCCAGTGCTGCTTTGAGTCCATGTAAACTCTTTAGAGGTAGAATCAGCCGTGCTCATCTCTTTTAAACCCATTCCTGGCAACAATATTGATTGCCCTGGTACTTTGCCCAAAGCTCTGATGTATTCAGTTATGTGCCTGGGTGCTTGACATCCCTGAGTTTTTAGTTTGTACTCCAGTTCCTGCTTCCTCAGTTGACTCTCATTTGCCACCTCACCAGCAGCCACCCTGTAACAGTATATATGCCCAGAGACCACAAAAACCCAAAAATATCTGCTTATTGCAAGATGTAATCCACACAATGCCATCAGTCTTACTCTGCTGCTGTTGTGATAACAGGCAGAAGGAGAGGGGGAGAACTAGGTTTATTGCATGAATATCTTTTACAATACTCAATGACACAAGCTATTTGGAACAACAGAAGTTAAAGAAAAAAAATGACAAGAACATCAACAGATTCTCTCCCAACAAAATATTAAAGCAATTAATCATTTCTTAAGGTTGCACTGTGACTGATGACTGTGGTGACACAATGGAAATGACTTAACCATTTAGATTACTTTGAGCAACAGTTGTCCCCAAGTATTTGTAACTGCAGCAGGAGGTGCCAACAACATTCTGTGGCGGCATCACCAACACATCGAAGTCTGCACTGTCAAATTAGTTAGTGCATCTCACTTAGTTATGCCCAGTATGGACAAGCCATGCTATGAGTTTCTGTCTTTTGCAACTCTTGCCGAAGACTCATCACTGATAATGAATGTAGTAGTGTAGTGATTAGCACATTGGACTCATTTTCAGGATGATGGGAAACAACAGTGGTCCAACATTAACATTCAAATTGTAGCATGCCAATAATGAATGCGTTAGTCAGAAATCAGGCTTAAACTCAAAGAAAACATAAGAAGCAAAATATAAAGATGAAGTAAAGATAGAAAACAAAATGGATGGAAAGAGGAGGAATAGAGGGGAAAAAAGTACAGTGAGAAAAGTAGTGTAAATGAATGTGAACTGGGTGACTACTGTCAGATTTTTTTAATTGGCAAATAGAACCACTTCTTCTGACACAAACATAAAAAATACTAATTGATGGACTGTGCATGATTGACTTGATTATTACCACAATGCATTATGTTTCTGATCATCAAACCTCACATCAGTTTGATGTTGCACAACAAAGAAAAACTTCAATTAAGCTACACATCATATTACTTTGTCACCGAATTTGACTCTTTCTATGATCAGAAATGAAGTACGGTTGTTTAATGACTTGTATAATGGGTACAAATGTGTTAGTAGTTTAACTTATAACTACAATGCCTGACAAAAAACTTAAACACCCAGGAGATGAATCAGATGTTGATGTACCTTTGTATGATTATACACCATTGGCAGGTATATAAATGATTTAGAATTGCAATTCTCTGAACAGCCAAAAAATCAATTACTATTTTTCATGTTTAATGTTCTTATTATGTTGTTGTTGTTGTCGTTGTTGTGGTCTTCAGTCCTGAGGCTGGTTTGATGCAGCTCTCCATGCTACCCTATTCTGTGCAAGCTTCTTCATCTCCCAGTACTTACTGCAACCTACATCCTTCTGAATCTGCTTAGTGTATTCATCTCTTGGACCCCTCTGCGTTTTTTACCCTCCACACTGCCCTCCAATGCTAAATTTGTGATCCATTGATGCCTCAAAACAAGTCCTACTAATCGGTCCCTTCTTTTTGACAAGTTGTGCCACAAACTCCTCTTCTCCCCAATTCTATTCAATACTTCATCATTAGCTATGTGATCTACCCATCTAATCTTCAGCATTCTTCTGTAGCACCACATTTCGAAAGCTTCTATTCTCTTCTTGTCCAATCTATTTATCGACCATGTTTCACTTCCAACATGGCTACACTCCAAACAAATACTATCAGAAACGACTTCCTGACACTTAAATCTATACTCGATGTTAACAAATATCTCTTCTTCAGAAACGGTTTCCTTGCCATTGCCAGTCTACATTTTATATCTTCTCTACTTCGACCATCTTCAGTTATTTTTCTCCCCAAATAGCAAAACTCCTTTACTACTTTAAGTGTCTCATTTCCTAATCTAATTTCCTCAGCATCACCCGACTTAATTCGACTACATTCCATTATCCTAGTTTTGCTTTTGTTGATGTTCATCTTATATTCTCCTTTCAAGACACTGTCCATTCCGTTGAAGTGCACTTCCAAGTCCTTTGCTGTCTGTGATAGAATTACAATGTCATCGACGAACCTCAAAGTTTTTATTTCTTCTCCATGGATTTTAATACCTACTCCGAATTTTTCTTTTGTTTCCTTTACTGCTCGCTCAATATACAGTATACAGATTGATTAACATCGGGGAGAGGCTACAACCCTGTCTCACTCCCTTTCCAACCGCTGCTACCCTTTCATGCCCCTCGCCTCTTATAACTGCCATTTGGTTTCTGTACAAATTGTAAATAGCCTTTCGCTCCCTGTATTTTATCCCTGCCACCTTTAGAATTTGAAACATAGTGTTCCAGTGAACATTGTCAAAAGCTTCCTCTAAGTCTACAAATGCTAGGAATGTAGGTTTGCCTTTCCTTAATCTTTCTTCTAAGGTCAGTATTGCCTCATGATTGATAGGGCAAATAAGTAGTGTGTAAAAGTCAGAGGTTGAGGGATCACTGTGAGGAACATGGAGATGCTAAGTACTCGTATGAGACAGCATGATTAACACAAAACGGAATTTGAAAGGAGCCTCATTATGGGTCTCCATTTGGCCAGGTAGCCGAATCACGCAACATCCAGATTTGTGGTGCATTAGGATTTGACAGTGACCCAATGTTGGACTGCATGGGAATCTGAGGACTGGCATGCTTGTCAAGGATAGGCAAATGACAGCTAACCACCACGCCAGAGGATCAACTTATTGTGCACCATGGACATAAGAAATTGACCCCCTCAGATCTGTGCCTGTCATCTGTGAACAAGTTAAGGCCTTACTGCAATGTTCTTTGTCATCCTACACTATTGATCGGAAGCCAGCAGCAGCCAACTATGCCATTACCTTCCTGTCGTTGGTTGCCATTAATACTGCTATACAAATGGCTGCATTTGAAATGGTGCTGTGACTGGGAAGTTTGGACTGTTGATGAATGGCTTTGCATTATGTGCAGTGATGAATAGCGGTTCTGCATTATTCCAGATGACCATTGTCAGTGAGCCTGATGGTGAGGTGGGAGAGGTCCCAGTCTTTCAATGTTTTGGAGAAGCACAGTGACGTTACTCCTGGAGTACTGTGTGGGTAGCCATTGGATATGACTTCAGGTTATGGCCAGTAGGGGTTGAAGGAATCCTGGTGGCACAACAGTACACCAGAGAGATCCTGCATCCTCTTGTGTTACCTCTCTTGTGACAGAATTGTGGTGCCATTTTTCAATTGGGCAATGCTTGTCCACCCATGGCATTTATCTCTATGAACTGTATGTGTTGTGGCCAACACAATCCACTGATCTGGTCCCAATAAAATATGTGTGGGACCAGTGCCAGCATCCAGACAGCTGTGGGCCACTTTTTTCAGGTGAGACTTTATGACACCCTTCCCAGCTGAATTAGTGCATGCATTCAGCTCATAGGGGGTACAATGTCATCCTAATAAGTGGGCTCATATTGCAAAGTTCTCAGTAAATTTGGCTCTATCTGTTATGACTGAAATAACATCACATACCTTGTCAACTCATGAAGCTTAATTTCCTCCTCGCCTTCTGGGGGTTTTCCACGCATATTTGAGTCCTTCTGTCAGCCACCAGACTCTCACCTTCATGTAACTGAAAACTTTAGATAGATATGTACCTTGTAGAACTGGTCACAATAAGAGGGCCTGTCCACCCATGGTATACAGTCACTATAAAGAAACTTCTAAAGAAACAGCAACTTCTGGATTACAGATGTAAAACAAAGCATAGAGCTCTAGTTTGGAGGGTTGTAGTATAAAATGCATTCATCTGTCAATAGGTCACGACATTAGGACTTAAACTGCTGTAGCATAATCCTATCTAAAGATCTCTCATAAAACGCAAGGACTATCTGGTCTCATGTAATGTATGTCAGTGGTACCAAAGTTTGATGTGTAGACATTCAAGCATGACAGATGAACCAAAATTAAGAATAGCAATGCAAAAGCAGAAATACTGAACTCTGGTTTGTTGCTTTACAAAGAAAGATACAGAAGTACTAAAATTTCTAAAATTGACCCTTCTATTACCAGTGGTTTCTGCCTGAAACCACCATCTCTTTTTTAGAAGTACCAGTGCCTTTAGGATGAAACCACCAATGCTGTTGCAAGACAGAGACATCTAGTGGTACACTGAGGGTCTTCTACGAAAGTAGTCCATTGTAGCAATCATTTATAGTGTTCAAAGTAACAGTTAGTGTGAAGGTTATGCTGCTTGTATGTAGGAGATGGTGACGTGCTGTTTTTTATAGTGTCTATATTGAGAAGGTCATTGACAGTGAAAGTAAGGACAACATGAATTTGAGTTTGTACTACAGCTTTTATGAGTGGTTTCGGAGTGAAACAAAATTAATGAAATTGTAGGCCCAGTTTTGCTTGTTGTGTAGAACCATAAGCATTATGGGTTCATGAGATTTTTGAAATGTGAGATTGTGTGTAGGAAAAAAGTGAGTTTGCTTTCAGATGTAACACATGAAATGACCGATTGAGAGTTTTATGCCCTAGTGGTTCCGTAAAACAATTGAGTGTTTACTTTTTGTCAATTCCTTCCAGTATTCATTGCTTACTATGATAATAAAGGTTAATTTGTGAAAAATTTTAAAATAATATATTTCCTCATAGTGTTGGTACTGAAAGTGTTAAACAGGTACAGGTTCTGATGAGACCCCTGTCAGAATCTATGCAGAAATTGCAACTGAGTTTGTTCTATAATGTATTGTGAACCCTTCAAATAAAAAACTGCCTTAATGATTTCAAGAACGCACAAGTCATGACTGTCTACAAGAATAATAGCTGAAGTGATCCAAAAAACTATTGTCAAGTCTTATTGCATTTCATCAAATGTAGAATATTAAAACTTCTGAGCTCAAATATATTGAGATATTTTGAGTAGAATGACCTCCACTATGCTATCCAGCATGTATTTACACGGATTTACCAATTTGTATGAATATGAAATGAAATGATGACACAGGCTCAGTCATAGGTAATGTAAACGGCAGACTTTGGTCTATTGGAAAGATACTGGGAAAATGCAGTCTACAAAACAAAGTGTGTCATCTTTGAATATTTCTGAAGTGTGCAGAACCCATATCAAACTGAACTAACAGGAGATGTTAAACGTATACAAAGAAGGGCAGTAAGAGTGGTCACAGGTTTGTGTGGCTCTCAGAAGAGGGTCATGAAAGTACTGAGAAACATGGATTGGTATACTCTCAAAGATAGACACCAAGTATCCTGTGAAAGCCTACTTGCAAAGTTTCAAGGGACAATATTAAACGAAGAATCTAGATATGTTCTTCAGACCCCTTTGTGTCATTCCAATAAGAACTGTGAAGACAAGATTAGACTAATTACAGCATTCACAGAGGTATTCAAGCAGTCATTCTTCCTGTCAGAATGGAACAGGAAGGAAGGACCTAAAGAGAGAATTTCCTTATCTTCAAAGAGTCAAGATTTTCTCCAATGGTTGCGCAGTGCAATTCAAGATTCGCTTCACATTATTAAATGTTACATATTTACAAGCTTACTTTGGCATTACTGGTGACTGGAATTTTTTTGCCAGTTCTCATGGTAAAGGTGCAGTTGATGGCATTGGTGGTACCGTGAAAAGAACAGTGTGGAGAACTATAAATTCACGGAGGGGTACATATTAACACTTCTTATGATTTTTCAAGTGTGTCAAGGAGAAACTGAAAGGGATTACAACCCTCTACTTATCATCTGAAGAAATTAATTTAGCAATGGCTATGTTGGATAATCATTGGAAAGGCGTACGGCCTATTCCAGGATTGCACAAATTCCATTGCATTATAGCAGTTAAAGAGAAAGTTATAAGGTTTTTTATTACATCTGCCCAACAGATTCAACAGTGATATCACTTCATAACCATGTAAATGCACACAATTTGATGTTTACCATAGGAGAATTTGCATTATCAGAGTTGACTGTCACTGGAAAGTCCTGTTTGAAGAAGAAATCTTTTGCCAAAGTTCTTCAAGTTGATGAACAAGCTGAGCAGGTCTTGCTGAAGTATATGCAACCCAGTGGGAAATGCTGGATTTGGTGCACAGAAGAAGACATATCTTGGGAAAATATTTCAGTAATCTCCCAGAAAATAAATCCACCCAAGCTGTTGAATAAGAGGGGACAATTTGTTTTTCAGTAGTATTGAAATAGGTCTAGTTCTCTCTTGCTTACATTTTTATCATTTTGACATATTTATTAAAGTATTTTCTTGCTGTTTTGTTTTAAATTTCACTCAATAATATTGATGTATCTATGTGTCAAACCCACAACACCACACCCGCAACATGAAGGAAAAAAAGTATGTTGTCTTTTGGAAGTGTCTGTGAATAAAAGTTAACATTTCTTGTATTTTATTACTCCTTTTTTCACTGTGTAAAATATTATCAACCATCCTGATTCAGAAGTAGAAGACGAAATGACTAAAGAACACGGCTATGTGCAAATAAAGGGTAAAGTTTTGTCATATCCGCAACACTTCTTCAAGATTTTTTTAGCAGGTTGAGTGTAAAATTAAGAGCTAAAATTTTTACAGGAACTTAATAACATGCTATTCTATTCACTAAATTAAAGTTAGCCTTACTCTGACGCCTGAAGTACAAATAAATATAACTTTATGCGTGAAAAATGTGACAAAATGTCACACCCGCAACAGTGGAATGACCCAGCCAGTCTTAAAATCTCATAACACAAATATTTTAATTCCGAATCTACCCAGTTTTGATGGAATCAATTGTCTACAAGATAATCGCCTTTGAATAATAACAAACTTTGATCAATGCAGATTTTCTGTATGGATTAAATGCACAATGGAAAGCTGTATGAACTTTATTGACAATGTTACTAATTTTGAATAATCCGTCTCTTCCAGTGTCGCCACATTTGTCACTAAAATGTAACGTTCTCTTAAGTAACAAAAAGTGGTCTCTTGACATCAGTTCACTAAAAAATGGAGTATTTAGAAAAACACCTCTGGTCCAGTATTCGCTAATTTTCAGTTTTTTAATGTGAGATATCACAAATGAAACAGCTATAATCAATACATTTCTTCGTATCCATTGTCTTTCCACTTTGAAATTCGAGAATGTACTGATTCTGGAGTATTCTCCTTGGTGAATAAATAAAAATGATTAGTTTTGTCAGCTATATATTTCATCAGTTCTTATGTAAAGAATAACATGAAAACTGACAGAATACTTAGCTCATTCTGTATGTGACACACTCGTTGTGATAGCATATCATGAAATGCGTGATTAACTAGCCGAAAATCATTTTCTTTTCAGTCAAATTTATCACTAAGACTTGATTTCTTCATACGCATTTCACTATTACTTCTTGAGTCTTCAGATTCAGACCAACTAACATCTCTTGTTTGAAACACAATACTGCATTGACACCTCTGCTGATATGGACGATTTATGGCTAGAGCTTTTCCATTCTGTGAAATCACTTTCGTCAAAATCAAACAGCTCATCCTCACTGTCGCTCCTCGTATGGATCTCCATGATTTCTTCCTCAGTGCACCCATGACGTCTTGACATTTTCTTTGTAAAATACAGGAAATCAAGAACACTGAAGTAAATTCCAATGAACAGTGAACTGCAGTGCGAAGCCTAGGATAACAACAGACAGAGAATCAGATGACAAGCTAGTGGCCAGAACTGTGAAAGGCTACTGAGGCATGGGGCAGGAAGTCCACTATGCAAGTTATCTCGTCATCAGCACTCAGGTAGCAGTGCTTCTATACTCATCATCAGCACTAAGGGGCCGGCAAATGGGTGTGACTTAACTCGTCAACAACGTTCAGGGGAAAACTGGCAGTGTGACTAAACTCATCATTAGCTCCCAAGGAGTGGCACACAGCATGACGAGTAAACTCAACAGGCATAGTGTTAAACAGAGAACTTCCATGAAAGTCATTCCAAAACTGCCAACTGCGGTGCAGGGGGAACACTATCTGGAAACTACACAGGACATGCTGGACAGTGCAAACAGTAATCCCAACTTTTTCAACACTGCAATCACATGTAATGAAATGTGGAGTTATGGCAATGACCCAAAACCAAACTGCAGAAACAAAGATGCACTTGTAACAGTGGAAACATCTGACATCCTCGAACCGAAGAAAAGTGCGGCATTTCCATAGCAGTGTCGAGGTCATTCGACCATTTTCCTCAGCTCTCGTGGGGTGATGCCTGAGTACATATCACAAAGCCAAATTTTTATAAATAGCACTTTAGTGTTTTCATGATGCTGTGTGTTGCAAACAACTAGATCTGTGGTCAACAAAATTTGGCAGCTCAAAACTTGGCAGCTCCAACATGATAATGCACCACCCCATTCTGTGCATCTGGTTCAGATTTTCCTCACCAGACACAACATTCCTGGGTTAGCCAAGCTGTCTTTTCCCCTGACATGGCATCATGTGACTTGGGTTATTTCTCAAGCTTTAAATGCCCCTGAAAGGAACATGTTCGAATTAAGAGAACACATCACACAGAATTTGACGGTGTGGCCCATTCCAGAAGACCTGTTCAGCAACAGCATGAATGCTAGGAGACTACTTTCAAGGGGATTATGGTTCTATACCACCAAATCAATAAATGTATTCCTGCCAACCAAAGGTTTGATACTTTTTTAACACACCTCAGACATTGAACCAGTTGTAAACCGTGTAACTTCTCAGAACCAGGGTATCCAATGAACCTTGAAATCTTGAAAAACCTGGAAAAATCCAGGAATTTTCAGAATTGGGAACAAAGCGAAAAAAAAACCTTAAATTTCTTTTTAAAACCTTTTTTCAGTACTATTCCCACATTGAACTAAATTATCGGTTTAAACCATCTGTGATATTTCAAATATCACTAAAATATTCAAAGGGGAATCTACATGTTATGCATATAATATCCATTGGTCCAATGTTTAGACAACAACTTGTAACCGTTTTATACTCATCGATATGTTGCATGAGGCGGGAATCCGAGGAAGCTGATTAGTGCTACTGTGTGAGAGGTGGGAAGAGACAGGGTAATTCATTGCTTCGAAGGCTGCCATAAGGTATAGATCAGCTACTGTGGTAGAAATACATGTAAGTAATAAGTTTTGTAAAAGCATTTTATAGAGACATTCATATTCAGTTTAGTGCTATGTCTAAAATTACATTAAGCCTTTTGTAACACTTACTGTATCAACTGTTAGGTCATTATGGTTGGCAGCAGTTGAAAACACAATGTCATAGTCAAGAAGAGTAATGACTCGCACCAATATGCATCGAACAGATCCGTGGGACTGAATAATCCCTCGACAGGACAGACTGACATATATTATGAATGAAGAAGTTAAAGCTAGCTGTTGGTTTTACCATGGGGTAATCCGCAATCTTGTGTCAATGAATCTGTAGCTTGTGAATGCCTGCTTGTCCATTTTGTTGATTGGAATGGCAGTAACCTTGAATAGCAATGAAATTAAATCAAGGCTGTTGTAACACAATTATTCAAACAGGAGGAGACGAATGACATTTTAGATGCTTGTAATTGTGTCTCATGTTGCTGCATTTACAAAAAGTTATCACTATCAAGTAATTGTTCACCCTTTTTTAAAAATGTACTTTCCTGTTTGCATTTTCTTCCATTAGCAACACTGTGTGACATTTATAATAATTTTTCTCACTTCACCATGTGTCGATGGTATCATAGAAATGAACAGGCCAGAAATGACTTCTTCATTCATCATTTTTCCGCTCATGCACCTGCATAGGTCAAGTTAAAACAAGTGACTATTCACTGCATAATTCCTATTCGCCATCATGATATGCACTGTTGGATCCCGTTTCTGGGCACTAGTTTCAACTGGCATGAAGTTCAGGGGCTACAAAATAAAATAAATAATTTCCTTCAAATGCGGTCACGTATTTGGTAGTACTTTCACAGGGTGCCTGCAGGTCATGAAGTTGTGAAAAAGTCATCAAATTTAGCAGGTGGTCATGAAAGTAATGAAAATAATTAAGTGGGTAGTCATGAATTGTGTCTTGTGTGCCAGTCAGCTGTGCTTCTAGTAGGGAGTATCAAGTTAGTGCTACCCCCAAAAATGTTGTATCCAGCAGTCCATTTAATACATTCACCAGATCTCTTAAAACGCATTGTTATCTATAGGGGACTTGTGTGTCCTTCTGTGCAAACAATGTTAGCAAAGCCTCTGCTACTGCTGTTTGCAACCTTGAGGGGCAGATGTGGATGGAGAAGTTTGAAGGTGTGGCTTCCTTGAGCTGTATATGGTTATTTTCAGAAATCAGTGCACAAGTATTTCGCAAAGGCTGTGTCGAAAATTTGCAGATTTGCAGAGAAGAGTCCTTTGCAATTAAAAATAGTTGAAATTGGCTTGTATATAAACCTGAAGTTATGCAGAGCTCCATTCTGAGAAACTCTTAAGTGACAATTGCGTTGGAAGAATTTGTGGCAAAAAACATATGACTCCATCAACAGTTGACATAGTGAAGAGAGGACACTTAAAATATTGTGAATATTCTGAGAAACAACTGAAACAATTCAGTCCTAAGTTCAAACTTGATCAGTTTTTAATGAATTTACTGCAAGGTGCAAACCATGACCTCATCAAATTCATGCAGAAGCTGTTACGCATGTTTCATGGAAATGCTGCCATTGAAAGAGGCTTTCAACAAATAAGTTTTAGTTGAAAACTGAGAAGAAGATAAAATCATTGAAATTGTTGCAGAAAGAAGTGTTTGTAATGGAGTACAATCGTTAGTTGGTTTACTTAATAGTGAGAAACAACTGAATGTGGACATTACAAAATCAGTGATACTAGCTGTGAACAAGAGTAGAAGCCTTAAAAAACTGATTAAAATGAAGTGCCCAATCTTTAAAGGCCAGTTCAAGAAATAAAAGAGCAGAAAAATAAAAAGAACAATTATAGAAAAGTCAAAAGAAGAAGCTGTAGCTTTAGATTTTGAAGTTTCAATGTTAGCTAAGAAACTTTAACATGTAACAATACGAGAGAAGGAAAGTTGCCACTCACCATATAGCGGAGATGCTGAGCTGCGATAGGCACAATAAAAAAATTCACAAAAAAATAGTTTTCAGCCATTAAGGCCTTTGTCAGCAGTAGACACACATATACACACGCACACACACACTCACGCAAGCACAACTTGCACACACATCTGCAGTCTCAAAAACCTGAAACTACACTACAGTGTAAGCTATGTTTGTGTGAATCTTTTTATTGTGCCTATCGCGGCTCAGCATCTCCGCTATATGGTGAGTGGCAACTTTCCTTCTCTCTCATTGTTACATTCCATCCTGGATTTTCCGTTGTTTGATTAAACTTTAACATTGAATCTTTTACTGTGAAGTTTAAATTTTACAAATTTTGTACCTTAAAATTATTTATTGTTTTCAGGCAAGTTGTAAGTTTTCACTAAATTTCTACGTTAAAACAATTTGTATTTTAATTGACGTGATGATAAGTATATCAGAAAATAGTAATACCCCATCCTGTGTGGGAGTTATGATGTATTCATAGCATTTGATGAATGATATAGTACAAGTTATACGTAGTTACATTATTCACGCTGACATACAGTATAAGTGATACAAAAATTATTACATTCAGTTTCATTTCAGACAGCTTTCAGTTTCATAAAAAAAAGTGTTTTTGTACTTATACTACAAACACTTTCAAGAGGTCACAAATATAACTAAAGACGTAATGAAAAAGTCATGAATTTTATACCCTGAAAATCTATAGACACCCTGTTTCATTTTTAAGCAGTTGAATGAAGGTAGAAAACCCCATAACAACATAAATAAAGAAAATTTGTAAACTGCACAGACCATCAAATAAAAGAATGTGTGCTTGGTAATCACAGTTGGAAATGTAGTATAAACAATAATAATTCGAAAGAGAACAAACGATGTGAAATTGTAGTATGCCTTCAAACAAGGTCATGCCAGCAGTTTATTCAAAATAGTGTTTTTGCCTTGGGGATGCTGGAATCCCAAAAATGTTGCAGTCGCATACAAGCACAACATAATATCGGAAAAGACTTATGTACAGCTGTATGTGAAATAAAGAGAATGGCAGCTGAACGCATCATGAAAGCTTTCAAAAGTCTTATGAGCTTCTGTTACAAAAGTAGCTGCCACTAGATGCATTCATGCAACATTCCAGATATTCAACAACAAATTTTCTCAGAGTCATCCATACATCACTCCAAGGTAATTTTACAAATAACTTTTATATAATGTATAATACTTTTAATCATCCGTTTTTAGTGCCGGTATGTCTTAAATTTGTGTGAAGTATCACAAATTAATTAGTTATAAAATATAAAACCCGCAAAAATTAATTTTTTGTAATGAAATGTTTTATAAAACACATAAGCAATTGAACTTTATTATTTAGTCATTCTTCTGGAGATGGACAATAGACGTCAGCGGTTTAGTTCAGGGATGAACCAGAAACATTCCCACCCCACGTCCCCAATTCCTTAAAGAATTGGAACTCTCATGTATAAAACAGCTTCAAACATCTGAAAGAAATGTACTGGTAGTAAAAGGGTAACAAATTAAAACGTCATGCATGAAGCTAGGACGGCGAACAGTTACTAAGTGATAAACTTTTCTCTTTCATCATTTTATGGGGATATAAGTCACAAAAAGTTTAGAAAAGGCTTTAAATAAGGTGTAAAGGTCATTGGAAGTTGCTAAGTGCTCTCATTCTCAAATACTGGATGAATATGGTCCGGGTAATCTGCGCACCGTGAATTATGTTGTGTGTTTCCAACTATAATACTTGACTTATTGTAAGATTATATCTCTTAATGATTAGATAACAACAGCATTTTAACTTTCTAAATTCAGTCAATAATTATATGAAATACAGAAAATAAAATTATTGTTGCCCCTGGAAGCTGTTACTCAACTTGTAATGGTAACCAGTTTGACTGTTGACTGTTTACAAAGTGTGAGGTTAGCTGTACGAGCCGAAAGCGCGTTTGAATATTGTATGGGTTGCCCTGCTATGCACACAAGATTCTTCTCAATAGTAGATATGAGAAACCTCAGTTGCATTCTTAAAATATGTGATGAAAAAGTTAGACCCAGGCTAGGGAAGAAAGAGGGGAGGAGAAGAAACTATCTGGTTGCACAGCGTTTTTTGAGGGAGGTGTAGATTTCATCAAAATTTTGAGAAGTATTATAAACTATTTTTAGTCTGAAGTAAAATTTGTTAATTTATAAGTAGGAGAGCCAGCATAAAACAAATCAATATATTCAAAGGCACAGAATGATCCAGGGAATCAGTCTACAGCACAGTCAGATTTACTATCAGATGGCATTATATGAGCTGATATTTTGTAGTTTATGCACACCACCAGGACTCATTTATCAGTTTGGAGCTCGGCAGACTGTGTAGCATTATTCCCTTCATTATTTCTGTGCAGTCAAATTACAGAGAAAATGCAATTACAAAAATCAAAACTTGGTTACAGCATTGCATACAGATTGGCACCATACACGAGACGTAAACATGTTGATCTCATTGACAGTTGTTAAATGATTATACTCACATTTGATGAAAGTATGAATACTATTTTTCAAAAAATCCAGGTGGATATATATGTACAATTTTGAGACCATGATAAATAATTAATAACAGTATGTTACTTTGATTCTGTTGTTCTGAAATGTACAAAGGCAAATGATTTGCTTGAAGGTGTAAAAAGATCATAAGTTGCAGTTATCAATGGATGGACCAAATGTGAATTTAAAATTTTTGAATGACTTGAACACAGAACTGGAAGTATCCTTTGATTGTCTGCAACTGTTACAAATTGGTATGTGCAGTTCGATTTTATTACATGGTGCTGAACAAAACAAGCAAATCCAAAACTAAATTGGAAATTGTGTCATTTTTAAGTGCACCTTATTATTTATTTCATGATTCACCTGCATGAGGTATTACATAACCTTATGAGCATTTTGATGCAGTGAGTTGTGAAACTCTTAATAAGAAGAATTTCTTAATGAAAATCTACTTAAAGGATGTAAGGAATCTTATTGCAGCAAGACAGTTCAACCTGGATTTTGCTACAAGAAGTGCTCTGAAAGAAATTAAGAATGTATCTGAGATAACCAGATTTTCATCTTTTCCTAAGTCACTTTGCGGAACAAAATGGGTCGCAAATGCCACTGCATCTGAAAAAGTTGTAGAAAGTCTCGAACATATTTGAACTTATGTAACTGAGATAAATAAATCGAAAACTGTTCCTCAGTCATCAAGTTTCACAGTTGTTTGTGAAGTTGTCAATGACAAACTGCAGGCTCCGAAACTGACAGTCTTCATTTCAACAGCATGCTTGTTAGAACCATTTTTACTCAGTTTTGAGAGTGATATCCCAATGGATCCATTTCTGTATGAAGTATTACATAACCTTATGAACATTTTGATGCAGTGAGTTGTGAAACAGGGAATCTTAAAAAGCAAAGCTTCTTAATGAAAATCAATTTAAAGGATGTAAAGAATCTTATTACAGCAAAATGGTTCAATCTGGATTTTGCTACAAGAAGTGTGCTGAAAAACAAAATTAAGAATGTATCTGAAGAGGAAATATTGTTGCTGAAGCGAAACGTGCAAATATGCATTATTGGCATAGTAGAGAAGTTGCGAGAAAGATCACTGCTTAAATACAACATAATGTGTGTGATTTTCTGCTTGAATCCACAAATCGCATTAAACCAGGAAGTAACTCAAAGAAGATTGGTAGTATGTCCTTAAATTTTGGTATCAAATGCAAGAATATTGGTTTCAAAGGCAGACTGTGTCAAACTTGAATTTGTGGAGATTGCAGAGAAAATAGAATTGAACACGAAATGAAGTGTTTTTTGAGAAGTGAAAATCATCTTGATAAATTCTGAATTAATGTAATTAAATTCTCTTCAAAGCCGTGCCCAAATTTCTGAGATTTTGTGCAAATTATTTTAATAATCTCATGTGGAAATGCTTCTGGCGAGTGAGGCTTCTGTGTAAACTCTGAAATTATAGATGAAAATCAAACGGAAAAAAAAGATACATATACGACGCAGTCCACGATGCAAATGGAGTTGACAGTTTCAGCATTGATAAAAATCTTATACTCTGTGAGTCTTCAGTTTCTCTTGGTATATTTGTTGATTGAACGGTCTGCGGGTGTACTGCCGGTTTATAGTGTCCAACTGGCACTATGAACTGGCAGTATACCAGTGGACTGCTCTGTCTTACACACTTTGCACAAAGAAAATATGAAACATGAGGCAAGGGAAAGTGAAAGAAAAAAGGGGGAACGATTATTGAACTAATTAAATCAAGCTGAAATTGAAGAATTAGAAACAAAAAGAGCATATATGTTGAGTGAAGCTTCAAAGGTTTTGGCAAAATTAGAAAATTTAAAGAAATTATTTATTCATTTTTGTCATGACAAATCTCTACAGTTCAGATAGTTACAATGTATACATATTTGTAAAAAAAATAATAATTTGTAATTTTTAACGTTATATTTTTTACTGCCTATGTATTGAGTGGTTGGACGTGAGTGGGTATGGAGACAAGCTCATGAATCTATGGACCCTGCATGTCAACAGGGGACTGTTCAAGCTGGTGGATGCTCTGTAATGGTGTGGGCGTGTGCAGTTGGAGTGACATGTGACCCCTGATATGTCTACATACAACTCTGACAGATGTCCTGTACATAAGCATCCTGTCTAATCACCTGCATTCATTCATGTCCATTGTTCATTCCGACGGACTTGGTCATTTCCAGCAGGACAGTGCGACACCCCACACATCCAGAATTGCTACAGATTGGCTCCAGGAACACTCTTTTGATTTTAAACCCTTACGCTGGCTATTGAACTCCCAAGACATGAACATTATTGAGCATATCTGGGATGCCTTGTAACATGCTGTTCACAGATCTCCACCCCCTTGTACTCTTACAGATTTATAGATAGCCCTGCAGGATTTATGGTGTAGTTCCTTCCAGCACTACTCCAGACATTAGTTGCGTCCATGCCATGTCGTGTTACGGCACTTATGCGTGTTTGAGGGGCCCTACACAATGTTTGGAAGGTGTACCAGTTTCTTTGTCTATTCAGTGTATTACATTTGTTGGACACAGTTATCCCCATGTGTGGCAAGTATGTGGAAACAACGTACAGTGGATCATTCTGCCACCAAGTGTGAATATATGTACCACAACCTTTACCTGTGTAACTCTTCGAACCGTAGCCTAATTAAAATTATCTGTTTCAGATAGAAGACAGGGAGATGACATGGTTGCAGAAGTTGACTGTGGCATCAGTAAGATGGAGGCTTACATACATGCCCTTGAAGTAGAAATGAAGGAGCGTGCAGTCCTCATTGATCTTCTTGAACAGGGAGAGAATTTTTATAACACACAGAAGGGGGAAGCAAGAGTTGTTGCAAATGTAAGATATTTTTATATGTATGATATGAATAATCACACAGCTGAATAACTTTATGGAAGTTACATGAAATTTGGTAATAGATACATGTTTTTATTCCTTGAAGGTTGTTATTATCAGTAACTTGAGTAATAAATAAAATATTCGTTTCTTAAAATTTTTCAGAAAGATTTTGAACATAAAAAAATTTGCTATAAATAAATACACCTTATATCTTCATTGTAAATGGTATTCATTATTTGCAGGCTTACAGGAACTTTGGCAGTCGTGTGAAAAATTTGAAACGTCGTTTGGATGAAATGATACCAACATTGAAAGAAGCTAGCCCTATCCCATCTCCTGACGTAAATGCTCCTTCTCCATCACCTGATTCCGATATAGAATTACCAGGTGAAGCTAATACTACAGGTAAGTGGCTTATTTCTGTTTAGTACTTTGCTATTCATTTCAACATTTTCATGAAGGCCTCTCTTTTATTTTTGAGTTTGGTATGTTGTATTTCCTTCCCTTTGTTAATAACTTTCTATTTTTCAAACCTGATACACTGTGTGATCAGAATTGGGTAATGAGTTTAATGCGACATTTTAAGGAAATGAAAGCCAGTAACTGCCTCCATTATTTCACCGTGATCTATTTCGTCCTTAGTTGTGATGCAATGCACCACCAACTATGTGCTCTCTCGGTTAATATAATATGAATAATTGAATGCATTTAAAGATGCCTGAAAACACACACAACACTGGTGTTATATTCTACAGTATTTATTATTTATTTCACAAATCGATTTTCAGCAGTTACATCATCATCAGATACGATGGCATAACAGCCGAAAACTAGTTTGTGAAATAAATAACAAATATTGTAGAATATTACAATGATGTTGTGTTTGTTTTCATTTGTAATGTATAAAATAGTCTTCCGAGAACCGACGAAACAGTCAGTCAATGCAATTAATGAATGCCTTTCTGTCTTTAATAACCAGCTGAGTCATGCGAGTATATTCTGAGACATGATAAGACGTTATATTCATTCTTCAGGTGTATTATAAATTAATTAATGTTCTACAAATGCATTCTTTTGTTGGTGTATATACTGCATTAATTGGTGCGACCATATCTTGTATGAAATTATTTCATAATTAGTTTCAGTCTTTCTTAATGGAAAATGAATTTCAATTTCTGCTTTTCATTAATTTTTTTTTTATTTCACCAAAACAATGATACATCACATTGTTAAATTCTATCACCCACAGATAACAACTGACAGTACCGTTGCACAACATTAAAGCATATATCACTTTAAATTGATTTCCTCTTAAAATATCAGTTAATATCTGTGATGTGAATGTAATACTGTTTACTCTTTAAAACTACTATGTCCACTTTGCTGTCAATCACACCAATAATCTGAAACTATTAATTCTGTCACAGGAAGCAAAGCTTGTGTAACCGTATTGTTCTGAGAATACTCTGGAATTACCACCAAGAACAAATGTAGGCTCAAGCAATAAAATGAAACTATTTTGCTGTATTGTTCAAAGTTAGTCATTTTAGAGAAGTTATGTTTCTCCATAATCTAATTTTCCAAAACTGTTAATTCAGACACTTATTCACAAACCGGTAAAATGTTCTGATGTACAACATAATTCCAACAAAAACTTACTCCCTAATAACTTCAGAGTTGTGTGCAGGGATCAGCAGAAGTTAAAATCAAAGTCCTGTCCTTCAGTTATATAAAGCAATCAAAGGCTATTTAAAATTATTCCTTAGTAAGTGAAGCTGAAATAATTCCTGTTTCGCTTGTTGGCACAAACAATACACTAGTCAATAGACATTATTATCACCATTTAAAATAACACTCATTTTATTAACAAGGTTTTGGAATAACGTGCAGTGGTCATTACAAGCTCAAGACTTTTTTTGAACTGATATTTTTCATAAATTATTTTAAAAATCAATTTTATAATTGTGCACAGAGAAGATGCTGATGGTGATGACACAGTGTTCTAGCTATCGCGGATCGTGAGCGCTCTTGCGATAAGTGATCGGCACTGTTCGTCAGTGTAACACCACTGGATCACTTGCCAGGATCTTCCCCTTGCGACATGAAACAAACTGAAAAAACACCACCATTTTATTACCTACATCATACGTAAAAGTACGTAGTTAAATTGTATACCTCTCTTGCCTACCCGATGCTGCCCAAGTGTAAAATAAAGATGGTGTTGCTTGCTGGAATATGGAGCATCACAGTCTCTGCAACTTTCTTTAAATTTTTGTAGATGCTCATCAACATTTTATGGGGATAATACTCATGCCAGGCAGAAAGAATGTGAGCCAATTTTCATTGAGTGGTAATAACTCACCAAGCAGCAGAGACCTGATGAATTAAACTTAGATTATTTCTGATTGAAAGAGAAATTGCCTCAATTTTGGAGTAATTAAAATAATATTGTGAAAAGAAGAAATGTGTCATTTGCCTTTTAATACATTAAATGTTTCTCTGTCCTATATTAAGTGTCTAAAACACTTTTGGATGTTAGCTTGAATAAAATTGTTCATTTGTTTAAAAAGAACAGATATTGGGGAACACTAATAAGAATAGACCCCTTCATAAAGAAGCAAGTTTTAATAAAACTACAGTGAAACCCCGCTTTTACTCTTTTCAAGGGAATGTGGGAAAATGTAAAATGAGGGAAATAACATCGTAAACTGTAAAAGTTTTGTATATGATACCCCCCCCCCCCTGGCACTTTATGTATGATATTTGTACATAACAGCCATCAAAAGACTTGTCAGGGACATGTTTATTATCTAATGATGGTTTATTATCTAATAAAAATCTCTGATGTGACTGGAACTGATAACTATCTGGGAAGTTGAAAGTTCCATTCAATTTCATGTTTCATAATTGATGTTTTTGAAAGACAGCAGCTGCCATTCATTATTTAAATAATGAAATACTGCACTGATTGCGTACTTTTTCATGCTTTGCATGACCCGTTTCAAGAATTTTTTTCTCGTTGTCAAGTGCAAATATGTACACAAGTATTTTGTGTGGTGTTTTAAAATGTGTTATTCTGTGTCTCTTGCACCATAGTCATCTTTTTGAGGTTATTAGGTACTTTGCCTCATTAGTTACGTAGAAAACCACACACACATGCAAACTATCACTCGCATTGTTTGCTTGTGTAACATCTCAGTAAATACATAAGTAAATACTGCACTTCACAATGAGAATAAATTCTCAAAACATGTTTTGCTCAGCATGAATAAAATATGTAACTGGCACTGTGTTTAAACTAAAACCATTTGAGCAACGCAAAGTGAATGATGGTGTCAACTAGCGCTCTAAGTGGCCATACGCCGAAACACACTAAATATTGTTCGACAAAGGTGTCACGATGATCACAACAATCATGAAAATGTATTTTCACATTAGAGACAGTATGGAAATGGAAATGATAACTTCATTCGAACGAACCTAGTTACTCCAATCAGCCACCACGCCAAATAGAGCTTGGCAGCGGTGGGAGATTTTTTCCATCTTTTACATGTTTACTGGTTCAAATCTGCTGAGTAGAGTGCCCTGGTGTCAAGAAACTTAACCACGTGTAAACACTGCTTCATGACCAGCATCGTTCCAGCATCATTTTTTCTCCACAAACATTTTTTCTTGTTGTTGTTGTGGTCTTAAGTCCTGAGACTGGTTTGATGCAGCTCTCCATGCTACTCTATCCTGTGCAAGCTTCTTCATCTCCCAGTACCTACTGCAACCTACATCCTTCTGAATCTGCTTAGTGTATTCATCTCTTGGTCTCCCTCTACGATTTTTACCCTCCACACTGCCCTCCAATGCTAAATTGGTGATCCCTTGATGCCTCAGAACATGTCCTACCAACCGATCCCTTCTTCTGGTCAAGTTGTGCCACAAACTCCTCTTCTCCCCAATCTGATTCAATACTTCCTCATTAGTTATGTGATCTACCCATCTAATCTTCAGCATTCTTCTGTAGCACCACATTTCGAAAGCTTCTATTCTCTTCTTGTCCAAACTATTTATCGTCCATGTTTCACTTCCATACATGGCTACACTCCATACAAATACTTTCATAAATGACTTCCTGACACTTAAATCTATACTCGATGTTAACAAATTTCTCTTCTTCAGAAACGCTTTCCTTGCCATTGCCAGTCTACATTTTATATCCTCTCTACTTCGACCATCATCAGTTATTTTGCTCCCCAAATAGCAAAACTTCTTTACTACTTTAAGTGTCTCATTTCCTAATCTAATTCCCTCAGCGTCACCCAACTTAATTCGACTACATTCCATTATCCTCGTTTTGCTTTTGTTGATGTTCATCTTATATCCTCCTTTCAAGACACTGTCCATTCCATTAAACTGCTGTTCCAAGTCCTATGCTGTCTCTGACAGAATTACAATGTCATCGGCGAACCTCAAAGTTTTTATTTCTTCTCCATGGACTTTAATACCTACTCCGAATTTTTCTTTTGTTTCCTTCACTGCTTGCTCAATATACAGATTGAATAACATCGGGGAGAGACTACAGCCCTGTCTCACTCCCTTCCCAACCACAGCCTCCCTTTCATGTCCCTCGACTCTTACAACTGCCATCTGGTTTCTGTACAAATTGTAAATAGCCTTTTGCTCCCTGTATTTTACCCCTACCACCTTTAGAATTTGAAAGAGAATATTCCAGTCAACATTGTCAAAAGCTTTCTCTAAGTCTACAAATGCTAGAAACGGAGGTTTGCCTTTCCTTATTCTTTCTTCTAAGATAAGTCGTAAGGTCAGTATTGTCTCACGTGTTCCTTAATTTTCTTAATTTCGGGAAAACTATAAATATGTTGAAACAAAGTGAGGTGAAAATTAACATTGTGGGCATAGGAAATATGACGGGATGGATGAATAAATCTTATAAACGGTGGGGAAATTTTAATTCTGGGAACATAAAAGCTGGCTTATACTGTATTTGGCAACACCTAACTCGACATATTCAAATATCCATTTCTTGAATCTTGTTACATAAACTCTGCTGTCTGCCTTCATATCAGTGTGATTCTCTCTCTCTCTCTCTCTCTCTCTCTCTCTCTCTCTTCTCATCTTAAACCTGTGTTCTGGTGTCAGTTTTAAATGTTGATTCTTGTCTTCCATAGTCAATGCTGTGACACTAGAATGGCAGAGTTTCTGGCTTTTTTAAATGCTGAAAACGGGTTATTTTAACCCTGCATAAAATATTTTCATATTTTACTTCAACATTATCTTTACTTTCTTGCAAGCCATAGTAATGATTATTTAACATGGTAGTTATTACATTACTAACTTATTTCAACAAAAAATTTGTTACTAATTTGTCATTGCTCATGCTAATAAATTTTCTAAACTGTAGACTTTCATGTATTAACAATTTGTAGAACCTTCTAGACACACTTAGTACTCTATAGTCTGATTTAAAGTAGTTGCTGTGTGTTGTTTAACCTCCAAACTTACAGCATTGTCATTTCAAGTACAGTCTGAAAGCAGTCACCACAGCGCACCACTCTGTGCAGCAATAGAAAATCTCTTTAAAGGCTGTATCTTCCACAAAAATCAAGTTTAAGTACAGTGTAGGCTGCTATAGTCTCTCTCGGCATGTCAAAACTCTTAGTTTTATTAGAGAAAGAGTTACATTAATTTTTTAAAAACTCATTAGATTTTCCCATTTGTAAACAGCTTTAAACTTACCACATCATATCTCAAAAACTGATGCTCTCACAGAAACATTTTTTTTCTCTCGTTAATTGCTAAAATATATCACTTAGCAAAAAATCTTTTAAAATGTTCATAATCATTGTGTGTCCTATATATATGCTTCTGAAAACCTGTTTACATGCAGTTGTGTAGGTATTTAAGTCATAACAAGTATTAAGTTTAAAGTCTTTATCTCATGGAAAAATAATGTAAAAATTGTTAAATACAAGTGTAGTACCACTTTCAGAGGTATCTCTAAACATGTCTAGAGCCTTTTCTTAATTTTAATTAGGTGTGGTGTGACGTTGGTTATTGAAATAGAAGAAATTTTCACATTTGGATAAATTTTCTTCTCAAAAACTATTACTCGCATGAAATAATGTCTTGGTGTTTACACAAAAGGAAATGTATTTAAAATACAATTTAACTTACTATAAGAATGTCCTAGGAGGTGGCTGAATAGTGTTCCCTAGCCTCACAACAGAAAAGAGAAACTGATTGAAATAAAGATTTCATTAAAGTACACCATACACTACATACTAATCTGACAGCGGAAAGACACTTCTTAATTCAGAGTCAGAGTCAGTGGAAGTATTGGTGTCACTGCTCATAGTGACATGTAATATCAAGTCTTCCATGAACTGTTGTAGCACACTTTCATTGTTCAATGCTTCCTGTATCACTCCTTTCACGTGATCTACTACCTTTAGCTAGTCTTCTGGTGTCTTTTTTTCAGAAGCCGTTCCACTTTGGTCAATGTACATTTTTTATTTTCTGCAGCAGTATGACTTTTAACTGGAGTTGAAATCAGTTCCGCTGTGTTGTAGTGGCAATGGTAGGGAGTCACTCTGAGCATTTTATTTATTTATTATTTATTTATTTATTTATTTATTTATTTATTTATTTATTTATTTTTTTTTTTTTTTTTTTTTTTTTTTTTTTTTTTTTTTTTTTTTTTTTTTTTTTGGTGTTGCTTAAATTCTAATAATTCTGCTCTTGTCATGTTGCTGTCGAACCATATCTTACACTTCTCTAGCCAGCCAACAATGCCATTTTTCTTTGTTGCCTGTGTGGAACATAATCCATGAAAATTCTTCTTTGAATTTTGAAGTACAGAAGGAGTACGATTCTTCTCTTTGTGGTAGTCTGAGATCTTGTTTGAAGTAAACAACAGCAGACAGTTAGAAATGGTGCCTTTTGAATTCTGGCTTGTGAAACCATTTGCTTCCCTCTGCCGATATGGAGGTTCCATACTGCCACTGCTGGTATTGTCTGTCCAGCCCTTTTTTTGTATTGTTTCCACATTCACCCATGTTTCATCAAGCCAAACAATATTGTCAAATTTTGTCCTACTAATTCTCTAAGAAAGCAACATTACCATGCTACAGTATCTTGGCATTCCATTAATAACTTGCAGCCACAACAGTGTATAGCAGAATCGTAACTTCTTCATGACTTGTAACAAGTACGATTTATTATCCTGAAATAGATCCACTGCTACAAATGCAGCTCGTAGCTTGTTGAGTGTTGGATATTCCGAAACTCATCTTTCTGAAAGCATTTGAGATTTGTGACACTCTTCTCAAGGCGCCTCTTCTTCCCAGGTGTCTCTGATTTAGGTGACTTGCCTGAGATTCTTCTTCCGCAAATTTCAACTTGCAGATTCTTATCACTGATTCTTTGCTGATTTGTAGGGCAGGTGCAGTTTTCTCCACCACTTAATCCAAAGGAAGTAAAGGTACTCTTGCAAATTTCTCATTGCTATGGCACTCTGGCAACTGGTTGTGCTTTAGGCAGTGCAGCGGAAGTGCCAACACATTGATAGCCGATTGTGCCAGGCTCCCATTGCTTCATTGTAACGATTCATGTTCATTGTAGCAATGATAAAGTTTTATTTTAGCAAGTTGCAGAGACATGAAGAAGTTTTCTGTCATCACATTTCTTCTTTGATTTAGAAATGGCTCCATAAGACACACAATGACCTACTCTCTGAGTGGTTGCTTCTCTGTATGCATGCCCTCTTTTCCGGGGCATAGGAAAGCATTGCATATATACTTTGTTGCTACATCAGCACCAACCCAGAATTTCATATCATATTTATTAGCCTTATTGGGCATGAATTGAGTGTACGTGCGTCTTGGGTTGCTTACTAATAGTAGCTTGTCCATTGTTATATTTACTCCAGGGCAGTCAGAACGAGGATGATTTTCTATAAATTTTCCCTTAATTTCAGATACAAGAGCCATTTTGTTGGCTGGTAGACATTCAAACTCTGGTTGATTTTTCATTGAAATGGAGAAATCTGAGAAGCTCTGAAATCTGTCCCTTATAGTAACATCCTTGACGAAAGTGGGTCCCCAAGAGTGAACAAAAGATCATTCACAGACATAACGTTTGATTCTGTGTGTTTCTTCATGGGGAGTTGCATTGCTTGTAAAAAATAAGACCAAAAACCTAGATCACAGTGTCATGTATTTATTGACAAATAGTGGAACTATTTATCTCTTTTTAGAACATTCACAGCTGAGCTTCTGCCGAAAGGTGAAAAATTGGTGATCTCTCACTAAGCTTCATCCATAATGACCATCATTGTACAGGCCTGCTGTGATGAGGTAAGGACTGTTATAGACGAACATCCAAATCATCACCCTCTAATCCATCCTTGTTCACAACGTCTTCATCTTCATCATCAGTTGTCTTTGGTGCAAAAATGTCATTGTCATCAATGAAGTCAGTTTCTGATTCAATGTTGGAATTTTGTAAGAGAAGTAACATTTCTCCATCAAAAAGCTAGCCTTGATGAGTCATGTTCGACAATGTTTTTCATGCACAAAGAATAATACCTCAGTGACACAATATAAACTGTGAAACTGTGGCACATTCAGGATGTATATTCTACAGGACAACGGGGGGGGGGGGGGGGGGGGGGGGGGGGGGGGGGGGGGGGGGGGGGGGGGGGGATCTAAAAAAAAAATCTGAGAATTTATCATTATTTTGTAGTTTTGACTAGTAAGAACTGATATGTAACAAAGCATTTCATAAGAAGTGATACTTTAACAAAGAATTTTACTTTAGCCAACTACTGCAGAATAATACTACAGCATTAAAACATACATGAGAGAATAAAACACTAGCTGCAAAGAAAATGCATCTTTTGCAACAACAAAACACGGTGCTCACACAAGCATCTGGTGATAGCAAAGTGTGTCAAAGGCTTTAGGATGAAGACTATACAATACTTCATAGTAACAAACTGCTTTCGATGAGTGTGACGTCATAAGAGTTTACGTTTCTAACATGTCATGGGAAAATATTGTGATGGTGGTTTGACAAGCATTACTTTCACAGTAAATATTCTTTTAAGCAAGATGAATTACTTACATTTGAGAATGTGTGAGTGAATTTCTTAAATGACTGAGTGTTTGACTCTCCTTCAAAACATAACACTTTGAGGACCAACTGCTTAGGAAAATTTTGGGCCCAGAAGACTAGCCGTATGCCTTTAATTAAAATTTGACTGCGACATTTGTGTTTAATATAACTTACAGAGTAATACATGCTAAAAAAGACCAAGCTTCGAGGTTAGTTTGTCATATTTATTTTAGTTCTTTCATAGATTACAAATTATGCAAATAATGACGCCAAAAAGTATAATTATCATTAAAAAAAGTACAGACTGAGTTCTTGAGCAATTTCACTTGTAATTGACTTTTCTGTGAAAAATGTCGAAGTGCTCGACAGAGCTTGTATGCAGCCAGGTAACCCAGGAAATGTTATACAGCAGCGAAATTTATAATCATGCTTGTTAGAAATATGCAGCTGCTGAAATTTAAGCTGTGTGCTTAGGATTCTCCCTAACTACACCATCAGAAACAGAACAGCAAAATGTTTTTGACAACCAGTGTTATATGTGAAATCTAGCTTTTCTTATATCTGTACTGTATGTGTATTAATTTAAACCATTAACTTTTCCCATCTGTGTTTTTGTACTACTTAACAGTGATGTTAACTACATCATGTGTGCTAAACTCTGATTGTCTGCTGTCAATGGCTAGTGAGATCATGTGACTTGAGCTATGATTGGCTGACAAAAGTGCATTACAGTTGTGATGTCAGTGCTTCGTAAGGCTGTGTTTGAACTTGACTCACTGTTCTTTTTAACCGGGAAATCCGTTACCCCCCCCCTCCCCCTCCGCATATATATACTTGCACCCTGGTATTGGAATGTGTTGAATGTGCATATGTGAAGTTGCATCAGTGAGTAGCAAGAACTCTGCGTTATTGCTGACTGTGGCTGCTTCATTATTAGATTATTTACATATATTCAATGGCATTGGATTGACCCCTTCGACTGTTCTATGTATATCGACTGAAATGTCCAGTAAAATATAAACATTTTGTAAATCCTAATACATCATTATAAAGAGGAGAAAAATTATGAAACGTCATATTTTGCCACGGATGAAGTTAAAAAGAAAGAAAGAAAAAACGTGACGGTGTAGGGCTAAAGAGAAAGGAAGTGGTTGGAAATGACATGACCATGTGTCTCATGAATGGAGATATGAAGTGATAAAGTAGGAGCAAATATATGTTTTCATCGAGGTAATGTAATAGGAATTTAATGTTTGTATTAAAGAAACTTTTTAATTTCTATGGCACGTAACGTGTATCCACAGGACATGTGGCCTGTAGTTGAAGAAGTGTCATGATGATCTCTCCATTGGCAAAAGATTCCGGAATAGTCCCCTATTCGGATCTCCGGGATGGGACTGCCAAGGGGGTGGTTACCATGAGGAAAAGATTGAATAATCAACGAAAGGATAATGTTCTACGAGTCGGGGCGTGGAATGTCAGAAGCTTGAATGTGGTAGGGAAACTAAAAAATCTGAAAAGGGAAATGCAAAGGCTCAATCTAGATATAGTAGGGGTCAGTGAAGTGAAGGGAAGGAAGACAAGGATTTCTGGTCAGATGAGTTTCGGGTAATATCAACAGCAGCAGAAAATGGTATAACAGGTGTAGGATTCGTTATGAATAGGAAGGTAGGGCAGAGGGTGTGTTACTGTGAACAGTTCAGTGATCGGGTTGTTCTAATCAGAATCGACAGCAGACCAACACAGACAACGATAGTTCAGGTATACATGCCGACGTCGCAAGCTGAAGATGAACAGATAGAGAAAGTGTATGAGGATATTGAAAGGGTAATGCAGTATGTAAAGGGGGACGAAAATCTAATAGTCATGGGCAACTGGAATGCAGTTGTAGGGGAAGGAGTAGAAGAAAAGTTTACAGGAGAATATGGGCTTGGGACAAGGAATGAAAGAGGAGAAAGACTAATTGAGTTCTGTAACAAGTTTCAGCTAGTAATAGTGAATACCCTGTTCAAGAATCACAAGAGGAGGAGGTATACTTGGAAAAGGCCGGGAGATGCGGGAAGATTTCAATTAGATTACATCATGGTCAGACAGAGATTCCGAAATCAGATACTGGATTGTAAGGTGTACCCAGGAGCAGATATAGACTCAGATCACAATATAGTACTGATGAAGAGTTAGGCTGAAGTTCAAGACATTAGTCAGGAAGAATCAATATGCAAAGAAGTGGGATACGGAAGTTCTAAGGAATGACGAGATATGTTTGAAGTTCTCTAACGCTATAGATACAGCAATAAGGAATAGCGCAGTAGGCAACACAGTTGAAGAGGAATGGACATCTCTAAAAAGGGCCATCACAGAAGTTGGGAAGGAAAACATAGGTACAAAGAAGGTAGCTGTGAAGAAATCATGGGTAACAGAAGAAATACTTCAGTTGATTGATGAAAGGAGGAAGTGCAAACGTGTTCCAGGAAAATCAGGAACACAGAAATACAAGTCGCTGAGGAATGAAATAAATAGGAAGTGCAGGGAAGCTAAGACGAAATGGCTGCAGGAAAAATGTGAAGACATCAAAAAAGATATGATTGTCGGAAGGACAGACTCAGCATACAGGAAAGTCAAAACAACCTTTGGTGACATTAAAAGCAACGGTGGTAACATTAAGAGTGCAACGGGAATTCCACTGTTAAATGCAGAGGAGAGAGCAGATAGGTGGAAAGAATACATTGAAAGCCTCTATGAGGGTGAAGATTTGTCTGATGTGATAGAAGAAGAAACAGGAGTCGATTTAGAAGAGATAGGGGATCCAGTATTAGAATCGGAATTTAAAAGAGCTTTGGAGGACTTACGGTCAAATAAGGCAGAAAGGATAGATAACATTCCATCAGAATTTCTGAAATCATTAGGGGAAGTGGCAACAAAACGACTATTCACGTTGGTGTGTAGAATATATGAGTCTGGTGACATACCATCTGACTTTCGGAAAAGCATCATCCACACAATTCCGAAGACGGCAAGAGCTGACAAGTGCGAGAATTATCGCACAATCAGCTTAACAGCTCATGCATCGAAGCTGCTTACAGGAATAATATACAGAAGAATGGAAAAGAAAATTGAGAATGCGCTAGGTGACGATCAGTTTGGCTTTAGGAAAAGTAAAGACATGAGAGAGGCAATTCTGACATTACGGCTAATAATGGAAGCAAGGCTAAAGAAAAATCAAGACACGTTCATAGGATTTGTTGACCTGGAAAAAGCGTTCGACAATGTAAAATGGTGCAAGCTGTTCGAGATTCTGAAAAAAGTAGGGGTAAGCTATAGGGAGAGACGGGTCATATACAATATGTACAACAACCAAGAGGGAATAATAAGAGAGGACGATCAAGAACGAAGTGCTCGTATTAAGAAGGGAGTAAGACAAGGCTGTAGCCTTTCACCCCTACTCTTCAATCTGTACATCGAGGAAGCAATGATGGAAATAAAAGAAAGGTTCAGGAGTGGAATTAAAATACAAGGTGAAAGTATATCAATGATACAATTCGCTGATGACATTGCTATCCTGAGTGAAAGTGAAGAAGAATTAAATGATCTGCTGAACGGTATGAACAGTCTAATAAGTACACAGTATGGTTTGAGAGTAAATCGGAGAAAGACGAAGGTAATGAGAAGTAGTAGAAATGAGAACAGCGAGAAACTTAACATCAGGATTGATGGCCACGAAGTCAATGAAGTTAAGGAATTCTGCTACCTTGGCAGTAAAATAACCAATGACGGACGGAACAAGGAGGACATCAAAAGCAGACTCGCTATGGCAAAAAAGGCATTTCTGGCCAAGAGAAGTCTACTAATATCAAATACCGGCCTTAATTTGAGGAAGAAATTTCTGAGGATGTACGTCTGGAGTACAGCATTGTATGGTAGTGAAACATGGACTGTGGGAAAACCGGAACAGAAGAGAATCGAAGCATTTGAGATGTTGTGCTATAGACGAATGTTGAAAATTAGCTGGACTGATAAGGGAAGGAATGAGGAGGTTCTACGCAGAATCGGAGAGGAAAGGAATATGTGGAAAACACTGATAAGGAGAAGGGACAGGATGACAGGACATCTGCTAAGACATGAGGGAATGACTTCCATGGTACTAGAGGGAGCTGTAGAGGGCAAAAGCTGTAGAGGATGACAGAGATTGGAATACGTCAAGCAAATAATTGAGGACATAGGTTGCAAGTGCTACTTTGAGATGAAGAGGTTAGCACAGGAAAGGAATTCGTGGCGGGCCGCATCAAACCCGTCAGTAGAGTAAAGAACCTGAAATTTAACAATAATTGTTTATTTCTGAATGTATCTATTTATCCAGTATTCATATTTTTAAGGGAGATGAAACATCATTGTGATGACTGACTGGAATTCAATAGTAGAAAAAGGAAGAGCGAGAAAAAATTAGTTGGAGAGTATTCACTGGGCAAAAGGAATGAATGATGAAGCTGTGTCATAGAATTTTGCACAGAGAACCATTTAATATTTGCTAACACTTGGCTTAAGAATCTTGAAAGAAGGTTGTGAACGTGATAGAGAGATTGGAATGTTTCAGATGCATTGTGTAATGGTGGTTGTTGTTGTTGTTGTTGTTGTGGTGGTGGTGGTCTTCAGCCCAAAGATTAGTTTGATGCAACTCTCAATGCAGCTTTTCTGTAAGCCTATTTATTTCTGAATAACCACTGCAACCCACATCCTCCAAATCTTACTGTGTTAATTTTTTGGCCTTCTCTATTATTTCTACCCCCAACACTCCCTGCTGATAGTAAATTGGTGATCCCTTCATGTCTTGGAATGTGTCCTGTCAACCAGTCCCTTATTTTCGTAAAGCTGTGCCACAAATTTCTTGTATTTCCGATGCTGTTTAGTATCTCTTCATTAGTTACACTATTTACACATCTGATCTTCAGCATTCTTCTGTAACACCACATTTCAAAAGCCTCCATTTTCTTCTTATTTATTGTCCATGTTTCACTTCGATACATAGCTACACTTAGACAAATGTCTTCAGAAGAGGCTTGCTAGCCCTGAAATCTATATTTGATGTTAACAAATTTTTCGTCTTCAGAAATGCTTTTCTTGCCATTGGCAGTCTATATTTTATACCCTCTCTACCTTTTTGCCATCATCAGTTATTTTGTTGCCCAAATATAAAACTCACCTACTAGTTTTAATGTCTCATTTCATGATCTAACGTCCTCAGCATCGCCTGATTTAATTTTCCTATATTCTATTATCCTTGTTTCTCCATTGTTGATGGTAATCTAATATCCTCCTTTCAAGACACTATCCATTCTGTTCAACTGCTCTTCCAAGTCCTTTGCTGTCTCTGACAGAAAGTCATTGGCAAACGTCTATCAGTTTTTTCCATTCGTCTTGTAGTATCTTGCAACTTTGATTTATTAAACTAATAATTTGGTGATATTCACACCTGCCAGCATCTGCTTTGATTGTAACTGGAATTATTACATGCTTCTTGAAGTCTGAGGGTATTTCACCGATCTTATACATCTTACACACCAGATTGAAAATACTTTTGTCATGGCTGATTCTACCAAGGCTATCAGTAGTTCTTACGGAGCATTGTATATGCCATGGGCCTTTCAGTGCTCTGTCACATTCTTCTTACAGTAACATACCTCTCATCACATTTTCATCTACATCCTCTTCCGTTTCTGTAATGTTGCTTTTAAGTTCATCTCCCTTGTATAGGCCCTCTATATTCTACTTACATTTGTCCTCTTGCCATCCCTGCTTAGCCATTTTGCACTTCCTGTCGCCTCATTTTTGAGACATTTGTATTCCTTTTTGCCTGCTTCGTTTACTGCATTTTTATATTTTCTCCTTTCATCAGTTACATTCAGTATTTCTTCTGTTAACCAGGGATTTCTACTAGCCCTCATCTTTATACCTACTTGATCCTCTGCTACCTTCACTACTTCATCCCTCAGAGCTACCCATTCATCTTCTACTGTATTTCTTTCCCCCATTCCTGTCAATTGTTCCCTTATGCTCTCCCTGAATTTCTGTACAACCTCTGGTTTAGTCAGCTTATCCAGGTCCCCCCTGAAACTCTGTACAACCTCTGGTTTAGTCAGTTTATCCAGGTCCCATCTCCTTAAATCCCCACCTTTTTGCAATTTCTTCAGTTTTAACCTACAGTTCATAACCAATAGATTGTGGTCAGAGTCCACATCTGCCCCTGGAAGTGTCTTACAATTTAAAACCTGGTTCTTAAATCTCTGTCTTACCATTATATAATCTATCTGAAACCTGTCAGTATCTCCAGACTTCATCCATGTATACAACCTTCTTTTATGATTCTTGAACCAAGTGTTAGCTATAATTAAGTTGTGCTCTGTGCAAAATTGTACCAGGCAGCGTCCTCTTTCATTTCTTAGCCCCAATCCATATTCACCTACTACGTTTCCTTCTCTCCCTTTTCCTACTACCGAATTCCAGTCACCAATGACTATTAAATTTTCGCCTCCCTTCAGTATCTGAATAATTTCTTTTATTTCATCATATATTTCTTTAATTTCTTCGTCATCTGCAGAGCTAGTTGGCATATAAACTTGTACTACTGTAGTAGGCATGGACTTTGTGTCTATTTTGGCCACAATAATGCGTTCACTGTGCTGTTTGTAGTAGTTTACTCGCACTCCTATTTTTTTATTCATTATTAAACCGACTCCTGCAATACCCCTATTTGATTTTGTATTTATAACCCTGTACTCGCCTGACCAAAACTCTTGTTCCTCCTGCCAGCGAACTTCACTAATTCCTATTATATCTAACTTTAACCTATCCATTTCCCATTTTTAAATTTTCTAACCTACCTACTTGATTAAGGGACTTGACATTCCACGCTCCGATCTGTAGAAAGCCAGTTTTTTCTCTCTTGGTAATGACGTCCTCCTGAGTCCACCCTGGAGATCTGAATGGGGGACTATTTTACCTCCGGAATATTTTACCCAAGAGAACGCCATCATATTTTAACCATACAGTAAAGCTACATGCAAGTAGTTGATATAAGTGCAAATTTGTCACTTTTCAAACGTTCCGACCTTCTGTTGTTTTTTTTTTCTCCATCAAAACACAGATATTTCAAAACTTCTCGAAACCTGTTTCTGCTCATTGTGTCAGTGAAAAATGGGGCTCCCCACTTTTTCAGCTGCAACTCATCTACTTCAATACATCTGGCTCCTAGTGCACCACAACATATAATAAAGCAACAAATGCATCTAATTGTTCTAAATGCAAACTCCAGGAATCATTTTCAAGAAGTCGTTGTGCCTATGCTTCTGTGCAATTCTTTATGTGTTTCAACATTGATTGATCAACTAAAAGGCGTCAGGCACTCGAAACATTATCATTTGAGATATGCTGCTTTGCGTGTGGAGTAGATCCTCGTGTTTCTTTCAATACATTCTGTTGACCTATCCTACCTGGAGTAGTAATACCGAAGTCTGCTACAGTCCACTCCGTGATCCTGTCCTTCCCCAGGAGTTTTGAGCCAGGTTCTGGACGTGAACCCTCACTTCGTTCTCCTCTTCTACGTCGATTCTGTGTTGGTCCACTTAGAAGAGGTGCAGTTCTTTTTTTACCCAGGGTAGGTCCTTCTCTAGCATTGTTTGTATTACTGCTTGGTCCTGGTTCAACAACTGCGTGAGGAAAGAGACAATTAGAAAGCTACAACTCATTATAAAGATAAAATACCACACAATAAAATAGCAGTAACAAAAGTAGCAGTAGAAGTGTCAGCTCTGTTATAATAGCGATCATTATTCATATGGAAACAATAATAATAATAACAATAATAATAATATAAGTGAATGTAAATTACCTTCATCTTCAGTCTCGGGGCTGTCACTATCCACAGTAGCGACAGGTTAGTAATCTTCATCTGTAGAATCTTCCACAAGGTCCTGAACTTCAGGATCATTTTCAGCATCTGATTCATACAAAAGTGTGACAATTGCTTCATCTGAAAGTGGCATTGGCCGTGGTTTGTATCGCTGTGCCATCTGAGCCATGTCTACTGCTCTGAGACCAGTACTCAAATAATCAGTCTTGTTTATGCTAAACCCAATAGCAAACAATAAATGACATATTGTATTGTTGAGCTTTTAAATTCAAACAATGCTAATAAACTTCAGTAAATAACATATTTAGTACATTGTTGACGAGTGCTAAGAATAAATCCGGGGAGTGACGCACAACAATCTTTAAATAATGTGTTTTCAAATATACATGTAATGTGGTCAAATTGACCACTCGGCGGTCCTAGTGTTAAACCTAGAAGAAAGATTTAAGAAGGGTAAATGTACATTTATAACACCTGTTTGAATAGAAAAAACTCATTGAAATTCTGATGTTATCTGGGAATGGAAGATTATCTATAACTTGTACGAGGGGTGGTCACAAAATTCTAATCATTATCTTTAAACAATAAATTTAAGTAAATAATTTTTTACCAATAATCAAAATTGCTGGATGGAGCAGTATGCATGAGGGAAAGACAACCACTTGCCTATAGTTGGACTTTTGCTGTGGCCAAAGGAATGTGTGTGTGAATTTCTGTGTGGTTGTTTGTGTCAAAGTGTGTGCTATTGCTGAAAAAAGAGCTAATGGTCGAAAACTGGTGTGAATGCTGTTTTCTGTTATATATTACTGTGCTGTGTGCATCAGTCCATTCTAGATGAGTGGTTGCCTTTCCCTTGTGTTATGTCATTGTTTGTTTGTTTGTTTGTTTACAGGTACAAGTCTGCAGTCTCAGTACATATTGAAATTCCCATACTGCAGTACTGTGGCATGCTTGTAGAGGAACTAAATCAAAGTGGCGCAATGATTTGATAAAGTAGAATATCGTGTGGTGATTCATTTTCTGCATATGAAGGGGAACGACACCTTCATAGTACATGCTGAGTTGGTGGAAATTCATATTACACAGTGGTTAGGTGGTGCAGACACTCTTTCTGGTTAACCAAGCCTGAATGATGGAGAATGAAGTGGCAGCCCATCTGCCTGTGAAGAGGCCATGCTGCTTGAAGAGCAGCATGTCACAATTGAGGCAGTACAGAAAAGTTTTTACAAATCGGTCATGGATGAGTTTACAAGGTCTAGTATGACATTGTGGACATGACACAGGTCATCACGTGGTATGTTCCACAACTACTTACACCAAGACCTGTTGAACCAAGGTAGCAGCAAAAATGTTGCATCTGTGTCACATCAATTCAGATTAATTTATAATCACTATAAACAAATGCTTGGTGTGCCATTATGACCACGAGACAAAGGAGCAAAGTAAACATGTGGATTCATGTTTACTGAAAATGGGGAAGACCATCATTCAGGATGGTGATGCTGAATGTTTTTTTCGGATTTACATGGTGTAGAGATAAGAGATCATGCTTTTGACCCACAAACCGTCATTGGAGCTTACTACCAAAATCAACGGATGTGTTTCCTGGAGGTTGCCAGAACAAAGCATTGGAGGGAGCAATCGGTGTGTGTGTGTGTGTGTGTGTGGGGGGGGGGGGGTTCCTGTTCCAAGATAATGTCCCAGCTCATTCTTCAAAGGGAATGGTTAATGCACACTGGTTCTTCTTTTGGCTATCAGATTTTGCATATTCTCCTAACATAGCACCCAGTGACTTATACTTCGTTCCTAAGATGAAGAAACAGTTGCTTGGTTGGTATTTCCAGAGTGATGACAGGATGGTTTTCAAGGTGGAAAGTTTCCTGGCAGCCAAAATGCAGATTCATTGTCCACCAAGACATTCATTGTTTGGAGAAAAAAAATGTTTCACATTTGTGGGTGAGTATGTAGAGAACAACCAATACCATCACAAACTTTCAAGATTGTAGCTTGATTTTTTTTTTTCAAGTTGATAATTAAAACAGTATGACCACCCCTATACAGAAACCTGACTGCAGTTACAAGATGTGGAGGACATGCATGATAAGCTGTAGCTGAGAAGGTAGTGAAACAGTGTTGCAGTGTAACCTAAGAAATTAAATTTAAAGGAGGAAAAAATAAATAAATAAATCAGAAAACGCTGAGAAAATCTACACACACATATACAGGATGGAGAACACCAGACCAGGAAAGAAACTTCTCGACGGAGTGGATGAAGCAGATCCAGAGGGACATGTAACAGATAAACATAGAAAATCTCGAAGACGGCAATGAGTGCCGGAATAAAATCGTGAATATGAAGTTCGGGCAAAGAACAATGCAACAATGTGGTAAAAAGAGGACAGACAAATAGAAGAGAGAACATTGTGGGAGTATGAAGAGTTTCTGGAAGAGGAAGGGGGAAAACATCAAAAAATAAAATCATGAATTCAATTTCAGTCACTCTCTCCTAAAGGGGAATAATCGATTGAATAAATAAATATTAAATAAAAAACTTTGAGGTGTGCCGATAACATTGCAGTTTTGCCAAGGATGGCAAAGGACTTGGAAGACAAGTTAAATTAAATGGACAGTTCCCAAAATGAAATTTTCACTTTGCAGTGGAGTGTTTGCTGATATGAAACTTCCTGGAAGATTAAAATTATGTGCCGGACCAAGACTCGAACTCAAGGCCTTTGCATTTCGCGGGCCCGTGCTCACAACGAGGACGAGAAGGTGGGGTACTGCCATAATTAAAGCTGTGAGGACGGATCGTGAGTCGTGCTTGGGTAACTCCAATGGTGGAGCACTTGTCCACAAAAGGCAAAGGCCCCAAGTTTGTGTATTGGTCCATCTGTGTTGGTTAATCTACCATGAAGAAATGGATAGTGTCTCACAAGGAGAGGTCCCCAGCAGTGGGATTGTCTTTTTGTAACAATCTGTACGGCGATGTCAGTTGGGGTCCAAAGAATCGTACACTTCAGCCACTCTGCCTGGTGGTCCCTCGTCTGGGGGGAATCAGAATTTCTCATGATAGTGTATGGACTTAATAATAATATGTATTCACAGATTTTGTGTGTAGTGTAATGGTTAAGGTGCTGATCTCATAAGCAAAAGGTTGTGGGGGTTAAATCTTGTCAGGTATTTTGAAATTTTTTAGTTCTAAATCTTTATGGAAATAACTCTGATTACTATGTTTACACACATTTTTAATTTATATTTCTTTGTCACATCATTTTAGTCAACATATTAACTTCCTCATTTGCTCTTGTTTTTCCTTCGTATGATTCTTTTCCACTTCGATTCTTTGTGTATTTGAATTTAATTATTTTTCTTTATTCATCACGATGTTTAAACATTTGAAAATGGTGATCTGTGGGTTAAAAACAAAAGATGAAATAATCTATTTATATGGACCATGCAATAGAGTCAGGAATGTATTTTTGTTACAAGATATATATCATTTTGGAAAACAGTCATCATGCAGACATTAAAAACATAAATTCTTATTGGAACTTAGACAAAATAACAAGGACGATGGTATAAACAGAAGCTGGGATATAAGAAAAATGAAATTCAAGCAAAATGAGAAGTAGAAATAATGAATCATTAACATGAATGTAGATGATAAAAATAGAAGAAATTAAATTGATGTTAACACAAAAAAATAATCAAAACCACATGGACAAGAATTACAAGTGGGAAAAGATTGATAGGAAGAAAAAGAGAGCAAATTTGTATTTCATTTGTTAACTAACACGACACGACAGAGGAATACAAAAGAAAATTACATTTAAACCAATTAATCGAATAAAAATAATGGTCAAAGTCATTTCCATAAACATTTAAAAATAAAAAATTTCGAAATGCCTGACAAGATTTGAATCCACAGTCTTTTGCATGTGTCAGTACTGTAACCATTACACTATGCAACCAATCTGTACATTAATGCTATCTTTAGTAGTTATAGAGCATCAACAAAATTCTGTCAATCACCTGCAAACAAGGATCCACCAGGGTGAGAGGCTGCAGGCTGTGATTCCTTGGACGTGCTGTTGTGTAGATTGTTTCAAAAAGTTAATCCCACCACTGGAGACGTCTCCTCATTAGAAAAATTAACATAAACAAAAACAGAAGTAGAGCATTATTTTATAGTCAAATTAAATGAAGACTGAAGGAATTAGATTAGGAAAAAGGCAGTAAAATTAATGGAAGAGTTTTGCTATTTTGACAGGAAAATAACTAACAGTGGCAGAAATAAACAGTATATAAAATACGAACTGGCAATACCAGGAAAAGCATTTCTGAGAAGGTTAATTTGTTAACATTGAATATAAATATAGGAAGTGGCAAGTTGCAGTTACTCTTGTGTGAGAAACTTCATAGCTTCTGCTTGTCAGAGTACAACTTAAATTTATTTGTAGTGCCATATACTGCACTGCCTGCATTTTTGTAATTTCATTGCATTCTTTTAGTGTGTAATTAGATAAATGGATTGTGTAACAGTCAGTAGTCCTGTAAAAATTAATATAATTTTATTAGTAGATTTACGTGTTAATGAAATTACTAGCAAACATTTGAATGTCTGTAACCTTCTACTATCAAAAGATTGTTAATTTTTTTCCTTTGTCTTGATTCCAGAGCTGCCCACTAACAGTTTTCTGAACGACTGTACTTCTAATTCGCAGCCCAGTAAGACTGTTGTAATACAAGATGAACAATCTGTTGACAAAGGGTTCACAAGTTTCATTGGAAATTCATTGCCATTTGACATACAGGTATGTAAAAGAATAATTGATATGTGTCACATAATTTCTTGAGGTTTTTTCACATAAAGTTCTACCCCACTGTAACCGTTTGATGTTGCAAGTAACTGAAGTCAAGTGGTGCAAAATAAAGTGGGTTAAAGTGAGGTTTTACAACGTTGTTTGGGATCTACTGTAATAATTTTTAATATGCATTGCAATTTCCAAATTGTGCAGTTTAGACATGTGTTTTATAGTGTATAGTTGTAATGATTGTGAAAATGAGTAAGGATTCAATTTTCGATTCAGATCTCTACCTGACCATCTTGATTCAGGTTTTGTTCAGCTCCTTAAATCATTTTGTACAAATTGTGTGATGGCACCTTGAAGAAAGACAAGTGCTTCTCTCCTTGTCTCATTGAGCTAATATCCTATCAATCCTAGTTATAGTATGATGATAAACTACAGATGTGCTGAAACTTCCTGGCAGATTAAAACTGTGTGCCCGACCGAGACTCGAACTCGGGACCTTTGCCTTTCGCGGGCAAGTGCTCTACCAACTGAGCTACCGAAGCATGACTCATGCCTGGTACTCACAGCTTTACTTCTGCCAGTATCGGTCTCCTACCTTCCAAACTTTACAGAAGCTCTCCTGCGAACCTTGCAGAACTAGCACTCCTGAAAGAAAGGATATTGCGGAGACATGGCTTAGCCACAGCCTGGGGGATGTTTCCAGAATGAGATTTTCACTCTGCAGCGGAATGTGCGCTGACATGAAACTTCCTGGCAGATTAAAACTGTGTGCCCGGCCGAGACTCGAACTCGGGACCTCGCAACAGGTCCCGAGTTCGAGTCTCGGTCGGGCACACAGTTTTAATCTGCCAAGAAGTTGCATATCAGCGAACACTCCGCTGCAGAGTGAAAATCTCATTCTGGATTCAGATGTGCTCTATGCTCATGAATTTACAAACAATTTGCACTTCCAGACTGTGATAATGATGATGATTGTAGGATTAGGACACCTAACACGAGAAAGACTTTGATATGATCATGTCATTTGTAAAAAGATGTGGGATGTGATAAATGTTTTAGTCACGCTCTCATTATGTAGGGAGTCTTTTACATCTGTAACTTACCAATCAGTTCCCAACATAAAATGGAAAAATTATATTTAAATTTGACAATTGCTTTTTGTTACAAAATAAAAAGCTTGCTGCCCAATAGAGGCAGATGTCAATTGTATAGAGGGACAGATACCTTAGATAAGCAAGAAAAAGAGATTACAAGAGTGGTTCATAAATAGTAAAGAAAATGGGAAGAAAGTAAAAGGGAAACATTCAGCTGTTGAAGAGATTCCCAAAAGAATTGGGCTAAGTTGATAGGATCAGTAGAATTCATAGAGCTGAGACATGTCAAAAGTATGAAAGAGAAAGAAGAGAGATTTCTTTGAAAACTAGAGTCCAATCCATGAACAATGGCGATTCGCACATTCAAGGCAAGGATTGCATTATTATTGCCGATTTCAAGTAACAGTTGTGGTATGGAAATGCGCGTGCTTTCTGCTTGAAGAAAATTATGTCTCGCTTGCTTATGCAGAGTGTGTCACTTACCACCATCATCAGCGATGACAACTCGCAACAAATGGAATAAAAATGCACTACTATGATAACTTTTAATGCTCTCATAAACTATGGCATTCAGATGAGAGTGCTCAGGACACTATCCTCATTGGCTTTCAAAGAATGTGTGACGTAGATGCACAGAAAAAGCCTAAACTCAACTGCCATCATACATCACTCCAACTATAAAAGTTGGGTGTCATCTGGAATGACCAGCTGTTTCCTTTGAACAGTGAAAGATGGTTGTCAACTGAGATTATGACTGGTTGGATTTAGATGTATTAAGAAACATAATGCAGGCAGAAATTAAGTATTGTATTATGATAAAGATTTGGCAGCTGAATTCTCACAGAAGTGGTTTTAGGTTTCGGTAAGATAGTGGAAAATGTTACTGTGCGGTGTTGTTGTAATACGCCCGGAAGTTTTGCATAAAAATTGTTGGAATGCCTTATATGTTGAGACTCAGAATGAGAGCTGTGGTGAAAAGAAACTTTACCTTTTATTGATGACTATGCAGTTAAGTTATTATTTGAATCTTCTGTTAAAATATTTTTGTTTAATACGACATTCTTGACTTGGTCATTGTTTAGGTGAGCTGCAAGAAATTTGTGCAAGTGGTTGAGGTGGGAAAAAGACAGGAGTTGGCAGAATACATCCTTGAAAACAGTTGAATATATTTTACACAGTTACAATTTGTTGTTTAACATACTACTTCAGTTGTTGGTAACAGTCAGAGAAAAATTAATTCAACAATGATAGAAAACAGCTTCACAATTTGTAGCCCCAGTACCCCAGAACACGAAATCTTATCCAGAGCTAGTACAGATGATAATATAAGTATGGAATTACAAGATAGCCACCAAGAAGAATATTAATTGGAAGGTGAACATTGTGTATAGCATAAGTGCTGAACAAGTTGTTGGCAGGGACAGGAAAAAAAAATTATATGGCTGCTTGTAAATAAAACAGAAAGAAACTTCCACATGGGAAAAATATATTAAAAACAAAGATTCCAAGACTTACCAAGCGGGAAAGCACCAGTAGATAGGCACAATAAAAAAACACACAAACGCACACACAAAATTTCAAGCTTTCGCAACCGACGGTTGCTTCGTTAGGAAAGAGGGAAGGAGAAGGAAAGATGAAAGGATGTGGGTTTTTCCTTCTCCTTCCCTCTTTCCTGACGAAGCAACCGCTGGTTGCGAAAGCTCGAAATTTTGTGTGTGTGTTTGTGTGTTTTTTTATTGTGCCTATCTACCGGCAGTTTCCCACTTGATAAGTCTTGGAATCTTTGTTTTAAATATATATGGTTTTTGTCATATTTGGTCTTCTTTTTGCTAAATGTTATGTTTTTTGCCAAATTTGTGTTATTTTTGGCCAAATTTTGTGTTAATTTTTTTGCCAAATTTGGTGTTATTTTGTGCTAAATATGGTGTTGTTTTCACTTGCAATTTTGAATGACATCTTATTTTTTAAGTACTGTGTATACTTCCTTTTTGTTTTAGTTTATTGGTTTACAGGTTTATATTGAAAACTGTAGACTGGAATACTGTCCTTCAAATTCGTACAGAAACCAGATGGCAGTTATAACAGTTGAGGTGCACAAAAGGGAAGCAGTGGTTGAGAAGGGAGTGAGAGAGGGTTTGGCCTACCCCGATGTTGTTGAATCTGTACGTTTAGCAAGCAGTGAAGGAAACAAAATAAAAATTTGGAATAGGAATTAAAATCCATTGAGAAGAAATAAACACTTTGAGGTTTGCCAGTAGCATTGTAATTCTATCAGAGACAACACAGGACTTGGAAGAGCAATTGAACGGGACGGACAGTGTCTTGAAAGAAGGATGTAAGATGAACATGAACAAAAGCAAAACAAGGGTAATGGAATGTAATTGAATTAAATCAGGTGATGCTGAGGGACTTGGGGTAGGAAATGAGACACTTAAAGTAGTAGATGAGTGAGTTTTGCTATTTGGGCAGCAAACTAACTGATGATGGTCGAAGTAGAGGTGACATAAAATGAAGACCACAAAAAATACATTGAAAACAGAAATATACCTGTGTTAATTACATTATATTTATTTACATCACTATCATGGTTTTTTTTCAGTATTGAGGAAAATATAAGGGATTTAGGTTAAACGTTTTAAACCTGATCAGTTAAAGGAAAAATAAAAAAAGAAACAAAACTCTGCCACTGTGCACTCAAAAGTTTTCAAAAGATAGCATTGTCATAACTTATAAGTTGAGGCATTGTGCCACCAATCCACAAACACCTCACTATATAAAAACAAAGATGATGTAACTTACCAAACGAAAGCGTTGGAATGTTGATAGAGACACAAACACACACACAAAATTCAAGCTTTCGCAACCCAAGGTTGCTTCATCAGGAAAGAGGGAAGGAGAGGGAAAGACGAAAGGATGTGGGTTTTAAGGAAGAGGGTAAGGAGTCATTCCAATCCCGGGTGTGGAAAGACACCTTAGGGGGAAAAAAGGACAGGTATACACTCGTTCACACACACACACACACACACACACACACACAAACATATCCATCGGCACATACACAGACACAAGCAGACAATGTCTGCTTGTGTCTGTGTATGTGCGGACGGATATGTGTGTGTGTGTGTGCGCCAGTGTATACCTGTCCCTTTTTCCCCTTAGGGTAAGTCTTTCCACTCCCGGGATTGGAATGACTCCTTACCCTCTCCCTTAAAACCCACATCCTTTCGTCTTTCCCTCTCCTTTCCTTTTTCCTGATGAAGCAGCCGTGGTTTGCGAGAGCTTGAATGTTGTGTCTGTGTGTGTGTGTGTGTGTGTGTGTGTGTGTGTGTGTGTGTTTTTGTTAGAGTCTCTATCAACATACCAATGCCTTCATTTAGTAAGTTACATCAGATTTGTTTTCCCACGTGGAAAGTTTCCCTCTGCTGTGACTTACCAAACGGGAAAGTGCTGGTAGATAGACACAATAAAAAACACACAAACACACACACACACACAAAGTGCCGGTAGATAGACCCAATAAAAAACACACACACAAATTTGTGTGTTTTTTATTGTGTCTGTCTACCATCACTTTCCCGTTTGGTAAGTCACAGCATATTTTTTAATACATTTTCCCATGTGGAATGTTTCTTGTTGATAGATACAATAACAAATACAAACACACACACAAATTTCAAGCTTTTGCAACTCACGGTTGCTTCATCAGGAAAGAGGGAAGGAGAGGGAAAGACGAAAGGATGTGGGTTTTAAGGGAGAGGGTAAGGAGTCATGCCAATCCCGGTAGCGGAAAGACTTACCTTGGGGGGAAAAAGGGACAGGCACACACACACACACACACACACACACACACACACACACACACGTGTGGATGGATATGTGTCTGTGTGTGCGAGTGTATGCCTGTCCCTTTTTCCCCACAAGGTAAGTCTTTCCACTCCCAGGATTGGAATGACTCCTTACCCTCTCCTTTAAAACCCACATCCTTTCGTCTTTCCCTCTCCTTCCCTCTTTCCTGATGAAGCAATCGTGGGTTGCGAAAGCTTGAAATTTGTGTGTGTATTTGTGTTTGCTATTGTCTGTATCAACGTACCAACGCTTTCGTTTGATAAGTTACAGAATCTTTGTGTTTAGATATATTTTTCCCCACGTGGAATGAAGACTTAAGCCACTATCTAGGCATGACAAAATTTTACCTGTGACATCTGCCCAGTGCCACCACAGTGCTTATGTATTGAGCAAATGTTGTTTAGTTTCCACAGAGGCATTAACAAGCATGGTTGCCTCACTAGGAACTTAGTTTGTTATAAATACATGAAAGTAATATGTCTTTTTTTATTAAGTAGTACCCTGTATTATTTTATTTGATAATTCACGTCTTCACCTCAAGACCTGTTGAAAAACATATCCCAGTGTACCATACATGTAAACATGACATTACTAAAAACATACACAAAATTTACTTTGGCTCTCGTGTGCTGCACACAGTGCAGGTATCTGGGATAACATAACTCATCCACACTCTGTCATTATCAGTAAACAAATGAAAACACATGTAGAGTGCATTTCCGTCATTCAGTCAATCATCTGCAGTTGAAGATTTGTGTGAGTACACCAACATACAGAAAGTAGAAATGATACTCATTTGAAGTGGTCAACATAAATTGGACTGAAGGTCATTGAGCATTTTCCTTGTGTTTCCAAGAGAACGACTTATGTTGCCCCGTACCTGCACTGTGTGGCAGTACGAGAGAGCCAGAGTCAGTTTTGTGTTATGTTTTCAGTCCTCTCTAGTTTTCTGTGAATGGTACATTGTGATACGACATTATTATGAAACAGATCATGTGGAGGAAATGTTGAGTCATGGACAGGTACAACAAAAAGCTACTATATGTTTGAGCTCACACACATGACTACTGTTCTGGCCACTGAGTCTGGCCTTAGTGGCCGGTCATGTGTGTGAGTTGTGCTTGTATGAATGTGCATGCATTTTGTACTTCAGAAGAAGGCCTTTTGGGCGAAAACTCATATTTATAGCAGGCTTTTTGTTGTGCTTGTATACGACTCAACATCTCCTCAGTTTTGTGAACAGTAGTCTATCCTTTTCATATTGTCATTATTCCACCCTGGATTTTCCTTTGTGCACTGTGGTACATTTTTGAACAGTTCTTGAGTAGAAGGAGAGGATTACTAAATAAAAAATTATAGGTTGGTATAAAAAGAAAGGAAAATAAGCTATTCATATCTTTGTAATGAACAAAGTTGTAAGAAAGGGAGTCTTGCTAGTTAATGACCCCCTGACATTTGAACAACATTTGCTTGATAGATTTGTTATTTTACTTCTGTTTGGGGAGGGAGGGGGGGGGGGGGGCAACCAGAATATTTGAACACTAAAGACAAATTGACTTCAACACACAACTGATATTTGACTGTGTCTAGACTACCTGACAGATGCTTTTTAACTAAATTATGAATGGGTTTATATCCTTTAGGAATATCTAATGGCTGAGATCTACAATTTCTCATGTACATAACAGACTATTTGTTCATCATTATTATGCTACGCTTCAAGCATGAACCTTGAGCTGTTACCCCAGACTTGAAATTGATTTCGGCCATGAGAATTGTTACTCTAGTTTAAAAGCACAACCCAGGTGTGTTCCCGTGTTTCATTTACTTCAGCCTGAATTATTTGTCCCTTCATATTCATCAAAAACTTGATGGTTTCATCACAGTTCCATTTCTCACATTAATGAAGCAATTTAAAATGAAAAAGAAGTAACAGTTTTATTCTGTGATGTTACATTTCTCGATAATTTTGTGGAATAAATAAATAAAAGATCACATTGTGGAGAGATCTGTAATGCAGTGTATCAGTTAAGCTGCATATTTTCGTAGGATGTTAAGTGTAAATACAAAATCCACCAAATATTGCACTGTTAATTCATAAGCACATAAATCAGTGTGGGTCCTACGCTGTTTGCTTACATCAGCCAGTCACAGCACAGGATATGCGATTTCAGCCAATATGTTTCTGGTGGGAAAATCGAACATTTCAACATTTATTTTATATTTTGTGTGTGACTTTTGTTGACTGCATTATCTGTAACTTATCCCAAGATCCAGGTTATGTTATGAGTTGATAAAACCAATGAACTTGATTCTATAAGAGGCTATCGTACTACTCATGCAACGTAATTTAAATTCTTTGGAGTATAGTTATGTGAAGTCACTGATATTTGCGTACTGCTGAGTATCCTGTTCTGTGATTGGCTGCTGGGAGCAAACAAACATATTTGCAAGGCTAATGTGATGTATTTGAGGGTTTCATATTTATTCTTTTATCCTATGAAGTTTAATTAAGGTACCGCATTGAAGACATCTCAAAAACACCTCATAGATTGTGCAAAATTACTGTAAAATGTGAGGGAGGTGGCTGCAATTGGTACAGAAATAGCATTTGTTTTAAATAGGTATTTTCGTTTGATGTCATATCTAGGGCCATAGTTCTTTACACAGGACATTACATGCCATTTTAAGATCATACTTGAACCACAGCCTTGAGGGAAAAGTCCAAATGCAAATTTAGCTTCAATAACTGCCATTTAACAATATTAGTAAACTACTGCTTTCAAACGTATTACATTATTACTATGAAATATAAAATATGATAAAAGTTACATTACATAGCTGAACGCTTTCTGTGTGTAGTTAAAATGAAGAATGAACTGACAATGGAATGGTCCAATCCGACAACTTGAAACCTGTCCTGAAATTTTCCACGCAGGAAGAATTCCCCAAAAGAAACGAACTGTCAGAATTTTAGCTGCTAAGGTGCACTGCATGAATTTAAAAAGAAAAGTTAAAGTTATTTATTTTTCTGCATCAAGAACCACTTATAACAGCAGTTTGTACAGCCCTTTCTGCCTTGCTCACAAGCAACGAATAAGCAGATGTAGCCATGGCAAAAGAACATAGCGCTGTATAGCAAGCAGACTAAAGTGCACACATGCAAATTTTAAGCAGTTAAACTATACCAAAAATGTCTGCAGTCATTAATTTTTTGAACAACTTGCAGTTCATATCAACAGCTAAATTTTTGCATATGTAATTGTTACACAAGTGAGTACCAGAGGAAAGAAAACAAAGTGAATTTATGATATTACATTACAGATGACTTCCATCAGTTGGGACTTAAAAACTTTATTGACGTTAAATATTTTATAATAATTCAAGTTGTGCCATTGTTAAAATTTTCAATAATGTATGTTTTACCAATGAAACAGCACTTTGTTTATTCCCTGTAGTCATTACAAAAATGCGAAGTGTTACTACATGCAGAAGACAAACATTTTCCGTACAGCAGGCACATCAGTTAACTAAAAAATAAATGCATTCAATTATTTCACAGTCATTACTAGTTGTATTTAGACAGAAATGGAATGGGATAAGAAATGGTCATGGGTGTTGTTCTGCTATTGTGCTGCGTAACATTTTCCTTACATCAGGCGCAACTGTTAACAGAAAAATCAATGCACTCAGGTACTTCTGAGTCATTACTTGTTTTATTTAGACAGAACTGGAATGGTCATGAGCATTCTGCATGCCAGGCATACTTAATCAAGTTCATAAAATGTACTGATGCAAACTGACAATGCAGAAATAATTTGAAGTTTAAGAATACAGTTTAGCTGGTAAACTTGAAATGCAATGACAAAGAGCTATTGGAAATTATTTTGTTTGACAACTTTCTGAAAATTGCTTTACACTGCTGAAATATTTTTTTTATTGAGAGGCTTTTCAAACTATTAGCCCTGGGTGGAAACAGTCGAACAACAGCACTGATTTATTTTCTGCAAATAGTGGTAATACATATCACATGTAACACTGAAAATTATTCTCTCCTATTTTTCCAGGTTTCGCTATGTCGATTACAATATTTTTGCAATTGAATAGCCTTGTGTTAATTTTGGTCCTAACTTGGCTTGATGTTTCTGAAGACAGGCATAAACCACTCATGCATGCAGTGCTCTATACACATGTCGGCATTCATCGAATGCACAAGTGACTCTCTCATCACTCGAAACGATAAAGTGCGGATTGCATACAGCTCTTGCACAAAACCTGACTAATTGGCTTTGTACAAAACATTTTAGAGGATAACAAGAAGCTTCGCCTTCATGTCAACTACAAATTTATTTTTACTATTACACTTTAATGACAGCTCCTATACACATTTGCTTGAGGTAAACTTCATAATTTTGCTACATCCTTTTCTGTATAATTCCACGAGTATGTTTAACCATGTCAAAGAATGCTGTTTATCTCACTTGCAATAAAGAGTCCCAGTTTTGGAGACCTCCCTCAGTAAACGTGCATTGACTGTCACAAGCAGTTCTAAATCTTTTGAATGGTTTTTCTTTCCTGCTTTTGTGAGCTGCATTTTGGCACATATTTTGTTCTTTGTGTAAATCTTTATTCCATTTCACAGTTCATATTCTGATTTTAAGAAACAAAACTGGCCTTTCGCACAGCTTAAGTTTAAGCATTTTTCCCTCCTTTGGTTAACCAAAAAATCCACTGCTTTTTCTGTGTCACTGAAAGCTATTACTGTACATGTTATCTTCGGGCTTGGAATGTACACTCTTTTTGTTCTCTATTTTAGCTAGCAGGACAATTGAGTTTGGACCACAATTCATGGAATCGTCTGAGTTATTTCCTGTTCCTTTTAATGTTACCACAATTTCTAATGAAATGTTGACATCTTTTGAATGAGCATCCACAAAATTAACTAATAAGTAATACACATGTAGGTCTTCAGAAGAGGTAGGCGATTTTTATTGCGTACCACATTCTTCACATTTCATCTTTGCAAGGTTGTGGATTCCACATTACTAGGAAACCCTGGAGCCTGCACGAAGACAGTGCTGTTAGAAAGCATATATGACAAAATCACAAAGAAAATTAATTCAGCTTTATCTCCATTTTGCGTTAGGGCACATTTGTATTACTATTACAAAATGCTAGTTGTAGCATAATTAGTAGAGGAGAAATTTTTGCTGTTAAACAGTTTACATGTTTCCAGTCATCGGCATACAGTATGATGAAATTTTGACACATTTCCAGTAGGTATGAGATATGATTAGATTTAGCAATACTGCAAAGGCTGGTGCTAATTATTATTGATGTTGAATGAATTGCAGATTCAAGCAAATGGAAACTGTGATCAATTCTGTCAGATAAACTATCAGCAGAAACTGAAATTCACTATGATCGCATTGTGCCATATTATCTGTTTAACAGTGTGCTGTCTACCGAGGATATGTGCCTGCCATGCTGTGCATGCGCTGTCTGGTACAGCTTTGGCAGGGTTATATATATATACAAAAAATTTCAGGGCACGTTTTGACACAATTCACTGGACAGTTACTTTGTGTGTCACACACATGTAAAATACCTGTGATGTTATTTTTAGCCAAACCTTAACTCTGATTATCACTTTTATTTGTGAAGGTAATAATATATTCTGCATAAAAACAAAGCCCCATTTTGTTGGAGAAGTGAGAATGGATCCTGCATATGAAAATGCCGTGCTTTCACATAGTTACGCAGGTAATAGAAGTCTGAAAACAAAAACAGAGTTACAGTTATCAAAGTGTATTGGTAGTACCACAGTGTGATTTTGTGATCAATCATATTTGATACTGTTGATTACATGTGTGCATAGATCAGTTGATAATGTATTAGCAAAGTTTTGCACATTAATACCATGATAGAGCTTTAGGACACTCATTTCGTTACTTCACAAGAGTTGGATGTTATGAACTGTACATTTTCTGTGTATTTTGGAGACCACGTGGTACGATAATGACATGTTGGAAGCTGTGAATGCCAAAGTCTAATCACGCAGTGAGAGTGGTTGTGCTAGCATGCTATACAGTATTGATCCTTAACTGAATAAAGTCATGGCTAAAGTCATGGTCTAGTGCGTGTATGGGGGGGCTGCTTTCATAATGTGGAGGTACTCCTATGACCCTTGTATGGATCTGCAAGTATGATTCTATTAGGTTGGGGCATAAGATCCTAGCATTTTTGTTTTGCATCTTAATATTCCGGTTGTTATAGGTTTATTTATCAGTTATTGTTCTTTATTTGTAGGTATTCAAAAACAGTCAAAAGTTGCACTTTATATTTTTTATTATGACTGGTTTTGCTCTTCAAATGAATAAGAGCATCATCAGAATGAACAGTTTAAAGTTGGCTGACAGCATTAAAGATTGCATTTACAGTTGGCTAACAGTTCTAAAGATTAATTTGGCTGCACTGTAGCACCTAGACTGTATATTCCGATGATGATCTTGTTCATTTGAAGAGCAAAACCAGTCATAATGAAAAATACAAAGTGCAATATGTGGCTGTTTTCGAAAACTTATATTAACAGCCACTCCCCTGCAGACAATCCCTGCTCTGTTTTATTTGTAGTTCGCTGTTGCTTTTTGAGTTCACATATTATCATTTTGTCATTTTGAGGTAGTGAGTAGGGCTGTGGACACTAGGAAACGGGAGTGCCAAGTTGATAAATTAAAGAATTTCTGGCATATTTTTCTGTTTGAGTGCAATAGAGGGCTGACAGCAGCAGCGACACCAGAAACATTTGTGCCACATTTGGGGATAATGCTATAAGACAGACCACAGCAAGAAAATGGTTTGATGAAGATCGTTTAAACAAATTGATCCATTATGATCCACGTCATTGTACTCAAAAAATAAGCAAATGTGATGAACCGTGATCATTTCACCAATATGCTACATTTGCAGTCAAGAGGTAGGTTCCGAAACCAAGTATATAGTTATCACATGCACTAAGCCAAAAATCAGCTGGTGGCCTTATGTGCATATCTGCTTGCTCATCATCAGTGGCTTGTGAACGACACCGACCATTCCTATACTGTATCATTACTGGTGATGATAAATGGTGTCCTTATGCTAACATAAGGAAAAAAAGGAATGATTGAGCCCAAATGAAGCAGCAATTCCCTGTAAAAAGAAATGTGCATGTCCACAAAAGATAATATTATGCATCTGGTGGAACAGTGACAGTGTAGTATACTATGAATTGTTTCCTTGAGGCGTAACCATCATAGCTGGCATCTTTTGTCCAAGTTGTCTTGCATATGCAATCCAAGAACAATGACCGGATAGACTGCACGAAATGATGCTACTCCATGATAATGCCTGCTTGCATTCTGCTAGACTGACAAAAAGCCCATGACAGCAGGCGAGTTGAGAAGTCATTCCACACTCACTTTATTCACTTGGTCTTGCACCCTCGTATTTTCACCTTTTCCATTCTCTGTCAAACAATTTTCAAGGAACTTCCTTTCCAGATGAAAATGCAGTCAGAACATGGCTCGTTGACTTCTTCGCCTCAAAACCAAGTGATTTATACAATCATGGAATCAGAAAGTTGCCCCAGTGTTGGCAGACTGTTGTAAATAGTGAATTATTGATGATCAAAAACTCTGTTATGTGTATCTTTCGTGTTTATTAAACTTGTGGAGAAATGCTACGAACTTATGCATCAGCTTTATATATCCTGCTGGTGTGAACCTTCAGTAGATCAATACTAGCAACTTCATTGTGTTTTTCCACTTCTCTAGTGCATCATCTTCATTAGAAAATAAAAACCACCATGAACTTTTGTAATGTAAACTTTTCAACATATGCCGTTTGCTGTTTTCTCATTTCTACTTCTTCAGAGTGGTTTTTTGTGCATATGGCAATCGAAGATGTCAGTACTTTTTGATATGCATGTGATCGAATAGTGATCCCATAGAGTAGTCTAAGCTTGGATTAGCTGCATTGTGGCGTGGAAAGCAAGTATTAGTTGAGCATGAAACTGCTCGAAGCTGAAGGTATTCTATAAACATATATCAATGAAGTATAAAGGATAATTGTGACATATTGTGGATGCCAAAAATCAGTTCATCAGGAACTTTGTGAATGGTGCTAAAGAAAGTAGCCACCATTAGGCAGTCTCTCTTCTGAATCATCTTATTTAAATGTAACTACCCCTGTATCTTTTTAGAAAAATTTCTTCTCCGAGGCAAGTCGTGATGCAGTACTTTCGTCATCATCACCAGAAACTCCACTTGAAGAGGTACCAATTATTCCTGGTCTTTCTTCTGGAAACAGGGAAGATGAGGTATGGGAAGCTGCTTCAGAATTTTTGTGTCTAAAATAACATAAAATAAAATAAAAAAATAAATCGTTAGTCTTTCGCAATAGTGATACTATTCACATTATTGGTTGATCTTCTTTGCATGCTTATCTTAATTCCTTCCTTATCTTTCTTCCTTTACTTTTTTAAGTGAATAGGATTTTTTTGTGTCATGCAATTGATACATTTGTTTTTAAGATACATTTTTATTTATTTTTGAAGCACTCCCATCGTTCATTTGTTGATGAGTCTTATGACCAAAATACTGTTCTACCCAGCATATTTAATTGTTATTATATGTGGAAATACGACCTTGAGAAAAGGCAAAGAGTGTCCTTGTTCAGTTGGTGGTGGAGTGTTCAATTGTTGTTCTTTTTATGAGGTTTTGTCACATTATTTTGTTGCTGTATCATGCATATAATATGACTCGGCATTGGTGTTTATACATTTTTCTTTTATATGTTGTGTTAAATGATGTAATTTGTTGTTTCCGCAGCATCTCTTTGTTGTTGCCTTTTCTATCTGTAATTTATTTTTCTCATGTCTTTTAATTTTGCTTTTCCACACATGTTGCTTTATTATGTCAAGCCCACTTGTTGACAGTACCTATTACAGCATTACGTCATGATTTAGGTTAAAAATGATTAAAGCCTCATTTTTCTGCTGTGTTCCATATTACAGCTTGCTTTGCCATAATACTGGTGTTTGAGTTTTGTACCACAAGATTTAATTTTTAGCATTTTACTTGTACACAGACAACAGTGAATACCTCGAATAACTGATAAAAGGTGGAGGAAGTGTGAGAAAAAGTGTCAGAGACTTTTGTAAATGTATGTAGTGAGGACTTCTTACCTTTTTCATTTCTGCTATTTAGAAAATGGTGTAGCCCATAGATCATAAATTTTAAATTTTAAGAGCCAAGTCTGAATTGCAATCCACCTATTCTGATGTAAGATTTTCACTGTATCTTGAAATCACTCTGTGCAAATGTTCTTTGTATGATGGCACAAATAAAGTCTTCCTCCACGCGTCCCAAATTGAGGTATTGCATCATCTCTAACAACACTGCTGTTTATGGAAATTTTTTTCTTATTACCATCTCTTTTCTGTGATCTGTAGACTGACTCTTTAATTATTAAAATGGATGGGGTATGCTGCAATTCTTAGAATAATTAGGCCCATGTATTAATTTCATTATTAAGAGTTTTCTCTGTTATTCATTGCAAATAGAAGAAACTATCAGTTTACTGGGGTAAAAAGTCCTATTCAAAGTCAGAATTCTGAAATCAGTATCCCTTGTTTTCCATTCTCAGTATTTGTATTAGCCAGTAGCTAAGCCTTTTTTTTAAATTAACTAATTAAAATGTCGATATTAAGTTTGTTTTGTGTTATCAGTCCTTACATTTAACTTAACTTTCTCTGAAGATGAAACACTGTTCTAACTTTTTTGGTTTATTTCTAGGAAAAATCACTTAAGAATGAGGAAAACTCCTTAGTAAGTATTCCAGCCTGATTTTAACAGTTATTCTTGTTCAAGTAAATAGTGACAAACACTTTCAGAGTAAATAAAAAACAGTATGATACCAAAATAAATTTAAATGTGAGGCTGTGTATAACACCAATGGAAATTTCTCAGTGGAATAATCCATTTATATTATAAAAATGGATGTGTGTATGTGCGCATTTATCTGTGTACGTGTGTGTTCCCACATCGCCTCCAAAATCACTGGGGTGATCTCAGCCAAACTTAGTGTGCATATACCTTACTGGAAGGTGACATTCATTGTGAGGTTAAGAACTGCTTACCTATGAAAGACATGAGGTTGGAGGTGGAGGTGTAAAAGCCGTTGCGTCCACAACTCATGAATTCCCAAACTTTATTGATCCAGTATTAGAGAATGAAAGCACTCAGCGACATGCAACAAACTTTAGACGTAATTTCAAACCTTTATAACTATGTTTCCCACTGACAACCCATAGAAAATGATGAAAGGAAAAATGTTGTATCACTTACTACTTTTCCGCTGTTCATGCAGTAAAAGCACTACTTCTTTACTACTAACTGTATTTGCAACACCTTTTACAGACAGTCTGCACATATACCACTGAATGTAAATGCAAAATTATGTCATTTTATGACAAATAGTCCAGGAGAGATGACTATCCACATAAGCTGCTGAATGAATGTACGTACAAAATTATATTGTTGTATGAAACATAGTTCAGGCTATATGTTCCTAGTTCAGGAGTAATGTCTTTATAAGCACTAAGTACAAGGCCAGACACTACATGGTATTGGCATCAGTGCACAGCTATAAATAAATACCTGGACATGCTGGGTTTCTCAACTAGTATGTAACAAAAGAAAAGAAAAGAAAAGGCACCCACTCACCTACAGCTAATTGATGTGTGATGCATAGAAGCTGTCACAGAATACGGTATTTATAATAGCTTTCGAGCTTTTGGTTTTTCCCTAGCAAGAGTACACACACCAACATTCACACACACAACCACATAGAGGCTAACATTTCTTACCTACACTGTGTCTGAAAAAGAAAGTAGTGATTATGTGCAGTGTGAAAAGTAGTTTATAAAGAAATACTAGGGCTCTTTTGATCAGTACTGTGTATTTTTAATTGAAATTACACCAGGAAAGTTCATAGCTACCTTCTACATGTTGATTGATATTACAAGTACCACTTTGATTGGTGCATTGTGTGATATCAAGTTACATTCAATCCTTTTATTGTTACTTTTTTATTTGCTGTCCCGGACCACATAATTTTGATTGATTACTTTAATATTTTATTATAAAATAAGACAGCATTTTTCAGCTCTTTTTTTTCCAAATTTGGTTCTCTTACTATTGGAATTGTACACCTTATTAAGAGGTAAAAGTAATGTGCGTTCTGTAAAATGGTAATTTAGAAGATAGCTTCATTCATAATTAGTGACCTAATTATAAGTTCCATGGAGAGGAGAACAACTGGACAATGAGATCCAGCATCCAAATCCTGAAATACTCCTAAACCATCATGATATGAAGTTACTGAAGTTTCTAATTAAACATGTTAAAAGTATATATTAAAATACAAAGTTCACATATCCTTCAGAATGTGAGTTTTGTATTCTTTTTTGTAAATATACGTATTTCAAGATAAAATGGCAGCCACAAAATTTAAATGCGTATTATCAATGTTACACATGACACTTGAGAACAATATAATGAGGAGGAAAGTTGGTACTCAACTTTTAGCGGAGATGTTTAGTCACAGTTAGGCACAACAAAAAGACTTTCATGATTGAAGATTTTGGCCTTAGGCCTTCATCAACAATACACACACACACACACACACACACACACACACACACACACACACTACTCAAGACTTTTACATGACACTTTAGGTCCCTCATGTTAATAATGACAGGTACCATAAAGTGGGGTCCCATAACAAATGTAAATGAACATTAATTAATTTTTGATTCATCCACATCTAATTGCCAGCCTAATACAACAATAATTATGGAGTCACATGTGTTAAATTAATGAACATGTGAATCCATAATTACATAGAGGACAAGGTGATTCATAAGTAGTGTTTTACTATTTATCTACATCTCATCACAAGTAACTGCACACAGTAAACACGGCCTTTTGGCTGACAAGAGGGCCATGATGATACTTGCTCCTATGCTACATGCCTTGTGTGTTCTGATTTGTCTTTCTGAAAAGCTGAGTCGGTATCCTCGTGTAATAAAGATACTGAACTCAGGAAAATGTAAAGAGTTCAGGATTTTTCATCACAAATTTTGAGTGTACAGAATTTTAGTAATGCGATCCAAGATAGGAGGAAGGGCAGCATCAGTTGTAAATTGTTAATTTGTTATTGCAGATCAACTTCAGCTACTGTGTTGCTATCTTCAGCACAGTTATAACCATGTCATGACGACTCATCATAAATATAATAGCATATTGTGCCAGTTGATGTTATAGATACCAAACATCAGTTAAACTCAGTTTCATTGATGTTTGTCATTTGCAATGTCAAGTGGTACCATGTGCTATTATACAGGATGACTCAGAATTAATTTTATAGATTTTATGTGTCAAAATAAAATATAAGTTGAAGTCTATCAGCAAAATCTTTATTTATTTTTGAAATATATAGTTTAGGAATTTGCTTCTTAAAAATAATGTCATTTAAATACAATCCAGCACTCCTACAGCACTCATTTAAACAACGAACAAAATTTTACATGACAACTCGCCATGGACTGGCTACCACTTCTCTATAGATATTCTCTTCCAGTTGCTCCAGAGATGTCAGATTTTTGACCTACACTTGAGATTTGACATACCCCTGTTAAAAAAATTCCATGGGGCTCAAGCCTGGATTGTATGGTGTGGGAGCCAGTATATGTCACCCCTCCTGGAGATCAATTTGGTGGGGGAAATTTTGAAAACTCGCAGTACTGGTGCATTGAATGTGTCTGCAGTGGCTCTGTCTTGCTGAAACCGTGTTCTTTGGTTACAACCAGGAAAATTTTGCAATTCAGGCACCAAAAAGTCATTTAACATCATCACATAACATTCCAAATTAACTGTAACTGCACTACTATTCTTATCCTCGAAAAAATATGGGCCAATTATTACTCAGGCTGATGTTACAGCCCATACAGTAACTTCTGTTTAGGATTTGTTCCACTCCATTAGTAGCAATTTTGCTTATTGCTGTGACCATTCAGGTGAAAATGAGTGTTGTCAGAAAACAGAACAATGTTAAATGAAGGGCACTCAGTCACACCATTAATGAACTAGCCTATTCTGGGCATCCTAGGGCTTTAATTCTTGCACCAATTGGATTTTGTAAGGATTCAGTTTTAGGTCTTTTTGCAGAATTCAATGCAGTGATGACCTATACTCATTTAAAGAACTTGCAGGCTTACAAATGGAGACGTTAGGCTCGTCATGAACAGACCGATTTACATTCTCCATGGATTTGCCGATTCTTGATGACCTTGGTTGGCTGTGTTTCAGTTTGGCCACTGTTGAACCAGTCTCCTTAAATGTTTTGAACCATTTCCAGTTAAGGAGAAGTTAGCATAATTTGCATTATGCAATCCACAATCACTGTAAAATTTCCTCCGTGCTACAGTTGTTGAATCACCATTTTGGTAAGATTCTCACTCACAGAACAAAAATTCCATGCCCGAGAAATTCTCCATATAAACTGAATTCCTAAAAGTCAAGCAGGTGTTGAATGTACCTCCGCCCCACCCTCCTCCCCACTCTCCTCTGATTTGTTGTGCATATGCAGAGAGCTCTTCAAATATAAACTTGTTTGAGATGACTTGTATTTACAATGAGTCATCATGATTTGGATATAATTGAGCTGAACATAGCTACACAATAGCTGAAATCGATCCGCAATAAACAGATCAAAAATTTACGACTGATATTGCCCTCCCTCCTACCTAGGATATCCTTAATATGGCCATGGAGCACACTGTTCCTGATGGAAATAAACCTGGTTTTACTAGTATGATTCAGTCTGAAAGTATATTTTATAATGAAAGAGATTTTTTTTCTCTTTTAATTTTTACAAACTTACGCTTTCTTACCAACCTCTTTTCTGTGTTATTTAAGTAATCCTTTTCTGTTCAGTACATATTATTTAAGATGTTTGTTTTAACTCTCTTTTTAAACATGTTGGTTTTAATATATTTTATGTCTGTGGCCAGTTTATTGTTGAGCTTGAGTCTGTGCTAGTTTTTTGTTTAATTTTTCTCAGTAAATATAACTCAAGTTTGGTTCTTGTTTCTCAATCATTGGCTGTTGCTGTTAGTTCAGTAATTACTAGCTTTTTCCCTAATGTACGTAATGGGTTGGTAGATATGCTTTGATTGTGCAGTCACAATCCCCAACTCTTTAAAAATATTTGTACTTTGAGGCCAGTTAGTGTTCTTAGTTATTATTCATGTGATGCATTTATGTATTTCAAGTCTTGTGGGAGTTTATTTGCACTTGAGCCCAAAAAAAATATACCATAGGTAAGGACTGAGTACACATAAGAATAGTATATAACTAAGAGACATTTGCTGTTTTACACTGATGACAGGACTCTAAGGTCATAACAAGCTAATGACATTCATTTTGCTGGCATCTTTGTGTACTTATATATTCATCCATAAAAAATTTGGGTTCACCACACATTCTATGGAATTACCACAACATTTAGTATGTGTTTGCAATAACTCAAGACTTTTGACAGTTCCGTGCAGAACGAGTGGAGGGGTGCAGTGTTGTCTGTACATGCTAGGAGTGCCCCGCATATTTTTGCCACATAGTCGTTAATTGGCCTTCAGTGAAGAAGTGTTAAGTAACTAAAAATTATACCAAAGATGCTACCTACACCCATGAATAATTTATGGTGTAAGAAGCTTGTGTCCAAGAGAAGAATCAAATTATCACAATAGCTACTTTCATCTGCATTTCCACCTCACTAAAACATTTAATGAATTGTTGCCACCATGGCCCATATAAGTTCTGTCAGATCAAAATTGGCATGGCATGGAAGAATCCTGAATACATTACACCGTTTCACTATAGTCAGTTCCCCAGCCTGATAGCATGGGGGTTTTTGGCTTGTATAGCTTTATAAGTTTGATGAAGTTGACCTTTCCATGCTAGGTTCAGGTTTCTCTGATGATGCGTACCCAAAACAAATTATCCACTTTCTTCCATTGCCCATTGCCAAAGCTTTTTGTCAACACAGTGGAATGTGATAGTGCAGTGTCCATTACTATTGTTTAATTTGGGAGAATATTTTGTAAAATAAAATTAGAAATCCATTCTATGGAAACACTGTCATTCTTTTCCTCATCATGGTCCCCTTGCTTTCTGGAATAAAACAGCAATAAACAGTTTGAACTGAAGCCATGATATGAGGCATGTGAAGGTTGATTGCGTAGCCATTGTTTCCTGTCGGTGCTTTCATTGTTCCTTTGGCTGTTTGATCCACTCAGACATTTGTGAACCTTTGACATGCATTAATCTATGTGTCATCCAGCCACACAATGTGTTCAAACAAAATGCTCTTCACAGAATTCAGATCTGGTTTATCCATGCCATGCTCTCACTTCTCTTGGTGATAAATTTTCGATATAAAAACTTTTTGTGATCAAAACCTAGCTTATGAAGACATTTTGCAGAGATAACTTACTTCTGATAAATAGCTCCTCTTCATTGGGGCTAAAAAGAAGTGTGTTTAATGTAAGGTACTCCTTGCATTGATAACAGCCATACACGTATGTATATTGCATCCTGCTACAGTGCAACTGTCTTGTTCCCAAATCCGTTGTGGATTTTTTTTTTTTTTTTTTTTTTTTTTTTTTTTTTTTTTTTTTTTTTTTTGCCGCTGTATCCATGGGAGAATGACTTTGTGATGCCTCATCAACTTCATTTTCCCTTCTGTCCTTTCGGTTGTCAAAACCACTGATCCAAGAATGTTAAGTGCAACAGCTTTTCTGCCCACTCGTCTTGAAGCATCTAAAATCAGACCCCCACTATTTGCTATCATATTGAAAGTACTCACACACAAAGCAGCCAAATCTGTGCCCTTGTCTGTGTATTTGAATTCTGCTTCCAACCATCAATACTTTTGAAGCCAGTGAAAGTGTTCTTGGATAACTTCTTTTATGGCAAACCTCATATTGGGACATCTCATACTGTTACTAACAAAATGGTAATCCTAAAATATTTGATTCACAATAACAGCAGACAAACACACTCCATTGCTTTGATTACACTTTGTGAGGTTGCTCTTCGTTGTTCAATTTACTGATGATTACTCCTTTTCGTGGCTGTGATGGATTCTTTCAGTATTATTATTGTCTGAGAATCATTTAGGTGCAGTTAATTAAGCACAGTGGATTGAGATGTCACTATTAGTTTATTATATTCTCTGTCAAAAGGTATTACTGAATTATGGTGACAAAATAACCATCCAATTTCAGTTTCATTAATGCTTCAATCTTGGATGATATTCTCTACTTGAGAATCACTGTGCAGTATTCTGCTGACATGTAACTGTAAAATTCAGTACACTGCTTTCTGCTTTCTTTCAAATTCTTCCTCTGACTGAGTGTTTGGTGCTGACCAGATTTATTGACTCCACTTTAACATCTGCCACGCTGTAGTATGCTCAGAAATGAGCAATCGTAAACTTCATTGAGTTCAGATATCCGTAACTGCATGTTTTCGCTCCTCACAGATATTGTATTTATTTTTTCTCTTACCTATCGAGATGCAGCTGTGGTGACCTCACAGCTTCACTGCTAGAGCTGAGGAAATGGACGCAACTGATTTGTGAACCAAATGTTACTGCTTACTAACAGCATGGCAGTAGGGTGGACTATACATGCCGAGCCGGCCGTGGTGTGGGAGTAAAGCTGACTCATCATTGGTGTTGTCTTGTTGTCTGGGCAATGGGTGCCATGGTCTTCCACTAGACAAAGTTGTCAAAAGTCACATTATCAGTTGTTTTCCTGTGCCTAACATTGTCTGGGAAGTTAATGATGTATAGTATGTGAAGAACAATAATGATCCTAAGATACCATGTTAAAAACTCATATAGTAGGGTTGGCATCTTCTGCAACACCTCAGTATGGGACTCCACTGATAAATCCAAATTTTTACACTGAGCATCTGTTATTTTATTAATGGAAGAACATGGACAATGTAGTAATTAGAAAACTTAGGTTAATCACTGTAATGTAAAATTCTGTCTTAATAACTTTGAATGTAATTACTGCAGGTATTTTTTAAACACTTATGGAGCATTAAAAATGCTAAACATTGATGAGTGACATATCAATCCATCATAAGACTACTCTCAGTCAAAATAGTATTACCTATTTCACTGACTTTAGTTAATGGTTTCTTGACATTCTTAATGATTAAAAAAAAAGTTCCTGCAGTTGTAACTGTAAGTTAGAACATCCACATTTTGCGTACAAGAAATTGTTATTTATGTGTGCTAGCCATGGATATTTCTTCTTTTGTCTTTCTAAATAAGCGCATAGCCTTTTTACCCACCTCGGAAGTGAACTTTTTGTACTTTGAAATTAACTATTTTTGTACAAGAAACAACTAGCATCACATGTTGGCTGTTGACAATTGACATCAATTCATAGTTGCAACCTTCAAAAATGAGAAATCCCTTACTCTACAGAATGATCGGCACACATCCTACACTAACATAGTTTGGATTTGATAAATTTGTTTTCTGGACATAATGTACTAGTTTTCTTATTACTGTAACACTATTTTTGTCAGCTGCACACTTGAGCTTCAATAGACACACCAGCAAATAAAAGATATTAAAAGAACACAACAAAATAAATGTGACGATAAAATTAGCAGTCACACATTCCAATTTCATCTTCACCATATTTTGGAAATGGATCCCTAGACATAGCATTTTCAAAAATTATCACAAGAAACAGCCAACACATTCAAGCTGTGCAGCATACAAATATCTTTGGCCACAAAAAGAAAGTTGTATGATAGACTGTCACACTTTGCCAATATGAATCCAGTGAATTCTCCATTCAAGTCAGATGTAAAATCAAATGTACAAGTTTTGCATTTTGTTGTAATACCAGGTGCTTATAATGAAACTGACAGTGTTCCGAGTGCTACAGTATAGGCTGTATACATCACAGGCTGCTGAAACATTAGGTATGTTCATTAATGCTGAAAAAATAATAGTTCCACTTTCTGCCTCCAGGTGAAATATGGTGCTGCAAGCAGTCAGAATGTGGTGTTGGTGCAGAAAAAGGGGACGAATGATGAAACACATGATTATGGTGGTTGTGGCATGGTTAATATAGTATAGTCACAAGTCACAACATGTGTTCAGTATGATCTCCTGACTCAGCAACATTTTGTATCTGTAACATGCCATGAGTGACAGTTGTGGGGAAAGCTAACCAAAGACTGTGTTTTATTGGCAGGACACTTAGTAAATGTAACAGACATATTAGGGAGACTGCCTACACTACACTTGTGCATCCTCTTTTAGAATACTGCTGCACGGTGTGGGATCCTTACCAGGTGGGACTGACCGAGTACATTGAAAAGTTCAAAGAAAGGCAGCATGTTTTGTATTATTGCTAAATACGGGAGAGGGTTCACAGAAATGATACAGGATTTGGGCTGGACATCATTAAAGAAAGGCGTTTTTCATTGTGACGGGACCTCCTCATGAAATTTCAATCACCAACTTTCTCCGCTGAATGCGAAAATATTTTGTTGATACTGACCTACATAGGGAGGAATGATCACCACGATAAAATAAGGGGAATCAGAGCTCGTACAGAAAGATATAGGTGTTCATTCTTTTTGTGCACTGTATAAGATTGGAATAATAGATAATTGCGAAGGAGGTTCATGAACCCTCTTCCAGGAACTTAAATGTGATTTGCAGAGTATCCCTGTAGATGTAGATGTAGATGCATGCTGCAAACATGGTGTAATCAGAGAGATATGCTGTAGCATGCTATCCTTCAGACCAGCAAGAGTCTGGATACATCCCTTACAGACATGATCTTTTAGGTAGCCTCAAAACTAGAAGTCTTATGGATTTAGGATGGGGTATCTGGACGGCCATAAATCTTGAAATTGCTTAGAGATGATAAGGCCATTACCGAAGGTTTCTCAGAGCAAATCTTCCATCTGACAAGCAACATGTTATTTTGCTCCATCTTGCTTGAAAAGAATAGTGTGGATACATTTTTTTTTTTTTTTTTTTTTTTTTTTTTTTTTTTTTTTTTTTTTTTTTCCAAAACTGGATGTTACACAAGGAGGTTCTTATAATATGCAATTATCACTGTACATGTAACAGACCCACAAGGTGTCATCTCCCTGAAGAAAAATGGACCAAGAAGAAGTAGCTGAGTGCTTCATTGTTCCTGCACAAAATGTGGTTGAGTAGATTCCCATATGTGATAGTTCTTTGCATTCACAGCACCATACAGAGAAAAATTTTCCTCAGGTGCCCAAAGAATACTCCATAGCCACATGTCATCCATTTCCATGCATGTAAAAAAATGAATGGCAGTCACAGTGCTGCAGCCTATCTTAGGGCTTTATTTGGCACACATTCTGAGTCTTGTTGGGATAAGAGTGTAAGATGTGCTGCAGAATCTTTTAAACTGTTGACCAGGGGAGTGACAGTTCCTTTGACACAGCATGAACACTGGCTGCAGAATTTTAGGCATGTAGTGCATGGTTGGCTATAGCTACAGCAACTTCAACAACCGCTATGGGAAAGGACCACCCCATTTCTCAGGTGCACCTACTAATCACAGTTCTTCAAGGGTCTTGATCATATCCTGTAGCCCATTTATTGACATGGGGCCTCTTCACAGCTCTTCCTGTTGGCGATATTCGCACACTGCATCGGTACTGTTGCTGCCATTATGATAAAACAACTTTTTCCAGAAGTACATGGTCTATCTTTTCAACAGCTATTGTGTTTTGTATGGAAAACTTCAATCTTATTGACCCTTTACACTGATGGTCACCTCAAAAAAGAAATCACCACACATTGCCAAGTGACAAAACAGCATACTGGCATCAAAACAGGAAACATTTCACATTTTTACTGCTTACAGCACCATATTTTTACCTGGTGACAGAAAGTGGAACTATTGGTTCCCCCCCCCCTCCCCCCCCCTGGAGCATGTTCACTGAGTGCACTGATTAAAAATGACTATATCTAGGACATTTCAGCGTCCTGTAACATATGCAGTCTGCACTACAGCACCTGGAACACCGTCATAATACCTGCAACATATCAGTAGTTGTGTGTTTTACGCTATAGAACATAGCAGTATATTTGTTGAAAGCCAATGAATTTCACATCATCTCTGAGTAGCATTTACACCAGTTGCCCTATATGGCTCTCTCTAGCACAATGCAAGTTATTCCCTTATGTCTTAATGCACATACTGTGCCCTGTCATCCTGTCCCTTCTTTAATTAGTTTTTTCCATGTATTCTTTTCCTTGCCAATTCTGTGGAGGAGTGCCTCATCTCTTGTTGTCCCAGTCTACCTAATTTTCATCATACTCCTGTAACAGCATGTTCCAAATAGTTTTATTCTCTTCTTTTCCGATTCTTGCACAATCCATGATTCACTTCCTTACAATACTGTGCTCCAGATATACATTCTTAGAAATTTCCTCCTCAGTTGTAGCGAGGGCTGCTCTCTACACTTGTACTACTCAACTTCTCACATCCTCATTGCTGCATCCATCATCCAGTATTTTGCTTCCAGGGTAGTAGGATTCTTTCGCTATATCTACTATGTTATAGGTACTCTTATTTTTGCTATTCCTCATTACTTCCAACCTCTCTCTTTTTGTATTCTGTGGTGTTAGACTGTTCATTTCATTCAGAAGGTCCTGTAATTCTTCCTCACTGAAGGTTGCAATATCATCAGCAAGGCTTAAGATTTATACCTGTTCATCCTGAATGCTAATCCCACTCTTGATCTTTTATTTTATTGTTGTCATTGTCGGTATATAGATTTGACAGTAGGGGACTAAGACTGCATCTTTGCCTTAAATCTTTTTTGCCTTAAATATTTTTTTTTACTTTGACCACTTCTGTTAATCTTCCATTGTTAGTGTACATCATTAGTTCTTGTAATACTGTATATTACCTATCTTTTCCTAACAATTATACTTATTTGCCTTAGAATTTCAAACATCTTCTATCATTTCATGGTGCTGAACACATTTTATAGGTGAACAAAGACTAAGATGATGTCATTATTTTTGTATAAATCTTGCCTTCATTTTCAAGGCCAACATCAGAATGGTCTCTCTCAAAGTCTAACTCTGATAGTCATCTGACAGATCCCCAGTTTTATTTTCCATTGTTCTGTCTATCATTCTTGAAAGCAACTTGGACATTTGAGCTGTTAAATTGATTGTGTGGTACTTCTCTCTTGTATCTACTGCTGCCGTCCATCTTTGGGATTGTGTGAATGACATTCTTCAGAAAGTCCAGTGGCATGTCTCCCACAATATAACTTCCACACACTTACTTGATTAGTTGTTTTAGTAATCACTTTCCCCAATGATTTTAGAAACTGTGTAGGAATATTAGCTTTGCGTTCAGCCTTGTTTGATCACCAGTTTTCCTAATTTTTGTTAAACTCAAATTTTAGTACTGGATCCCTCCTGTCTTCCACATAAACATATATATTTTCTTCTGGTATGTCACCAGACAATTCCTCCACCTCATAGAAGCCATTAATGTACTCTTTATCTATCTGCAGTCTTATCTGTATCTAACTGTGGAATTCCTTTCACACTTTTAATGTTGCCACCCAAGCTTTTAGTTTCACTGTAAATTATTTTGACTTTTCTGTAAGCTGAATATGGCTTTCTGATGACCATCGTATGTCCAATTTCTTCTCATTTTTCCTACAGTTGTTTCACTTTAGTTTTGCTGCACTTCTTATTGATTTCATTCCTTCATTGACTTCTATCCCTCTGTTCCTTTCTGCTCATGAACATTTTTGTATTTCTTTATGTGGTTGAGTATTTTTCACTGTTGTCTTGTTTCTGCCTATATTTGTTTGTCCAACTTCTGTGATTGCCTTTTTTAGGGACATCCATTTCCCATCAACTGAACTGCCCCCCCCCCCCCCCCCCCCCTGTTGTATTTATTATAATACCACATACAGACTAAATCATCATCATTCCTCTTTACTTTAGTATCGCACTTCTTTCCACATTGATTCTTTCTAAAGATTCTCTTTAACTTCAGTCTACTCTTCCTCATTACTAAATTATGATTCGAATCTGTATCTGTTCCTGGATAGGCCTTAAAATCCATCATCTTTTTCGGAATCACTATTTTACCGTGATACAATCAAGCTGGCAGCTTCTCATTTCTCCAGGCCTTTGTCAAATATCCCTCCTCCTCTTGTAATTCTTAAGCAGTGTATTTGCTCCCAGAATGAATTTTCACTTTGCAGTAGATTGTGCACTGAGTTGTGATATTCTGACAGATTAGAACTGTGTGCTGGACCAGAGCTCAAACCTGAAAGCTTCGCCTTTTACAGGTGGGTATTCCACTGACTGGGCTATCCAAGCGTCTCATGACACACCCTCACGATTTTGCTATCTGCAGTTTAGTGCAAAAAAATCAAGGAGCCTCCATCATTCTTACTGCTGTGGTTGTATTCTTTAGTTATTCTATCTTTTATCCATTCTCCAACTGCAGCATTCCAGTCTCCCATATGATATTTGCATCTCTCTTAACACAAGATTAATCCTGTCACTAAACTGTTCACAGCAACTCACTCTTTCCCCACCTTCCTTTTCATAATGAATCATGCTCCATTTATACAATATATGGTGGTTGTTGACTAGAAACCCTTCTTTATATTTCATTTCACTGAATCTTAGTATATATAGATTGAGCATTTGTATCCTCCTTTTCAGATTTTATTATTTCCATGCCAGATTGTGACATTTCATGCTCCATCTTGTAGAATATTACCATTTTGTTAGTTTTCCAGCCTTTTTCTCATGCTCTCTTCCCCATTGACAGTCCCCTCCTGGACTGTAAACTATGGTCAGTGGTAGCTGCAGTGTGTCTGTGAAGTGAGTTTCTCAGACCTGAGAGACAGGTTACACTTTTTTGTTCTTCTTTTGTGGTAGGCCATTTAAAATATAATATGCTGTTGCTATTAGAGTATACAGTGGTGTGCAGTACTTATAACATACCGCCAGTGTGACATAAATAAGCTTATATTGATGACACATTGAAAACAATGATTTTGAAGTCCAATACAATAACAACTCCAAAAGTTTTGGTTTTACAGCCCTTGGGGAAATGTTAATATTCTATAATATTTATTATGTTGATCAGAAATCTGCTATCACAGTTCTTGAATCCAGTGATATTATTCCTCATTCCAAATTTCTATGGCTCCTATGCATGTGAAAATATTCAGAATAATAGTAGTAGCACATAGGCTGAACTAATTTGATTAATGTTAAAAATGAAGGCTTGAAGTGCAATAGTAGGAGACTTTGCATTTGAAATCTAATAAGAGAACAACATAAAAGTTATTTAAAATTTAAAATGTGTGTGTGTGTGAGTGTGTGTGTGTGTGTGTGTGTGTAGTACTTATTTGTGTTCATTGTTGCTGCCATGTTACAGGCTTTTAGTGAAATTGAGTGATTATCCTTTCATTTTCAGGGGAAGCCAATAGAAGTCATCAATTCCAGATCTAAGCCAGAAGAGACATTCAACATTACAGAATTTCTAAAGTCTTTAATACCATCATCCAGCACAACAACGACAGCAACAGCAATTCCAGGTCTCACATTGGATGAAGATGAGCCAGAACCAGAGCCTGCACCACTGCAGAAGCAGATTTCATATACTTCAGACACAGAAATTCAGAGTACTTCAAATACAGACTATGATTATCCTCCTCTTAGTACATCATCAAGTCCTTTGCAGCCACCACCAATGCCTCCAAATCTGTTCCCACTGGAGGAGACGACAACATACAAATATGAAACAAATCAAGAAACTGAAGATTCATGGAATACAAAACTCCCTCCAAAGTTTCCAACATGGAGCGACACAAACCCTGCATGGCAAACAGATTCTGGGGAGAAAGTTAGTGAATGGATGCCTGTGTTGCCAGTGAATAAAGTTCCCATACAGGATCTCGACACACCAGAGTCCCCACCAATGTATGAAAAAGAAGGTTTCAGTGATCCTGTTGAATATGATGACTCTATTGTAAATTCTACAATGGTCTCAGCTTCTGCAGATGTAGATCACCGCACCTTAGTTCCCCTACCTTTGGCCAGTGCTGGTGCTGCTGAAGAGCCTGCTCCATTGAATGAGCCTTTGGAAGATACAGATCACCGTTTGTTGATCCATATTCCTGCCCCTAATCACAACAAGAAAGATGTTGATCACCGACCAGCACTACACCGGAAGAAGGATATTGACCACAGGAACTTGATTAGTTTGACAGGCTCACCTGTCCGCGATACACATGCACCTCTTGTACCACCCCCAACACCTCCAGTTCTCTCCTGGCTTCGTGAAGACCAGGATTACAGAGCTGGAAAAATTATCTCAGCATCGGAAAATTCAGTTGAGAATGAAGTTAGTTCTGATGGTGATGTGGACTACAGGAAACCTTCTATTAAAGTTATTCCTCAGAAGAACAATATTGGAGATTTGGACCGTACACAGTATCGAGAACAGTCATCAAGATTAGATGCAAACAGATCAGATGATGGAGTTCATTCAGATGATACTGAGCAAGTAAAGGCAATGCATATATCACCACTTCGGAACAGAGATGATAATGAAGATGCTAAAACACCAACAAAAACATTCCCACACAAACGAGATGAAACACAGGATAATGTGGAGAGTGTTGATATGGAGATGAGTGATGAAGAAGTTAGTGAAACAAATGAAAATGTTGCTAGTTCTTCAATGGGAGATGGTGTTAAACTTGATGAGGATATTGCCCCACTGCCACAGGTTACCAATAAGACGGTGTCATTCAATATAAATAACCAATCAAAAGTTTTGTTTAATTCACCTCTTAGTGAAGTTGGTGAAGGGTCACCAAAGACACGAAACAGAGTTTTTGGGTGTCATAAAATCCCTACTATTGGTGGTTCAGCACCAGTTCCACGTCTGAGAAATACTCCACCACCGAATGTAACATCTCCAAGGAGTTCTGTGAGAACAGCTTTACTTGCACCTCCACCACCTCCTCCTCCACCTCCTCCACCACCATTGCCTCCAGAAACCTCTGGAGGAGCTACAAGCACAACCACTGTAGGTATTACATCTCTTTGTGATCTTTTGTCAGCTAATGCTAAGAACATAAATGTAGCAGACTCTACAGAGACTAATGATGTCCGAAATGGGCAATTGAAGGACACAGAATCCCTCACTGAAAACAGCAACCTAAGTAGACTAACTGATGATGCAATCTGGAATAGTCTTCCTGATTTGGAAGCTATCACAGAACTTCTGAATTCTAGTAGTGGTACTTCACAGAGTTCAAACTCACTAAATGTTAGTAAAGAACATTCAGAATGGATAGAAGATTCACCAGCCAAGACGACTGAAAGCAATGGAACTGGATCAGGTATAGAGACTATTGTTACTGCGTCAAACACTCCATCAGTGCAGAAACCACCTGATCAACCATGGTGTGTCCCTGCGTTTAGCACAAATGAGAATGAACCTTGGTTGAATGATGAGATACCTGGATTTGAATCTCATGATCCCTTGAGGGCTCATCAGTCAGACAGGGGTAGGATGATCCGAGGCAGGGGAATGGGTCCTCTTAGAGGTTTCCAAAATCCCCCTCCACCTGGCCCCCCTGGACCACCTATGGCACCTCCACCAGGGTCGGTGCCTCCTCCAATGATGAGAGGCCCGTTTAATCCTCGAATGAGACCAGGGTGGTCAGGACCGAGAAGGAATGTCCCCCCACCTCCAAGATTTCCATTTCGTCCCCCACATGATCCAAATGTTGGTCGAGGTTTCTTCAGACCATTTCGGGGCAATATGTCTAGGCCATATGGTGGTGGATGGTGAGGCAGCAAGCCATAAAACTGAGGTACAAGGGTAGCTCATGTAAAACTGTTCATTGTCATTGTAAATGATGTGTATGTTTTCTGTGATAATTTTTCACCTTATAAGAGCATTATGGAGTCATTGATTGTTGTAATGTGAATAGCAATTTGAATGTTTTGTACCAAAAATGAGAAGATCACAGTTCCTGGATCCTGTGTGTAAATAAAACTGTTGCTGTGAATTAGTGTTCCATTAAGAGCACCTGCAGAAACATAATTTGGTAAAAAAAGTGATGTTGCCTCACATTCTGTTCTAGAACTCATATTACATTCATTACAACATACCAACAAGTGTGATTGATCAAGAAATATTCCTTTTGTACCTGATTAATGTTGGTGATGAATGTATTTCTATTGAATTTAGACTGTAACCAACATGTTACGCCCCCCCCCCCCCTCCTATTTTTTGTTGTCTTTCACTATCATTTAATTTCTGGCTCCATGTTGGTGTTCCTGGTCCATTACCCAAGATGTAGGAGACTCATATTTCTGTTCCTGTCATACAAAATAATAGAATGTCTGTAATAATGGGCAATATATTTATTTCACAAGTGATAAAATATGTAACTGTTGTCAAGGACTTAACAGTGCTGAACAAGCTCTGATGACTCAGTACTGGCTTGATTTGTGTTTTATATACTGAAAACAATATTTCTGTCTTGTAAATTTTAAACAAAGCATACAAAATTTGTAAATATTCTTCTTGTTGAAGTTTTTATAAGTTTTTAAAAACCTTTGTGTAAGTGGGGTCATATATAAGCTCATTTCACTTGTGTAACAGACTAAGTGTACTACACTTTTAAAGAAGAAAATATATTGTGGCAGTGAGCTTTGCAGCATGGAAAATTTGAAATATTAAGAGATATCTGTAAATTTTATGATGTTAACCTGTGGTGTTATCACAAGTTCACATCTTAGTTGTTAATTGTTTTATGTAGAGATCTTGCACAATAATAGTCTTGCTTTGATCAACCTGTCTAGTTCATAGAGGGTTACTGAAGAAGCACTACTTTATTGTGTGAATGTAGAGTTGAAAGTGATAGAAACTAATGAAGTGAGCAGTTGTTCGTTGCATTTTATTCATTGTAATGAATGTTCTAGATGTACAGAATTCATTCCCTTGCAGAATGAGGTAATTAAAAAAGTTTGATAACCAAACAAAATGGTTTATTATGACAAGCTTTAGTGTGCCATGTATGACTGCTGTTTTTAGCACCAGTAGTACAATGTATTCATCTTGAGTTCCTTTCATCTGTCTTACAGCATCCACTGCTGGGATCTCCTGTTCGTTTAACAGAAAGATAAAACTGATGAGCTCTCTAGTCAGCCCCCCCCCCCTCTCTCTCTCTCCCTCTCTGCACCTCCCCCTTCTCCTTTTCTTTAGTAGAAGAAATCTCATAGAACCTAAATGTTCTTACTTATGATGAGTATATTTCAGCATTGTTTAAAAGATATTTATGTTCATTTTAGAATTCAGTTATTTCTGTTTGGTGATATGTTTTTCTTCTAAACTTTTGGTTGTACCACAAAAGAAAAGTGAATTGTATGTGAAGGAAGCTGGTGATAGTAGAAGTGGCCTTGGAAATTGTTTAGAATACTTTTAAATGCACACAGAACAGGCACAGCCAAAAATAGCTGCTTATATTTGCAGTTCAACAGAATAATATTTTCAAAAGGTAGTCTCACATCTAACTGGTCAGAGTTCTGGCATTTGTATAAACACTTTTATGTAACCATAATCACTATTTCATTTCTTTTGTATGTGCATTTCATGTACAGTTTTATGTTCTAAGAGGAAACATATTTTGAGCAGAAATTTCAAGGAACCATTGCTGTCTTACCCTGGTATGTTTAATGTGAACTGGACTTAGTTTTTTAGTTATATTCTGATGGTTGTCTGTTGCTATGTTGGGAAAATTTTGTATGTAATAATTCACTTTTAATTGCACTAAAATTTATATTGTATATATAAAATGTACAATAGACTCCATTCATTTTAATTATTCATTCAGTGTGGTGATATGAGCAAGTTTGCCAAGTTTGTAAAGATTAAAAGAGCATGATACAAATACTGAAAATCTGGTCATAGTGTACATTACAGTTGAGCTTTGATTTTTTCTGGAGTGTGCACAGTTACTTGGGAGTGAAGAGCCACATTTAGTTGAGTTATACATTTCTAATGTATTTTTTTTCATGAAAAACAAGCTGTTTATTCATTGATGTTCCATTATCAGTCTCATCACTTTTTTCTTCTGTCTCCTCGTTTCGCCTACTGTCTTCTTACAAATTTAAGGTATATTGTGTATGATAATGTTACCACAAGTTGACTGCATCAAAGAAGAAAAATGTCCTTGTGATTTATCATCTGTCATTCCTGAAGCTTCTGATGTCTGATATTAACATACTACCTGTCCAACAATAGAGCTCATGCTCTCATGTAAAGTGTACTTTGCGGAATAAGTTTTAAAGCTTCATATATTTACAGAGAAAAATTGTCAACACTGAAATTACATGTAACAATAGTGCAATATGGAGACAGAAACACGATTGGCTTTGGGACTGAGGAATTCATTCTTCAGGAGTTGAAGGGAAGAGGAGGAAAAGAAAAACTCAGCATTGTCTTAAAAGACAAGGCAACATTGATAAGCCAGTCAGGATTTGCGGATGTGGGAGATACCCTAGAAAACACTAGATGATAGGAACAATGAGTTTCATTTTAGGTATAGAGAATTGTGACAGTGCTGGGCTAAAGACTGTAGCAACTATGTTTGAGATGTGAAGGTGACATTGTTACATCCCTATTTCTTTTTTTCAATTATGATCTTTCAATTTCCTTTCTGCCTATCTTTCATTTTTGTTTGTATGCCCTTCTGCCCAATTGGTATTAAGTAAAGGTAGGTAGAAATAAAATTGAAACATCATAATAATAACAAAAAAAAGAAATGGGGAAATAACATAAAAATAGTTGGTTAATATCTCCTCTCACATGTTTATTGAACTTCAAGAAATTAGTTACATGTTCTTTTCATTTTACCACAAAATAGTTAATTCCTACAGAGCACTCTATTCTTTTCTAATTTGCAGTTTATATATCAGCTTTTAAAACAGGTTTCTGCAATCTGCAGTGCCCAAGAAAGTTAGTCAGTCTCTCTCTCTCTCTCTCTCTCTCTCTCTCTCTCTCTCTCTCTCTCTCTCTCTCTCTCTCTGTGTGTGTGTGTGTGTGTGTGTGTGTGTGTGTGTGTGTGTGTGTGTGTGTGTGTGAGGGCGGGGGGTGGTTGTTATCATCAGATATGGAAGGTCTTATGCCAGAGTGAACCAACTACAGACCACATATTTTGAGGAGAAAGCTTTAAATTTCAAGTTGAGAAATACATATAATTTGAGAGATTTGTGCTCATGGCTGGAAACACCATAGTAATTTACACTCAATATTACAGTAGAGCATTGTATTTTATGAAACACTTTGAGACCAAGGTTTTCAGATAACCTGTCATTTACGAAAAAAATGTACCACTATAATGGGAGCAATATGAAACAAAGGAGCAGATACATGTATATACTTTATGTGCATCACAAATATTGAACATACTACACAAAAGGTAGTCATTTAATATTAAAGCAGCCAAACAGTTTGTGAAAAAGAGTCCAAAATTGACTTTTGTTTCAGAGTTGAGGTGGGTGGTTTTTTTTTTTTTTTTTTTTCCTTCCCCCCCCTGCTAAATCTCGCACATGTCTTAAACCCAGCAGCTTGACATCACACACTTCTTGTTTTCCAAACCACTTTATAACAATACAGAGCAGTGAAAAGCTTCCTCACTGGATGACCCTTTTTTAAAGCTACTGTTGGTAGGCTCTTCCTCATTGTTACGTGGGTCTTTGTTGTCAGTGACAAAGCAATGACTTCGTCATCCAGTGGTAATTGTTAACCGTGGTTGTTGGTATCACAATCCAGCCAATCTTGAAACTTTTCCTGGTCACTGTCTTCAAATCCTGAAGATTCTTTAATCAGCCCAGGCAGTTGTGATACAAATGTGTGTGGTGCACAAATTTAAATTTGCTGATTGATTGGATCCCATACAGTTAATCTGTGTTTCAGTTGATTGATATTCAATTAATCAATGCTCTACTGTATTTATTGGTCTTTCAATGCTGTACCATATTTATTGGTCTTTCAAACACCAGTCACACGACAGGCCAGAAAAAATTATTTCACTACAAAGAAATACAGTAAAAAACGGAATGACCCAGTTGGCTAATCAGTGTTGCTGCAAGCCCTTGTGGAATATTTCACATATTATTAAGAACTGTTCTATACATTTTGGGGAAGCTCGCTTGTCTCCTGACACTGTTTCCACCATAAGCAACAGCATCGTGAATAATGTCATGTAATCTATTCCAAAAGTCATGGACTGAGCAAATGAAATAGAGCATAGGTTCAAGGCCTTTCTTATTTGGATTTTTAATGCTGTTTCTCTAAGACACTAGAGGTCCAGATCAGTTGCATGAAGTTCAACTGGCCACTATCTTAAAATGGTCTGTAACATGCATGGCAGTTTTGCCTTGCATGTTCCTACATCCAAACTTATCTTCCCTGGGATTGGCTTTTACCAGTTTTTTTATTCTTCTGTAAATAATTTGTGTTAGTATTTTGCAACACTAACTTATTAAACTGATAGTTCAGTAATATTCATACCTGTCAGCAACTGCTTTCTGCGAAATTGCTATTATTGCATTCTTTTTGAAGTCTGAGGGTATTTTGCCTGTCTCTTGCATCTTACACTCCAGATGGAAGAGTTTTGTCATGGCTGGCTCTCTGAAGGCTGTCAGTAATTCTGACAGAACATCGTCTACTCCAAGGGCCTTGTGTCGACTTAAGTGTTTCAGTGCGCTGTTAAATTCTTCTTGCAGTATCATATCTTCCATCTGATCTTCATCCTTCCTCTTCCATTTCTATAACATTGGTTTCAACTTGATTTGCCTCTCATAGGCCCTCTATATACTCCTTCCACCTTTCAGTTTTCCCTTCTTTACTTAGGACTGGTTTTCCATCTCAGCTGTTGATATTCATACACTCATTTTTCTTTTCTCCGATCGATGGCCCCTTTAATTTTCCTATAGGTGGTACCTGTCTTTCCCCTAGTGAAATATGCATCTAAATCCTTACATTTGTCCACTAACCATTCCTGCTTAGCCATTTTGCACTCTCTGTCAGTCTCATTTTTTAGACATTTGTATTCCCTGTACCTGCTTCATTTGCTACATTTTTATATTTTCTCCTTTCATCAGTTAATCTCAGTATCTCTTGTGTCATTCCGGGATTTCTACTAAGCCTTGTCTTCTTACCTATTTGATCCTCTGCTGCCCTCACTATTTCATCTCTTAAAGCTACCAATTCATCTTCTACTGTATTCCTTTCCCCTGTTCTAGTCAGTTGTTGCCTAACGCTCTGTAAGAATCTCTCAACCAACTCTGGCTCTTTCAACCTATCCAGGTCCCATCTCCTTAATTTCCTACCTTTTTTCAATTTATTTAGTTTTAATCTACAGTTTATAACCAATAAATTGTGGTCAGAATCTGTATATGTCTCTGAAAACATCTTGCAATTCAGAATGTGGTTCTTAAATCTCTGTCTGACCATTATCTAATCAGTCTGAAACCTTCTAGTGTCTCCAGTTCTCTTCCATGTATAGAACCTTCTTCCATGGTTCTTAAACCAAATGTTAGCAATGATACTCTGTGCAAAGCTCTGTACTTGAGTACCCTGTAAATATTTAATCTGTTACTGTGTACCCTGTAGATGAAGTAAAGAAGACCAATAGCAGACATGATTTTTTAAAAAAAAGAACCACTTGATTTCATAATACACAATACTACTATGCATATCCTACACAGAGCACAAAAATAAAACGTAAAAATTGTGAACATATGGGTATTTCTACTTCAAATTCCATTTTCCTTGTACACTAAAGTGAACCAACGACATTATTGATGCCTGTGGCTGTAACTACCACCTAGAAGTTTACCTACATGGATAGCTTTGCATATTACACCAAGTAGCTCATTTCTAGGATGTGAGGATCATAACATAGTTAGTTCACTTGGGAGTAAGCCAGTAACTGTACAGAACATGTAAAGATTTTATACTTTTATTCGTCCGTCCCCAGTGGCTGAATGGTCAGCGGGACAGAATGTCAATCCTAAGGGCCCGGGTTCGATTCCCGGCTGTATCAGAGATATTCTCCGCTCAGGAGCTGTATGTTGTGTTGTCCTAATCATCACCATTTCATCCCCATCGACACGCAAGTCGCCGAAGTGGCGTCAAATCGAAAGACTTGCACCAGGCAAACGGTCTGCCCGAAGGGAGGCCCTAGTCACAAGACATTATTATTATTATTATTATTATTATTATTATTATTATACTTTTTTTTAACCATGATTATTTTGTATTTAAAATAGTCCTTGACTATTTGATTTGCCAGTAAATGAAAAAAAATTGTCACTGGAACTGTAAAAAAATTTGATGTCACTTGTTTGACTCATATGAACTTCCAACAACGAATTATACCAACGTCTCAGCGGAAATGATTCACTTTGGGATAAGTGCAAGTTTCTTTTGCGCTAGGAGGCCAGTGTGAAATACATCCTTAATGGTCTTCACATAGTGCTGGTTTGTTTTGCAATAGGAAGAACTGTAATATTCTGAATCAGTAGCTGTAGAAGACAATGAAAGACATATTTGTAGTTGTAGGGAAAAAACTGCAAGGAGATTAGATTAGATTAATACTTGTTCCATAGATCATGAATACGACACTTCGTAATGATGTGGAACGTGTCAGGTTAATAAAAGATGTCTGTACAAGAAATTACATTACCCAAAATATTGCATGACACTAATGACTAAGGTTTTTTTTTTTTTTTTTTTTTTTTTTTTTTTTTTTTTTTTTTTTTTTTTAACTAAAAATTCAGCCAATGAGTAGAAGGAGTTGTCATCTAGAAATTCTTTTAATTTATTTTTAAATGTTAGTTGGCTATCTGTCAGGCTTTTGATGCTGTTTGGTAGGTGCCCAAAGACTTTTGTGGCAGCATAATTTACCCCTTTCTGTGCCAAAGTCAGATTTAACCCTGCATAGTGAAGATCATCCTTTCTCCTGGTGTTATAGGTATGCACACTGCTATTACTTTTGAATTGGGTTGGATTATTATCAACATGGGCAACTGGTGCCTATCTCCTGGTAGCAAAATTTTAAGTACCACCAATAGACACAAATAAAAGCAGAAAACTCTGCTTGCTTGTGGATCTGTGATCTCCTTCCTCGTGGAGGAATAGAACCCTGAGGTTTAGGGGACCTATTCGAATGGGGATTGCATTGATTTGCTCCTCTTTTTTAACTTTCCCCAACCTACTCCTTTTTCCTCCTGTGGAAGGAACTAACAGTTCTGAAAGCTAGGATATGTTTTACACACTTGTATGTGTGTATCTGCTGTAACTAGAATGTTTGCCTGCTTGAGGCAAGTACTGTCATCTGAAATTTGTAATTGGTTTATTCTGGCATACAACCTTCCACATGTCAGCGAACAGAAATAGGATTTTTATTTTATTTTATTTTTTTCACATAGCAAAATTATTTCATGTGAACCAGTACTCATTTTTTCCCAGTCGTTGAAAAAGTGTAATATTTTCTCAACCTCATTAATAAGTTAATCTTCCACTTGATCTTTTAAAACAACTAGTTGCAACTATTTATCTTGACCGCTTAATGATGTCTGCTTGCTGATAATAAAAGAACTTGTACACATTAATCAAACAGCTTGTGAAACATAGTTTACTTTTTTGCTGTTACAATCTTCATTTGAACTTTCTGTTTCCAGTAATCTAAATTTAAGACATGTATAATCCTTCAAGCAATATTATATTGTAATATTATCTCGACCATTAAAAGTATCCCTTACTGTTTCCTCATAGTCTTTTTGCAACATGAACAGCTGTGATATTTAGAACCAGTAGATTGTGAAAAGTCAATATTTGTAGTTACAGTGTTGATCTTCCCCATTTTGCTGCTTCTTGCGTGATGTTTTCAAGTGACTCTGATACGCCTCCTAAAAGAAGTTTAAGAGTTTAATGTCACATTGACAGCATGCAGCACAAGTGATCAAAGAAACCACACAAAATCTGTATTAGGATGACTGGATTTATATTTGACTCCAACTTCTGCCAAATGTGAGTCCAGTATTTTCACAATTTGGTCACCTCCCTCAGAGACCAGCCACTTGTCAAATCAGGGTCTAATCAGTGATCCTGAGTTTAATCCCTGGACATCTTCAACCACTCAACAGTCATTTTGCCAACAGTCACTTCCTCTTTTGCAGCTTGTGATACTGTGTATTAGGAATAATGTTATCACTATTTTTGTTTGTTCAATGAGTTTGTCACCCAGTCCACATTCAGTTTTATTAATTAACCACCTATTTAAACATCAGCCTCCTTTCTGAAGTCCTCAATTAGGACAATTCTTTAGCATTAGTTCTTATAATTTTAGTTTTTAACAGTCTACTGAAATTCTTGTAATGAGGCACTTAATTACACATGTTAAATGGTCAGAGTTGGTATGTTGTTTGTATCTGTGCATGATTGATCTTGTCCCACTATGTTCACCCCTATGCTTCCCCTTGTTGTTGAGATGTGACAGTTATTGGTCACCTTTCAAAAGAAACCTGAGACTAACTCTCAGTCATGTTGGATTAACTTCCTTGGGTTGGCATATGCCCTTCTACACATACTTCACAGCAGACCCTGATACAGTCACATTAATAATGCACAGTAACTTTTGACATGAACCAAATATGTAAAATGAATGCAAATAGTACTTTTTGTATTTTCTTATTGTGTTGTTATGAAAGTAACATATTCAAGCAATGAGCAGAAACAGAGAACCATAGGCCACTTATACAATTTGAATTGATAAAAATAATAAGCTTGTAAGCATGAGCTTCCGTTAGTATATGCATTTGTAATGTTAACTACTTCATGATACATGGTTCCATGAGTCCTGCACAACATACATGTTCATAATTTAGTCTCCAGCCCATTGCCTGATTTAGAGTTGTTCATCATACTGGAGCTAACTCATCAGTTGATATTGGTAGTTTAACCCGTGAGAGTCAGTTGCTGTTTGTCTTGCCCACTAAACTAATGTGAATATATGAATTGAATCCTGGAGATTCACAGTTCACTACACCTCTTAAGAGTAACATGGTTTGATTGACTAGTGAGTGGGTTAATTTGCTGTTACCTTTACATTTTACTAAATTGTGCCGTGGAGTTACTCTTCCTTTCTGCTGCTTATTATCTTTGGTGATGTACCGGCTGTATCTTTTTACTGTTTATGCCTGATTTTCAACAAAACCACTGGTTAGACAAGTAATACACTTGAATACTGTTTATATTTTGTTTCTTCTGAGATATGACAATTTCATAAAAGCACAAAGAATTTGCCTTGGGTATCTGTCTCAATAAAGTAGGGTGCAAGGCAGCTCAAGATTTCCTAAAAGTAACTTCTTTGCAGAGTTTTGACTTACCCAAGCAGAAAGCACTTCTTTGAAAAGTTTTGACTTATCCCAGGCAGAAAGTCCAATACTCAACCAGTCTGATCTCAATTCCCAACAAAAATTCTCTGTAAATCGAAACTGGGGAGCAGTTCAGCTGGTGTTACAATTGTGAGGCTCTGTTTACATACATTGTGTTCAACTTAACTATTGTGTGGTTCAGAAGCACCAGTGATGAACTTAAACAAGCCAAGCTGCTTTAAGCTGCATTGTCTCTATACTTGTCACCTCAGCTGTTGTATATCTACATCTACATAGATACTCCACAAGCCACCATACAGTGTGTAGTGGAGGGTACCCTTTACCACTACTGGTTATTTCCTTTCCTGTTCCACTCCCAAGAAGTTTGAGAATAAAACGACTGTCTGTATGCCTCCATAGGAGCCATAATTTCTTGTATCTTATCTTTGTGATCCTTACATGCAATGTACGTTAGTAGCAATAGAATTTTTTGGCAGTCAGCTTCAAATGCTGGTTCTCTAAATTTTCTCAGTAGTGTTAATCATAAAGAACACCGCCTACCCTACAGGGATTCCAGTTTGAGTTCCTGAAGCATGTCAATAACACTTATACGGTGTTCAAACCTACTGGCAACAAATCTTGCAGCCCACCTCTGAATTGCTTTGATGTCTTCCTTCAATCTGACCTGCTATAGATCCCAAACACTTGAGAAGCACTCAAGAATAGGTCACACCAGTGTCCTATATGTGGTCTCCTTTACAGGTGAATCATACTTTCCTAAAATTCTCCCAATAAGCTGAAGTCGATCATTCGCCTTCCCTACCACAGTTCTCACATGCTTGTTCCTTCTCGTATTGCTTTCCAATGTTATGCCCAGATATTTAACCAACTTGACTGTGTCAAGCAGGACACAAGAAATACTGTATCTGAACGTTACATGTTTGATCTTCCTACTCATCTGCATTAACTTACATTTTGCCCCATAGGACCAGCTCCCATTCATCAGACCAACTGGAAGTCATCTTGTATCTTCCTGCAATCATTCAAATTTGACGCCTTACTGTACACCATGATATCATCAGCAAACAACTGCAGATTGATGCTCACCCTGTCTGCCAAATCATTTATGTATATAGAGAACAACAGCAGTCCTCTCACACTTCCCTGGGGCACTCTCGATGATACCCTTGTCTCTGATGAACACTCTCTGTCGACGACAACATAGTGGGTTCTTTTAATTAAGAAGTCTTCCAACTATTCCCATATCTGTTAACTCATTCCATATGCTTGTACCTTCATTAACAGTCTGCAGTTGGTCACCATGTCAAATGCTTCCTGGAAATCTTAGAAGTATGGAATGTGCCTGTTGTCCTTCATCTGTGGTTCACAGTATATCGTGAGAAAAGGGCAAGCTGAGTTTCGCACCTGCGATGCTTTCTAAAACCATACTGATTTGGAGAGCTGCATCAAACCAGTCTCAGGACTGAAGACCACAACAACAACAACAACAACTGATTTGTAGACATAAGCCTCTCAGTCTCAAGAAAATTTATTATATTCAGACTTAGAATATGTTCAAGGATTTTTCAGCCAACAGAAGTTAGGGATATTGGTCTGTAATTTTGTGGGTCTGTTCTTTTCTCGTATACTGGAGTCGCCTGCTCCATTTTCCAGCCACTTGGGACTTCGTGCTGGGTAAGAGGTTCACGATCAATGCAAGCTAGGCAAGGTGTCAATGCATAGAGTATTCTTTATCAAATTGAACTGGGTTTCCATACAGACCTGGTGATTTATTACTTTAACATTTTTCAGTTGTTTCTCTATGCCAGGGGTGCTTATTACTGTGTCCATACGGGAGTCTGTCTAATGGTGAAGTGATGTTTGTACGATTGTCCTGTGTGAGTGAGTTCTTGAAAGTGAAATTTAAAAGTTTAGCTTTCGTTTTGCTATCTTCAACTGCCACACCAGACTATTCAACAAGGGACTGAATGGAAGCCTTAGACCCGCATAACAATTTTAATAAGACCAGATATCAGTATCAACCAGATATCAGTGTTGGTGAACTCGTGACTCAGTTGCTACTAAGATTACTGTCCCTGAATTTTAGTAGGTTTCTGAGTACTTTTTAACATACCATTGAACATTCTAGTTTAGTTAAAATTGTGTTTTTATTTCAGAGTGGAACACAGCAACCACTATATGAAAATGTTACAGCTGCAAGTATTCTTGTAGTTGTGATCAGCTTTGAAGCTGCTGTTATTTATAGCTACGTATTTCTGCTGAGCCTTCAACATGCAATCATTCTTGAAATTAGTATCATCTTTATGTTTGTAAATGTTTCTTATAACAGCAAATAACAAAACTGCTTGTCCCAGTCAGTGTCACAGGTTTCTTATAACAGCAAATAACAAAACTGCTTGTCCCAATCAGTGCCACCATCATGAACAGACTGTTATGTCATTAGAGGCTTTTATGCTATCAGTGGAGGAATCTGATGTAAACAGAACACTGACACAGAAAGTTAGAAAAAAATAGGAGGAGTAAGTTTCAGCAAAAAACAAGATGGCCCCAAGTGGACTGTAAGAGCCACTCACCTTCTGAATATAATTTCCCTATGCTTCTGGAAGCAACCAAAAGGAAAATAAAAAGTTACATATTTGAGACAAATAGTTGAAAAACTTTACATTAGAACTGTGTGAAACTCAGATTTTTTGGTTATTGAGTTTTGTAATAGGGTTGGGGATGTCCATGAATCTGGAAGCAGTTACGACAGCACAAAGAACCTGTAAGAGGATCAGCTGGAATGGCAAAAAATGAGACATAAATATTGGAACAGTTGTGTTTGGGGCAACGTTTTATGCAAAAAATCTAAATACATTTATTAATATTTTTTTCAAACAACAGTGGAAATTCCTCTGCAGATAATATGCAAAATAAAATAAAGGAAAGACAAGCACTTGCTTATAGTTGAATGCATGACATTCGAAACATGCGACAGAAACAGTATTTTAGTAGCTTTCTAGCTCTTGCACATACATGCAAACAACTACCCAAACACACGCTCTGTAGCCATGAGCATGTGCATTTGGGTGTCTGTGTGGTTGTGTCCATGCATTAGTTTCTTTAATACTTGAGGAAATGCCAAAATACTTCTGATAGAGGAAGAGACTGAGGGAAAATATTTTAAGGTCTGAAAGAAATGCAAGAATTAATGTTCACTCCATTAATATTTAGCAGAAATGCCACTAGTTACATTTTAACACAGTACAAGTGAAAGCTCTTGGGTTTTCATGAAAGCTTCTCTAACCTGTTTGTAAAATTTTTGTTAATTTTTCTGTTTTGTTTCTTATTCATTTGCACTACTGCTACATGATTGTTAAATGAAGCTATTTTATCTGTCATTCCCTAGTTGGAACAATTCTTTCCCAAATGTGTAAATCTTGTTATGTATTGAGATTTGAAGCCAAAATTTCAGGATAAATATTCTGTAGATAATCATAACTGAATTAGTTTCTTTGATATTCTTGTATTTTTGGTGAGTACCGTTTTGAATTTTAAAATGAGCAATATGTACTCACTTGTATTTATAGCAGATGACAACAGCTGTATTTATTGTGGAAAACCCATTGACTGATTACACTACATGAGTTTCAACAGTGCAATGTGATTTGACTGATTGAACAGTTATGTTCATATTTGAGTTGAATGTAATCATGTTATATGTGTTTAGAGAACTTGAATTTATGTTATTGCTTAGCTTTTGATATCATATTTTCGATGATTTTTTCCTATGCCTTTATATTATTAAATTATTTTAATTTAACATTATAACAGTTGAGGAGAGAACTGGCTTCCTACATGTGTTATAACCACTTGGAGAGAATTGAATGAAAGGAGTTAATTTATTTTATTATTGTTACTTAAAAGTTGTATTCTCCAAAATCCTGCTTTTGCTGAAACTGATTTGCTACAGATAAAAAATTGTCTCGTGATCTCTTAATATTTAAGTGAAAATTATTTAATTTCCGAATTGCTAAAGGTTTAACAGTCAAGATGTATTAAATTATAACATAGTTATTAGGGTTTTTGCTGTCACTCATTTCTTGTTCTGACAGCAGATGCAACAACAACAATCACAGCTTCTGCAGTTTTTCTACCTCAAAGACATCTATTTTGTATGCTTCTTAATATTATAACCATCTTCTTAGAGCTGTGGCTATGTTTTTGAGGTAGCTTAAGATTGTCAAAGGTGGTACTTATGCATATAGCTAGGAGAAGAGGAGAGGCATATACATATGTCTTTAGTGTGTTCATCTTCTGTAGCTATTTTTATAAACTTGTGTAGGAGCAAATTTCTTCTATCATTTTTATATGAATGAAAATCATCTTTTTTATCAACCTCCATCTGGAAGATGTTTTGTCAAGAAAGGTGTGGGTAATAATGAGAATAATCACAGTATATGTGAAGTTTTTTCTGTGAGGTTTTCCTTTTTGTTTGGACTTACATGCCATAGAATTTCCTAGTGACTAATATGGACATAGAGATAGATAGCAATAGCATCATGTTACAGTAAGACTTCCAATGCAACAAAATAGTTTGACTGTGATCAAATTTCATTCAACACAGCAGTATGATTATGGAGAAATTCTCTCTCTCTCTCTCTCTCTCTCTCTCTCTCTCTCTCTCTCTCTCTCTCTCTCTCCGTCCCCCCTCCCTCCCTCCCTCCCTCCTCCTCTCCCTCCCCTTCCCACTTAGCTTTCAGCAGTTGAGATCAATATCTTGTGTCTGCTACTGCTTTTCCACTTGTTTCCTATTTCAGTATAACATCCTTTCCTTCATATCTTCAGTTTAGTTATTCCTCGCCAGCTTCCATCTTCTCAGAGATACAGACACCTCGTTGTTCCCATGCTGTATATTGTCTTTCTTTGACTTTTTATTGCATCCTGGATGCACTATTAGTGTATCTGGCATCCAAAATTTGCCTGTTTAGTTTATTTCTGAGTGACTGTTTTCGCCTTTTGTGATTTAACTGTACATTTTCTCCTCAGTCTCTGTGGCTTTTATATCCGAAGGAAAACAGTAAATACAATTACAGTTGCAATTATGTTGTTCTCTACTGTTTAGTGTGTCATTATTCTTGCCTTCTCTGCAAATCAGTGGCAGTTTATTCAGAACCCCACTCACCACTTTCAAAGGAAATTATTTGAAAATTTTTGGGAAATCATCAGAATTTTGATGGACACCAAGTACATAAGAAAGTAAGATTTTATTATAAAGTTTGTCACATTCATAGCTATAATGGATGATGGACTGGCTCATCAGAGCTAATCGCGACATTGAAGAATAAATTCAAAATACTAATTATAGCTTTTTGCACCATACATTCATCCATCATCACAGAAAAGAGGAAATACTTCATTCTGATATATCATAAGTCCATCTTTATCTGGAATATCATACCTTTCTCTCATCACACCCATCTATGTCATCACTCTCTCCAGATAGAGGGACTTGCTGTGAACATTAGGAGTACTGTTTTCATTTGTTTATATCTATCTGTATTGGCTGTAACAGCAAATATATCTCCAGAAGATAAGCACTGGCCACCCCATCTGTCTCATTGTGAAGTTTTCAAATACATTTTCTCTTCTGAGAACATTTGAAATGAGGTTTTCTCAGTGGCATTATTTGTTGAAAGCATTTTTGTATCAGGTCATTTCCATTAAAAGATCTCTATCCACAGACTTAGAGAAATATCGTGCTGGTTTAGACAACAGGCAGGGCGTCATGCTGCTGAACAGGGCATTTGACAGTCAAGAAGAGTACAACTCGGCTTGGGACTGAGTTCCTGCTGTGTTGATAGAACTGAATAATGCTATCTTCCTCTTTATACCAACAAATTAAGAGCCATTCTTAATATTATAGTCTACTACAAAACAGAGTTAGTAAAGAGAAATGATGTGGTACGCAAAATTAATGATATATTTAATATACGCATACATAGGTCATAAGTTATGTGTTGCCAAATGTGTATGTTAAACATTCAACTACAGTTTCATTTAAGTTGTTGGTTTATTTAAGTTGGTTGGTGAATTATCAAAGAAAGAGCCTGTGGAGGAGGCTTCGCCATAAAACCCTAGTGTCACTGTGGTGATTTGAATAGAATCTCATACAGTATCCTGACAACAGATCCAGAACACTGTGAAAGAAGATGTAACAGTAAAAAACACTGTGGTTATTGGTGCTGTGTCTCCTGTATTATAAGTCAGATTAGTGGAGCAAAACGAGAGGTGTATTATTGTTTGAAATAAGATCTGCTTTAATACACACTCTGCTGAATAAGCATGTGGAGGAGAAGACATGAAGAAAACAAGAAGAAATAATTACGAAATATTTACTTCGGAGAGAAAACACGTAATTTTCCTACTGGGAATATTATTTCCAGTAAGAAGGTCCTATATCAAAAATTGAGACCATAGGTAATCCTCAAGGGGTGTGCTTGATTAGTAGTGTGCTTTCAGGTGTTCTGTCGAGTTGTTGGAAATAAGAACTCATCAGAACACACAGAAGCAATTGAGGCAATAGTAAACTTGCACACGAAAGAACAAATCTGTGAATAACCGAAAAACTATGAAGTAGTAAATAATAGTGGATTACACTGTTAGAGGAAAGAACAAAGTTAGTGAGTTCTTATTATTGAAAGATTATTTAGTTGTTGTGGCAATGGTGAAAGTTTGTGAGAGAGTTGTACTATGAATGAATTCAAGTACAGGAGAAAAATGAGGCACCTCTTTGAAAGGCAGAACTCATCTCAGTGAGATACAGATAATGAAAACAGCATACAACTAACTCATCACTCTCTGGATGAAATCTCCTGTCTACAAAAAACTTTTTTTAAAGGTATCACAGTGAAAGTGGGGTGCCTTTTTTTAGGTTACCAATTACATATTGAATGAGGCTTGGACAGGCAGTCATCTGCAGTAAACATTGTAGTTTTGACTAAAAATACTTGAAATTTTATTGTAGTATGCCTTAGCCAAGGAGTCACAAAGGGACAGGTGACAGTATCTATGCACTACAACTGCAGAGAAGTTGTAAAGTGAAATATATAATCCAAGACAAGATAGCAAAAAATAAAATAGTAGAGGGAGAGGGAACCTTGCTGTAAGAAATAGTTAAACAAGAGGCAACATAAGTGGAGGTACTGTCAAATGAAAAACATCCTTGAAGTAAATTAAACCAAATTGATGGTGCATGTTGTAGGCATAACAGAGAGCTTTATCTCTCAATCTTCTAACATTGTCTCCACCTTCAAAGTATTTACTGTGTTCCACTTGTCCACATTTGTTATTGCTACGTAATTCAATGATATTTATCAGGAATCACATAACTGTTGTTAATGTGCAATAGTCCCAAGAAATATCAGGTAGAGTGTAATGATATGAACCAAGTTGGCTGTTGAGATGTTTTGCATTTACATCACTTACAGAGGTTCGTAAATAGCAGGACTCGTGTTTTGGTTAATGAAGACAATTGACATAAAATTTAATAGAAAAGTAGAAATGTCTTAGCATCTTTGATATTGTTTTCCATGTGACCGTGTGCTTTTATAGCTACAATCAAGTTATCATCAAGATTATTGGCCATGATAATTTTCTGGTGATAAATGTCAAAATAAATGAAAGTGGAAACATTTGAACCCTGACATAAAATGAGTATGTAATAAGAGAGATTAACAGACTCAAGAAATATCAATGAATTAATACAGACTAATTATCATAGAATAATAAATATGTGTTAAAGCACTGACAATTGATCAGAGTACATAGAACCTAAGCAAAGGTGATCTGTAAATATACTGGAGGAAAAAGTAAGATTGTAAGAGGAAAAACTGTAAAATACAAATAACAATGGAAGAGCTAAGAATGAGTTGAAAGTTGGAAATGAGGTACAGATGAATGATGGTGTATCACTTATAAATTTCTGAATCAGTAATGCCATTCCCTTGATGCTGTATTCTTTAGAAGTTTCAGTTTTCATCTGACTCTTCCAGTTATTTGGTTTCCTCACTCAGTTTAAATAACAAGTGTACTTTTTCATTAGTTATTATCCTAAGTAAAACTTTTTTTTTCCTTTCACATATCCATCTATTTCATCTTGTCTTTTGCATTCATCATTGATGTATCATTACCCTGGTAGATAGCATTTCATTGCTAATATGTTTACTCAGCAAACCATTGTGTTGCGCATGGCAGAGGATTCTTACATGATACTGAATGTCGGAAGAATGACTGCTTAAATACTTAATAGTTTAATTTTGTCTTCCCAATCCTCATGTGAGTGACACGTGGAGGACTGAAGAATGTATCCAGATTCTTCACTGAAAACTGGGTCTTGAAAACTTCTGTGGGATAATTGGCTTCTATCTTCAGGAGTGTAACAGTTCAGGTGTTTCAGCATTTATGAAATGTATACATTCAATATCACCAGCTTAGGCTTATTTGATATGGGTCCCACACACTTGTGAAGTATTCTAAAATGGGAAGCACAAGAGATCTGTAAGCAGTCTTGTCCGTAGATTGACTGCATTTTCCCAGTATCCTGCTAATTAACCAAAGGCTACCACCTGCCTTACCTATGACTGAGTTTGTGAAAGCACCGGTAGACAGGCACAATAAAACAACACACAAACACACACACAAAATTTCGAGCTTTCGCAACCGGCAGCTGCTTCGTCAGGAAAGAGGGAAGGAAAAGGAAAGATGAAAGGATGTGGGTTTTAAGGGAGAGGGTAAGGAGTCATTCCAATCCCGGGAGCGGAAAGACTTACCTTAGGGGGAAAAAAGGACAGGTATATACTCGCGCACACACACACACACACACACACACACACACACACATACATATAGATTGTTGCACTTACGTAATTTTTGTATGAGTTGACTGATCCTTATTTGCCCTCTTTTGACGTTTTAGTAGTGGGATATTACTCTTCTTTGTTCCGTAAAGGACAGAGTTTTACATTTATGAACATTTAAAACAAGTTGACAATCTTTGAACTACTTTGAAATCTCATCAACTTATAGAGGAATATCTGTGCAATTTTCTATCAGATAGTTTTTCATAATACATAACCTCGTCATCTGCAAAAAAACTGGTGTTACTATTAATATTGTCTGCCAGGTCATTTACCTGAACAACGAGGGTTATAACACAACTCCCTCTGGCAAGCCTCCAGTTTCTTCAACTTCTGTAGATGACTCTCCAACTGAGATAAATTGCTGTGTCATACTTATCAATAAATCCTCAGTCAAGCTAAAAATATCATTTGACACATTTTATGATTGTAACTTTGTTAATAAACAGCGTTGTACAGAGCAAAATACTTTTAGGAATTCAAGAAATGCATCCACCTGATCACCTCGACCTGTAGTTTACAGAATGTCGTGAGAATAGCACGAGTTTGCTTTTCCTTGACCTCTCTGCTCTCTTTAGTGTTCAACCCTGAGGTTGGTTTGCAGCAGAGCGCCATTCCTCTCTTCTGTCTGCTTTCCTCTTCATTTCCACATATGTGTTACATCCAACGTCATTCATGATCTGTTGCATGTATGATATCCTTGGTCGCCCCCGCCGATTCCTTCCCTCAATAACTCCTTCTGCTATTGTTCCAATGATATTGTTGTGTCGTAGGATGTGCCCTACAAGTTTGTCTCTTCTTGTTTGGATGTGCCTCCACAGAGATCTGGTTTCCTGTACTCTTCTAAGCACCTCTTCATTTGTTACTTTGTCTGTCCAGCTGATCTTCATCATCCTTCTATAGCACCACATCTCCAGGGCCTCTAGCCGTCTTCTCTCTGCTCTTCCAACTGTCCAAGTTTCACATCCATATAGGGCCACACTCCAAACGAAACCTTTCATGATGCGTTTCCTTATTTTCAGACTGATGTTGTTGCTGGTGAGTAAGTTCCTTCTCCGATTAAATGCAATTTTGGCCTTTTGTATTCTGGTCGCAATTTCTTTCCGGCTTCTACCATCCCTTGTGATTTTGCTTTTCAGGTAAGTAAATTCCTGTATCACTTCCAGCTCCTCTCTTCCAATTCTAATTCTCGGAGGTTCATATTCTGCTCCTGTACTGCATACCATCACTTTAGTCTTTTTCTTGTTTATTCTCATTCCATACTGATTGTATAGAATTTTTTCCGTTGTTCTGAGGACTTCCTCTAGATCTTCTTCTGTCTCCGTGACTATAGCAATATCATCTGCATAACGTACCATGTCTATCTTCTGCCCATTAATTTTGATCCCCACCTCAGTAGTTTCTTGAAGTTGGTCTATAGCTTCCTGGATGTAAGCATTGAATATAAGAGGAGAGAGAGCACATCCTTGTCTTACCCCTTTTCTAATATTTGCTTGTTGTTCCTGGTGACAGTTCCTAATCACTGCCACCTCATTCTTATAGAAACTGAGTATCACGCGGATGTCTTTGTACTTTATTCCAATTTTCCTCAGCACTCTGAATATCTCTTGCCAGATAACGTTATCAAATGCCTTTTCCATGTCTATAAAGGCAATATAAGTTGGTTTATTTTTCTGTAATTGCTTTTCGATAATGAGTCTTAGTGCCAGAATCGCCTCTCTTGTTCCCAATCCCCTTCTGAAATCAAACTGATCTTCACTCAGCATATCCTCCACCTTCTCTTCAATTCTCTTCAGAACTATTTTTATGAGAATTTTTGATGCATGTGATATTAGGCTAAGAGTTCGGTGCTGTTCACATTTTGTAGCTGCTGCCTTCTTTGGTATAGGAACAATGATACATTTCTGGAAGTCTGTCGGTATCTCTCCTGTGTTATAGATGGACCTAATAAGTTTAAGCAGCATCATTTTCATGCCGTCACCAGCATTCTTTATTAGTTCTGCAGGGATGTCATCAATACCCGTTGCTTTGTTGTCCTGTAGTTCTTTTAGAGCTCTGTCAAATTCTTCTTGCAGAATGTCATCTCCCTTGTCATCTTCGTCTACTTCCTCTTCTCTTCCTATTACTTCCTCCGAAAGAGGTGTTCCAGCATACAACTCCTCTATGTATTCTTTCCATCTCTTCAGCATGTCTTCACCAAACAGCATTTTCCCCTCTTTATTTTCTATTGTGCCTGAGAGTGCTGTTTTATGTTTGTTAAAAAAAAAATTGATTTGCTGTTCTGTAGGCTAAATCAGTTCTTCCGTTTTGCGTATTTTCTTCTACTTTCCTGCACATTTCTCCAAGAAAATTTTCTTTTGCTGTCCTAGCTTCTCTATTAACTAAATTCCTTAGTCTTCTGTATTCAGCTTTTCCTTGTTCCTCAGTTGCATTTTTGTATAATCTTCTGTTTTCTATAAGCTCAATAATATCTGCTGTAATCCATTTCCTCTTGTTTTTGGGTTCAGTTCTTCCAACTATCTTTTCTGCTGCTTTGTATATACCAGATTTAATCTGATTCCAGTCTTCATTTACTCCACCATGTTGAAAATTTTTAATTAGGTTGTCTGTTTCATGAGCATAGTGCTTTGCCAGTCCCTCAGTTTTCAGTTTTTCTAGTTCCCATTTAAGTTTTTCTGGCTTCTTCTTCAAACGTTTGAATCTCAGTGAACTTTTCATCATGACCAGGTTATGATCACTGCCTATGTCTGCAGATGGATAGCTCCTGCAATCTTTTATCTGGTTCCTAAAACGTGCTTTCACTAGAATGTAGTCAATCTATTGTCTCCTCAGGTCTCCAGGGGCATTCCATGTATATCTTCTTCGTTTGTGGTGTTGGAAAAGTGTGTTTGCAACAACTAATTGGTGCTTTGAGCAGAACTCGATCAGTCGATCACCTCTTTCATTTCTTCTTCCAAGTCCATATTTGCCAACAATTCCTTCCTCCGGGTCTTCACCCACAATCGCGTTCCAGTCCCCCATGGCAATCAGGTTTTCATCTCCCTTAACATTTCTCATCGCATCACTTATTTCTTCGTATATTTCGTCAATGACTTTGGTTTAGTTTCAAGTTTGACTAGTATTATTCGAGAGCTATATTGCACATATCCCTTGACACGTGAGCCATAGTTTTTCCTCAAAATTATTCCAACTCCTCCCATTCCCTGTCTATCTTGGTCAGTTCCGGTGTGAATGACTCTGTATTCTCCAGACCAGAAATCACCTGGTTGGGGCCATCTCATCTCCGATATGCCCAGGATATCGATTTCCAGTCGCTCCATTTCAAGTTTTACATTTTCTAGCTTGCTACACTGAAGCAGTGTTCTCACATTCCAAGTGGCTATGTTAAAATTGGGATTCATTTCCTTCACGTTGTCTATATCTTTTGCAGTCCCCACCCGGAGATCCGATTGGGGGACTATTTTATCTCCGGAAAATTTTACAGAAGATACTGACATGGTTTACTGCTGATGCTTGGGATAACCGTAGTTCTTTAATGTGGTGGTTTCCCGTTGCCTTCCACATCCTATGCCGTTGACCATCAGCTGGTTCTTCCGCCTTTGGAAATGATTTCTCATTTCCAGGGCAAGAGGGTGCCCTGTCCAGCAGATGCTGGGGTGATGACTTATCCCGGTCATCCTTCGGTCCCTGTCTACGTTAGCCATCATATGAAGTGATGTTGCCCACTCTCTACCGCTTGGAGGTGTAGATCAGGAGTTTCCCTTCATCGGGTCTAGGATGTTTTGCTTGCTGGAGACAATTGTGCATTTGAGATACATAATTGAGTTTGAGTTCAGAGTATTGAAAGATTCTGCAACAGCTAGTCAGCAGTTAGATGAAACAATAATTTTGTGGATAACTTCTGCTACCACAACTGTAGACAGGTGTGATCTTTTATTTCTTCCAATCAGTGGGTACAGATTTTTATAGTTAAAATGGGATCCAATTCAGTTGAAAATTTAGGAGTAAAGGTAACAACTCACCAAATAGTAGAAGACTTGAGTCAGTCATAGGCACATAACCAAGACTGAAAAACTATGCTAATTTTTTAATGAATGTTTTTGCAAGATTTAGTACACACACCTATACAGTTACACCGTACCGGCTGAATACACACTATAACTATAAAGGTTTGTGTGTGTGTGTGTGTGTGTGTGTGTGCGCGCGCACGCGCTTGCGCATTCGCGCACTCTAGCTTGAAAAAGGATTCATATGAAGACTAGCAAGTTTTCAGTCTTGTTTGTGTGCTTGTTGATAGCTCAGTGCCTCTACTCCTAAATTATTTACATTCTGCTTCAACTTTCCAAACCATTTTCAGCTGCAAATTCTATATAGAATCTGACAGGGAGTCCATCATGCCCTGCAGCCTTGTTTAATTTTAGCTATTCTCAGTGCCACCGACACTAATATCTGTATTACTCAGCTTTGCAGTGATGTGAGAAGTAAACTGTGGCAGTATTTCAATGTCTTTCTTAGCAAGTGAATATTTGAAAATGATGTCCATCATTTCTGCTTATACTTTGCTACTCTTAGTTTCAGTTGTTGTCTCATTCATGACGACTTCTTCAGATTTTGTGAGAGATCTTTTGATAAGATTTTGCTAAGGTAATCATAAAAGGCTTCACACATTGTTCTTATGACAGCCAAACACGTTTCATTCAGCATCTCTCTATCTATAATTGCACTTGGTTTGCATGTGTTAAGCCACAGTTATTGTTTCTTCAGAAGTTTCTTTACAGTGCCTGTATACCATGGATGGTTTTCATCATGAACTGTTGTACTAGGCACATACGTATTCACTGCATTGTCAACCATTCTTTCAAAACTGAGCCACAATTCTTCTACATGCTTCTATTCTGAGTTAAGAGTTTTGCATTCCTCTTTGAGAACTGATATGACAAACTTATGACAACATTTTCATTGAACTTACTGGCAGTGTAAATATTCATGCCTTTTCTAGCTGATCTTTGTAGTATGGCAATCATGTTTACTACGTCTACTCCTGGTTGCTGATACCGGTTTCAGTATCGACTCCTCAAAGAGATCAAATCTATTTGTTGGCTTGAAGTATAATATATTTTCGTCATTAATGGGCTTCTGAACTATCTGTTCTAGGTAGTTTTCAGACAGAGAGAAAGTATGTAACAATATTTTACAGAATGTATTGTCATCTCACACACCACTTACAAAACAGTATTATCCCAATCCATTGTTTGATGATTAAATTTGCCATCAATAATGACAACGTGATTGAAGAACCTACATAATAGGCTTTATGTAACATTTTTCATTCATATTTGAGGGTGAGCCTGGTGGTCAATAAAACAATCCAAATACTAGTTTATATCCACTGTTGATACTGAGTCTTGCCCAAACAATTTCACATGCAGCTTCCATTTCTATGTCAGTGGATTAGAGTGCCTTGTCTTCTGAAACAAGTATACCACCTCCCATTTCTTATTAGCTACCCTTTCACAGTCTATTACCACCTCTTTCTTTACTTGCTTAGTCTTCTTTGTAGCAGGTGTGTCACTTCTTTCCTCTTGCTCCCTCTTTCTATTTCAACACTCATTTCTTTCCTTTGAAAAGTATTCTGAATCATATGTTTGTGTGTTGTTGCTGAATTATGGGCTCTGTTGATGGAAGGAAAATATTTTTAACATATTAATATTTTCATATAAGTATTTATTTCCAAATAATCATTATATTTATATACTGATAATTTTCATGTTTATTTCCCTGGCTTCATTTATTAAATAGTAAATTGGGCATGACATGCATGCAAAAAATTTCTGGTAATAGTAATAGAACAATAATGGTCAGTTTTTAAAGTAATGTGGTAATAGATGACAATTCCTTAAGTAAGGAGCCCTCCTGATATTCATCATTTCACAGGTTCTGCAAAGCCAGAAACACAGTGAAGTGTGGAGTTTGGGGAAGAGATGTTGCTACTAATCTGACCACATTTCCTGTGTTTCACAGTCACACCATCATGCCAAGTTGCAGCTTACCATTGTAGGGGATATTAGCTAGAACCATGCTAGGTGCTATCCACAGTTCAATCTTTGATCTGTAAAGGGTTGGGGGGCGGAGGGAGGGTAAGAGTGATGTAGGAAGAAGTAAAATTAAATACTGGAGCACGAATGTGAAGACTTAAGTGATAAACACAACTGTTTAATGACACACTTTTATGGTATCATTGGTATCTTTAGTTGTGATTGGGCATTCATGGGTTAATGATGCAGGTTTAACGGTCCAAAAGCATTTATGTGTATTGTCAAAGCAGTTATGACACATAATACTGAAATGTAAATTGAAAATAATAACTACTAAATTGTTTGGAGCTTGGAAATGCAGTGTTGCAGTGCCTGGATTGATGCTTGTACTTACATATATAGTATGTGCAAGTGTGTATACCATCTTGTCTGGTGTCCTGAATACTCACAATTTTCTTAAATAATTCAGTTTGCAGTAGTGGACCAGACCCACTACTCGGTTTTGGTCTGCCATGCTAGTCATTCTTCTTCACTTGGCAGTTAAGCATGAAGCTGTAAGAGAGGCTGTTCTCCAACTAACAACACCAAATCAACAAATTCTAGGATGTCAGTTTAACTTATATATTCTTCAACGACATTCCACATTAATGTCTTTCAGAACACCAGATTAGTATTACAATTGCCAGGACAGACAGTGTTCTTTATGTCACCCAAGGTCCAAATCAACACCATTTCATATCTCTGCACATAGAGGGGGAGGTCGCACACTGTCGTGTGTGGCAGTATTCCATGGGCCAAGCTTATCTCTAGTGTGGCACCAGCACAGAGTAAGCAGCCCCACATCATAGCAGATGATGATGTTTTAACACCTGTACCACTGCTAAGACATACAGCATCCATGGATTACTCTGTCTCTGCACAGAATTTCTCACACAGTAGGCTGTCCAGTCTTTTTGCCTAACTAATACATTAAAAAAAAAAAAAAAAAACTTCTGACATATGTCATCAGTTAAGTTAAACCAATTGCTACAAAATAGCGTGTTACAACTACAGAAGATGTGAGTTGTTAAAATAAACAACAGTCATTGACATCCCATTGACAACAGGGAAAGGCATATTTTATTTTTATTGCCAGATGTAGTCTCTTTCATCTGATAACAGTTGACCTGGTTTGACCATCACAGATTATGTTCATATCTTCGTGGAGACTGCAGCATGCTACTCATTTGGTTTGTGTTGCTTGTTGTACAATAATCACAAGACAACCAGTGATTGTCCAAATGAGTCAACTGTTTACAGATGACCGATTATGTTTTAATAATATTATCCAGATACAATGTCAGTCACAGACTTCTCTTTTGACCTCGTGTCAGATTTATTTTCCGAGAGGCAGATATGAAAACTATTTTGTTAGTCTTATATAGGTAGATAAGCCATTGACAGTGCAAAATCAATTTAAAAATGGACTTTTCTGGCACTTACTGCTTCACACTCTTGTTGTGCCTGTGGTGGTAATGTTATCACTCACATTCAGGCATATAGATTGTGTTCCACATATTAGTAGGAAAGTTGGAAACAAGTGTTTGCTTCTGTACACATACCATATTTGTACAATTTCAATAATTTAGAATTTTTTTATACTTAGAAGATATGTAAGTGGTCATGTTCACCATGTGTGTTTAGTAAGTTTCTAGAGTGCTGACAGCTTGTATTTGTATTGCAGTTATCACAGTCATGAAAAGTTATGTATTTTTGTTTTGTTGCATTCCATTTGAATATATTTCTGCGTGAAGTATGTGATAGGAAATATAAAACATAGATTTGGTAAATACTGTACATAAGTGGAATTTTAGTGCCCTATGTTGGCCAGCTTGCTGCACCTAACTAGCCTGTCTGTTATTTGTCAGTTGTTGCTGTGATGAGAGTTTTTCACTCCCCCCCTCCATCCAGGTATCTACTCTACCAGGATGTCAGGAAAGTAATCTGAGCTTTGCCTGCATTTGTTGATTACATAGTTAATGTTTTGCTTTCCAGGGGAGAATAGTGCTCACATATCTGTTGCTTACAAAAGAAACATAATTGAAAGTACTTGTTTTGTAGAAGCAAAAATGCCTTTTGAAAGAACTGACATGCTTTTTCAGATTTTGTTCTTTCACATCCTCTATTCTTAAAAGATGGTCTTCACTTAGTGGTGGTGGTATTGGTGGTATATCTGTGTGTGTGTGTGTGTGTGTGTGTGTGTGTGTGTGTGCGTGCGTGTGTGCAAGGCTGCAGGTGTGGAGACATCTGTAGGGAGTCACCAGGTTTATATAGAGAAACAATAAATGCTTGCATTTAATTTGATTTAAAATTGGTGGAAGAAGCAGTTATCTATGTCCCTCCTTACCCTTGCCTCCTCCTGGCATTGTGGCATGTCCAAATTGAATACTTCCATAGCCTGTTACAGTGGCTCCTACAATAGCATATCATTGTGAACAAACAATGGATGATTGAGTAACAAACTGTCTTGGTGTAAGGAGCAGTTATCTTTGTCACCCCCTTTGCTCCCCTTCCCCCTCCTGACATGAGAGTTTCAGTATGTTCACAGTCTTTTACAGGTCCTCTTACAATTGTATATCATTATAAAACAAACACTAGACGATCAAGTAATGTACTCTGAAATGCCTTATCTCTTTAGTACTTGTAGTTGCATTATCATATAGTGTGAAAATGTAATATCCACTCAGAAAATTGTCGAATTCACAGAGACGCATCTGAATGGAGCATTACCTTCTTCCAGGAGACATAACATCAGGCACTGCCAATAGAGACACACAAATTGGATAACAACTGTTGGAACCAGAGCTTTCTTCTCTGTGGCAGATAAGTGGATTAATTGGGGGGCATGTCATAAAGATTTCTGCATAAGGCCTCCTATCCATCAACCCAAAGTACTGTAACTAATGCCACATACCTCTACATGGTTTCAAAAGGTAATAATATTGTTATCTATTTCTATGTTTTTTCATTAGTTATTGGTAGAAAATACTGACACTTCCAACTGTCTGAAAGTGTGGTATCAAACTGCCACACAGTTATTTTTTTTAAAAAATGGGGTTGACCTATTAAGGATCACATGAAATAGCTTATGTATTCTTTTATTCTCCTTTTTTCTTTCCAGTAATGTTTCTTTTTTTCCTGTCTTTTTCTCTTCTTTCTTCTGTCCTTATTACTCCTGTCTTTTTCTGTGTTTTCTCCTGGAAGCCCTTGAAACCTTTTACTTTTGCTCTGAACCTATATCTTTCTCCTCTTTCTTCCTCCATTATTTCCACTTCCCTCAGGTCTACTTTATATTCTTTTATCCGTGTCATTGATGTTTTGAGGTTTCACAGAGAAATAAAAATACTTTTTGTTATCCTGTTTTCATCTAGCTTTTTTAGGTATCCAAAGTATGCAACTCTTCTCTTCCCCATCATGGCTGATGTTTATTCTATTTTCTCATTAACTTCTTTATTACTTCTTAATTTCCATTTCCCATTCTCATAATTTGATCCTAAGATTTTTCTGGTTATTTTCTTTCCTTCTTTTCTATTTCAGCTGACTGCTTGTATTTAATGAAATGCATTCTGATGCATAAAGGCATTCTGGTTTAATGACAGTATTGTAGTGCCAAAGTTTTCCATTCATGGGAAAAGGTTTCTTGTTATATAGGATTTTTGGTTCGCTGTAAAAGCCACCTCAATTTTCCTTGACCTTGCTAGATTAGCTTCTTTGTGTAAAGCATTTGATGGTATTATTTCACCTAGATATTTAAATTTTCTAGCCCTTTTGATTTTACCATCATCAGTTTCCGTATCGTATCAATCGTACTATGTTTTTCTCTCTTCTCTTTTTTTTCTTTTTCTTTGATCCAATGATATATGTAGGTCTGCTTTTGAAACTGTTTTGTGTAGGAGCTTTATCTGCATTGTTGTATCTAATACAGATTCAGAAAAGATGGCAAGATCACCTGCAAAAGCCTGACAGTTAAATCTCAGATGTCCTCTTTTCTCCCAGTTGTGATTCTTCTTCTTCTTCTTCTTCTTCTTCTTCTTCTTCTGTTATTTTCCTCTTTTTCTTGGACACGGCTGAACAGCAGAGGAGACAATCTATCATCTCAAAATCCCTGAAAGTTTCTCTAAAAATTTGATTTTGCATTTTGTATTTGTTAGTGTGTCTTTAATAATTGCCACTGATATGTTGTCAGCTCCAAAATGTTTTAAGGTGTTGTATAATGTATGCTTTTTCAAAGCTTCAGATGTTATTTAAATGCTTTGAGATCTCATTCTTCTATACATGATTATGGATTTCAGATTTAAAACTTGTTCCACAAAGGGTCGTCCTATTCTGAACCCTCCTTGGTACTCCCCTAACTGCTGGTCTAGTTGACTTGCCAGCCAGTTTTTTGATGCTTTTGAAAGAATGTTGTAAGTCACTGAAAGGAGGGATCTACATCTACATCTACATGACTACTCTGCAATTCACATTTAAGTGCTTGGCAGAGGGTTCATCGAACCACAATCATACTATCTCTCTACTATTCCACTCCCGAACAGCGAGCGGGAAAAACGAACACCTAAACCTTTCTGTTCGAGCTCTGATTTCTCTTATTTTATTTTGATGATCATTCCTACCTATGTAGGTTGGGCTCAACAAAATATTTTCGCATTCGGAAGAGAAAGTTGGTGACTGAAATTTCGTAAAAAGGTCTCGCCGCGACGAAAAACGTCTATGCTGTAATGACTTCCATCCCAACTCGTGTATCATATCTGCCACACTCTCTCCCCTATAACGCGATAATACAAAACGAGCTGCCCTTTATAGTTGTTGGGATCAGTTTTATCTCCCTTTTTTGTAGATTCAGTGAATTAGCATTGTTTTTCAATCTTCTGGCGTAGCTTCTGTTTTCCAGATTTTTTGAAAGACTCCATGTAGCCTGTTGACTGTTCCCACACCTGCAGTTTTCCACATTTCAGCAATTACTGAATCTTCTTGAGGGGCCTTGCCATTCTTCAGATATTTAATGATATTTTGGATTTCATTCATGCTGGATGGTTCCAAGTTTGTGCGAGTGTATCCTGGATTTTGTTCTGGAAAGTTCTCTCTTGTTTCCTCATTATTATTATTATTATTATTATTATTATTGTGTTTATTGGTCTTGAGTGTGCAGCAGGACAGCTGTGTGTAGGTTTTGATTTTAGTTGTTGGTTGAAATATGCTTATTGTAACTTCTTAACTATATATTTATATTACATTTTTGTTGCTATGGTTATTATTAATTCTGGGATCAGTGTCTAAACAAATGTAATTAGGAATATATCTAACATTTTAATTGGTCATACAAAAGTTAGGTGCTACTGCTTTTTACACTTTAACAAATTGTTAATAATATAATAATATTACACTTCAGAATGCTACTCAAAACATAAAATAAATATTTGTGTTTTGGTAATGAATTTCATAAACTTAAAATCCGTCCACATGCCATTGATACCTGTCGACCATCGTGTCATCCTCTAGTGGGGTCATTTGGTGCAATATGGAGAGGTATGAGGTCAGCTCATCACTTTCGTGTTCATCATTTTTCATAACCTTGAGCTGCTACCATTTGGTCAATTAGTTCCTCAGCTGGCATCACAAGGTTTAGTGCACCCCATTTTAGTCATTCTATCAAGAAAAATCTCTGAGACTACTGGGACTCGAACCCAGGTAGAGGTAGAGAACTTTTTGGAGCATTTTTTGCCTTTATGCTGGTGCTTTACTGGGATACATGGGTGCATTGGAGCACAATATCCAACTCTTATTTGTGACATTGTGATCTATTTGTCTTCCCAGTCATGTATGAAGCTTTATATATATATATATATATATATATATATATATATATATATATATATATATATATATATATATATATATATATGGGATGAGACTGGTTGCTAATAGCTTATAATGATCAGTTTTGCCTGTATGTGTTCATCTTTAGTGGCCATTTGATCTACTAATTTATTTCTTCCACCATCACTGTGTGCTTTGGTCCATATCATGTTGACAATTCGGTTTTGATGTCTTGTCTCTTGTGTTGTCTCCATGACGTGATAAATAGCTGGGTGGCTATTTAATTTATTATGGTGATGTCTGATAGCTGTGAGTGCTGGCAGGCTCCAGATAAGATTATCACAGTGTCCTTTGATTTTGCAGTTTTTAAATCTTCCCAAATGACTACATGTTTAACAATTGTAATGGTTGTCGCTGGTTGTAGGTTTTACATTCTGAATTCATTTATTGTGCTATCTGGGCACCCTGTTCCTTCAGCAGTTTTTGGTTAATCAATATATTTTTGCAGGCTTCCAACCACTGAACTATACCATCCATCAAAGCTTCGTTTTTGTTTTTGATCTTGGGGGGGGTATAATCGACATTTGTCAGTATGTCCATTTGTTCCAGCATGTGGTAATGGGTAGCATGGCACGTTTGGGACTTTTACAATGTTTCTTTAATCTTATTTTAAGTTCTCAGTACTCCCTCGTTATTGGCAGCATTAATTTATTCATCCAGTCGCTTCCCGTTACATTCTCAGTTGTTAGTTTACTGCTTGGCTGTGCTTGCTTTGCTTCCAGTGTACCTCAGCTTCAGTAGATACTTGGACATCATGTACTTCCATTGTAGATGCAGTGCTGAGTGTTGTCATCATGACTGTTGTATGTATTCTGAGAGTTTTGTGTTGTATTTTGCCCAATGGCCTTAAGGAGTTTTCATTCACAGATCCATAGCACACTTATCAATAATCTGAATTACTGCAGACTCGTACTTTGACATTAATTTGCCTTATGATTTTGGAACAGATATTATTTTTAATTATTATGAAATACCTAAAAAAATCTTTTGGCACACAACCAGCTTACATTCAAGAAACACCATTCTTGTGGAACACAACTGGCTCTTTATTCACTCAAAGTAATGATTCTGTTGTGTGGGGTCTCAGATTGATTCCATATTCATAAATTTGTCTTGAATGGCTAGGAAGTTTTCCTCTAGATGGTCCATAAACACATTGGTATATGAAGGTGCCATTCAGGTGCCCATCACTGTGCCAAAACTCCCAACCCCTAGTCTGGTCCTGATTCATTTATGATATCTTCTAGATCTGGACTCAGAGCCAAGGCACCCTCTTCTCATTCTTGCAACTACCTCAACAGCTCTCCCATTTGCTTCACCTTGTCCTCCTCAACCCAAAGTGCCATCTTCTTGGACGTTGCTCTTCACCTCTCTGATGGCTCCATCCACACATCTGTCTACATTAAACTTGCTATCAACCAACAATACCTGCATTTTGACAGCTGCTATCCCTTCCACACCAAAAAATACTCCCTCATACAGCCTAGCTACCTTGGATGACATATGTTCAGTGATGAGAACTCGCTTACGCAGTATGCTAAAGGTCTCGTGAAGGCCTTCACAGACTGGCACTACCCTCCAAGCCAGCCTAGTCTGCAAACAGATTCCCTGTGCCACATCCTCACACATCCCCAATCCTTCCACCATTCCCAAGAATCAGCTACAAAGGAGCACCATCCTTGTCACCCTATCTCAGCCTGGACAGGAACAACTAAACCATTTCCTTCATCAGGGCTTCAATTCTCTCTCACCATGACCTAAAATGAGGAAATTTGTACTGAAGCTGCTTTCCACCCCTGTGGAAGTGGTGTTTCTTCACCCATGCAGCATCCTAGTCCATCCCTATGCCACTCCTACTTCCACTCCATAGCCACAGAAATCATATCCCTGCAGAAGACCCAGGTGCAAGACTTGCCCAATCCAGTCACCCATCACTTTCTGCTCCAGTCCTGTCACAGTTTCATCCTATCCTTGCAGAGGGCGGACCAACTCTGAAAACAGTCATGTCATATACCAACTCTGCTGCAAACACTGCACAGCTGATATGATAACCAACCAGCTGTTCACCAGGATGAATGGCTACTGCTAGACTGTTGCCAAGAGCAAGGTGGACCATCCTGTGACAATAAGATGCAGCTGAACATAACATGCGTTTCAGTGGCTGTTTCACAACTCGCAGCATCTGTATCATTCCCTTCACCACCAACTTCTCTGAACTATGTAGAAGGGAGTTATTATTAAAGCACATCCTTCGCTTCAGCAACCAACTTGGTCTCAACTTCAGGTAAATCCACTGTTCCTGCACACTCACCCAACAGTTTCTCCCTCCCATTTCATGACACCTTCAGCATGTGGCACTCCCGATTGGTCCGAAAAATTGCACATTACGTCCCAAGCCATATATGCCTCTCTCTACCACATTCTAAGCCAGCAAACTAGATGGCTTCCTCAGAGCCGCAAGCCACCTACACCCAAACCCTCTCCCAGCCTCCCACGCCTCCCTCCCTGACACGATCCCCACCCCAGCTTAGTCCACCTGCCGAAATGCAGCACTGGCATTCTGATTTCAGCCATCAACATCTATGGGCATAGGTGTATGTATGCACATGAGTGTATGCACACATGTTCTCTCTCTCTCTCTCTCTCTCTCTCTCTCTCTCTCTCTCTCTCTCTCTGTGTGTGTGTGTGTGTGTGTGTGTGTGTGTTTACACTATAGCTTGAAAAAGGAATTACTCAGAAAACTAGCAAGTTTTCTTTCTTTTTGTGTGTGTCTATCAGTGTCTCAACATGTCTACTCTTCAGTGAGTGATCTTCTCCAATCCAAAAGTAGTTTGTTATATGCTTATTACATACATAATATTTATGACACTTGTTCTGATGTGGGATTTATTAATTGATTAACAAAACTAACACAATACTGACCATTGACAAGAATTTCATTGGTGCATTAGAGTTAATTCTAAATTTAAATTTAACACATATACCAAAGAGAGAGAAAAATTGTCCTTCCAAATATTAGTTTGAATTGTAGAAAGAATTGTCATTTATTACATAAAAATATTTCAGTTTGTTTGCAAATGTACTTTTTTTTGTTTGCCAGCTCCCTTAAAGTGCTGGAGTGGCATTCAGAGATTATTATGATTGGATATTTTGTTCCATCTATGCCAGTTAAAGTCAAACCATGAGGAGTAGGTATCCTTTTTATTTGCAGTACTTTGCACACGAGTGTTGATGTTGTTCAAATGTGTGTGAATTCCTAAAGGACCAAATTGCTGAGGTCATCGGTCCCTAAACATACACAGTACTTCAACTTATGCTAAGGACAACAAACACACACGTGCGCGCGCACACACACACACACACACACACACACACACACACACATGCCGAAGGGAGGATTCGAACCTCTGGCGGGAGGGGCCGCGCAATTCATGACATGACCCCTATAACCATGTGGCCACTCTGCGCAGCTTGATGTTGTTATAAACCTCTAATAACTGCCTGTTTACATAGTTAAAAAACAAGTAAAAATACTGTAACCTTTTTGTTTGTACACATTGATGGTAAAATAATTATATAAGTATATTTAGAATATTATCCTTGTTGAAGGATTTTGCACCGTTAATAGCTAATACTTGAGTTTGTTGCTATCTCAGAATAATAATCAGTGTGATATTAATGAATAAAAGTAAGGAAGTAAGCTAACTTTCTGACATTTTGGTAGTGATCTCTTGAACAGAAAAGGTCTTCGAATGGACAGGAATTAATGTTGTGGTTCACTTGGCCACTACAGTGGGCAACTGTTAATGTCACTTCTTTGATGTCTTCAATAAGTCCTGAGGCGGCAAATGCACACAGCCCACTCATGTGGACACTTCCTACTGGTGCTGTGCCCTGCATGCATTTGTAGCCTAAGGGCTAACTAAAAATATCAAAGAAGCAACCATTAACATCTGTCCACTACAGCGGTCATGTGCAGTGCAGGGTTAATAATATGTTGTTTCCAAGTAAAAGTTTTCAGTGCTACTGGGATTGAAATATAGTGTGCATTCTGTTTTACTTATCAATTTCCCCCCAACTTTGTTGTCACATGTCAAAACACATTCTGTGTCATGTCGAGTTATGTGTTTATCTGTTGTTGATTGGGCTAGTTGTATGTTTATCACACTTTTAGAGATAAGTTAATAGTTTTTTCCATGTTCGTTAGAGGTGTTAAATTGATGATGTTGGCTGAAGTAAGTATTATAAAAAAGGTTTCAGTGTTTGATGTTTTTGTGCTGTTATATAGTTTTTTCCTGGCCTGTAGTTTGTGTAAGATTTTGTTCATACCTTTTAATTTTTGCCCTTGTTAGTTTTCTGCTTTCACTGTACCATTTGTGATATTTTAATTAAGCCTTTTTTACTTCGATAAATCATGTATTCTCCAAAAGGAATTAGCAAATAATGTAATGCTTAGTGATTGTCACTTTATCTTAACACTTCATTTCATCTTTTGGTCATCAGGTGTATGAGTCACTATGTGGCTATCTCGCTTTTGGGATGAGTCAGCTTAAAATCCACATCTGCCCATACAGATTTAGGTTTTCTGTGGTTTCTCTAAATCATTCTAAGCTAATGTGTTTTTAGTTCCTTTGAAAAGACAATGACCAATTCCCTATTCTATCAAGATCCAATCCTTGTGTGTGGCCCTCTGTAAAGACCTCAGCATTAATGGGAGTCTAAAGCTTAATATTTCTACATTTTGTCATCAGTCATTTAATCTACATCATTTTTATTATTGTCTGTTGCTAAGTTTGTTTTTGTTTGCAATTCACAGGTTCATGTACATAGTTATTGTCCTCATTCTGCATTATGAAAACTGGTTTGCCATACAACAAATGTCCAGATATATGCCAAACGGCCAGCAAATTATATTTCTTGTCTTTTATTTGCTCAGAAACTAATTAGAAGTAGGAAAGGAAAAAGTTTGCAAATGCCCAAAATGACACACACACACACACACACACACACACACACACACACACACCATAAGATTTGGTTAGTGGGAATATAAAAGTTACCTGAACTCTCAGAGGACTGTGCTGCTGTAACAGTCATAACATCATTGTAGCTGCATATGAACTTCCGTATGAGAATGCTTGTAACTTGAGTAACCTGTACTTTCATGTAGTAAATACTGTATGTGAGAGGTAAAGAGGTGTAAGTCCAGTTTCCACAGTTTTGACCTAAGACCATATTTGTAATACTCACACATTGCTTCATTTGTGGAAGAAGGGCAGTATCCTGCACCATCCCCTGACCAAATTATAAAGTTTTCCATGAATGAAATAGTGTGTTAAGTATTACAGATATGATAGACACACAAACATACATACAAAATTCAAGCTTTCACAACCAACGGTTGCTTCGTCAGGAAAGAGGGAAGGAGAGGGAAAGACGAAAGGATGTGGGTTTTAAGGGAGAGGGTAAGGAGTCATTCCAATCCCGGGAGTGGAAAGACCTACCTTAGATGTCTGCTTGTGTCTGTGTATGTGCGGACGGATGTGTGTGTGTGTGTGTGTGTGTGTGTGTGTGTGTGTGTGTGTGTGTGTGTGTGCGCGCGCGAGTGTATACCTGCCCTTTTTTCCCCCCTAAGGTAAGTCTTTCCACTCCCGGGATTGGAATGACTCCTTACCCTCTTCCTTAAAACCCACATCTTTTCGTCTTTCCCTCTCCTTCCCTCGCACACACACACACACACACACACACACACACACACACACACACACATATCCATCCGCACATACAGAGGCACAAGCAGACAATGTCTTTCCCTCTCCTTCCCTCTTTCCTGACGAAGCAACCGTTGGTTGCGAAAGCTTGAATTTTGTGTGTATGTTTGTGTGTCTATCGACATGCCAGCACTTTCTTTTGGTAAGCCACGTCATCTTTGTTTGTAGATATATTTTTACCTCATGGAATGTTTCCCTCTTGATCACAGTTATATTAGTCTATTCAGGAACAGAGCCTTAAATTTGTTCTCTCTTAATAGCATTATACTGTGATGTTGAAAAATCTGGGATGGAATATAGACATTGGTATGTGGAAAGACAACCAGTCACCACACAGCACAAGCATTTGTTGAGGAACAGACACATACACAAGTATAGTGAGCCATTGAGCCTATACTTTTGAAGTAATGTAAGTGTAGCACACTATTTTGATGTTATGAAGCTGATTGGTGTGTTGTTGCAAGGCTGACTAAAGGACTGTTGCATAAAAATAATAATTTGGTCCTGTGAGTATTGGCCTGGAAAATTGGGTATCTGTATCTAGAGATATAAAAGGATTTAAGTTGCATGTGTAATCTGCACTGCTAGAACAAGTGAATGCTTTCGTTTTTTATGTTGTGTATCTGAATCGAGCAAGTAAACACTTCAAACCTTGTTTGCTTAGAGAAGAGGTGTAAACATTGGTTCAATATCTTTGTCATTTTCTAAGTCATAGTGAATATTTGTAAAATGCGTTACTGAATTTTTCATTAATGTACTCTAGTGGATTGCATGGGTGAGAATGACTCACTTGCAGAAACTGATCTCAGGTGAGATTCCATGCACCATGTCCTGTTGGATCAGACATGTTTGTGGCTTAAATAGATTACTTTTTAAGATATTGGCGTATTAGTCATGAAGTATATCACAAAATGAAAGTAATGTTATCTCTATTTCTTCTACTTATTATATTCAATTTTTTGAGGTGAATGTTGGGATTATCCACACGTTTTAACCCCTTGTTGCTGTAATCTAAGATCTTTTTCTCAAGCACTAGTGTCCACCAGATGCTCAAATTTCTTATTCTGTCTTTTGTGCTTGTGGCACCAAAAATTGATCTCAGAAACATTGTTCCTGCAAATTGCATTCAGTTTTTGTCCTTCTATTATACCTCTCGCACTTACTTCTAACCATTTTGTTATAAAATATTTAATTATAACTTTCCAGCTGCTTCTCAGATGTGTTATGTTCAGCACTTAAGAAACTTGAATCAGTGGACTTGTATAATTATCTTGCTTCCAGGAATTAACTTGCATCCAGCTGAGGAGGATCATATGAAGGACATTAATTTGCTTTCAGTTATAGAGATTTCATTATTATATGTCTCAGATTTTTCTGCAAAGGTATGTCGGTTGCCTTGATTAAGAACTAAAAGTAGGTTTTTTTTAAAGTGATAGTAGAGCATTTATATTACACTCTCAGTGTGTGTAAATGGTTAATAAAATAGTCATGTATGAAATATTATCAAAGAGTCACTCTTGGATTCAGATCAATTTTATGTACTTTCCCAAAAGCATTCCAGATAAATGTTAAGAGATTTCCAAAACAATGTTGTCAATTTTAGCTCCATTGATTACAAAATTAGTTAGTGTAACATTTTTAATGACATTCTTGAAGAAAAATATTAATCACTGACCACTACCATTGGCGTTAGTCTTTGGTGGAAGGGTCAGAGTATAAATGCGAGCCCTAGGAAGTTGTTGAAGGGAAGGATTAGTCATCCAGAACATTGATCAAAGAGTTACAATAGGTATGCTAGATAATAGGTTGATTGCCTGTAGAGTGGTTTCTGTCCACACTGTAAAATGGACATTAAGGATCTCTCTAGTACACTTTCTTCCCTGTTTTTCTGTCTTACCTTCTACCACCCCCCCCCCCCACCCCCCACCCCCCACCCCCATCTCCTTTCTCCATTCCACCTATTGTGTTAGCCCTTGTGTAATAGTGTTTGTGCACGCGTATGTCCCCCTCTCAGCCAGGTTCAATGCCCGGCGGGGTCAGGGATTTTCACCTGCCTCGAGATGACTGGGTGTTTGTGCTGCCCTCATCATTTCATCATCATCCCTGCGATTGGACTGGGCAAAGGTTGGGGTTTTGTATAGGTGCTGATAACCGTGCAGTTGAGTGCCCCACAAACCAAACATCATCTTCCCTCTCAGTAAGTACCTGGATTAATAAGCTTAGGTCTCTCTCTCTCTTTCTACCTCCTCTCTTTGTCAGTAAGTTCATAAGTTTAGTTATTACATTTCATTTGTAGTCTATGTACCTGTTCAGTGCACAACACCATCAGGATACTACACTTTAGCACTCTCTCTCTCCCTCTCTCTCTCTCTCTCTTTCTCTCTCTCTCTCTCTCTCTCTCTCACTCTGAACTTATCAAAGAGCATGAGTGCCACATGTTTAAAAAAAATCTGCGAAAGCTGAGGTAGCAGAACATCAGTAGAACTGTGGCTATGACACTGATTTCAACAATGTACAAAGCCAAGAAAAGCTGCTTTTTTAAATGAAAAGTCTGAGAAGCAGTTGAGATTTCCAAGAACAAATGTAACTTCAGTGGAGAAGATACTGTAGCCATCCAGCTTCACAGCCTCTTACCATCAAGGAAGTAAATATGCAGCTATGATGCACGAGGGATACAAACAATGACCAGGAAGCCATCTCTATGGCACGAGAATATTATTTTGATACCAGTCTTGCTCTGCCTATATCATTAATGATGATGGGCCACCAATAGTAGCCAGAAGGATTTATTGCAACAACACCATTTCTTCAGAATAAGTGTGGGAAAACTCCCATTTGTAAATGAATATGACGCTGATCTTTGACAGTGGTCAGGTAACTGATAACATAAAAAGACCCTGGATAAGGTCCCAGCAGAGGGTCGAAACATCAATTGTGTAAGGAAAAAAATGAGTAGGAATGTGACAAGGCGAAACAATCTAGAAGATTTTACTTTATACAAGATAATTATTCCTTATGTGTTTCCAGCATGATTGAAAAAATGTAGTAAAAGTGTGGTCAGTAAATTAACATTACTATTAATAAAACAGTATGTGCGACCCAGTTAAGTATATATAAATGAGAAGGAATGGTGAATGTTTCAAGTTTTAGTAGTTAGTGTTGATTGTGACATCATTCCAGAATCTCTGGAACGAGGAGGCTAGTTTTCACAAACCAATTATCCATTTCTGTTCCTAATGTAGTTTCCATTATTTATGTTCAGAAGTGTTCTCCACATTCTTACTTCTTATATAATTTTACAAGTTGAATTGAATACTGCAGTCCTCACATTCTACAGCTTTATTGCCAATCCTCTTCTCCTGTACAAATATAGAATTATTTTTCTCATGATGTTTATTATTGGGACAAATAAATATTCAGATTTTTAATTTACGTTTGTCCTGACTGATCTCATCACTGTTTTATGTTCCATGCAGAAATTGTGTATGTATTTAAATGGGTGTGTTTAGAGGTGTAATAATATTTAGAGCACATCAAGATCTGGATAGCACTTGTACATTACAGTGTTATGTTCTAATCAAATAAAACTTTAAGATGTAAGCTTTAATGGTAGTCTTCATTGTAAATACATGTGCAATGCATTATGCCACAGTCATAGTGTTGATACCAAGTATGAAAGCTAGGGTATTAAACAAATAACATCTTTTCTGTATTAGAAAAATGATGTCCTTTCCTGTCCTCTGTGAGTAATAAATTGTAAATGCAAATTGGAGGAAGCAGAAATATTGTCTATTTGATTATGAGATCTTGATGTATTTGTATATCTTATTCTGTTAAGTGTAATGAGGTATTACAAGCTGAACCTCATTAACTGTACAGATATTTTGTGTTTTTAGGTTAAAAAAATTGTTGTAATAGTCAAGCACACAATGTGAAATGTCGCTAGTGTGTTTATAGATATTTTTATTGTAATTATGTTGTTATTGCGTACTTTATTAACAATTACAATATTTTTTTAAATATTACTGAATATTTTGGAACAAGTATTCACTTTCTTTTATGAAACGTCTTGTGTAATTGTACAATCTAGAACATTCATTAAACATTTTCAGTGCTAAGACAAAGCAGCTGTCACAAGAAGACATTCTGTGAAATCTGTTGTTCCTGTTATGTAATTGAAAATTTTCTTGGGCTTAATAGATTATGTCCATATGCGCTTCCATGTAGATAATTGTTTTTAGAATGAGATTATTTAATTAAAAGTATATGTATGCCCTTTCTCCCAGTTATCTCTCTTAACAAAATATGCATAGTTAAGATGAAGTGTGTTTTAAGATAATGTTTAGTTCATGTTTGGGTAAGTACACTGTAGCCACCAGCATAACATGTCTTAAATTTGAATTGTGTTATGGTTCATTTGATTTATAAGTTATTTGCTTATACAAGATTCATTCACTTTTATATATGCATCCAGTTTTCCTAGATAGAGTTTGAAAGTAATTAACAGAATATCAACTTTTTTATGATATGGAATTATTGCACAATTTAATTCAGAATATTTTCTTCAGGACATTTTTTTTTCATTGTCTTCTATGTTCATGTAATCCAGAAGAATAGTCACTATACTATTCAGTGCAGATACTTAAATCAAGATTGGTGGTTCTATTTATTAAAATAAGATACACAAATTGTGAATGGTATCACAGCAAATGTTGAAAGATACAGGGAGTTCACATATTTAATGTTGATGTCTTAGTATAATTTCAAATACACTGTATGACAAAAAATGTTAAGCATTCTGAAGAGGAGGAGGAAACAAAAGGAAACTTCATGGGCTTAAAGAGTATGCGATGTTATTTTACTGATTGCAAAATCGAGTCAGATTTACAAACAACTGGGCAGTGTGGCCCCACTTATCAGTATGACATTGCACCCTCTCTGAGTGGGATGCAGGCATTGACCCAATTGGGAAGGGTTTCATAAAACTGTTGTATCCTCTACTGAGACAAGGTAGCCCACAACCGTCGTAACTGGTCCTTCATATACTGGCACTGGGACAAAGTTGATGGCCAAGCTGCTCCCTCACATATTCTTTTGGAAACAGATCTGGGAACTTAGTGGCCACAGGAATACCTCAATATCATGCAGACAGTCCACATGACTTGTGGACTAGCATTGTCCTGTTAAAAAATGGCACCATGATAATTTCATCTGAGAGGTAAACATGAGGACACAGCATACCCATATTGTACCAATGTGCTGTCAGAATTCCCTTACTCACTATCAGCTGTGACCAGAAGTCATAACATAATGGCTGCCCACTCCACAATGGCAGAAGTAACACTGCAGTACTTCTCCAAAATATTGGAAGAACCGAATCTCCCTTTAAGTCACCATCATACTTGATGATGTTGGTAATCCAAGTTGGTGCAGAACTGAGGGTCATCACTGAACACAATGCAATGGCATTCATCAGCAGTCCACCCTTTGCTGTCACAACATCACTCCAAAAACAGCAGTTTCTGACATAGCGTTAACAGCAGCATATGTATGGGATGATAATTCCCTAGTCCAGTTACTGCTAGTTTCTGAGCAATGATGCAGGATAACACAGAATATGGCAGGGATTCCATTACTGTTCTTAGATGACAGGCACTTATGTAATGGGGTTATGATGTACTGGTGCACAGTGCAGTGACCTTCCCTTGTGGTGATCAGACATGGTCAACTGGAATGCCTCACAAAGCTGAATATGGCACAATTTGACCAGAGGACCAAATGGGCACCTACATTTTCAATCTCTGTCAGGTACTGACAGTGCTGTCTGTCGCAACACTGGTAGTGTGTACTTGTAAATTACAAACATACATTAGTATCTGACCACGTCTTAGGGTGCTCTACTTTTTTTGGGATAGCAGTGTAAACAATCGAATTATAGATCCATAAAATTTCGGGCTTGTTCCCACATAAATTCGACTTCTTCTTCTTCTTCTAATATTTTGGCTGGAGAGTATTCAGCCTAAATATTAGAAAAAGAAGAAGTTGAATTTATGCGGCTACATGCCTGAAAGTTTATGGATCAGTCTATGTGTTGTGAAAATACACTCCTGGAAATTGAAATAAGAACACCGTGAATTCATTGTCTCAGGAAGGGGAAACTTCATTGACACATTCCTGGGGTCAGATACATCACATGATCACACTGACAAAACCACAGGCACATAGACACAGGCAACAGAGCATGCACAATGTCGGCACTAGTACAGTGTATATCCACCTTTCGCAGCAATGCAGGCTGCTATTCTCCCATGGATGTAGTCCTGTGGAACGGCTTGCTATGCCATTTCCACCTGGCGCCTCAGTTGGACCAGCGTTCGTGCTGGACATGCAGACCGCGTGAGACGACGCTTCATCCAGTCCCAAACATGCTCAATGGGGGACAGATCCGGAGATCTTGCTGGCCAGGGTAGTTGACTTACACCTTCTAGAGCACGTTGGGTGGCATGGGATACATGTGGACGTGCATTGTCCTTTTGGAACAGTAAGTTCCTTTGCCAGTCTAGGAATGTTAGAACAATGGGTTCGATGACGGTTTGGATGTACCGTGCACTATTCAGTGTCCCCTCGACGATCACCAGAGGTGTACGGCCAGTGTAGGAGATCGCTCCCCACACCATGATGCCGGGTGTTGGCCCTGTGTGCCTCGGTCGTATCCAGTCCTGATTGTGGCGCTCACCTGCACGGCGCCAAACATGCATACGACCATCATTGGCACCAAGGCAGAAGCGACTCTCATCGCTGAAGATGAAACGTCTCCATTCGTCCCTCTATTCACGCCTGTCGCGACACCACTGGAGGCGGGCTGCACGATGTTGGGGCGTGAGCGGAAGATGGCCTAACGGTGTGCAGGACCGTAGCCCAGCTTCATGGAGACGGTTGCGAATGGTCCTCGCCGATACCCCAGGAGCAACAGTGTCCCTAATTTGCTGGGAAGTAGCTGTGCGGTCCCCTACGGCACTGCATAGGATCCTACGGTCTTGGCGTGCATCCGTGCATCGCTGTGGTCCGGTCCCAGGTCGACGGGCACATGCACCTTCCGCCAACCACTAGCGACAACATCGATGTACTGTGGAGACCACATGCCCCACGTGTTGAGCAATTCGGCGGTACGTCCACCCGGCCTCCCGCATGCCCACTATATGCCCTCGCTCAAAGTCCGTCAACTGCACATACGCTTCATGTCCACGCTGTCGCGGCATGCTACCAGTGTTAAAGACTGCGATGGAGTTCCGTATGCCATGGCAAACTGGCTGACACTGACGGCGGCGGTGCACAAATGCTGCGCAGCTAGCGCCATTCGACGGCCAACACCGTGGTTCCTGGTGTGTCCGCTGTGCCGTGCATGTGATCATTGCTTGTACAGCCCTCTCGCAGTGTCCGGAGCAAGTATGGTGGGTCTGACACACCGGTGTCAATGTGTTCTTTTTTCCATTTCCAGGAGTGTATGAAGATGCACAACTGAATTATACTTTGACAGATTCGCTGCCAGTAGAAACCAACTGGACATCTATTGGGATAGAAATGTCTATTGACATGGAAGGAACCCCATTTTCAAGCGAGTATTGAATTTGATTGAGGGGAGTGTAGAAACTGATTTAGGTAAGAAAACTGGTTTCTGTAGTTGGTAAAGTCACAGTGTGAACCCAGGTCTTTCATTAGATTGAATTCTGTATGGTATTGTCATTATTATTTTGTTACTGATATGACAAATAAAAAGCATAAGAACTCGTGATTTAATCAGTTTTGAGGCTGGAAAAATACAGGGACGGCGTAGAATGGAAGAGAGGGAAAGGAAGGGTCAAAATATTGAATGTAGATAGGCAGATGATTAGTAGTAAAGGGGAATTGGGGTTATGGGCTATTATTTCAAACAATGGGGCAAGGTTTTGCCTCTATTTCAGAGGACCTGATACTGGAGGAAAGTATCTAGAAGGCATGAATTGTAGAACAGCTATAAAACTGAGTTTTATGCTGAGCAGAATGCATTGTATATGTAAGAGGAAGTTCAAATTAACTCTTGTACACAACTTGGTTGTGGCTGTTAATGAGTTGGTAACTGGTTAGTGACAAGTACCACTTTAGCACAACTGTGTATTTGCAACATAGCAGCTAGGGTAGACACTTGTATCTTTGTTCAAATAACTTACGTGACTGCAGCTGGGTGACGTCATCGGCAATCACTGATATTTCAACAGGTGCACAAACTGTCATTTTCAAAGAAAAACGGGAGCAATAAGTGGTGTGCAAGGTAATTTAAAACCTTGGTTTACAGAACTATTCCTGAAAGATAAAACTCTCTCTCTCTCTCTCTCTCTCTCTCTCTCTCTCTCTGAAAAATATATCTAAAAACAAAGTTGATGTAACTTACCAAACAAAAGCGCTGGCAGATCGATAGATACACAAAGAAACACAAACATACACACAAAATTCAAGCTTTCGCAACCAACGGTTGCTTCTTCAGGAAAGAGGGAAGGAGAGGGAAAGTCGAAAGGATGTCATTCCAATCCCGGGAGCGGAAAGACTTACCTTACGGGGAAAAAAGGATAGGTATACACTCACGCACACACACACGCATATCCATCCACACATACACAGACACAACCACACATGACCAATGTCAGAAGGTTTCAATAGTGAAAGTTAATAACTGATGGTTAATGTGGCACTAACTCTGTCCCTGCATTTTTGACAAGGGAGAGAGGAGCATCATATGCATAATTAAAACAAAAGCCTCCACCTCTATTTAAAGGTCACTTTCTAATTTAATTTCATTTGCTTCCTTAATTTAACTATCTAAATAGCTGGAAGTGCATATCAGAATCTCCATGTTGTTCTTTTCCACAGGACAACTAGTACCAAGACAAGGTTCAGCAAAAGCAGATTTGCTCCGCTGTTGTTTTCTCACTTATGCTCAGTTCACCAGTCCACCACAGTCCTAATAGTCTGACCAATATATGATGTGCCACAACTGCAAAGAATATGGTAGACACCCACCTTGCACAAACCAAGATCATCTTTTACAAAATGTAAAAGGACCCTAATCTTAGATGGTGATTGGAAAACATATTTCCACTAAATATGAGCTGTCCTGTTGGAAATGTTCCCTATCTAAGGCAGAAAGGTCATAGATTGTGGTACCCTCTCAGTATTATCATTATTCACCCAGCACACAGTTGGTCAATAGCACAATGAACTTCTGCTCTGCCTTTCATCATAACCATTCTGATGCAGATGATACTTTTGTTGTTTGACCTCATGGAGTGTGAATTTGAATGACTTTTTAGAACATCTGAATTCAGTATACCTGGATATTTGTTTGACAGTGGAGGTGAAAAAGGATTGCTGCCTTCCCTTCCTTGATGTATTGGTTAGGAGGAAGGTTGATGGTACATTGGAACATGCCATTTATAGGAATCCTACTCACACTGGCTTGTATCTATAGGCTCACAGTTGTCATCATCTGTCTCAGCATGAAGGATTACTTCATACCTTGGTTCTCTGAGCCCATGTCATCTGTGACCCTGAGAATTTGTCAGTTGGGTTAGCACATCGTGAGGTCATGGTGCAAGAGGTGGCTATTGGGAGGGCTTAAGTAGGGTTGGTTGTGTGTTGGGAGGCACTTACCCACTTCACTCTTGCCAGTTTTCTTCTGAAGAATGCTAGTGACCCATGGTCACCAGTATGTACAGTGAAAGAAATTACAGAATTAGTTATTCATTTCCATAAAAATACTGGTAGCATCTTGACTTGTTGCTGGAATTGTCCTCAATGCCTGCTGAGTAATCACAAGTGGCCTTGAGCCTGCTCAAGTTGGCTGACACTGCACACTTTATTCCAGCTGGCTGCTGCACTGGTGGTTCACTGCTTGCTGTGGCCCCTGTGCTGTCTGTATCTTGACTCCACGGTAGTGAACGATGGCAGTGTGTGTATTGAACTTACATATGCATTCTTGGGAGGTGCTCTGTTCCCTCCCACTCACCACGCTTCTATGTTATCTGTCATATTGCAATGATGACTGCCATATAGCCATGAAGTTCGATGTTCATCTGCTGTCCAGGTAGGCCCTACTCAGTCTGCTGAGATGTCAGAAATGCTGGCGTCCTGATCCTGGTGGGAGGGAAAGACTTCCAGGTCCTCCCATGTGGGACAGAGGAAAACTGTAGTGTTAACTATGTGACTGGTGATTACAGTGAGGTCGCCACAGTGGCTGTTGTTATCCATTGTGTGCAGGGAATGTACAACAGACTTGTGTCAGACGTTACTTTGCTGCAATAAGGGAATCAAGTGTGATCATAATGTACACCTTTGATCCATGTGACTGACTGCCTTCTGAGCTAAGCTGCGGGGGTTTTATGGAGAGAATCAGTGACTAAGATTTACCCGACGTCATTCATCATGGCTACATAGGGCTTACTATTATGAAGGTATCAGCAGTTTTTTTCTTCTGCCATGCTTACTTAACGAGTTTGTTATCGTGTAGCATTGTTTCTTTCATCACATAACATAGGTGACATGACCCTGTTGGACCACTCTGACCCACTACATTCCGCTAAAGTCTGCTGCCTGGCTCACCAGAAACGCCAATGTTATGTTTTGCCCTGACTCAGTTTTTGTGTCAAAATGTTTCCATTGTGGCTACTTCATGTCGACATTGCCATAATGTAGCAAGATAGCTTCGCTCTGGGACTTTGAAAATTTTACCTGTTTTACTGCCCTATATAAGGCTGGTGTGCAACATACCACTCTTCTTTTTCTTTTTTCTAACAAATTTTTAGGAAAAACAAAAAAGAAAAATCTTAACCTTTAATATGATAATGTTACCCCTCTTATTAAATTATTTATCAACTTAACCTATATTCCAGTTTCTCTTCTTCCTTCTGGTACTGCCCGTTCCTATGGCCTGTCCTGTAGATTTCTTTACTCTTTTGAATCTTAATTCTAGTTCATGGCATCTCTGCTGGTACTTGAAGAAAGGAATCTATGGCCCCATGAGAAGGTTTAATTGTGTTGAAGTTCATCCTGGTAATTGTAACTTTACATTTACAACTGACTTTACCTCAACCAGTTGGTAACAACCTTTTACAGGTGACTTTACATCAAGCAGTTGTTAAGAAACCTGAAACTTTTTTGAAAACTTTTTGGTCTTATCTGTGGGAGTGTAAGGGTTTGCAAGTAATACTCATTGACCTATTCAGTACTGTGGTAAATCCATCTCACTCAATTCCACACACTCTTGATGTGCTAACCTTTCTGTGTTGTCCCTTAGAGTTTTTGTGAATACCTTAATGTTTTCACGTTCTTTTCCCAACTGTGGCTGAATCCATCAAAAGGAGGAAGCATTTTTCTTCCATATACCACCCTGTAAGATGATAATCCTTTTCCTATATGAGTTTTTGAATTGAAGGCACACATTACATCCCAGTCTAGGTGTTGAAAACTCATGTAATGGCTTTGCATTTCGGATTCAGACCTATGAACTCTTTCTGTTTCACTATTTGTCTGTGGGTGGAATGGACTTTTATGTAATCTCTTAACACTGAATAAATGGTACAACTGCTTAATGTGACCGGACATGAAATTTGTCCCCTTGTCTGTAATAACTGTTTGTGGTACCCCAAATTTAAGTATCCAATGATTTACCATAGTGTGAGCTGCTGTACTTGCTTTCTGACCTGGCATTGCCACCATTACCAGATACCTTGAGAAGTGATTGATAATTGTTAACACATACTTGTTACCTGATGGAGTCCTGTGAAACAGCCCCAAAATATCTGCTCCTATCATTTGAAATGGATAGTTAGACCTTTTGATGGTGTAAATCAACACATTGTGCACAAGGAATACACTACTGGACATACTGTTGAACATCAGTGCATCTTGTTCTCCACCAGAACCTTTGTGTTAATCTTCTGTCCCTTGTTCTCTTACCCGCATGACCCGATAACATATGACCATGTGCTTACCGCAGTTCTTCTATCTGCAAAGCTGCTGGAACTACAACACACAGTCCATACTTGGTTGATCTACACAAAACCCCATCTCATAAGACAAACTTTATAACTGTTTGCAATGCATCTGACACACTTTACCATTTGCTTGTGCTTTCATCAGATCTTTTAGATCAAATACAGAGACTTTCAATGCCCTGATCTTCCTACTACGTGTGTCTGCATCTTTGTGTATTAACACCTGGTTTCTGAATCACATCGTATTGAGATTCACTTAGTTGCAAAACTCTTCTCATTAGACGACTTGAAGGATCTTTTAGCTCTAGTAGCCATTTTAAAGCTGCATGATCAGTAACCAATGTGAACTTTTGTTCGACGTTAGTAAGCTGACGAGATTCTTGTGCAACTGGGTGCCCTTTCCCAAAGCTGTATCACTTGCATCACATGACAACAGTAATTCTTTTGAGAAATCTGGAAAAATCCAAATGGGATCTGAAGTTAATATATCTTTTAAATTTGTGGAATTCTACTCGACACTCGGGTGTCCAGCTAAATGTAATATGCCTCAGCAATACTTTTGTTAGTGGTTGTGCCATTTCAGGAAACCCCTTCATAAATTTTCTATAGTAGTTTGCTAATCCAAGGAAAGATTGCAATTGTTTAGCTATCTGAGGGACCAGAAAGTCATATACTGCTGATGTAAGGCATGGCTAATTGTATGCCCCAGACAGAGTACTTGTGACTGTGCAAAGTGACACTTATCAATGTTAAGTATAAGTTGAGCCTTGCTCAACCTGTCGTATACCATCTCAAAATGCTGAATATGCTCTTCCAAACGTTTTCCGAATATAATTATATTGCCGAGACACATCATGCATTTGTTTGGATTTAAACCTCTGAGGACTCCATCTAATAAACATCAGCCCGAAAGGCATCCTACAATATTGGTAGTGACTAGAAGTCATGGTAAATGCTATTTCATGTCTTTCCTCAGGGTGTACCTCAGTTTTATTATATCCACTTCTTAAATATAGGGTTGAAAAGAACTTGCAGTGATCCAAATTATCTAATGTGTCAGTAACATGAGGGATCAGGTATAGGTCTGTTACTGCTTTTCATTTAAGAATCTGTAGTTGCAACATTTTTTTTGTTCCATCTTGTGACTTACCCACAATCACGATACTCACTGACCATGTTCTGTAATTCCATCTGATAACTGCTGATTCACCATTTCCTCTACTAAAGGCTGTAAATGCTTAGGTAGCCAATACTGCTTTCTAAATACTGGTGAATGATTGCCAGTTGGTATTCTATGTTGTGTGATCGGTGGAGCAGGTAGAAAGATGGTAGTGACCTGTGGTTGCCAGTAGGCCTTGACTCTTGCTTGGCATCACCTGTCAGTGCCTGCGGAGGGATTGTGTCATAAGTGGCCTTAAGCCTACTCAAGGCAGCTGAAACTCCACATTTCATTCCAGCCAGCTGTTGCACTAGAAATTCACCACTTGCAGTAGCAGCAGCACAGGCAGTACCGTGACACCATAGCAGTGAGTGACGGCAGTGCATGTCTTGAACTTACACATACCAACTTAGGAGGTGCTCTGTCTCCTCCCACTCACCATCCTTCTTCGCTGTCCGTTGTACTGTGATGATGGTGCCCATTTAGCCATGAAGTTTGACGATATTGGCCTGCCATCCAGGCAGGCACTATTCAGTTCACCGTAATGTCAGGAAGAGTGGTGTCTTGACCCTGGTGGGAAGGTAAAACCTCAAGGTCCTCCCATCTGCGACAGAGGCAGACTGTGGTGTTGAACTCTGTGACTGGTGATTATGGTGAGAACACAGGAAATCTACACCAGACTTGTGCTAGATGTCACTTTGCTGCAGTCAGTGTGAATGTCATGTACATCATCCATATGTCTTACCAATTGCATTACGAGCTAAACTGAGAAGGGAATTATGGAGCAAAGTAGTGGCTAATGTTTACCTGACGTCATTCATCATGACTGCTTAGGGCTTGCTATTACAAAGTTATCAGCAGTTTTCCTTTAGCTGAACTTCCGTTATGAGTTTGTTATAGTATAGAACTGTTTTGTAAAAGCTGTTGGTAGTGTTTGTTGCATTCACCATATCCTTTATTTCATCACATAATGAAGAGATGTGGCCCTCTTTGGCCACTCTAACCCACTACATTCTGCTGAAGTCTGCTGCCTGGCTCACCAGAAATGCTGATGTTACGTTTTGCCCTGACCCAGTCTCAGTGGCAAAGTGTTTCCATTGCGGTTGCCTCGTGTCAACATTGCCATAATGTAGCAAGATAGCTTCGCATTATTACCAATGGCAATAGTGAAAGACAGATCAGACATGCATTGCATTACTGACCAACTGTGCACTGCATAAATGAAGGTAATACTGAGCTGGCACCAAGATCTACAGCCTTTTCTCCTTATGCAGGGAACACTTCCAATAGGATTGGCCTTATTTTGTGACAATAAAGTGAACAGTGTGTTTTTTGACTGTCATCTAAGAACAGGGTAATTTTTAGGTTTCATAAAGGATGATCTTGATTTGCCAAAGACGGGTGTCCACCACACTCCTTTCTGTTGTGACATGTCATGCATTGATTGGACTACCAGGACTTTGGAGGACCAATGTACAGAACATAAGCATCATATGCACTTCCAGAATGAGATTTTCACTTCACAACGGAGTGTGCACTGATATGAAACTTCCTGGTAGATTAAAACTGTGCGCCGGACCGAGACTCGAACTCAGGACCTTTTCCTTTCACAGGCAAGTGCTCTACCATCTAAGCTACCCAAGCACAACTCAGGCCCCGTCCTCACAGTTTTACTTCTGCCAGTACATCGTCTCCTACCTTCCAAACTTCACAGAAGCTCTCCTGCGAACCTTGCAGAACTAGTACTCCTGAAAGGCAGGATATTGCGGAGACATGGCTTAGCCACAGCCTGGGGGATCTTTCCAGAATGAGATTTTCACTCTGCAGTGGAGTGTGCACTGATATGAAACTTCCTGGCAGATTAAAACTGTGTGCTGGACCGCGACTCGAACTTGGGACCTTTGCCTTTTGCGGGCAAGTGCTCTACCATCTGAGCTACCCAGGCACGACTCACGCCCCGTCCTCACAGCTTTACTTCTGCCAGTACATCATCTCCTACCCAAGTTCGAGTCTCGGTCCAGCACACAGTTTTAATTTGCCAGGAAGTTCCAAATCAGCGCACACTTCGCTGCAGAGTGAAAATCTCATTCTGGAAACATCCCCCAGGCTGTGGCTTAGCCATGTCTCTGCAATATCCTTTCTTTCAGGAGTGTTAGTTTTGCATGGTTTGCAGGAGAGCTTCTGTAAAGTTTGCAAGGAGGGAGACAATGTACTGGCAGAAGTAAAGCTGTGAGGTCAGGGCGTGAGTTGTGCTGCTTGGGTAGCTCAGATGGTAGAGCACTTACCCGCGAAAGGCAAAGGTCCCGAGTTCGAGTCTCAGTCTGGCACACAGTTTTAATCTGCCAGGAAGTTTCATCATACACACTTATAACAGATGAGAAAATCTGCATTTACGGAATACTATCTTGGCACCAGTCATCATATGGAATAGAACAATGTGGAGACTCTGGTATATACTTACAGCTATTGGGACACTGTAATCAAGGAAGCACTTGAAATTAAGTTATCAAGTAACCTTGTAAATAGACATGGAGATTTTTGTCTAAATTTTTCTGGGACTTCTGCTCTCTCCCTTGTCAAAAAACAGAGGTACAGAGTTAATGATACCTTATTCATTGGGTATTAATTTTCACTATCAATAACTTCTGATGTCAGTCATCTTTGGTTGTTTGATGGCGCTAATGTTTATACTGTGTGTATGTGTGTTTTCATGTTGTTGGGGTCTGATTCGATTATCCTGTGTGAGTCTCTTCATCTCTGAATAACTAACGCAACTTACATTCTTCTAAATCTGCTTACTGTATTCAACTCTTGGTCTGCCAATATGATTTTTGCCCCCCCCCCCCCCCCCAACACACACACACACACACACACTCTTTTCCCTCCAGTACTAAATTGGTGAACCCATGATGTCAGAATGTGTCCTGTCAACTGTTCCCTTCATTTAGTCAAGTTGTGTCACAAATTTCTTGTCTCCCCAATAATATCCTCCATATTAGTTATGTGATCTACCCATCTAATCTTCAGCATTCTTCTGTTGCACCACATTTCAAAAGCTTCTATCCTCTCGCCTTGTCTAAACTGTTTATCGTCTAAGCTTCACTTCCAGACATGGCCACACTTCAGACAAATACCTTCATAACATATTTCCTAGCACATACGTCTGTATTTCATGTCAACAAATTTCTTTTCTTCAAAAATGCTTTTCTTGCCATTGCCAGTCTACATTTTATGTTCTCTCTATTTCAGCCATCATCAGTTATTTTGCTGCCCAAGTAGCAAAACTCATCTACTACTTTAAATGTCTCATTTCCTAATCTAGCTCTTTCAGCATCACCTGATTTAATTCAATTACATTCCATTGTCCTTGTTTGCTTTTGTTGACATTTATGTTGTATCCTCCCTTCAAGATACTGCTCATTCCAATCGACTGCTTTTACAAGTCTTTTGCTGTCTCTGACAGAATTACATCATCTGGAAACCTCACAGTTTTTATTTCTTCTTCCTGAACTTTAACTCCTTTCCGAAATTTTATTTTGTTTCCTTTTCTGCTAGTGAAGTGTACAGGTTGAATAACATTTGGGATAGGCTACAACCCTATCTCACTCTCTTCTCAACCCCTGCTTCCCTTTCATGCGCCTTGACTTTTATAACTGCTGTTTGGTTTCTGTATAACTTTTTAATAGCCTTACTCTCCCTTCATTTTACCCTTGTTATTTTTCTGAAATTGCTCTCTGTAAACTTAGGTTTTAAATTCCCTTCCACAGTGCTTACTTGCTGCAACTTTTGCTCAAAAATAACTGGGTGTGCACCTGTAATATATTGGCAGTTGCCAATGACCTCACCCGTGTAAATTTCTGTAAGTTACATGAACATGTACATGCCGGGAGAAACTCAAGTCCCACTTGTACCTTTGATAATATAAAAGAAACTACAGGTCTGGAGAAGGAAGTGAAGGCAGAACATTACAAGAGACTTAACTGAGTTACTCATAAGGATGTGGATTTGGGAGTAGTGATACAATGATGGACAATTTCATTGGGGTGTGGAGAGCCTGTTGAACAGGCTACTTCTGAAGAGGTATATAATGCCAAGATCAGTATTTGTTGTGGCTGGTGGGCAGTAATATGAATGTTTCTAGGAGTGTGAGAGAATAATTTCTGAGAGATTTATAGACTAGGTGTCGGGGATTCATTCCAGTGATGAACCTTGACAATGACTATGCCTCCCTCACATTCCAAAGCAGTCCAGTGTCAGGTCAGTGTCATATCCTACACTTCTGGTCATGTATGGACAACTGTGTTGAACAAGTGTTTCAACAGCACCCCGTGTTCCAGGCACACTATATGGCCCACACCCCTTTCGGTGGCTGGTATCAACACAGCTGAGGGACTTAGTTTACAGACTTCATGGTCCCTTTCTTGGTGTCCATGTAGTAATTGTCATAGACTTTTCTTCCCATTTTCCATATGTCAACCCTACCAGTTGACAACATCCTGTCAAATTGAAGTGCTGTTTGTAGGTATCCGTCTTTCTTTTTTTCTGATGAGATTTTTTTGGAGCCATCAAAGAGATAGAAGTCAATATTAAGGAATGTACCTTTCTGGGTGTGAGAAATCTGATGAAATAATGTAATTAATTTAGTTCACCTCAGCTCCCTGAAATGAAGAACCAGGTGATTATCCACTGTGACCAGGGAGTAGACGGAGCTATGATGTGGTTGTGATGTCAGCAATGGTGGACTCCCCAACAAGAGATGCTGCTGACCGATTTTTTAATAGAAACAAATGATGTATTGTATCTATTCATACTATTAGTATTGTTCTTTGAGCTTAAAAAAAATAAAAAGAATTGACATGTTCCACATCCACGAGGATCTCCTCAGCATGGATCTATGGAATGAAAAACTAATCAAATATAATCTAAGGCACCACAATTAGAGTTGATTGTAGTGCCGGCACAGCACCCCAAGCATTTGAAGTGGCAACATTGGTGTTGCTCCTGCTGTTCCATTACATACCCCAAATCCATCTCAGATGTGATCTGAATGTATACTCCTAAAATGGGACACACACACACACACAGTCTGCATCTGTTTCATGTTCGAGGGCCAGATAAAAGAGATCCAGAAGTGTTCTGTGAGGCCACTTATATAGGAGCCCCACCAGGGTTCACTCATTGACAGAAATGGACCTGTAACAAGCTTGGAATGTCTTGAGCACTGAAGCTAATCTTGCAGACCTTAATATTTGAATTTTAAGTGTTCTGTGTGCCCACTTGAGGCTGGATGGAAAGGGTGTGTGGTAAGATATTAAATGCCATTGCATGTTCAAAACATTTTTAAATTAGTCACTCTAAACTTGGGACTATTGTAAGTTGTCAGCAGGCAGGGCACACCCTCTATTGTAGAGATCCTTTCCAAGGCTCCCACTGTGTTGGCTGCCATTGCCATCAAATGGAGGGGACTAACCTATGGTAATGGGAGGAGAAGTCCACAATGATTACTATATGGTCACCAAGAAAGGGTCTTTGTAGTCTGCATGAACTAAGACACAACAGCTATCTTGGCACTGGTCATGGATAGAACAACTGGTGTGGGGCTGGCTGGTGTGCCTGGTGAATGAGACATTGTAAAACGATGAGTTCAACATCATTGTCCACGCATGGCCAGTAGATGTAGTTACTCATCTTCAAAATCCTGCAGTGGGAGTGACGCAGGACTTGAAGCACCTAACATTGTAAGTTGGACGGTACCATCATCTGCCATTGTTCATCATCTTCTGTAAGAAGTACCACTCATTGCATAGCCTGAAGTTCTGCTGCAGATGAAAAAATGAAAGTGAGGGCCAGGTGGTTCTGCACTGGTGAGCTTGGTTTGTCAACTCGACTGGACATACTGCAGGACCTGTTGAAGAAGCAGGTCACACCTAGATGATGTACCAACATCCCAGGAATTTATAGGGAACTCATCAAGCAGTTGCCTCAGTTGGCTGTCTGACTGAAAACAAACTGTCACTTGATGTTCAAATTCATATTCCAAACCTGTCAAAAAATGAAAAAAACACATCTGCATTAGAATGATGAGCAGAAGCGTGATTGTGAATGGAGTGTTGGAAATTTGTCAAATAGAGAGCCAGTCAACAAAGACTATTGAAGTAAACTCTAGAAATTTTACCTTAGGTCAAAAAAGTGGCAAGAGTTGTTTTTGGCTGGAAATAAGAAAAAAATACTATCATACAAAAAAACTAAAAAATTATAGATACCAGAGATGATAGCGCTTTCTTTTAGACTTGTGAATAATGTTTTTGAGTGAGAGTAAGTGTCTGTGACATAAAAGCAATTGATCTCTCTGTGCCATGCACTAACATATGAAAAAGAACAGCACCAGTGCCATTTAGGGATGCACCTGTTTCCAACACCAGCGGCAGGTGGGGCCAATAAATCACAATGCAAGGTCTTGATTTGAGGATTGGTTTTAATTTCAGAAAAAGAGCAAAGCAAAACTTCGCATTCTAATGTGGACTGACCGACTGCCATGAGATCCTCTGCCAATGGCATCATTGGGATGTGGTATGGAAGGGCATGGGATCAGCACACTGCTCTCCAAGCCTTTGTTGGCTTTCTTGATTTTGAAGGTGCTATTTCTTGCTCATGTAGCCCCTCAGTTGGCATCGTGAGGCTGAGAGCACCCTGCTCCAGTCATTCCACGAAGAAAATTCCATGCCAGTATCAGGAATTGAACTGGTCTTCTGCATACTAGGCAGATGTGCTGCCCACTGAACTACAGAGGCAGACTAATTTCTGAAAATCCAGGTGACATTCTCCTGGTCACTGAATGGGGAATCTCTTTTTATGGAGACTATTTATTGACTGGGCTACAGGGAATGTCCATGGGAATAAACTGAGCATAGTAATCTACTTTTTGTAGAAACACTTGAAGGTTCTTTGTGGTTGTAGGCACAGACATGCTCCTATTGGCCTCTTTGTATTCTTTTGTGGGCCAAAGGCCCTCTTACTGAGAATAACTGACTTCTGCTCAAATAAAAACCCATTTAGAAAAGTTGCACTTTTTCTTCCATGTGTGACCAGTGACCGGAATATAATTGAGATAATTCACACAATATGGTATGCCTCACAAAAGTCTGTTCAAGAAACCTCCGAAATATGGTGAGGTTGCTAGTGATGTCAAGAGGTGACCTGTTACATTGATGCAGTCCGAATTGGGTGTTAAAGACTTCATTGAGTGTTCTTCCATAGACCAGCTTTAGAAAGGAGTTTTCCTCCTGAAAGTTGAGAGAAAAGGTCATCTGGACAAGAAAGGAATAAGAATCATTGTCCTCTTGTACATTAAGGATTTGCTTGAAGTCTACAGACAACCACAGAGAGCCCCCCTCCCCCTCCCCCCGGCTTCCTAATTACCACTGATGGCAAAGCCCACTGACTGTAGGAAATGGCAGATGAAACCTGATGTTCTGACCTGTCTAGTTCAGTTTTAACCTTATCCTTGATGGCCAACAGTATTGGGTGAGTGTTGGAAAATCCTAAATTTGCTGTAAGTTTTATGACAGTGTGGGCCTGAAAGCCAACCAGCCTCCTCCACAAACCTAGCTCAGATAATGGCACAAACTATGTACAATGTGTATCAGTGGCTTCACATGGCACTGACAAACCAATGGAGTGCACTTCATGATGTATAGAAAGTCAAAAGGCAAAAGAAACATCAAAGACAAAAATGTTATAGACCAGTGGATCCACCACAGCCAAAAATGACAGTATTTGAAACTTGTGATTATAAATGACTGTCAGTTGCACACAGTGTAAGAGCAGCATGTCATGGTGGCAGTACAACTCTGATTGCACTTTTCTGAATGAGGGAGTGGCCACACTAATTTATGTAGCCTGGTTAATGACTAGAAGCCAGATTTTCATGCAGTAATAATCACTTAAAGATGTATGAATTTACACACCAAAAGAGTCTAAACTATGCACATTAATGCCACATAAAATGATATAAAAACTGAATTACTTTTTAGTACATAAAGGACTTACATAAATGCCTGTGAATGATTCACAAAGAAACATTGACGTAACTTGCAAGGAAGCTAGTATTTTATACTAATTTATGGAAAGCTATTGTACTCACTGTTAATTCTCCACTTACCTTCTGTTATAGTTCACATTCACTATGTGTTTCACATGTTCAAAAGCAAGCCATCTCCTGTTGTCCCAAAAACTGTGCTTGGAGTCAGAGAAACTTCTCTCTACCTCACAGGAACCTAAGGGTGGCTGTGCAAAAGCAGCTAGTTGCTCAGAAGTTCAGTGCGCTTACTGGTTAAAATTTCATCAGTTTCACAAATTTGTTCGTATCCTGTATCTTTTTAAAGTGTGCTCTGAACTTCTCTATTCAGTATTTTAGCAACTCTTCCAGGAACAAAATCAAGTTTAGAGTTTAGAACACACTTATTAAATCACAAAGAGTAGAACTTCCTGGGTCCCCATAGAAACTATTGCTGCTGAAAGATGAGAAAAAATGTGCAGATATATATGCAAGATTAACTCCTATTTCTGGTGTGTTCAGAACATCTTGGCCAGTTTGAATAGAGGCTGCACTCTTAGGATCAAATGTAGATATGCTCAGATCATTGTGGACAACCATGTGCCCCAGTGTGTTATGATTGATGCCAGTGGTATGTCGGATGCTGCTGCTCTGAAGGTTTGTTTTCTATAATGTGGTTTAAGAAACACCTTCTTCACAGCAGACACCAACTTGTCAGCAGGATGAAAATTTGCATGAATAATTTCAGAAACTCATTGTAAATCATGAATAAGACAAGTCAAATATATTAAACAATTGAAAATCCAGGACGGAATTTAACAACATTATGAGTGTGGTTTCAGTTGTCTGACACTGCAGTCATGGGTGTGAGTTGTATTTGCATTTGCATGAGTGTGTGTGTGTGTGTGTGTGTCTATTGTTGATGAAGGCCTTAATGGCTGAAAGCTACAATTGTGAGAGTCTTTTTTTGTGTGCCTATCTGCGACAGCATCTCCGCTATATGGTGAGTAGCAACTTTCTCATAATATTGTTACAAGTCAAATATATCATATTGGAAAATATAACTTTGAGAGCAGTATCAGCTTTGATCATGTAACTTGCTGCACCAGTTACAAGCAGTACATGCTCATAATGAATGCCATTTAGCCATAGTAAATGCATGGAAATGATAAAAAATGAGGAAACTTTTAGAGTTATTTGTCATTTGAAACTACTGTATTGCAAGTGAATATGGCATAGACTGTGCATTTTTGTTAAGAGACCCAATTACTATATTTGAAATAAACTGTCCTTCACAGTCCTGTGTTTCATCGATTGACAGCCATATAAAATTCCTTGAATCTAATCCCTTATATTTTTAATGATTTGGTCTTTGTGCTGCTGTAATAATTTTTACATTTAGTGGATTTGTCTGACACTTTACACTCTGTATACTTCTCAATGAAATTTTTCAGAACAGGATTAGTTAATTTCCATTGAGGAACAACTGTCAACAAAAAGGCTTTTCATGGATTTACATCTTATGTCCTCTTTGTACTTATTGGTGTTCACTTGTTGAATGACTTGGAAGCATTTTCCACTACCAACTGTTTTTTCACACACGTGGCAATAAAGTATTTTGCTATCTGTTGTTATCATCTCCCCTTTGAACTCCCACTCATACTGTTGCAGTCTAGAGTGATACTTGTTTTCACTTACGGCATTTCACTTAATTGTGGAAAACTTAAAGCACACCAACAGGCCACTAGACAGCAATCACCATTCACCACAAATATGACCTGACTTTTCTCAGAGTTCAAAATGAGTCATTCATCACTTTAGTGTTGGGTTAATTTAAATGCTATGAATATTATGAAACAAAACATTTAAAAAATGTGTACAAATTGATAGTATTAAAACTGTTGCTTGCTGCTACATTGTAAGGAGCTCCAAAAGACACAGTTCCAACTAATCCCTTAGTACCCATGTTGGAGCAGCTCTGCAGGGAGACCAGGTAAGTCCCATAACCAAGATCATGTTCTATGTGAGCAAACACGGAGGGTAAATCCTAGCAGCAAATCGGGAAGAAAAGAAAATTATAAATAAATACATAAAAATAAGCTTCCATAACTACTGGACAAGTGAACACACAATTTATAATACCCATAATTTTTTAAAAAATAATTATCTTAAGTAAAAAACATACAGCACAATTAAAGATTTTTGAAAATATTGTGCTTATTCACAAAACAAGCAAAATTTGCATTTATGTGCACTATAAAGCCATGCTTAAAATGTAATAAAAGAAGAAATTTGAACATATTATCCAAAAAGCATACTTCTTGAATAATAGAACAAAATATGCATTTGCATGACAATCTGGTCCATATTAATGACTGAGAGCAATGTTCCCGTATTGAAAAGGAAAGGTGTTGGAAAATCTTGTACTGTAATGTAAAAAAATTTTACTTGGTGCCAGCACATGATCTCTGCCTGAAATTTGATTGATTTGAATCAATTGTGGCTAATACCAGGTGCCTGCTATGCTATGGCAGACTTCTGCAGTATGGCTTTTGCATAAAAATTTACAACACTTGTCCTCATAATGTGGACATTGCCATCTGGTATACAAAGCAAAAGTCTGTACAACTTGGAAAGTGAGTGTGTCACAAGGAATGGCACCTGGTACCAGCCCATGTATGCAAGGGACAAGGCCGTAGAGCGTTATGGAAACCCAGTACACTGTGTCACTATGAATCTGGGCTACATGTAAAATATGAAAGACTGCTGAAGACATTTGCTGCATAACTTGCACTGTTTGCAAATCCTCACACAATTTGCAGCATTTCAGACAGGGAGCAGTCCAACTGTCTTGCTTGTGTGGATCTTCTTTATATCATGGATCAACTTCCCACGTATGACTGACCCCCTCTTCCTCACACAAACACACACTCTCTCTCTCTCTCTCTCTCTCTCTCTCTCTCTCTCACTCACAAATATGCATATTCTGCTCAACCCCTGCAAGTTTGCAATCCAAGACACACAGCTTACAGTGCCTGACTTATAATATTGTAACAGTATTAGAGAAGGAAAGCTACTATCCACCATATAGCAGAGATGTTGAGTTGCGATAGGCACAACAAAAAGATTCACACAATTGTGAATTATGTTAATCTTTTTGTTGCTCCTATCATGACTCAGCATCTCTGCTATATGATGAGTAGCAACTTTCCTTCTCTAATACTGTTACATTCCATCCTGGATTTTCCATTTTTTGATTTTAATATTGTAAGAATTTTAGGCGTGCTGCCAACAGATGCATTTTTTTGAGAAAAATGTTTGAATCACAAAGAGAAGATTTCAACCAACAGCAACACAAATGAACTGGACTGCGGAGCTAATTTTTGAACCACTTAATATAACTGTGGATTCACAGAAAACAAAAAGATCCATTGATGAACTAGGCATTTTGTATCACTTCCTAAAAGTGCAGCACAAGGCAATTTTGATATACTTCCCAATCTCATTGAGCCTCATTTAGTGGCAAAAATTCAGGATGGCTGGCAGTCCCAGTGACTGATGCTGTCTCGTAGTACTAGTTACGTGCTTGAGCAATTCCTGAAGCTGATTTATTCTACTCTTGTTTACTGATGGTGTTGATATTGTCCTATAGTCACCCAACCAGAAATCTTATCTTTTGTCCATTTCAGTTCATTGGTGTCCCCTGTATATAGACTGAGGCTTCCCTGCCACATTCAAACTTTTGATATTCCATACTCTGACTCGTAGCATGTCACAGCTTCATTGATTCAAGAGTGAAGTTTTCATGCTGCAGCAGAGTGTACGCTTATATAAAAGTTATTGGAAGATTAAAATTGTGTGCTGGACTGAGACTCGAACTTGGGACCTTTGCCTTTTGCAGGCAAATGCTCTACCACTGAGCTACACAAGCACAACTTATGACCTGTACTCACAGCTTTACTTCCACCAGTACCTCATCTCCTATCTTCCACATCTTCCAGGAAGTTTGACTTCATTGATTATTCAATCTTTTTGTCATGGTTACCTATCCCTTGGCAGTTTCCACTTGGAGGTCCAAATAGGGGACTAATCTTGAGTCAGTTGCCATTGGAGATGTCGCCATTGCCACTTTTTCACTTACAGCCACACATGTCTTGTGGATGTCAATAGGAAGCTGACGTAATGTGTCTGCCCGAGCACTATGTAAATACAGAAGTTCCTAGAAACAACACACACAAATATGTTAGTAGCCTATTTCTGTAGGGAAAAATATGGAGAATGGGATAGTTCTCAAATCTATCAGAAACAGTAGTTCTGTGCTTGCAAATTACTGTTATAATTTTTACGGTCTATAAATCTCTCTGGGAAATTCTCAAAAATTCTTTGAAATCATCATCATTACTCAGTTTAGTCACTTGGACACATGACCTTTTTCATTTGGACCACAGCAAGTTCCTTCATTTATGCTGATCTAGAGCTACCTGTTTCTTACTGAATCAAGCAGTCTGTCTCATCTGTTTGGTGGTCTTTCCCTTCAATCATTTTTGGTAAATTGAGCTATGATGTGCTGTTTGTTTTGACCATCTGCTACCCTTTCTTTGAGCAACATGACCAGCCCACTGCCATTTCAAAGTATTTACTGAAAATTCCTGGAAGATCAGAACTGTGTGCCAGACCGAGACTTGAACTCGGGACCTTTGCCTTTTGTGGGCAAGTGCTCTACCATCTGAGCTACCCAAGCACAACTAACAACCCAGCTTCACAGCTTCATATCAGTGCAGACTCCACTGCAGAGTGAAAATGTCATTCTGGAAAGATCCCCCAGGCTGTGGCTAAGCCATGTCTCTGCAATATCCTTTCTTCCAGGAGTGCTAGTTCTGCAAGGTTTGCAGGAGAGCTTCTGTGAAGTTTAGAAGGTAGGAGATGAGGTACTGGCAGAATTGAAGCTGTGAAGGCACGTCATGTGTCGTGCTTGGGGAGCTTGGATGGTAGAGCTCTTGCCCGCAAAAGGCAAAGGTCCCGAGTTTGAGTCTCGGTCCAGCGCACAGTTTTAATCTGCCAGGAATTTTCATATCAGCATACATTCCACTGCAGAATGAAAATCTCATCCTCAAAGTATCAAAGTATTCACTATTTCCAATATGTCACTGCTCTTTGTTGTTTGTCTGACATTCACTACTTTCTCTTTGCCTTTCTTTGCGTAGCACAATATTGATCTTTCTATTCCTCTATAAGCTACTACTGATATGAGTTTTCTAGCAATGGACTCACTCAATGTTCATATCTCACAGGCATAAGTTTACCAGCAATACTTATTAGTCAAAAACTGTGTTCTTTAGCTCAACCAACATCTTGGACTTAAATACTGAAGAGTGACTTCCATAAGCTACCAGCCCAATTTAATACATCAAGATATTTCTGGTTTTAAGTAACCTTTCATAATTACAAGTTGACCCAGATTGATATGTTCTCTGATCTATTGAATTCCAACACATATTTTTACCTCCGTTGTCCATGATCTTGATTATGTCACACATCATTTTTAGACTGAAGTCATAACAGATTAACACAAGTTCACTAACTAATGTTTGAAGATCTATATTATTTGTAAATAGAACAATATTATCAGATTCTGTAATTAACTTTTACTTATTTATTTTTCTTCAAAGTTAGGGATTCCTTTGTGGAGCATTGTATCTTTCTGAACATCAATATCCATCATTCTCATTTCCCTGTTGCCATCAAACCTTACTTCTCCCAGCATCCTGTGATTCCAAACCTACCACCTCAACCCCTATCAATGCCAATCCCATATTCAGCCTGTGAGCATCCCATTGTTATTTTGGGCAAGAGCTTAATGAACACTATTTGCAGACAAAAGAAAGCAAATATGTTATCTGGAGGTTTTAATCATGAGTTTTGTCCTTAATTTTCCCACTAGAACCACACAGGAAAACAGTAAACTAATAGATCACATTTTTATAGGATAACCACAAATATTTATCCAGTAGTGAATGGTTTCTCCATTCATGCTACACAAGTAGCTATACTAAAAAAAATAACCAATTAAAATGAAGTGATGTAATGAGACACAGAGAAATTTAGCACAAACATCAGAAAACTTCAAGGCCACCATGAAGAAGCCAACTAGAGGGATGTAAGCGATGTGACACTTGTCAGTTCCAAATTTAACATTTTAATGGGTGGGAGTCTATGACTTTTCAAAAGCTGCTTTGTCTAGACACTAATGAAGTGTGGTACTAATAAAAGACAAAAAAAAGTTCCCAAGAAATTGATGAAGTATGATACCAATAAGACATAAAAATATCTTGAATTACAAAAGGAATCAATATAACGTGCAAGGAGAAAGAACTTAAATGAAATGGTTAGGAAAAATAGAGAAGTAGTACTGATTTCATACAATAAGAAATCCTGTGGTATCTTAAGCGGAATGTTTAAAAACTGCCTCTTATAAAATCTGAAATTAATATTCAGGGAAGAAAGTTAAAGCTCTAAGACAGTAGTTAAGATATCAGTTAAAGGAATGGCAGGACTCTCTTGGTAAATAAAAGACCCAGATAATGTTAGCAGTCAGTTAGCCAACAAAAACATTTCCCAGATGTAGCTCAGAAGTTTGGCATGGACAGTTCAAAGTTGAAGCAACAGAATGCGTGCAAGAAGCATGCAGCATCTCTGAGTTGATAGTATCTTGAGCAAAATACTAAGATTCAGTTCTTCAAATATATCCAGTCTATTCAGTCACATACACAATTCATCACTGTCACTGTGGAATTACCAGGCAGACTGTAATGTGCTATTCTCGAAACTCTATACAGAAAAGATAAGAAGGCAGGTATTAATAAATACCAACTAGTTTCCATACTCACCTCTTTCTAAAAAGTACAGGAAAAGATTATGTAGTAATAACCAAGAACCTTAATACAACTCTCTCAAAATAAAGATACTTAGTCAGTCTCAGTTTGGATCTCAGAAGGATCACTCCACAGTTCATTTTATTTTTCAAATCACAAATCAGATTATACGAAATTTAGATGACAGAATATTGCCAACTGGTATTTTCTGTGACTTGCCAAAAGCATTTTATTGTTCATTTCACAGCATGCTCCTAGAGAAGCTTAAATATTACAGTATCAGATATCTACTGGTACATGGTTTTCATCCTACACTGAAGCACCAAAGAAACTGGTATAGGCATGCATATTCAAATACAGAGGTATGTAAACAGGCAGAATGTAGCACTGAGGTCGGCAATGCCTATATAAGACAACAACTGTCTGGCGCAGTTGTTATATCCGTTACTGCTGCTACAATGGCAGTTTATCAAGATTTAAGTGAGCTTGAATGTGGTGTTATACTTGGCTCATGAGTGATGGGACCAGCATCTCTGAGGTAGCAACGAAGTGGTGATTTTCCCGTATGACCATTTCATGAGTGTCCCATGAATATCAGGAATCTGGAGAAACATCAAATCTCTGATATCGCTGCACCTGGAAAAAGATCCTGCATAATCGGACCAATGATGACTGAAGAGAATTGTTCAACATGACAGAAGTGTAACCCTTCTGCAGATGGCTGCAGATTTCAGTCTGAGCCATTAACGAGTGTCAGAGTGCGAACCATTCAACGAAACATTTTAGATATGGGCTTTTGGAGCTGAAGCCCCACTGGTTTAAGTTTGATGACTGCATGACACAAAACTTTACACCTCGCCTAGGCCCATCAATACCAACATTGGACTATTAATGACCAGAAACATATTGCCTGGTCAGATGAGTCTCGGTTCAAATTGTATTGAGCTGACAGATGTATAGTGGATACAATCTCATGAATCCATGGGTCCTGCATGTCAGCAGGGGACTGTTTGAGCTGGTGGAGACTCTGTAATGGTGTGCACCTGGAGTGATATGGGACCCCTGATACATCTAGATATGACTCTGACAGGTGACATGTACATAAGCATCCAGTCTGATCACCTGCATTCATTCATGTCCACTGTGCATTCCAGTGGACTTGGACAATTCCAGCAGGACAATGTGACACCCCACACATCCAGAATTGCTACAGAGTGGCTCCAGGAACACCCTTTTGAGTTTAAACACTTCCACTGGCCACCAAACTCCTCAGGCATGAATATTATTCAGCATATCTGGGATGCTGTTCAGAAGAGATCTCCACCCTGTCATACTCTTGTGGATTTATGAACAGCCCTGCAGGATTCATGGTGTCAGTTCCTTCCAGCACTACTTCAGACATAGTCAAATCCATACCACATCATGTTGAGGCCCTTCTGTGTGCCTGTGGTGGTCCTACACAATATTAGGCAGGTGTACCAATTTCTTTGTCTCTTCAGTGTATCTACTACAAGGACGAAGAGAGTCACATCAAGAAATTCAGTATGTGTACATGACGAAACAGCATTTTCTTCTGAATGGAGAATAACAGCTATGGGGATTTATATTATGTCCACTCTTGTTCTTATGTATAAGTTATCCATTAACATAAATGGTATCCAAGAAGCAGAAATATTTGTCTTTCCTGATTATCTAAATAATACAGTCAAGCCTAATGGAGAAACTTCACTAAAAAATATTAAAAATTAATAACTGGTTCTCTGCAAATGGACTGTCACTGAACTTAGAAAAAATACAGTAAATGTAATTCTGTTCTGCACAATGCTTGACAACACCATTAGAAATAATACATGATCGGAAATCAGAAAATGAAACAGAATATTCTAAATTTTTAAGTGTTTATATTGATCAAAACATTAACTGGAAGTCACATTTTATACTGATAAGCACCTGAATTGGAAGTCACATTTTACAGATCTTAAAACATCTAAGCCTTACAACTTCTGTGTTATGTATAATTTTGCTTTTTGGAGATCTAAATTTCAAAATGTCGACTTACTTTTCCTATTTTAAATCAGTCATGTTTTATGACTGCACATTCTTGCACACAACCCCCATGAACCGTGGACCTTGCCGTTGGTGGGGAGGCTTGAGTGCCTCAGCGATACAGATAGCTGTACCATAGCTGCAACCACAACAGAGGGGAATCTGTTGAGAGGCCAGACAAATGTGTGGCTCCTGAAGAGGGGCAGCAGCCTTTTCAGTAGTTGCAGGGGCAACAATCTGGATGATTGACTGATCTGGCCTTTGAACACAAACCAAAATGGCCTTGTTTGGCTGGTACTGTGAACGGCTGAAAGCAATGGGAAACTACAGCCGTAATTTTTCCTGAGGCATGCGGCTTTACTGTATGGATAAATGATGATGGCGACCTCTTGGGTAAAATATTCTGGAGGTAAAATAGTCCCCCATTTAGATATCTGGGCAGGGACTACTCAAGAGGATGTCGTTATCAGGAGAGAGAAAACTGGCGTTCTACGGATCGGAGTGTCGAATGTTAGATCCCTTAATCGGGCAGGTAGGTTAGAAAATTTAAAAAGGGAAATGGATAGGTTAAAGTTAGATATAGAGGGAATTAGTGAAGTTGGGTGGCAGGAGGAACAAGACTTTTGGTCAGGTGAATACAGGGTTATAAATAGAAAATCAAATAGGGGTAATGCAGGAGTAGGTTTAATAATGAATAAAAAAATAGGAGTGCGGGTAAGCTATTACAAACAGCATAGTGAACGCATTATTGTGGCCCAGATAGACATGAAGCCCATGCCTACTACTGTAGTACAAGTTTATATGCCAACTAGCTCTGCAGATGATGAAGAAATTGAAGAAATGTATGATGAAATAAAAGAAATTATTCAGATAGTGAAAGGAGATGAAAATATAATAGTCATGGATGACTGGAATTCGGTAGTAGGAAAAGGGAGAGAAGGAAATGTAGTAGGTGAATATGGATTGGGGGTAAGAAATGAAAGAGGAAGCCGCCTGGTAGAATTTTGCACAGAGCATAACTTAATCATATCTAACACTTGGTTCAAGAATCATAAAAGAAAATTGTATACATGGAAGACACCTGGAGATACTGACAGGTTTCAGATAGATTATATAATGGTAAGACAGAGATTTAGGACCCAAGTTTTAAATTGTAAGACATTTTCAGGGGCAGATGTGGACTCTGACCACAATCTATTGGTTATGAACTGTAGATTAAAACTGAAGAAACTGCAAAAAAGGTGGGAATTTAAGGAGATGGGGCCTAGCTAAACCAGAGGTTGTACAGAATTTCAGGGAGAGCATAAGGGAACAGTTGACAGGAATGGGGGAAAGAAATACAGTAGAAGAAGAATGGGTAGCTTGGAGGGACGAAGTAGTGAAGGCAGCAGAGGAGCAAATAGGTAAAAAGACAAGGACTAATAGAAATCCTTGGGTAACAGAAGAAATATTGAATTTAATTGATGAAAGGAGAAAATATAAGAATGCAGTAAATGAAGCAGGCAAAAAGGAATACAAACATCTCAAAAATGAGATCGGCATGAAGTGCAAAATGGCTAAGCAGGGATGGCTAGAGGACAAATGTAAGCATGTAGAGGCTTATCTCACTAGGGGTAAGATAGATACTGCCTACAGGAAAATTAAAGAGACCTTTGGAGAAAAGTGAATCACTTGTATGAATATCAAGAGCTCAGATGGAAACCCAGTTCTAAGCAAAGAAGGGAAAGCAGAAAGATGGAAGGAGTATATAGAGGGTCTATACAAGGGTGATATACTTGAGGACAATATTATGGAAATGGAAGAGAGTGTAGGTGAAGATGAAATGGGAGATACGATACTGCGTGAAGAGTTTGACAGAGCACTGAAAGACCTGAGTTGAAACAAGGCCCCCGGAGTAGACAACATTCCATTGGAACTACTGACAGCCTTGGGAGAGCCAATCCTGACAAAACTCTACCATCTGGTGAGCAAGATGAATGAAACAGGCGAAATACCCTCAGACTTCAAGAAGAATATAATAATTCCAATCCCAAAGAAAGCAGGTGTTGACAGATGTGAAAATTACCGAACAATAAATTTAATAAGCCACAGCTGCAAAATACTAACACGAGTTCTTTACAGATGAATGGAAAAACTTGTAGAAGCTGACCTTGGGGATGATCAGTTTGGATTCTGTAGAAATATTGGAACACGTGAGGCAATACTGACCCTACGACTTATCTTAGAAGCTAGATTAATTTTTACTTTGTTCTAAAATCACCAGCAGATAACAAAGGACACTGCTTTGGATATACAGAGTCAAAGAAAGAGGTAGGAGAGGATAATGCATCAGTCTAATAATGTACTAAAAGCTGTTCAAAATATGTGTATGCCACAGAGCTGGAACAAATGAGCAATGAAATTGGCAAACATCCACTGCACTTGTCAGTGTGCAATCGCTATACAAGCCTCACTGATCAAACATTGAAGCTCATTCATTGTGCAGTAATGTTCTGGAAAACAAAGCTCAGTAATGACTTACATGGAAAGCAGTCACAGGAGGTAAAACCTAGTGTGTATAGTTACCTACTCAAGATCGTTTCTGTAAATGTATAATAGTGCAAAGCAATAACACAGTTACTTAACTGTACATTGAAAATAATAAAGCACCTCATGTACAGTGTGGTCTGGCTACTTCTTGGAAGACCTATGGTATTTCTGGTGGAATCTAAAATGCTTGTAATGAAGTGACAAATTATTTCAGAACTGTTATATACCTGTCAGTACTGGCTGCTTCTTCTTTTATAAAGAAGTCTGACACCTATGCTGGATTCTGCTGCCAAAATGGTTAATTTTTGGAAATAACTGATTGTATTTGACAAAAATGTTAGTTTTTCAACTTAAAATCTCTAGACCTATCTGTTCTTCTGGTATACCAGCCTGGTGAGTTTTAAAGCCTGCTGCAAGCTATGGACCTTGATGAAGGGTGCTAGACAGCACTGCTGCAGTCAACAAGCCGAGCACTGCCATTGCCACCATGAGGGCACACCTACCAGGCCAGCCTATGAACATTTTAAAGCTATCGGCACCACAGTGCTAGGGTCAGTCAGTCACGATTTCTCTGTGCTGTTATACTGAGATCACTACACATCATTGTCTTGGTTGTGGATTCGCTACATCTCAGGTTTTGATCAGGGTTTACTTTCTGGACTTTTTATACTGTCATGCTGTCTCTGTTATTTGTCATTCTGTAGTCACTGTACAGAAGAATGTTGAAGATGAAATGGGTAGATCAGATAACTAATGAGGAGGTATTGAATAGAATTGGGAAGAAGAGGAATTTGTGGCACAACTGGTTTAGAAGAAGGGATCGGTTGGTAGGACACGTTCCGAGGCATCAAGGGATCACCAATTTAGTATTGGAGGGTACGTGGATTGTAAAAGTCGTAGTGGGAGACCAAGAGATGAATACGCTAAGCAGATTCAGAAGAATATAGGTTGCAGTAGGTACTGGGAGATGGAGAAGCTTGCACAGGATAGAGTAGCATGGAGAGCTGCATCAAAACCAGTCTCTGGACTGAAGACCACAACAACAACAGTTGCTGTTGTCCATCTATTTACTCTTAAATGACCTCTTGGGATGCCTTCAGCCGGTTGAGCTTCTGTATGGTTTTTCAAGTTGTGCCAGTCTTGTTAGATTTCAGCCACTGTAATTGGTGATAAGGTACATCTACATCTACATACATACTCCAAAAGCCACCATGTGCTGCATGGTAGAGAGTAGCCTGTACCAGTACTAGTCATTTCCTTTTCTGGTTCATTCACAAATAAAGTGAGGGAAAAATGATTGTCTGTATGCCTCCAGATGAGCCCCAACTTCTTGTATCTTATTTTTGTGGTCCTTGTGTGAAATGTATATTGGTAGTGGTAGAACAGTTCAGCAGTCAGCTTCAGATGCTGGTTCTGTAAATTTTCTCAATAGTGTTCCTTGAAAAGAACTTCACTTTCCCTCCAGGGATTGCTGTTTGAGTTCATGAAGCATCTTTGTAACACCTAACAGTAACAAATGCAGCAACCTACCTCTCAATTGCTTCAATGTCTTCCTTTTGTCTGATCTGGTACAGACTCCAAACAATACTCAAAAATAGGTCATGCTAGAATCCTACATGCAGTATTCTGTACATTGTGCCCCACTTTCCCAAAATTCTCCCAATAAATAGAAGCTGACCATTTGCCTTTCCTACTACAATCCTCACATGCTCATTCCATTTCATATTGTTTTGCTGCATTATGCTTAGATATTTAAATAACATGAGTGTGTCAAGCAGGACACTACTGATGCCACTTCCAAACATTATGAGTTTGTTTTTCCTACTTATGCAGATTAACTTACATTTTCCTACATTTGTAGCTATCTGCCATTCATCACACCAAGTAGAAATTTTGACTTAGTCATCTGGACACCTCCCCATACACCACAGCATCATCAGAAAACATCTACAGATTGCTGCCCACCCTGTCCACCAGATCATTTATGTGTATAGTAAATGATAGCAGTCCTATTACACTTCCCTGGGACACTCCTGATGATACCGTTGTCTCTGATGAACACTTGCCATTGAAGACAACCTAGTGGCTTCTATTACTTAAGAAGTCTTGGAGCCATTCACATATCTGGGAACCTATTCTACATGCTTGTACCTTCATTAACAGTCTGCGATTGGGCACTGTGTGAGATGCTTTCTGGAAATCTAAAAACATGGTATTGCCTATCGCTCTTCATCCATAGTTCACTGTATATCATGTGAAGAAAGGGCAAGCTGAGTCTTGCATGAGAGATGCTTTCTAAACCCATTCTGATTCATGGACATAAGCATCTCTTTCTCAAGGAAATTTAATACATTCATTCTGAGGTTATGTTCAAGAATTCTGCAGCAAACTAATGTTGAAGATATTGGTCTGTAATTGTGTGCTGGCCGAGGTGGCCAAGAGGTTCTAGGTTCTACAGTCTGGAACTGTGCAACTGCTACGGTCACAGGTTTGAATCCTGCCTCAGGCATGGATGTGTGTGATGGCCTTAGGTTAGTTAGATCTAAGTAGTTCTAAGTTCTAGGGGCCTGATGACCTGAGAAGTTAAGTCCCTTAGCGCTCAGAGCCATTTGAACCATGTTTGTAATTTTGTGGGTCTGTACTTTTATCATTCTTATATAAAGAACACATGCATTTTTCTCCAGTTACTTGAGACTTCGTGCTGGGTGAGAGATTTGTGATATATGTAAGCTAGGTAAGGGGCCAATTCCATAGAGTGCTCAAGGTAAAACCACATTGGTATTCCATCTGGACTTGGAAACGTGTTTGTTTTCAACTCTTTCAGTTGTTTCTCTATGCCAACGTTGCTCATTATTATGTTGTTCATGTGAGAGCCTGTTTGATGTTCAAAAAATGGTATCTTTGTACAATTCTCTTGTGTGAATAATTTCTTAAATGCAAAATTTAGAACTTTGGCTTTTGTTTTGCTACCTGCAAGTGCTACACCAGACTGGTTGATGAGTGCCTGGATGGAAGCCTTGGGCCCATTTAGTGATTTTCTGTAGGTCCAGAATTTACTCATGACCTCTGCTAGATCTTTTCCTAAGGTATGATCATGGTAGTTGTATGCTTCACACATAGATCTTTTCACATATGCACGAATCTCTACTAATCTTTGCCTATCATCGTCTGTGCATTCTCTTTTGAACCAAGAGTACAACAGCCTCTGCTTCCTTAGCATTTCCTGAATTTCATTGTTAAAACGTGATAGGTCTTTTTTGTCCTAAATCCAGTTATTGGGCACATAGTTCTCCACAACCTGCTTAAACTTTGCCCATAATTCCTCTATGCCTATCTTACTGGAACTAATGATGTCAGTTCACAGTTTAAGTGTGATGCTAAAAATTGCTTATCTGCTCTTTCTAGCAGAAACACTCTCCTACCCTTCTTGTCTGCTTCATTAACTTTTGTAACCATAGTTGCCATAATGACACCATGATCACTAATCCCCATCTCCATACTGATGCTGTCGATAAGGTCCGGCCTATTTGTAGCTACGAGGTCTAAGATATTTCCATTGCATGTGGACTGCTGAACTAACAGCTCAAAACAGTTTTCAGAAAACATGTTCAAAAGTACGTCACATGACTATCAGTCTGTACCCCCTGAATGAACCCATAGACATCCCAGTGTACATTTGGTAGAAGTCACCTCCAACTAATATTGCATGATCTGGGTATTTATGCGCTACTGACCATAGACTTTCTTTGACTGGCTATAGAACAGTCACATCAGAATCAAGTGACTGGTAAAAATATCCAACAATTAATTATGTTTCATCTAGACCTGTTATATGAGACTGGATAACTTCACTGTCACACTCAACTTCAACCTTAATAGAGACCAAATTTTTGTCAACTGTAGTGAACACGCCCTCCTATAGTATCTAATATGTCTTTCCAATATATGTTTCATGACTTGTTAAACATCTCAGAGCTTTCCACTTTGGTTTTCAGCCAGCTCTTGGTCCAAAGAATAATGTGAGTGCGAGAACTTTCCTGGAGGGCAGTCATTTGGAACCTTGTTACAAATACTTCCACAATTTACTGATGAAATTGTGACAGTTTAAATGTCTTTATTCCTAATACAATATGACTTCCCTCTCTGCATATTGATTGATGGTGGTCATTAGAGCACTTAAAACTACCATCTAGCCTAAAAATCTCTCATGTGCACTCCAAAGTACTCTGCCACCCACATAGCTGCTTCCTTTGTGTAGTCAGACATACCTGTCAAGGGGAGACCTACAAATCCCCACCTGATAATGCAGGTCTATAAATCTGCAGCCAAGACTCTCACAGAGCTGTTGAAGCCTCTGGTTGAGACCCTTCACTTGGCTCCAAGCTGAAGGGCCCCTATCAACTCTAGGAACAGCACTGCAAATTGTAAGCTCTGCTTGCACCCTGCACACAATGCCAGCAGCCTTCACTACCTCCACCAACGATCTGTATGAACTGAGGATGGCCTCAGAAACTATGTGACAGGTATTATTAGTGCTGCCGTGAGCCACAACTTGCAAACAGCTACATCCTGCATGAGACCCCCCCCCCCCCCCTTCCTGCACCAGCAGGCATACCAAGTGCACATTGGCTTCCTTTCCAGCCCTGAATGCTGTCTTCGTAAGGGCCTCCATAACATACCCAATGTTGGAGTTCCCAATAATTACCCTACCCACAAGTGTGTGCTGAGACCCTAGTGAGGGAATGGTCACCTGTTCACTCATAGAGCAAATAGGCAAGGCCATACATTGAGCGACATTAACATGTTGCCACTCACCACTCACCCTACTGTGAGTGTAGGTCCACCACGTCAGGTACACTAGAAGGTGCCTTGGCAGCAGAACTCATGAGTGAAACAAGTGACATCTGAGAAGTCAGCATTCTGAAAACCACAGTCAAAAGTGCATTTGGCTGTTCACAAACTGCAGCCTGCTCCTCCTGCATCCGTACACAGCATGCATGCATCATATGCACGCTAGCAAGACTAACTGAAGAAGTAAACTATAAAAACAAACAGAAACCTAGTTATGCAACTTGCTACACTCCTGATGTCTCACCAATGGACACTGATGCCTTAATGAGATAGGTAACTGGCTGTTCAGAGGAAATGAAAACTGCACTACAGACTGCCTGAATTTATGCTTACAGTTAAAATGCAAGATGTAACCTCTTAAATAGAAAAACATGCACAAAATTTAAGAAATATACTACTAGGAAAACACAGGAAAAACTAAATATGTAAATTGCTACTGTGGTAATATCTAACAGGAGACATCTGGTGCCTGACTGACTGGCATGCTAATTGAATCGGAGCATGTCAAAAAAAAAAAAAAAAAAAAAAAAAAGGCTAGCAGTGTCCCTTGGACACAAAGCTCATGCAACTCATGGAAGAGAAACAGTAGCAGCTGCTCCTGCAGCAGCAATTGCAACAGCAGTTCCAACAGCAGTTTCAACAACATACTTTATTGTTCCATCAGGAAATTCAGCATTTGTGAGATCGCTTACAGGTTCAGGCTTCCCAACCCATCCAGGCTGAATTCAGTTCACAGACATAGAGCCTCTCCCCCATCTTCATCCCATTTATCATCTCACCCATCTTCCTCCCATTTATCAATGTCAAAGAGGATTGGGACATGAATTTGCAGCAGCTGAAACAGCACTTCAACAATTTTTGGGGTTCAGATGACACACTCCAATTATTGTTCTTCATTTCTTGGGCATCCCTGGAGACTGTTTCTTACTCAATAAGTTGGCTCCTCTTTCAAATGCTATTGTTCTCACGTTCAAGCAGATGTGTTTATTGCTGTCAAATTATTATTAATAGTGATTCCATGTGGTCACATTGTGCCTTAAGTTCCATCAATACCACAAGCTTCCCGGTCAGTCATGCAACTTGTGGTTGATGGATTTCCAAGGATTGAGTTGACATTGCAATTTCATCTGTACAAACTCAACTTGCAAAATTTCATGAGTAGATTCTTTGATCTGAGATGTACTGTTCTTAAATGTCTCTAGATCCGACAGCATGCACTGCAGGCCTCAAACTAGACAACTCTTCCTAATACAATATTTTGAAAATTGCACACACTTTTCAGATTGTGGAGGCAGCAAATGTATGCCTCATGGTTTGAGCCCAAGTACTGGGGTCCAGTCACCACCTCTTGGGTGGAATTCTTATAAGCCTTTTTTCTGATGATGATGTCATGATTCATTGATTTCAGATGTGATTGGTCTCTGAGTAGCCTGTCACACACCATTAGAATAAGTAACAGGGTCTCCCATTGTGTCCATTGCTTGTTAATTTAAAATCTCCATATAGCTGGAGGGAGCCACTGGGTTTCTTAACCACCCCAGGTGTGTGGGCCAAGCACTGGTTTTAACAGTTTCACTTATCCCATCTATTTTGAGGTAATTGAGTTCTTGCTTAGTGACCATCTGAAAGGAGACAGGAATAGGATACACCCAACAGAAATGGGACACTGTGCGGACGTAAGGCGATATGAGCCTGAAACTCTGTGGTACACCCCAGGCCAGATTTGAATAGAGGCACAAAGGCAGTTAAGAGGTAATCAAGATCTGGAATGTAACCGTTTTGACATTTTTGCCTGCAGACTATTGGGATTGCTGGACACACTCCACCCATTGTGGGAAAGATGGGCACCTCCAAATTGTCTTATCATAAATTGTCAGGATAGTTTGGGGACCATGCCCTGCATGCATCAAGGAATGCTTTGTGGACTTCAGACAGTTGTCTCTCAAGGCAATGCTTCTGCCACTAAGTTGTTTATCACCCTCACATCTGTGAACCAAGATGTCCATTCGCAGGTGAACACAGACACTACCATTTCCTTCTTTAGCCTCTAAATGTATTCTCATTTTGGTTTCCCTGTATTGACTCCACCCATCTGTACACACAGTGACAGTTCAGTTCCACTCTGGGGTCAATTTAATCATGCAAAAAGGTCATAAGACTCGTAACTCTGTTTTCTGTTGGCATTCACTCAGGTGACATTATTTTTGATGTGGATGTTTTGTCACAGTTTGGGTTCTCCATCACTGATGAGGTTCAGATCGTCTCAGAAACGGTTACCTTCCAGATCTTGATGACCTCTGAACTGCCTTTGTGCCTCTATTCAAATCTGTCCTGGGGTGCACCACAGAGTTTCAGGCTCATATCGCCTTACGTCTACACAGTGCCCCATTTCTGTTGGGTGTATCCTATTCCTGTCTCCTTTCAGATGGCCACTAAGCAAGAACTCAATTACCTCAAAATAGATGGGATAATTGAAAGCAGAGATGGCTAGAGGACAAATGTAAGGATGTAGAAGCTTATCTCACTAGGGGTAAGATAGATACTGCCTACAGGAAAATTAAAAAGACCTTTGGAGAGAAGAGAACCATGTGTATGAATATCAAGAGCTCAGATGGCAACCCAGTTCTAAGCAAAGAAGGGAAAGCAGAAAGGTGGAAGGAGTATATAGAAGGTTTATACAAGGGCAATGTACTTGAGGACAATATTATGGAAATGGAAGAGAATGTAGATGAAGACAAAATGGGAGATGAGATACTGCGTGAAGAGTTTGACAGAGCACTGAAAGACCTGAGTCGAAACAAGGCGCCCGGAGTAGACAACATTCCATTAGAACTACTGATGGCCTTGGGAGAGCCAGTCATGACGAAACTGTACCAGCTGGTAAGCAAGATGTATGAGACAGGCGAAATACCCTCAGACTTCAAGAAGAATATAATAATTCCAATCCCAAAGAAAGCAGGTGCTGACAGATGTGAAAATTACCGAACTATCAGTTTAATAAGTCACAGCTGCAAAATACTAACGTGAATTCTTTACAGATGAATGGAAAAACTGGTAGATGCGAACCTTGGGGAGGATCAGTTTGGATTCCGTAGAAATGTTGGAACACGTGAGGCAATACTGACCTTACGACTTATCTTAGAAGAAAGATTAAGAAAAGGCAAACCTACATTTCCAGCATTTGTAGACTTAGAGAAAGCTTTTCACAATGTTGACTGGAATACTCTCTTTCAAATTCTGAAAGTGGCAGGGGTAAAATACAGGGAGCGAAAGGCTATTTACAATTTGTACAGAAACCAGATGGCAGTTATTAGAGTCGAGGGGCATGAAAGAGAAACAGTGGTTGGGAAAGGAGTGAGACAGGGTTGTAGCCTCTCCCCGATGTTATTCAATCTGTATATTGAGCAAGCAGTAAAGGAAACAAAAGAAAAATTTGGAGTAGGTATTAAAATTCATGGAGAAGAAGTAAAAACTTTGAGGTTCGCCGATGACACTGTAATTCTGTCAGAGACGGCAAAGGACTTGGAAGAGCAGTTGAACGGAATGGACAGTGTCTTGAAAGGAGGATATAAGATGAACATCAACAAAAGCAAAATGAGGGTAATGGAATGTAGTCAAATTAAATCGGGTGATGCTGAGGGAATTAGAATAGGAAATGAGACACTTAAAGTAGTAAAGGAGTTTTGCTATTTAGGAAGTAAAATAACTGATGATGGTCGAAGTAGAGAGGATCTAAAATGTAGACTGGCAATGGCCAGGAAAGCGTTTCTGAAGAATAGAAATTTGTTAACATCGAATATAGATTTATCTACCAGGAAGTTGTTTCTGAAAGTATTTGTTTGGAGTGTAGCCATGTATGGAAGTGAAACACGGACAATAACTAGTTTGGACAAGAAGAGAATAGAAGCTTTCAAAATGTGGTGCTCCAGAAGAATGCTGAAGATAAGGTGGATAGATCACGTAACTAATGAGGAAGTATTGAATAGGATCGGGGAGAAGAGAAGTTTGTGGCACAACTTGACTAGAAGAAGGGATCGGTTGGTAGGACATGTTCTGAGGAATCAAGGGATCACAAATTTAGCATTGGAGGGCAGTGTGGAGGGTAAAAATCGTAGAGGGAGACCAAGAGATGAATACACTAAGCAGATTCAGAAGGATGTAGGTTGCAGTAGGTACTGGGAGATGAAGAAGCTTGCACAGGATAGAGTAGCATGGAGAGCTGCATCAAACCAGTCTCAGGAGTGAAGACAACAACAACAACAACAACAACAACAACAATTGAAACTGTTAAAACCAGTGCTTGGCCCACACACCTGGGGTGGTTAAGAAACCCAGTGGCTCCCTCCAGCTATATGGAGATTTTATGCCCAGGCACAAGTGGGAACTTACCCCATTCCACATATGGAGATTTTCCTCATGAAGCCTGTCAGGGATGAATGTTTCTCTAAGATGGACCGTGCCAATGCATATTTGCAGATACCACTAAATAAGCAATCATAACACATTACAGTCATCAGCACTCCTTTTTGCATATAAAATACAAGCACTTGCCCTCTGGGATCTCGTCTGCTCTGGTAATTTTCTGGATATATCTGAAACAGTTAACTAGGTCCATCTGTGCATGTACTATCCCAATGACTTTACTCTCAGAGGAAATACTCATCAGGACATCCCCACCAAGTTTGTACCCTCTTTAGTTGCATGATGCAGGGCTTAAGTCTTGATTACATAAAGGCCAGTTTTTCCGGAACAAGTGGAATATCTCAGCCACTTGATTGACAAAGAAGGGTCCAGTCTGCTAATCACAACATTTCTACCACTGATGCTCTACCCTGCCTCAAATCTCACAGGAACTGCAGGCTTTTTTGGGGAAGCTGAATTATTATTGTAAGTTCCTTCCACAAGTGGCCCAAATTATGCATCCACTCAACTGACTTTGAAAGAACGGCATTTGGTTCAGTTGGATGGCTGCCTGTGAGCACACTGTCATGCAGCTGAAGTATCTGCTGCACTCAGCACCCTTCCTTACGCCATTTGCTCCATTATGTCCACTGGTTTTGGGCACTCGTGCTTCTCCTTATGGCACTGGTGCAGTGCTGGTGCATAGAAACAATGATGGTACTAAGCAACTGATTGCCTTTGTGTGAAATACACCGACACCTGCTGAGAAGAACTACTTGCAAATCACTCTTTGAGTCTCACTCACAGCTTCTGGAGTGGATGGCACAATGGCTCCAGTGCTGGGCACTTTACCTCAGCTCCTACAGTTATACCACCAAATAAAATACCTCTCTTTTTGATGCCTGCTTCAGCATTTGACCAACAGGAAATTTCCTGTTTCCACACTGATGTGGAACAACAGAATGTCTTGGAAGGGTTTCCCATTACAGCTACTCACTTTGCTGCTGACATGCACCACGACTCCATCTTATGGTGTGACTCCATGGGTGGCCCCCTTAATTTTTGAAGTTCACTGATCTGGAACTCTCCCATCATTTGTCAGTTGTCTCTGATGTCACCTGCTTGAAGCAGAGGTGCATACGCATTGTGTTGTTCTGTCTGTCTGTCTGTCTGTATAGGGTTGGGGTTGGGTTCTTTGGGCAAGGAGACCAGACAGCGAGGTCATCGGTCTCATCGGATTAGGGAACGATGGGGAAGGAAGTCAGCCATGCCCTTTCAGAGGAACCATCCCGGCATTTGCCTGGAGTGATTGAGGGAAATCACGGAAAACTTAAATCAGGATGGCCGGACGTGTGATTTAACCGTCATCCTCCCGAATGCGAGTCCAGTGTCTAACCACTGCACCACCTCGCTCGGTCATTGTGTTGTTATCCTGTGTTCTGTCTACTCTGCACCCGCAGGTTTTGCAACTCCTGCATTATGTGTGTTAGGGTATGATGTCTTCCTCAATGCCCTGGTCTAGACTTTAGCCATTGAAGGCCTTCCCCACACCATCATGTTGGACAGTGAGCCTCAATTCACAGTGACAGCTTTTGAACTGTTCTACACTATCAATATCTAGCACCTGTTTAGTCCACCATTTCACTCATCCTTCAGTGGTGAAGTGGGACATATAGTGCAGATATTCAAGCAGCAAATATTAAAGGCAGTGGGCAATCCCACCAACACCACTGGTGCACTGAGAATGCTTTTGAGCACCTACAGCACTGCTCTCGTCCACAACTGTAGTGCAGTTCTCCATAGGCAGCAGCTGCATACTCTCTTCCCTTTCCTGGTTTAACAGCCCAAGGAGGTACTGTGTCCTACCTGCTGGGGTTAGCTCTATGGGCATCCTTGTACTAGGCGATACCCTTATGGATGCTGCTACAGTGACTGCCACCCATGGGTGATGCCTTATGGCAGTTGACACTCTGAGGGTCTTTGAACACCATCATGCCAATCAGTGCCATCTGTGCCTAATGACTGCAATACTGTTGGTGGTGCTATTGGACCTTGAATGCCCGCTCTTGCCAAAACCCAACCTGCATGAGTACAACTTACAGTCTAGGGCACTAGAGGTGGCTCCTGTTGATACAGGCATGGAGGTGGAGTCTTCACTGCAGCCTCAGCCTCTGTGACAGTTGTCATCCCCCATCATCATACCCCAGTGCATTTCCAGATTTCCTGAGTTCATACCTCCAGCTGATGGGCTTCAGTGCTGGCCCTCTTTCCATGCTGCCAATTCTCCATCCCAAGCATTGTCTTTGGCTCTTCAGGCTCTACACACCCATGTCAGATGGTAGGGATCCTGCCTTCCTGCTGGTGAGTTTGAAAGCCGCCCAGAAGGCACTACTGCAATATGTGATTGTTGCTGCTGCATGTGCTGTCATGAGGACATTCCCACCACGCCAGCCTGTGAGTGCTTGCGGTGGCCTTTTAAAGCCAGCAGCACTGCAGCTCTGCAGTCAGTTGTGGTTTATCAGAATTGTTGTGTTGATATTGCTACACATTGTTGTCTTCATTCCAAATCCACTATGTCTCACGTTTTGATCTTGGTTACTTACTGGACCAGTTATTCTGTCATGCTGTTTCCATTGTTAGTCATTCACTTGTTGTTGTTGTCCACATGTTTACTCTCTGATGGTTTTCTGCCCCCCCCCCCCCCCCCCCCATGCCGGTTGTCCTGTCATACAGGTTCTTGAGTCATTCCTAGTATTTTCAGATTCTGGTCACTGTAGTTCATACAACCTTTAACATAATGTAGGTCTGACCTTCAGCTGGCCCTGCAATCTGTCCAATCAGGTTGGCCTACCAACTTCTTTGGTGCAGACTGACTGACCTTTGATGCTTCTGATGCCCCTGCCCCCCTCCCAAAGTGCTCCCCAATGACAGCATCAACTTCATGTTTGGTAATATGTATTGCCTCTTTCAGTATATGTTGAATGGTGCCAGGTGGCGGTGCTGTCCTCCACACAGCATTGAGTGCTACAACTTCTGCATCGATCAAACTGTGAGATTTCCATTATGAAGCAGCTGGCATGCCACTATGACAGTGTTGTGGTGGAGGTTTGGCAGTGTGCTGTTTGCCAGGCAGATCAGCTGACCCCACTATACTGGTCATTTTCTTTGTGGGAAGTGCTGATGAAGCCAACTTAAGAGGCACTTTCTTGGGGTCTATATGGTTAATTATTGTGACACACCACTTCCTGCATGTTGTCCACCTCCAGCAGACAACAGAGGCCATGGTGGGAGTCTTGGAGCTGACCTTCACAGCAGAGAGTGCACACAGCATGTTGGTAACTGACGAAGCTCCCCATTTCACAGTGGTCTATTTCATAAGATCTGGAACATGCTTGAAATTAAACATTATACATACCATCTTTCAGTCCAGTCTCAAACTGGCTGCAGAATGGCCTGCAACCATCAGTTATCAAAGCCTGGCACAGCTCCTCCATATGCACCCATATGCACCCTCAAAGGACTCTAGTTTCCATCCCTGAAACATGAAGCAGGCACAGTCACACCAGTCTGTGTGATGTCCTAGTGTGAGCTTGTGTATATGAATGGAATCTCAGGTGAATATGAGGATCTTTGACAGAACAGCAAGGGTGTCAGTGGTTTCAATGATTACAGCATGTGGGATGCTACACCAGCACCACAACCAATACTGCTGTGATGCCATGCTTGCCACCTCCCTCACTGGTAAGTCCAACATCATGACCTCCCCCTGTGGTTCTCCCTCTCCCTGGGTCACAGAAGATGGTTATATGCTTCTTCCTATACATGAGCCAAGGGCCACACTCATGCATGTCAGTCTGGATTCACCACTGTCTGAATCACAGGACCTGCTGTGTCCCAGAGGGATTCCTCGGCTCCCAGAAGTCTCTGTCCTTACACAAAACATTCAAAATCCAGCACTATTGTAACTGATGGCCCAAGATGCCCCTCAGGAGCCTCCCGCCATGACATCACCCAGCTCTCAGCTTCTCCTTTGCATCAACAGGACAGGTGCTGACCCTATTTGCCAGTTCAAGGAGAGAGGGACCTAGTGATGCCCACCGGATGTTCATATGGAAGATAGGGGTGTACCACTGTGTGAAACGTTACCCTCATCTGGCAAGGACACCTGTGGTGTGAAAGCCAACAGCTTCACAGGCCAGCCTCATGAACTACCATAGTGGGCAAATACAATGCCACCCAGTGGCTGACTCAATTTGAGTTTGCTGTTATCCAACTTTGCCTTTACATGTGAACTGTGACTATCAGTGCTATTTATTTGGATTGATCTAGACTTGTAGTGTATAGTACTTTGTCTGATGAGTGTCCACCATAAGGCTAAAGTGGAACTTTGCTTAACATGTACTATAATTTCAACACATCTGCATAATGAAGAGGTAGTACTTGTACTTACATCAGATTCCATCCAGAAGTGTTGCATATTAATTTCCATCAATAACTGTTTTGATGTCATGCACTGAAAGACAATTTTAATCTGTTGCTGTAGAAAGTTTATTTGTGTTAAATAAATTTTAATAACCCTAAAGTGAGAGGTACAACACTCTCCCCTGTTTTAAATTACACAATGAAGTTTTGAGTCCATAATTTTCTGAATTGTTATCCAGTCTTCCCAAAACCCCTTCCGAAATTCCTGGCCAATAACGGTCCTGTTTACTTAATTGTTTGTATTTCTAGCTTTTGTACTGTAATTGTGGTGTTAAATTTGTTTTTGCTCTCACATTGTGGACTGCCAATGGAGCAACCCTTAGTTTACTTGCTCATTTTCTCTTACAGCATGCCTGTCTTGCTATTGCAGTTGGTGATTTTCATACCAATTTCTGTTTCTCCCTTCATGATCCATGTTTTGATTCCTTTCCTTATTGTTGCCACTAGTGTCCTCGTCAGTCATCTTTCTGGTAATAATTTCTGTGGTAATCACACTGTCTTCACCCCTGATCATTGGCATTCCTCCAATATTATTTCCAATCTTCCTATGATGATTTGCAAAATAATAGTTCTCTCTGCTAGATTTTCGAATGCACTGTCTAATTTACCCACATTCTTCAGAAGAAGTTTAGTTGAATTTAACCAAATATTTCAAAAATCTTTCATTCCACCCCCTTCCCATTTTCTCTCTTTTGCTGGTCCATTAATAGAAATCACCTTTCAAATTCTCCATAGGTTGTATTAGCATGGAACAATGCTTCCCCATGAAGAAATCTTTTTTACAAACTTAATTCTCAAATTATCATTTGTTTAAGGAATAGAATTGTCTTTGCAGTGTTATATAAAATCTGATTGGTGTAAATTCTTGTCACCAAGAAAACTTTTCTCTTGTAAATTTGATCAAACATTACAGCTAGTATTAAAGAAATATTTTGAGATTGTTCCTTTCTGCAACTGCCACAGTTGTTTCTAAATATTTACTGAACTTCCCTCCAAGGATGGCACACTAATCTTACATTGAACGCAATTTTCATTTACAATCTGGTTAACTTTCTAAACTTTTTACTTCAATCAAACACTGTTACTCTTGATGAAAACCTACAGCTGGGTGGCACTATTGAGGTACCACAACATTTTGAAAACTGTTATACTCATCAATGAAGTCATTATTATCATCATTAAATAAGAAGACGAAAGACGATCAATATAACACTCCTCAAAATGTTACTATCAACTACCACCAGGCCGATGACCCAAGAACCTTTTATAAGAAAAGTGTGCTTGGAAAGTGTACGCTCATGGACACTTATTTTTAACATTTTCAGTTTGACATTTAAGTTCAGCCTCTATCAAAGTCACTCTTTGTTTCATACATTGCTACATAGTTTTCATACAAGATACTCAACTACTGTGTTCATTTTCCCTTTCATTTAAAGCGTCTGCCTTTTCACCCGCAGCTGTTATTTGATCATTTAGTTCACATTTATTTCTACTATCTTCTCATCCTCTAGTTACATAGTTCATGTTTATTTCTAGTATCCGGTCATCTTCTAGCTACTCAGTTCACATTTGTTTCTACTCTCATCATCATCTTGCTAATCAGTTCACTATTTGTTACTACTGTCTGATAACTCAGTTCATTTTATGATTCTGCTACTGTGTCAGTTATTTGGCTACACATTTCACTTTTTGTTTAAGCTATCTTCTCATTTGTTTCATTTGTTTGATTCTGTTGTCAATTTTTTCATCTCCCTCAAGATTTGTTCCAGTATATAAATTGTTCTGCTGAAAATTAACTACTAATACTCTGATCTAATCATGAATCATATCTAACTTACTGGCAGATTAAAACTGTGTGCTGGACCAAGAGTCGAACTTGGGACCTTTGCCTTTCACGGGCAAGTGTTCTAGTGACTGAGCTACCCAAGTGTGACTTATGACCCATCCTCACAGCTTCAACTCTCCCAGTTCCTCATCTCCCACCTTCCAAACCTCACAGAAGCTCAGTTGGTAGAGCACTTGCCTTCAAAAGGCAAAGGTCCCAAGTTCAAGTCTCGATCCAGCATGCAGTTTTAATCTGCCAGGAAGTTTCATATTTGGGCACACTCCACTGCAGAGTGCAAATCTTGTTCTGGAAGCACCACCAGGCTGTGGCTAAGCCATGTCTCTGCAATATCCTTTCCTCCAGGAGTGCTAGCTCTGCAAGTTTCGCAGAAGAGCTTCTGTGAAGTTTTCAAGGTAGGAGACAGGGCACTGGGAAAATTGAAGCTGTGAGTACGGGTCACGTGTCATGCTTGGGTAGCTCAGTCAGTAGAGCACTTGCCTGCAAAAGGAAAAGGTCCCGAGTTCGAGTCTCAGGCCAGGACACAGTTTTAATCTGCCAGGAAGTTTCATATCAGCACACACTCCACTGCAGAGTGAAAATCTCATTATGACTCATATCCTCTCCCTCTCCTTCACCCCCAGATCTGTTCTCCTGTATATGTCATCAGACCATCGACATCCTTTATGACTTCTATGAGATCTTGGTATCTCGATGATCTTGAGTACGCTACAGGATACACTAAATTATATTACAGCATAAATTAATTTTTTAAAAATATGTTCATCATTATTATCTGCCCTGCATTATCTCTTACCGTATTTTATCAGATCTGCACCAAAGTGAATAAATTATTTTTTATCTTATTTCACTGAGGGACTGCAAAAACTTTTACTTCCATTTCTTTCAAATTGTCTTTATTTTCAGCTAAAAGAGCTATGCTAATAGTCTGAAACATGTTTGGCATGTGCAGTGGCCAATTCTTATGTCTACTGAACTGCTAGTGATTGTTTAAATAACCAGTTAGATGGAGCAGGGCAGACTTTCACTTAGCTGTGTTCTAACAATCGTAGTGTTGGCCTTCTATCAGATGTCATCTTTGTATTTTTCCATAGTCTTCTTTATCAATTTTTTCTTAGTCTCGGTTGTCTGTTTAAGTCACTTTCTTTGTCTTTCTACCTTTTTTCCTCATACGTCTCGCCTTCTAAATCCTGCTTAGCCTCTCCTTCGTCTTTTCCTTCTCTTTCTTGCTCCTCAGTCTTCATGGCTGCTTTGCCCTGGTTCATTTTAGAGCCTCGCATTTGTAATTCATTATTGTGGCAAAATATGGCATTCATTATCTCTTAGAAACTTGCTCTTCCCCTTTCTATACCAGCTGTCAACCTCACTTACGTAGCTTAAGAAATGCTCTAAGTCTCTACCACTGATACAGATACTCCTTCACATGCCTGTGGAACGTTTGCATTATGGGTTATGTGTTGTGCCTGATTACCCAATAAATTGATTGAGATATTTTAGTTATATATCTAGAAACAAAGATGATGTGACTTACCAAACGAAAACGCTGGCATGTTGATAGACACACAAACAAACACAAGCATACACACAAAATTCAAGCTTTCGCAACCAATGGTTGCTTCATCAGGAAAGAGGGAAGGAGAGGGAAAGACAAAAGGATGTGGGTTTTAAGGAAGAGGGTAAGGAGTCATTCAAATCCTGGGAGCGGAAAGACTTACCTTAGGGGGAAAAAGGACAGGTATACACTCGCACACACACACATATCCATCCGCACACACACAGACACAAGCAGACATTTGTAAAGGCACTCTTTCCTCTAACAACATGTAGTAAGAAAATTACTATCGTATATCAATGTAGTTATGCAAAATCTTTTTGTAACAAACATTTTGTAAATAAAATGTAAACAATTTTTGAGAAGTCCATAATCATCATTGTAATTAAATTAAGTGTTTATAAAAGTTGATATTTAAACATTTTCACATAGCTGTATCATAGGAGATAGTTGTTTTTTTATTTCTTCATTGTTTCATATGAGCCAAGTTCAGTTAATACATTTATCTCACCATAACCAGTTTATTTCAATTGCTGGCATGCCCCGCCCCCCAAAAATAAATATATAAATAAAGAAAGAAAGAAAAAATCAAAAAAGTGAAAGCATGAAATGTGAGAAAAATTTTGATACAAAATATTAAAACAATAAGTTTTGGAGACCAACAAATCAATATTCATCAGTTCTCCATTACATGATATACAGTATTTTGACTATCTTAGCATCATTACTTGGTTCAAATGGTGTCAAGACCAAAATTTTGCTTTAACCCTAGGACTCACTCTGCTAAAATTTCCCTAGTACTCCATCTGGGGTCACACATGACCCCAATCAATATATAATTGACTGTGTGTACTAATCATTCAGAGAACAACGTACTGTTGTTTAATACTGTTTGTTTACATTTTATTTATTATTTAGACACATTTCACAGCTTTTTGAACAGGTATGTACATAGTAGAATTAAATTACATATGGCAGAGTAATTACATATCAGAAGTTACAATATTACTCTAAGTCATAATTTGTTTCACTCATAAATGTTTCACAATGGCTTCAAATTTACAGAAAATGTGATGAACAACTCAACAGGAAACATAATTCTAACTGGAATCTGTACCATAGTCATCTGCACATATTTTGCAAGTAGTAACTATTTCAGAATGTTCCTTGCAAACAAATTTGTTACACTTTTTGCATGTTGAACTGTATTTTGTGTCCTTTAATCGGGGGCAAATGGAGCATCTGCCTCACTTACTCTTCTGATTGTCGGGTATTACGTCTGGATGTCCATTGTCTAACAGATCATCAAATCCACACCATCTGATACTGCTAATAATATCCTTGTTCCTTGCTTCTGGTAAACTCAATCGACGATCCACTTGGGGCTTTGCCATTTCTTTGGCCAACTTCATTAGAAAAAGACGTAACTCTTGAGGCTTTCCTGGCGATCTAATGACATCTTGGGTTGTTGGGTGTTCTGCCGGATATCAGCATCGTACTTGCACGATATTTCGGTCACGTAGCTCGTAACCTTCATCAGGTGCGACCTGAGACTGCTCCTCGAGTGGACCTGGTCCAGTATTTATGCCTATGTCCTATGGCATTCATTAGAAAAAGACGTCTCTCTGTTTTTTCAACAGCAACACAGAAGAGTCTGTAGGCATTGAGTGCAGCTAGATCGACAAGATCATAAAATACTGCTAATGGCCAACGTTTTGTACCCTTTTTCACAGAATAGTAAGAGCTCATTTGATCTAGCGTATCAACACCTGATGTTGTTGAGTTGTAATACGACACTACTTCTGGTTTTCGTTTCAAGTTGTTTTCTTTGGGCACTTCAAATGATTGATGTTGTGTTGACAGGACTAGCACAGCCTCATTTTTTTTGGAACATTCGAAACTAATAGGGTTTTACCACTGTATGCAAATCTGGTAGTGCATTCTTCCCTAGTTTTCGAAGGCAAAAAGTCTTTTGGGACTTCTTTTCTTGTAGAACATAGAGTACCAACAAGTGTCAACTTCATTTTCAACAATTCTTGGCCAAGGTCATAGCTTGTGACAAAATTGTCAGTGGTAATATTCCTACCACTTCCAGCCAGATGACGCTCTAAATCTAAGACCACTCTCTTGCCTTGATTCACTTCTCTCACAACACCACTCCTTCCAGTGTACATTTCAAGATTTGTCAGATAACCATGTTACAGTCTACTGCACACCATATCTTGATGCCATACTTTCCTGGCTTTGACAGAATGTAGACCTTGAAACTGCACCGACCTCTGTATACGCAAAGATGTTCATCAACAGTAATGTTGCTGGAAGGTATAAATGATGTTTGACATTGCACGGCAAACAAATCAAATATTTACTGTACAGCTTCAGCCTTATTTCCAGTCCTCTCTTTCCTTTCAAGTCTTGTGATGTGGTCATCAAAATGAAGTGAACACAGAATGTACTGATATCGCCTCCTCAACATAGTAGCATGGGATAGAGGAGTGCCATATTCAGAGTCCCAAAATTCATCAATAGGTTTCCCCCGGCTCTTCTGTACGCCATACATAATCAGCAAGCCTAAAAATGAAAGAAGCTCGCATCTGTCTGTATCACACCAGTCAACTAATTTTCCAGACACTTTCAATTCATTTCCTCATTGATTTGTGAACTGAACTATTATATCCAGCAATTCATTAGTAATAAACTGTCTGAAACAGTCAACAGCTGAGCTAACACTAACTGTACTAGGAATACCTGCTGAAAATCGTTGTATGTTGCGGATTGGAAATCTACGAATTGATGGTTCTTTTGTACTCCATGCAATATCCCGACCACTACTTACCAGTACTGCACTTTCATCTTCTCCACTGTCATCATTTTCAGCAAGAATATCATTTTCTTCTAATTCATGTAAACAAATTTCATCATTTTGGTCTACCTGTGTCTCTGTTCCATCATCTTCGGCGTCACTACCTTCTGAATCACTACTGCTACGAAATAAGTCTTCCATAGCTTGTTCTACACTATAGCCAGGAGCAAAACGTATTCCATCCATGCTGAAATTACACTGCAACAACAAACATACAACAAACGTACAAACAAACTTCCAGTTTGAGGTTAGTTCTGAGTAACACCTGAATTCAGTGTTACCAACTCAAAATACTTAAAAAAGAGATTGATAGTTGATAATCTATACATTCTATGAATGCTACATATAATCTATCTGGGGTCATAATTGACCCCAACAGTAGTTTTTGTTAATTATTCTTTTAAATGTTGCGTCAAGCGCTCTAAAAATTTTTTGAGAGAACTACAATACTGTGAGGTAAAAGTCATAAAATTCTGGATTTTTAGGAGAAATAGAAATATTATTGCATCCATAGTAAAGATGATTGGGGTCACCTATGACCCCAGAATGAGTCCTAGGGTTAAAAGGTTTCAAAACAATTTCAAAGTCTAACCTTTTACCTGTTCCGTAGCTCTCAAATTATTACCAAATGTTATATAACATACACGGGATAAGCAAAAAGTGGTACCCAGAACAGTGATTATATCATATTCGAACGGCAGTAGAACTTGTATTTTATGAAAAAGTCTAAACCAACATATATAAATATGACGAAATAAATCTCGGGTGAACAGCCTGGTATGAGTGTGCATAGGACACAATATTTCGGCAATCGACCACGTTGCCATCACTAGGTGCGCTCAGTACATCAGCGCACCTGATGATGGCAACGTGCAATTGCCGAAATATTGTGTTCTATGCACACTCATACCAGGCTGTTCACCTGAGATTTATTTCATCATAAAATACGCCTGGAGAAATTGAAGAATCACATTTATATATATGTCTTCAATAAGTGAAATATCATTCCCTTCAAACAAAGCAAAACTTCTTACTACATAAAGAGTTATTTGAAATGTTTTTTTTTAAAAAAATATAGCACAATACTTTAGATCACAAGACAAAATTAATGTACTCAGTTCGGAACTTACTCCTTTTTCTCATAACACGAATGAAATATTTTTTGTAACAACATATTACAACATCTCACTTCCAAGTTTAACTTTCATACAGAACACTGAACCCTTGCCATATAAAAATATGCTACAAGAAAAATTATTTTTTGTCCTATTATTGCAAGAATTTTTTATGCCTGAATTGGCAGGTACTTCAAGAGTAGAACTATCATATCAAAACTTCCATAGAAGTTATGGTGACAGAAATCAGGATAGAACACAGATCATGTATATATGTTTGAAGAGCACAGTGGGAACAGAAGCTGGATAGGAAAGAGTTAGAATAGAGTGCACCAGAAATTAAGAATGGACACCCCCAGCTAGGGAAAGCACCTTTCACCACATGGTGTGCCTTCCAAAGTCAGCAGTCCCCTATCTATTCCGTGTACAAGATTATCAATTGTATCATTCATTTTCTCCTTTAGTATCTGCTTGTTACAAACATTTTGCATTCATCAGTTTTCATGTCACATAATAGATTATACTATAATATATGAAAAACTGCTTTTCAAGTCATTTGAATTATGCTACAAGATGAGACAACTATTCCACTCTTATGTGTTTTCTTCAAAACTGAATTATTTGCTTACTTTTGTAAAAAATATTGGCCATAAATTATGCCAAAAATGTCAGCAACACTGGAATTTTTTTTAAAGTGCTGTTCATTAACTATTTGTCAGTGTTACATTTAAAATTCTTTTTTCGCATCTACATTAAGTACACTGATTCAATGCGGCAACATGAAAGTGCAATACATTTACAAAATAATATTAAACATTAAAATATCTATAATAGTAAATTCAAGTAAATTATGTACCGCACAAGAAATTGCAGTTATTTTGTGAAAAATGGTGTGTTGCTTTCCACACAAATTTCCAAAACTAGTAAACAAAAAATGTCAAAGTTTCATTGGGTGACAAATAATACTAAACACCATAAAGAAATGCTGTAATTCAGGGGTGCCGACTTATAAAAAAATGTTAGGGAGGGGGGCCCATACTGGAGGATTGCCCTGGGAAATTTTCTAAATTTTAGATGAGAAATAGTGAGATAGTGAGCTTTAAAGTTTTTAGCATTTTAGAGTCATGTGATCATCATCAGAACCCCAAAAACTGGATTATTGATATCTCAACACTCCAAGAAACTCGACAAACCTGACACATTTTTTGGCTTTGAAAAAAGAAACAAAACTTAAACATGCATGGTATTTTCATAAAAATCTAATTTAATTTACAGTAACAATCATGCTTATAGACTATTAGAGAGCAGTGAATATATAGCTCTGCAAAGACTGCAGTTATATTTAAACAAATCCTAAACTATCATTAAAAGAATAAAACATAAAATATTTACTAACAAAGAGATAGAGGGGCTGGCCTGTACTTACCTCAGCTCAGTACAGCCGATAGAAACACAAAAAACAACCGAAAATTTAAGTTCCTAGCTTTCGGAATAAATGTTCCTTCATCGGGGAGGAGAGAGGGGAAAGAAAGGGAAGAAGGGAAAGTGGATTTAGTTACTCACAACCCAGGTTATGAAGCAACAGGGAAAGGAAAACAGGGAAGGTAGCAAGGATGGAGGCATGGTTGTCAGAGGGAAGCCAAAGATATTCTACTGCAGGTACTGTGCCAGCTTCAAACCAAAGAGGATGCATACAGAAGTAAAGAGGTGTATAGTATAAAGATGTAGGATGAAAAGATGCATGAATGGCTAAAGAGGAAAGGGAAAGAGGAGAAGACTGAAAAGTAAATGGGAGTGAGGTTGTTTAACGTAGGTTCAGTCCAGGGGGATGGCGGGATGAAAGGATGTGCTGGAGTGCAAGTTCCCATCTCCGCAGTTCAGAGGGACTGGTGTTGGGTGGGAGAAGCCAAATGGCACATACGGTGTAGTAGGTTCCTAGGTCCCTAGAATTATGCTGGAGGGCATGCTCCGCTACTGGGTATTGGACATCTCCTAGGCGGACAGTTCGTCTGTGTCCGTTCATGCGCTCAGCCAGTTTAGTTGTTGTCATACCAATGTAAAAGGCTGTGCAGTGCAGGCATGTCAGCTGATAAATGACATGTGTAGTCTCACACGTGGCCCTGCCTTGAATTGTGTATGTTTTCCCAGTAGCGGGGCTGGAGTAGGTGGTTGTGGGGGGATGCATGGGGCAGGTTTTGCAGCGGGGTCGGTTACAGGGGGTAGGAACCGCTGGGTAGAGAAGGTAGTCTGGGAATATTGCAGGGTTTAACAAGGATGTTACGGAGGTTAGGGGGACGACGAAAGGCAACTCTGGGTGGTGTGGGGAGAATTTTGTCAAGGGATGATCTCATTTCAGGGGTTGACTTGAGAAAGTCATATCCCTGGCGGAGTAATTTATTGATGTATTTGAGGCCAGGATAATATTGGGTGACAAGGGGGATGCTTCTGTGTGGTGATATTGCTGTTGCTGGTGATATTTTTGTGCCATTGCCTATCTTTCTCTGCCACAGGAAACATTTTTTGGAACATTTCTGCGCCACGCGCGAACTTTTTTGCGGCACGCGCGAACTTTTTTGCGGCACGCACGATCTTTTTTGCGCACGCACGATCTTTTTTGCGTCATGCGCGATCTTTTTTTCGCTACTCGCTATATCTGTTTTTGAGCAGCGTGTGTTCTTTTTCCCCTGATCTGGACATACTTGCTTGGTCTGGTCAACTTTTTCCGTATTTTTCTTATTTGGTGGTCTTTCTTTGGTATTTAACGTTGCCAACACAATTTCTTTCTTTCTCGCCCTTCCTTCCGTGTTTTATTCCTTCTTATGATTACTATTTTAACTTTAGTTATTTAATTTCCCTACCCACCAGTTACCCACTATGTACCCTAATCCTATACCACATTATTTACATTCATTTCGGAAACATGCATTTACTGTAGCCAAACTGCAATCCCACATACTTTTCCTCCGTTCCTGCTTAACCTTTGGAATTACCCCTAAAGAACTTACCTTAAAAGTTCCCATCTCTGGGTGCAATTCCTCCTTCCACCAACCTCTCCTGGACTTCCAGAACCTTCAATCCTTAGCCCTTACCGAACTTGTCCTGAATCTCTACACTACTTCATGTAACCACCACTCCCAACAGCTCCTATCTCTCTTCAAAGTCCTCCACCTCTCAATCCCTTGCTTGGAGAACACACTCAGGAACATCATCCTAGAAGCCAGCCGCAAACTTGAGTCCCATGCCACACACCACCTGAAAAAACTATCCACAGTGCTAGTGCAACACCTAAGAAGTGGGGTCCCTCTCCCTATCCCTCACAAACATCAACCACAACAGAACCGTCAACAAACCCCCCTCATAGCCAACAAACCTAGCCTAGCCACCCTACTCAATCTCCCCATCCCAGCACATACCCCACACAGACCAAATCTCAACTATAACCACAATCAAATGCCACATATCACCAACCTCAATTCAGTTCTAAACCTCTCATCCAGATCCCTCTCTCCTCAAGAGACATTTGTTCTATCAAAAGGCTTAACCTTTAGCCCCACACCTAAATTCAACCACACTGCCCTGGTTAAAGATCTCCTCTCTTTCACCCGGAACCTCAACTGGAAATATCACTTCACTACCCAAACACAGCCCCCAAATACCAGACCCAGTGTTGAACCTTGTTTAGAACAGTTCCGACCGCCTTCTCAAAGGGATCCTCCTCCCCTCCCCCAAAACCATCCCTTGCAGACATTTCAGGAACTCCTCACATCTAGTGTTGCCTCCCAGTCCTTCTTGAAGAACATCCCGACAACCCCCAACATCACCCCAGCTGAATCCCGTGCCATTAAGCAGCTGAAAACAGACCGCTCAATTGTTATCCTTCCGGCAGATAAAGGCTCCACAACTGTGGTACTTGACCGTGTGGAGTATGTGGCAGAAGGACTGCGTCAACTCTCCGACACCTCAACCTACAAAGCTGTTACCCAGGATCCCATTCCCTCCATTCAGACTGAGCTGCAGAAAATCCTAAAAATCCAAGGTCCCTCACAAGGCCTCACAATGGCTTCCATAGACTTACTCACTCCACCTGAGCCACGTACTCCTACCTTCTACCTCTTACCCAAAATCCACAAAGAGAACCATCCTGGCCGTCCCATTGTAGCAGGCTTCAAAGCCCCAACAGAACATATCTCAGCTCTGGTAGACCAACACCTCCAACCTATCACCTGCAGACTCCCATCCTACATCAAGGACACAAACCACTTCCTAGAACGCCTCAAATCCATTCCCACTCCTCTCCCACCTGAAACCTTTCTTGTCACCATAGATGCTACATCCCTTTACACAAACATCCCACACACTCATGGTCTCTCTGCCCTTGAGCACTACCTCTCCCAACGCTCACCCAAAGATCTTCCAAAAACCTCGTTCCTTATCACACTTACCAACTTCATCCTCACCCATAATTACTTCACTTTTGAAGGCCAGACCTACAAACAAAATGGGGAACTGCCATGGGAACCAGGATGGCTCCATCCTATGCCAACCTCTTCATGGGCCGCATGGAGGAGGCTTTCCTGAAGACCCAACAGCTGCTTCCCCTGGCCTAGGCCTAGGCCTAGGTTTATAGATGACATCTTTGTGGTCTGGACTCATGGTGAAGAAACACTCCTTAATTTCCTCCATAACCTCAACTCCTTTTCGAATCTGAATTTCACCTGGTCCTTCTCCAAAACCAAAGCCACCTTCCTGGATGTTGACCTTCATCTTGTTGAAGCTCACATCCACACCTCTGTCCATATCAAACCCACCAACAAACAACAGTACCTTCACTTTGATAGCTGCCATCCATTCCACATGAAACGCTCCCTTCCCTACAGCCTAGGTATTCGTGGCAAACGTATCTGCTCCAGTGACGAATCCCTCAACAATTACACCAATAACCTGACCAGTGCCTTCCTCTCCCGCAACTATCATGCAGACCTTGTCCACAAACAAATCTCCCGAACAATACATTCCTCCCCGTCCAACAACAATATTCCTACCCTCAGACCACACAGAAGCATCCCCCTTGTCACCCAATATTATCCTGGCCTCAAATACATCAATAAATTACTCCGCCAGGGATATGACTTTCTCAAGTCAACCCCTGAAATGAGATCATCCCTTGACAAAATTCTCCCCACACCACCCAGAGTTGCCTTTCGTCGTCCCCCTAACCTCCGTAACATCCTTGTTAAACCCTGCAATATTCCCAGACTACCTTCTCTACCCAGCGGTTCCTACCCCCTGTAACCGACCCCGCTGCAAAACCTGCCCCATGCATCCCCCCACAACCACCTACTCCAGCCCCGCTACTGGGAAAACATACACAATTCAAGGCAGGGCCACGTGTGAGACTACACATGTCATTTATCAGCTGACATGCCTGCACTGCACAGCCTTTTACATTGGTATGACAACAACTAAACTGGCTGAGCGCATGAACGGACACAGACGAACTGTCCGCCTAGGAGATGTCCAATACCCAGTAGCGGAGCATGCCCTCCAGCATAATTCTAGGGACCTAGGAACCTACTACACCGTATGTGCCATTTGGCTTCTCCCACCCAACACCAGTCCCTCTGAACTGCGGAGATGGGAACTTGCACTCCAGCACATCCTTTCATCCCGCCATCCCCCTGGACTGAACCTACGTTAAACAACCTCACTCCCATTTACTTTTCAGTCTTCTCCTCTTTCCCTTTCCTCTTTAGCCATTCATGCATCTTTTCATCCTACATCTTTATACTATACACCTCTTTACTTCTGTATGCATCCTCTTTGGTTTGAAGCTGGCACAGTACCTGCAGTAGAATATCTTTGGCTTCCCTCTGACAACCATGCCTCCATCCTTGCTACCTTCCCTGTTTTCCTTTCCCTGTTGCTTCATAACCTGGGTTGTGAGTAACTAAATCCACTTTCCCTTCTTCCCTTTCTTTCCCCTCTCTCCTCCCCGATGAAGGAACATTTATTCCGAAAGCTAGGAACTTAAATTTTCGGTTGTTTTTTGTGTTTCTATCGGCTGTACTGAGCTGAGGTAAGTACAGGCCAGCCCCTCTATCTCTTTGTTAGTAATTGTTTCACATCTTTATATGAGATTTTCCATTAATTAGTTAAAACATAAAATATATCTGTCGCACAGTAACAGCACTTTGATTCGTAAGTGAAATAGCTAATTTAAGCTTACTTTGAATAAGGCTCAGGGTTCATTAAACAAAAACAATATCTCATAGTTAATGCTTTAATACAGTTAATAAATTTAATACAGTATGCCTAATACTTTCAGTCAAAAAGTATGTAAAAAATGGGTTTTAATTGGGTCTTACACCCTAAAAATATTTATGTATTTGAAAATAACTAATACAGTACTATAGTAATACAGCACTAAACTAGTACTAATATTTTGAAACTGAAAATTTGATGTTATGTATATATTTAATTCTCCATTTGATAAAGATTTTTAATATTGCTCTAAATGCCATTATTTGGGCTAGCCGTCTGATTGGATTACTGAATATGAAGTCAATGATGACTGGTTGAATGTCCAATTCGTCCAAAACATCTTGATGGGCATGAAGAACAGCCAAGTTGGTCATTCCCTTCTGTCCCATTGTGGTACAGAGATATGACTTCAGACATCTAAGGGTGCTAAATGATCGTTCTGCTGTTGCTCCCTTGACTGAAACTACTTGTAGAAGCTTAATGCACTTCACTACTTTATATAACATTTCTCGAACTGCAGGCTCTTGTGTAATGTACTTTCTTATATCACGTATGCTTTTTAAGACCAATTCTTTTTTATTAATGATATCAGCTAACATATAAAGTGAAAGTGCAGTCTCTCAATGTCTGGGTCATTTTTGAAAAACTCTGTTCATTCTACCAAATGTGTTTCACATCTGTTTACTAAAAGCCAGCACTCTTATTCAACTGCAATGACCTGTGTGAGTCCAGTTGAAGAAAACCGCTCAGTAATGCAAGATTGCACTGTTTCACAAACTTCAGTGGAAATAGCTTTGAGTATTTCTTTGGGGTTTTGAAAGTGTGTGGTGAGCTGCATACTTCTTTGGTATACTTTGATTCCGAGGAAGTGAAGGGTCATCAACCTGTAAAGGTTTTTCTTTTAAACACAATTCCCAAAAGTGTTCAGAACTAAGGCACCTTCCATTCAATATATAAATCAAGCCCTCATATATTTTTTCAAGACCAGCAACACTTAGATGAAGGCACTGAATTTTTTCATTGACATCTTCTACTGGGCTCATTGCATGGCAATAAAGACGTAAAAAGAAATAAGTCTTGAATCGTAACATTGACTCAAGGTAGCCTGCACATTTGTAGCCTGCTTCTGTTTTTTCCTTTGCAGAAAATGTTTCAAAAGACTCTAGAAGTTCTTCAAAGTTTTTTAATATTCTCAAGATACTAGAAACTCGCATAGTCCATTGAGTCAATCAAAGGGGTCGTAGAACAGCTTGGTCATTGGTGCTCTCACAATGTGTGCTTCTGAAAAGTCCCATCCTTTTGTTGGATTCCCTTACGACGTTTATTAAGTCCTTGGCTAAAGCCATAATATCCCTCATAGACGTAAGATGGCAGAGACGGTCTACAACTGCCAAGTCTAAACTGTGAGCAGTGCAGTGCACAAAACATGCTTTTGTTTGCATATCCAAAATTAACTTTTTTATTCATTTGAACTTACGTCTCATTTTCAAGGCACCATCATAGCACTGTCTTCTTAAGTTATCCATTGTCAAATCAAGACAACCAAAAACAACTTTCAAAATACTAAACAGAGTTTGTGATTCAGTGTTGGGGGTCTCATATAAGCCAATAAAGTCTTCATTGATGATTGAGGAATCATCAACAGTACAAATACAAAATGACATTTGTTTGTGAATCAAAGAATCACTTGTTTCATCAATCATAATAGAAAAATGTTCAGTCTTCTTGACTGAAGCCAATACATATTTCAACACAGACTTTCCTAATAGATCAATGATCTCATTTTGAATATTGTGGGACACCCACTTATACCCTGGATGCCTTAATTAATCTTTAAACTCAGGTATGTCATTCTTTTGGAGTTCCAACAATTGAAAAAAAAATGAGTTTACATCTTCCTGCCCTCTGATTGCTAGTCCTTGTTGGCATAGAAATTGCACAGTAGTAAAAATTGCCTCAAGAGCTAAACAGCCTTTCTTCGTATCACTATCTAACTGTTCATTCAATTGGGAGGCCACACTTCAGTTAGTGATAGAATTTAGTTTCAGAACAACTTCTTATGCGTAAATGTATTTTCAAGAAGATGGAATTTTTCCAAAGCCTTTTTCCAGTTAGTAAATCCTAGTGAAGTAAGCGCATCTTCCTTTTCTGAAGGGAATTGTGATAGATTTTAATCATCTACCTCTTGGAAAATTTAGCTTCATATTCTAGCCATGTATATTTGATCAACCAAGACTTCTGAAATGATCTTCCCATACCGGATTGGCCAGGTTTTGGCTGTGAACGGTTCTTGCCTGAAGATGATGAAGCAATTGATGGAGGGTGACTTGCAGTATCATCCACTTCCAAGCGTACCTTTTTGGTAACAAATTCATCGATTGCAAACTTAATTCACACTACACTAAGAGACTAAAGTAAATGAATAACTACAGTCACATAAAACAGTCCACTAAACACTAAAGTCAGAACACTAAACATATCTGCAGCATGCACTGAATGAAACTATCCATACTGAATGACTGCAACAGCAGGGTGGACTTTATATAGCCACAGCGTCGTAATGTCTCAAAGTATCAAGGAGACGCGAGGCAGTGGGTTACAGGTGCTTCTGCTCCAGTACTTTTGATGTCTTCGCAGTTGCAGCACTGGCCTGCCGGCACCAGACTTTACCCGAAGGTTCACTCACCGTGACAAATTGTAAGTGTGCCTGCAGCACTGTAACACTATCATGATTCACACTATTCATTTTCAGTTAACCTGCTTACTACCATAATAATTATTTGTTTTAACTCAGTACATAATGTATTTTAAAGGGCAACTATAGGCAAACAAGGAAAATAAAAAAAAATCCAACATAATTTTGTGATTTTACAAAACAAATTTTTGAGGGGCTCAGGCCCCCTCAGGCTCCATGGAATTGGTGCCTGTGCTCTAATGGTCATTTTTCAGATTACAGAGTATTTTTACACAACTTAAAGCTTTATTCTAAAAATTGACAAATGACACTATAAAAAACTAATTACTTCTCATGAAAGAGCATAATAAAATGCAAATAATGACTTATTTGCAACAAATAGAAAAGTAAAATACTGCAAGCAAAAGTAATAAGTTACCACATTTAAATTGTTTGCATAAAATCTTGTTACCATTGTGATTACTATGTTCCCTCTGGTTGTGATTGTTACTGTGCCAATTTTTGTTACTATCTCTTTCAAAATGAGTGTGTCTTTTTTAGTTGTATTTCTCTCTCTCTCTCTCTCTCTCTCTCTCTCTCTCTCTCTCTCTCTCTCTCTCTTTTTTCCCCTCGACTCTGACCAAACTCAATCAAAAAATCCTTTCTCAAAGTCTGCATTGGTTGTGTCATCATTAGTATACTGATTAGCTCAACTCAATGCTTCACCTTCCAGAAACTTCTCAACAAACTTGATTTTCATAATATCAGTCATATTAGATGCAAAATTATCTCTGCAATGCTGCAGAAAATCTATAGGATGTAAACTACCTTCACCTGAAAATTTTTTTGATGGTAACTTACCAACATTGTTAACATGATTTCTATTAACTACATCATTAGACAATTCTTCAACTTTTTTACACTACTTTCTACGTGCTGGTTTTGTTGTTACTTACTGTTAGATTTTCTGTGAATCTGCTGTCTACTGTCTTCGTCGGTTCAACAAAACTGCCTTCAAAAAGTGCCAGTTTGGTGTCAACATTAGTTTCCAAAGTAGAAATTTGATCAGTTACATTTTTGTCCACAGGACTTACTTCCTCATGCACTTTTTTGAAAGCAAATTTGTTTTTTTCCCTAACTTCAGTTATCTCATCTTGGACTTCAGTGATAAATTTAAGTTCAATTTACTTGTTTTGTAAATGAAAGTGCCTTTTCCTGCTGCCATTTAATTTATTTATCCCAGACACATTTTGCCTTTTTCTTGTTCTAAGGCATCATCAAAGGGATGATTTACTGATCTGTGTTTCCTCTCATCTGGTCTGGAGGTTGCACTACCACTTTATTACTGACAGATAAGCAGAACTTTGCATTCTGACCTCCTTTTCTCTGTTCACCATGTTTCTCCTTCTTTTTTGTGGTGTGCTATTTTTCTTTTGCTACTCAATATAACTATTTCATTGGACACTGCTTTTAACAATGTAAATATTGCAGTTCCATTGGAGTTGTTAAAAGGAGTGTTATTAGTCCAGCATGATACTCACATTTCACTTTCAGTATTCTGACCATCACCACCCTCTTGTTGCCCAAGTTGCTTAATTAATTTTTGAAGTAAGTTACTAATTTAGCAGCTGGTCACATTTTCACATAACTTGTCACCCTGAGATAGTGACACTCTGTAGCAAGAGACATTGACTGTCGAATTTAAATAACTAGTTTTGTTCACACTGTAACATTCATCTTTTTTGTTGCTCTTCTTTGTTGTGAGCTGAAGGCTCAATATCCTTTTCTTTTCGTTGATTTTCTTTTATGATCTTCTGGAGGATGATTGGGTTGCTACAACGAAATCATGTAAACACTAGTGGACTTTCTGGTAAATAACACATATATTTTCAGTCATTTAACTTCACAATACAAATCGATTTTAATACACATAATTTGCACTCCATCCTCGCACTTCAAACTCGTAGAACCAACTGCACAAAAAACAAAGATCTACCTCTAACAACATGTAGAAAGGTTATTCTCATATATTGATCTTGTTATGCAAAACCATCTTTGGAACAAACATTTCATAATAAAATATAAATATTTGTTTATCATTTTTTGAGAAGTCCATAATCATCATTGCAATTAAATTTAATGTTTATAAAAATTGACATTCAAACATTTTCACATAGCTATGATGTAGTGGATATTTGGTTTCTTTATCTTTTTCCATACTGTGTCAGTAGTTTCATATAATCCAAGATCAGTTTATACATTTCTCTCACCATAACCAGTTTTATTACAATCTGTATCAGAATTATTGTCTCAAGGTCAAACTTGTGCATGTTTAGATATCTGGTAACCACTGAGTTGGCAAAATTTTTCACTGTAATTGTTATTTGAATTAATTGTTTACATGATCAAAACTTTGTGTGCAGTAAAAGGTGAATAAAGTTCTCCCTCCCCCAAAGTCCTTCCATTTAGTCTTTGATGGCTGTTTTACGAGGTGCCAATGTATATCCTTATAATTCCTGTTGCCAAACATGTCTCCTTGAATTCTGTTGCCAATCTGACAGCAGAATGCAGATCTTTTGGAGAACCAGTCCAAACTCTTCTTGACATATCTAGTTACAGATCCTGAGGAAAGCTAGAGCACAGTACGCTCAGCTTCCAGCAGTATAACCTTATTCACCTAACTCATATATCTGTACATTAATTTTATGTACTTTATGTATGAAATCCTCCATTGCTTCTCAGAGTCTCTTCACTATTCTGCTTAACCACTTCATATAAAAAAGAAAAACCTCATGCTGTTTTGCTTCCTATATTCCTACAGAAGATACTGTTCCAAATGGCCAAATGCCTTTGCATTTCTCAATGCCTCATACACCTAACACATGTTTTTGCTTCTCCTACTGATTGTAACTTTGCCACTTGCAACAACTGACTGTCTGACCAACCACCCATCTTTGCCAAAGTCTCCTTAGCTGAGTTACCTGAAAAGAGGATAATCAAACCAGTAGTGGTGGGATCTATTACAGATCGAACTGCTGCTCTGCTTACTAGCTCTGTATTATCTGCAATTAACTGTGCTACCTTATCCAGTAACATCTGTATAGCATTCTGCTCGGACACACCCTGTTCCCATGACTCTGACATTATAGAACCTTTATTTCCAATATTCTACTTAATATAATACAATACCACCCTCAATAGCGCACACAATATACAATCCACCATAAAATAGCTCACACACTATGCCATATTGTGAGCCATCTCAACTCAGTGAATTGCCCAGTCACATGACTGTACCTGTAGCAAGCGAACACACCTCTTAGTTCATGGAGCAATGTGCTCCAGCAAATTACATTGGTAACATTTCACACACTGCAAATAATGCTCCCTGGTGTTTCTTCTAAACAGTGACCTGTCAGCTGGTTGTGGCAGCTTTACTAATGTGCCTCTCAGGTTAGTATGGTTACCTGCCTGGACCCCATGTTGTCTGCACATAAGAGTAAGATTAATAGGTTGCTCACTCATCCCACCATAATGACATAGCAAGATGTGACTGTGACAGTACACTGTGTGGAGGAGGAAACTTTAGGCCTCTTCTGAAGCATCCGAAGATGATTTCTGATATGAAATTAAATGGACTAGAAGTTCAAGGCCCACTTCAGTGCAGAACTGGGTGGAGGTGGCAGTAAAACTAAAAGGGGAGCATTTGGTTGCTCAAATAAACAAGTTCAAAGATTAACACATTTTATTATAGTCATGGAACTACAATTTTGGCATCACTGTTTGATGACCACATCCCTCTTAGTTGGCTAGGACGGCCTGCAGTGAGTGATTGCTGTTGTCTGCCATCCCTTGGCTGCATTGACACACCCAGCATTGCTGACTTCATTATTAACAGACACTGTACATGTTGCCTGCTTCCCACTTTACGACAGTGTGAGAGGAGCGAGCAGCACGAATGGAAGGGGCCAGGAACTCTTGTAGTGGATGGCAGCAACTGGTACAAGTATTCACCCCTGCAAGTGGTGGTGTGTGACATGGTAGAGTGGGCAGCTGAATCATCCAAGGCCTGAACTGCTGTCCTCCAGGGTAGGCATCTGGCAGCTACTACTTGATGCTGTGAGAGACACAACAGTGGTGAGCACTTGGTCCAGGAAGGCAGACTGAGAGAAGGTCTTGTGGTGGCTGGTACTCGTAGCTGCTATGTGCTGCTCCATGCTGACTCTGTGCCTTGTGCAGCCCTCACATCCTGGGAGGTACTGCCAAACTGATCCTGCTCCTGCTAAAATGGGAGAGCATTTATACTCAATTGAAACACACTTTTTGTGCCAAGTAACTGTTTTCCATCATGTATTCAAAACATGACAGCTGCCCATGGATGTGGTAAGAGGTCACTGTTGCAGAATGTAATGGGACATCTCCTCTAGCATTATTTTTCCTCAACAGTAGTTGTCGATACCAGTATTATTTATTTCAAATTTTGGACAGGTCAGTGTTATCTCAGTTGCTTTTCTGAAAACTTTCATGTAATTTTATACACAATATGTTATATTTCAAGCTAAAATTTATGAAAAGGAATTACTTTATAAAATATTTTAGTTTTGATGTTATAATCAATAGGTACTAGTTCTGAATGTACAGTTAAAATTATATTTTTTTTAGAAACATCTGAAATTATAAATTATTTGCACACTTAAAATTTCTATTATTAATTAAGCAATCCTGTATGTTTACTATGTTTATTTCTGGAATCATTTATGAAATAATAATCAAAATTAATAATGTAATGAAAACTAGTAGGAATTCATTTGTTAAGAAAAATTGTAAACCCTTTGGAATATTGTTATTCCTACAGTATGTGGTAGTTGTAAGCTTGCCTCTGATGTGATTGGGTGTATTTTTGCATAATAGGTGCAAAAAATACAGTTTTGGCTTTGGTTAATGTGAAGAATCAAAATGCTGTATGATATATAAAGATGAGAGAAAATCAACGGAAAATATATTTATGTGAAAAAAATTCTGCAACAACAAATTTCCAATGTATTTTGTTCAAAATAACTGTGGGGACCTGATGCTAGATTTTCAGCTTCAAGAATCAAGCCTCTAGACCAGAAGAACTGGAGCCATCTCAGCACGACAATCTAAGTAAACTCGAAACTTTATTGTAATCTTTGCTCCTCTCAATTTTCATAAAAGACTTTGCTTACTAATTACTTGGACTGGGCATTGTTTAATGTGGATAACAGATGGAAGAAGGAAGGAGGGGGGAGATTACAAGAGGCCATCTTGTAGTTTAGCTGATTTGCCACTACTGCAAATCAGCACATAGGCTCAATGAAGCAAGTATCTGGCCGGTGGCTGTTGCAGTGATGTTGCAACTTCCTTTGCACATGCAGTCATCTTGTGTCCACTGTGATAGTGCTACTGTTTTCTGTGGCAGTGTCCAAAATTTATTGGTGGCACTATTGCCTGAATGTTTTTAGTAAGAGGCTACTTGCACAGCTAACTGCCAGAAGCATGCAATTTGAACAAAGCAGTATCCATCCTATCCCAGTGATTTCCAATGTGGTATTAATGCTCTTTTTAGGACTAATTAATCTGAAAGACAAATCTGGGAATAAATATACTTACAGCTGAAACAGCTAACAGCACAACATGATGTGACAGCCAGGAAAAAGTGAAGGATATGAAAGAAAACACATTTAGTGTTCTCCATTTAAACAGCAGAAGTCTCATTTGTAAAAGGATGAAATTCTCATATCCATACAAGAAAATGAAAAGATAGCTTTAATTTCTGCAAACTTTGAGTGCATGTCAGAATGTCACATGGAAATCACTGAAACTGAACACATTCATCTCAATGAATGAAAGCTACTATCATACTACTGTAAGACCCATAAGAAGAAAGGAGGTGTCACTTTATATATGGAAAGTAGAATTATTTCCACCACTGGACTCACATTTGGGAGGACGATGGTTCAATCCCGTGTCCAGCCATCCTGATTTAGGTTTTCCATGATTTCCCTAAATCGCCTCACGCAAATGCCAGGATGGTTCCTCCAAAAGGGCATGGCCAACTTTCTTCCTCATCCTTTTCTAATCCAATGAGACCAATGACCTCACTGTCTGGTCTCCTACGCCAAAACAAACCAACCAATTATTTTCAGGCTCTCCAGATTAGCATATATTTTGTTGATTAGGTTTTGGAATTGTGTGCCATGATAGTGGATCAGGAAACACACCAGCTTGTAGTAGTGACAGACCACTAGCAGAAAGTATCCAAAGATCTGTAAGGCAGCTAGTTTTAATGTTATGTGGACTTAACGGGAGAATCATTGGTTGTAGAGACTTAAATGTTGATTTTCTGTCAGAGAATATGGATTTCAAGCATCTAGAGTTTTTTCTGTCCAGTTTTGGATTATTTTCCACAGTAAAATTCCCTGGAAGGATTGGAGGACATAGAACAACAGCCACTGACAGTTAGTTCTTACATCCAACAACCAGTTGTGATTTAGCTGTAAAGCCAGCAACCGATAGTTTACCGAAGCACAGTGTTTGAAGATAGGGCACAGCCACTTGATTTAACACATCAGAAATGTAGTGCCAGTTGCCTAAATGACTGGCTATGTGAATCAGAAGTGATTATGTTATGTATCCTATGGCAAGACCACACAAACACACCAGGTGCTGGTCCCATACAATGATGACAAATGTAGTCTAGCAATTATGATTATCTTCAGAACCTCCACACTGGAAAACCTCCATTGTGATACAGTATGTAGAAAGTGATTCATCTGAAAAGATGACATAGTGCCATTCTTGTATGAAATGTTGTTACTGGGCACACCACTGTCAGGCAACTCTCTCTGCTTCATCATCCAGGGAAGCTACAGCAATGGTTGCCATACTGACAGTCCATGTTGCTTAGGGCAGGTGCCAGAACATTTTTCCAGACAAATGACTTATCTGGTGTGCCCCCCCCCCCCTTCTTTTTTCCTCATACTCTTTCAGCCATGTCAATTTTCACTACTGACTGTGGTACGCACTGTATACAAATCCTGCACCACCCCAAAGTGGCAGTTTATATTTGTGATACATCCTGATTAGAAATCTTACAGTTGCTGCATCTCTGGCACCCCTGTGAGCTTGGCACCCCAAGCGATGACTTGTGTCACTTGTTATGTAAGCCAGCTCACACTGTCTGTGTGAATACTTGTCTTGTGGCAAACAAGCCTGTTTTTTTTTACTCCAGGTGCGTGATGTGGCGGTTTAATCTTGCTAGGTTAATGAATAACATACCTGTCCTCTGGGGTGCTACTAGCTTGTAGTCATTGAGATCCCACATGACATCAAGTATGTGTCTCTCCAGTCCATTGATTCCATATTCACTTGACAGTGGTAGTATTCCAATCAACATGAGCAGCAATATAGTGAAATAATAAATCACAGTCCTGACAGGTCATGATATCACTACTGTTGTATTCCAACACATGCTCATATGCATTTATCCTTCTTACATTAAGCATGACACAATCTTCACTCAAACACCCAACATTCAAATGGAATTTGTGAGTGAGATACCCTCTGCATAAACTTTGCTAATATACAGAATGCAGATGATGTTACTCCTACCCGCTGTGTGTGGTTGCAGTAAAGTGCTAATCATTTGCGCATTCAAACATGTAATACCCATCGTGGCACTCTCATGTTTGTTGCACATCACCTACGTGGTGCAGAAATTATGATGGAACTGCATTTATTAAGCACAGTTGGGATGACATTGGTCTTGATGTTAACTCATTGGATCCAGTTCATATCAATCTTCATTAGTTCTGGACAGTGAGAGTGATCTAGAATGAGTATGGCCCCTAACCATTTCCTGTGTCATGAAATCCATACCAAGACTTGTCACTGCCATCATCAGAGGGAAAGGGGACACTCCACATGCTTCTCAGCAGATGTCACTAGTTCACTTGCTCATGAATGTATGTGTATGGTGTTGTATCAGTCATCTTCAGAATTGACCTCGGAGGATTATTATGATTTCTCAAACTTGCTGTGTCCAGTTTTTCCATTCATTGTTGAAATTTGTCTACACTAAAAGCAAACAGCACAATGTCATCGGCAGAACAAAAAAAAGGTTAGTTCAGATACATACTATCAACACGAATTCCATCTCCATTTCTTGAAAATCAAGTCTCTTAACTGAAATAATGTGCAGTGAAGACATTGAAAAGACATTCATGTTAACAGCCTAGCCTGCTATCTTTCAAAGCAGTAATTTATGCAGATGATACCACATTTATCACAATGACACAAATGCTATCATGGAAACGGATGAATTTATTATGGGAGAAGGCATCTTGCTGCCTAAAAGGTAATGACAGCCATGGCAAAGACTCAAAATACTGGGTACCCAACTCAACATCAAGTTGATTTGGAAATGAGATATAGATAATTTTTGCATGAAACTGTTTCATGTGTTGTACTTAATGAGGATGTGTTAGTACAAAATAGCTGCTCCTTGTGTACATGCTATGCCTTTTTCCACACCAAGATGACTTGCGGTATGCTGTACAGTAACTCTAATGGAGTCAATAGAGTTTTTCTTTGGCAGCAAAAAGCTATTCTATGTATGTACGGTCTAAGAGCCAATGCTTCTTGCAAAATGCATTTCACTGAAAAAAAAAAATGACTGTCCCAATTCTATACTTATTTCACACCATTATGCACAGCAAGAACAACTGGGATAAACATGATAGTAGATTGAATATTCATTTTCACAGAACAAGGAACAAGAATTCTCTGAAAATTCCCTAAACTAGACATAAAAATACAAAAAAAATTCAGCATGACAGAAAATCTAATCACTTAACACTTCCAGGCTGAGATGCCATGGTCCATATATAAGACTCTCCCCTGACGTTTCGCCTTCGACTGCAGAAGGCAGCCTCTGAAGGCAATTGGCAAACTGCAATGAGAGTACGAGTGAGTGCCTTATATATAATCAATCCAGAGGGCACCGCTGTCAATCATGTGACGTTGGCTGTGCTATGATCTCTGATACTGTCAACTTTCTCAATTGAAATTAATCGATTGTCACACTGTTGCTGCAATGTTAACATCCATATCTTATCCAGCTTAATGCCCTCATCTTTTCTATTAAAATGATTGCAGTGTTTGGCACTCTCAATAGCCTCTCTGTACATTCACACATAATAATGCGACATCTTTGCTATGACGGTCATCTCACTAAACTTTATTTCATGATCACCTTCCTGAACCACACGTTCTGCTACAGCTGATTTATCAATATGTCCGAGGCGGCAGTACCTTTTATGTTCACCCAGACAGGTGTTGATGCTTCTTTTTGTTGTTCCTGTATAGACCTTTCCACAACTGCACAGAATTTTAGAGACGCCTGCTGTAGCTAGAGGATATCATTTATCTTACGTGGATCTTAAACATTCTTTTATTTTTGTGATGGGTCCGAAAACAGTTTCCACACCGTACTTGCTTAAAATTTTTCCAATGCGATCAGTGACCTTAATGATAAATGGTAAGAACACTTTCCCCTTGGGTTGGTGTCGATCCTCGTCCACTCTGGTTGTCAGTCTAGGGCATAGTGCACGATCTATCTCTCTGTTGGAATACCAATTCTTCTTGAAGGTCGCTCTAAGGTGTTCAATCTCATCAGCTAAGTGAGCTGGTTCACATATTTTGTGCGCCCTGTCTATTAATATTTTAATCACCCTTCTTTTATGTCTTGGGTGGTAGTTAGATCTTTCTGCAGATAACGACCAGTGTGTGTGTGTCCTAGCTGAAAACCTTATGATCCAATGATCTGTTCTCTCATTTGATTACAGTTACATCTAAGAAGTTCAGGTGACCATTGATTTCCCTTTCCATAGTGAATTGAGTTCTTGGATTAATACTATTTAGATGTAACAGGAAGGCATCCAGTTCCTCTTCCCCATAGGTCCATATAAGAAATGTATCGTCTACATAATGGTACCATCTTTTTTAGCTGTTTGCAGTGCCTGTTGTTCAAAGTTCTCCATGAACAGGTTAGCCCCAGCTGGACTAAGAGGACTTCCCATAGCCACCCCGTCAATCTGTTCATAAAAAACATTATTATATTGAAAATAAGTTGTTGTAAGGCAATGACTGAATAGTGCCAAAATATCACTGGGAACAATGTCCACTATATATGTAATCGCTTCATTCACTGGGATCATGGTAAACAACGACACTACATTAAAACTGACCAACATATCATTAGGGCCTACACTAATTTCCTTAAAAATATCGATGAAGTGATATGAATTTTTACCATGACTGTCAGTTCCACCAATATGAGGTTTCAGCAGCGAGGTAAGGTGTCCAGCTAATTCATGGGTGGGAGACCCTATTGCGCTGACTACGGTTCTCGAAGGTACCAGCGGTTTATTTACCTTGACTGACAGGTTAATAACTGTCCTAGAATAATCCTCTCTTGTGCCTCCCAACGTGATCCTCTGTAAGCTATTGTACTTCCTCTTTTGTCTGATCACGGATATTTCTGTACTTACTTCCATAGTTCTAAATATAAGGTTGTCAATCTTATTCCAGTAGTCATACTGCATGGTATTACTAATGAGAATATGAAGCTGAAATAGCTTACTGTTGGTTTCCATCAGTGCTTGCTGCATCTAGTGAATCCTCTCTCATAACATTGCTGATTCCATACGGCTGTAAATTCGATGAGCTTGTTCCGAGCGGAACGTCCTCTTCATCTGCAGTTATTTTGGAACAGTTAACGTGTCCCTGCAGCATAACAGGAAGGTGAACAAACACAGAAGAAGTCACAACAAAAATGATAATCTATACTCTTCATTACGACAGTAGCGTCTCTGCACACCACTATAGCACAAATACAACAACACAAAATTTGGTGCCTGTTGCAACCAACAATTGGTCCCATCGCTACTTCGGCGTGATGTGAGCCATACTAGATGAACTTGATTTGAGGTACATCGTAAAATCCTACCTAACTAGACAAGGAAAGACTGTAAAATGTTTTTCTAACAATGTTCCAGGTCATGACTGGATTAAGTTATTCTTAAAGGGACACCCTCAGTTGGCATATAAGTTTTCGTCTAACATCAAACTAAATTGAGCTCAGACTGATGAAAAAATAATAACAGAGTGCATTGAGAATCTGAAAGAGGCGGTCAATAATGTATCACCAGATAAAATTTATAACTGTGACAAAACTTGTATGTCAGATGACCCTGGAAAGAAAAAAGTGATTTGTATGAGAGGCTGCAAGTACCCAGAACAGATAATGAATTCTAGCAAATCTAACATAAGTGCCATGTTCTGTGGTAATGCCAATCGTGAATCATTGCCTTCTTATGTTATATATAAAGGAGAGCACTTACAGAGTACGTGGACTGAAAATGGCCCTGAAGGGGCATGATATAACAGGTCAAAACAAGGATGGATTGATGGTACAACTTTTGAGGATTGGTTTTCAACTCATTTACTTCCCGCAAAAAAGTAGTCATCAGTGACAATCTCAGTTCACATGTAAGTGTGACTGTTCTTAAAACTTGGGGAAGAGAACAACATCCAATTTGTCTGTTTGCCTCCAAACTCTTTGCATTTAACACAGCCACTAATTTAGCTTGCTTTGGGCCTCTCAAAGTGAAATGGAGACAAGTTCTTACAGGGTGGAAGCAATCAGACAGTGACTAAGCTGCATCCATTCTATCAAAGGACATTTTCCCAAGATTGTTAAAAATGCCGGATGTATGGGATAATCTTTTGACTGGATTTAAAAAGACTGGAATCCACCTGATCAGCAAAGAAGAGATTGTCAAGTGTTTGCCATCATACAATGCTTCTGTTAACCTTTATTTAACAGGACAAACATTTATTGAACACCTTAAGGAAAAAAGGCAAGAAGTTGTTCAGCTGCGAACAACAAAACATTGAAAATTGGAAGTCTCTGCAGGAAAAAGTATATCTTCAATTGAAATCCTTCAGTACTAACAAAAACAGCAGAATGAAATCCATGAGATAAAGAAAGGAAAATAAGCTTTAAAGGCCCCCCCCCCCCCGCAAAAAAAAAAAAAAAAAAAAAAAAAAAAAAAAAAAAAAAAAAAGAGGGAGAGAAGAAACTAGAAAAAAAAATTTGATGGAAACAAAAAGAAAAGAAGTGGTAAAAGAGCGGCAAGCCTTTCGTCAGCTGATGATGATGACAATTTGAGCTTAGTGTCCTGATGTCAAGCGTCCTGTTTTTCCCAGCATTGGCTCTTTTAGTGTCAATGAACCATATAAACCAATTAATTTAGATGATTCAAGGCCCAGTACAAGCTTCCCAACTGCAAATGTTGAAGGCCCAAAAGGAAGCAATGAAGACATGAAGCAACTTGTAGAAAAGGACAAATTTGTTGTTGTTTATTGGGACAGACTCCGATTCCCAGGGCTGGTGCTCTCTGTGGAAGAGGAGGGAGTGACAGTGGACTGTATGGTGCTGACCAAGAAATTTTGGAAGTGGCTCCAAGAAAAGGATACATTATTTTACCAGTGCTGTGACATTGTAAAAGTTATTCACCCACCAAAGCTCATAAAAAGAGGCTTTTTAAAGGTTGAATTCATTTAAATATAAAAATTCCTTTTATGAAAGAACTTTTAATTTTTTTAAAACTTTTTTTCACACTTTGACTTACCTATGTATTTTTAACTTGGTGTGAAATATTACTATAATTAAGGTCAAAATGTGTGCAGCATTGAAATATAAGATGTTATAATTGTATAAAAAGGTTACCAGAACTTTTAATTAAGTAAATAATGATTTCTTTGAAGGGTAAATCATATGACATTGTTTAAAAGTGGGCCAAAGTAACCTGTATTTATGATCTATTAGATGCTGTTTCAGATCCTAGACATTTCATTAAAACTTCAGAAAGGAAACTTACAGTGATTACACCAAAATCAGTTGACAGTTGTCATGAGATTCCTGAAGATAGTGTCCTTGCACAAATTTCATTAGGCTTTAAGATTTTTTCCAGGTTTGCATATTTCGACAGTGTTATGCAAGAGAATTCTCTTTTCAAAAGTCAAATTAAATAAAAACTGTTTTGGGTTCACTATGAGACAAGCACAACTGTCTAATTTAGCAGTTTGTCAATTAAAAATGGGCTAACTAAAGATAGTCTATCGATAATGACGAGGCAATTCAAAATCTGTAGCTGAAAAAGAAGGAAAAAATTCTAAGCTACGTGCTAGTCATCTGTCACTAAGGAAATCTTCATATACTTATTCTGTTTGCTTTATAATCAGGTAAATTGTGTGTTTTTAAATGCATTTTTCTTATTCATTTTTAGCCATAAAAAAACTGTTTTTGAAGTAACAATATTCTATGATTACATAACCACACATATGAAAAACTCCTACATACAAATGTTGTATTTTATGCTTTTGTCAGGTAGGCAATTTGGGGTGGGGGAGGGGGTAGAGGCAGGGGTGTGTGACAAATTGAAAGCCTATGCTGAGTACCAAACTACCTAGCTACACCACTGCATAAACATCAGTCTGAACCAGAGTAAAATATTTGATGTGTAGGTAACCAAATTCTTTGTACAGTTCTGTATAAGTCCGAAACTGATCACAACAAATATTGCCTGGACATTTAATAACATTTAAATAGCTCATGAGTCTTATCTTTATGTCATTAAGGGGTTTAAGCTTGACATTTTCTGTTTTCTACTCCATAATGTACTTTTGACTTTCCTGAATATTTTGGTGTATAATATATTAAAATCAGATAATTGTGAGACCTTCAAATAACATTTTGAATGTTGTTGTGTGACTGTCAAATTTTGTGGCTATGCATATACTGCCACAGTTGAGCAGTCATATCTTGGGAACTACACAGTCTAGAAGGCTATGAATGGCTTTGTTTTTTGCTTACTGATACGCCTCAGAAGTTGGCATTACAAATCAACAAATTAGCCCTTTGTTCCTGATACTAGTTTTCGTTGAAACTAGTGTGATTATCAGCTATTTGTGTAGTAAGCTACCTTCTATTGCTTTTTATACATAAATAAAATAAATTAATGTGTCCACCTCCACCAAACACTTGGTGTAAATATAGCAAGCTGAATTTTCTGGCACCCTGCATGAATTTACATATAAACATTCTCTTACTTTGGCAGTAATGGAGACAATCAAACCTATTTACGGAGATTTGGCAAATCCTGAGCTACTAAAGGAGTATTTACATGGGAAGACCCAGAATTTTAATGAGTCCTTCAATAATGTTGTGTGGTGCTGTGTGCCTAAAAATGTATTTGTTGGTCTTATGACTTAAGTTAGCAGTGCCTGATGCTGTAATAACTTTTAATGGTGGGAACTATGAAAGATTTAAGGTTCTAGAGAAGTTAGGGGTAAGATTTGGACAGAACACAGCTAAAGGACTGGGGGAACTGGATGAGCTTTGTGTACATGAAGCAGAGTTAGCTGCTCAGCTAATGACAAAATAAGCAAGAAAGAAAAGGAGGAGGGAAGCACTGTACTGTTGTGGCCCAGAAGAAGACACAGACTATGGGCCAGGGCAATAATAGTGCATAAAAGACGCAGAAATATAAGTCTGTATAAGAATCTGCAATACAAAAAAGTTTTAAACTTCAACATCTCTGAACTGCATTTTTTGCAATAAATGACCTGTTTTCTAAAGAAGTACCGATGGTAGAAACGTGAAATTTTCACATCATGCCAAATGTGAGATTCAACACATATAGAACTAGAATCATTAAAATATCCTTAGTTGTTTTGTTTTTATGTTCATTTATTTATACAATTCTGTCAAAAATGAGTGTTTGAAAAAAAATAACATCCCCCACAATACAATTTTAGTAGTAATTCTAGTGCAGTGCGTCTAGAAAGGTGCATTCAATAGTTATGGAAAATTGTAAGTTGGTGTCTTTAAATGTTTCCAAGATAATGAGTCACAAAATTCGATAATTTAACATTGGTGGCATAGGGCATACAATGTCCCCTTAAAGTAGGTGTATATGTCTTAGAAGCTTTATAAAGTGAATGAAAAGTTCACTGACAGAAACAAAGTTTACCTTCTAGTGAAATGTTTAATTTCAGCTCAGTGTATTTTAATTCATATTCATAACAACATAGTGAAAGCAAATTTTGCGTCTCGTGTCTTACGTCGCACTGACTTTTATTATCGTTAGAAATTTAGCTTTCCCTCAGATTTGTGGTTATAGGAGAGAGAGGACGCAATAATAGCCTCCTTAAGGAACCATCCCAGCATTTGCCTCTGGAACAGTCTAAGAAACCACGGAAAACCAATGTCGGTACAGCCAGCCATAGAACTGAGGCCTGGTTTTAAAAAATAATCAGATTTCCATCACACGTTATTCAGACTTTGGGTTGTCTAAACAGCAAAAGTAAATTATTATCATTTAGGTGTGTTTAAAATCACCTTATAAGCTTCATCAGTAAATCGCTTTTAAATTTTTTATTTGTAATATTCTTTTTACATGTTGTACATTTTTCTATCTATATATTTTTTTCTGATAAATTTAGTAAAGTTTTTGTATGTAGGGGATAGAGTCCAAGGAAGCTCTGATCCCACCATCCTCTTGGTACAATTTTACTGTTTTTTTCCAATTTTTCACCCTGTTTCAAGTAGACTGCTTTTTTTCGTTTTATCTTCCCTGCCCTCAATAACGCACATGCTGAATTTCCCACTTCTCTTTTCATACTTCTAACTACATTAATTTATTTTAGGATTTGGTTTAGCAAGCGTGTTTCTAATTTTGTGATGCAAGCCTTCTACAGCGTTGGTCCATTGATGACGTTTGCAGCAACTCCCAAGGTTGATAATGCTTTTTTCATTTTCCAACCGTCTATCTACAAAGTAATCAAAAAACTCAGAAAGCCTAGGGGGTATCCAAGCCTGTGAATGTATCTCGAGGCAGCCATTACACACATCTTCAGGCTGTAGAAACTCTAGTGCAGCACATGTGCGAATTTGCGGTCTCATTTCTTAATTTTTTTTTTTGTATTCGTGAATAGGTCTTAGATCTTGCACTTTTCTTCAGAGAAGTTTTTCAAGTGGAAATAGGATCCATGCATCCCTGCTGTCGGTTGTGAAACATCAATCGCAGAAGTGGCTGCTGATTTGACATCTATGGTCACGTTTGCAGGTTTCCATTTTGGAATATTTTCCAGCAAATTTCGAAGAAGACGGATTTTTTTTTGCAATGTTGCAAAGGTGATTGCACAGATGTTTATCTCATTATTTGCACTTCCAGAGTCGGCGTGAGCGGTGTTTATTTGTGAAAACTGTTTGTTAGAGCGCTTGAACGTACCATATATGAAAAAGGCTTGTTTACTTCTTGGAGCCCCTCTCCCTGCTCTTCCGCTAAAAACTATTACCCTTTCTCCTAATTTGTCGTCGCTTGATGGAGAACTGCTGCCATCATTCATAACTAGTAACTCTGCTTTGAGGTCAGTTTCCTCTCTTGTCTGCGGATCTCTCTCATTTGCGTGTGACTTTGTCCACTGGTAGTGTAAAGTTGCTTGCTGCTCTGGCAGTTCAGTGAGAAAGTCATACCCTCGATTATCTAGACAACTCGGCTCTTCTGAATATATTTTGGAAATAGAACTCTTTTCCTCTCGTACCCTTTTCTTTCTCTGGTCCAAAGTCTTTCTTACTTGCAACCGAGCGTCATCCGGAGCACCACATTGGTGCTCGAGTGAAACAAGGATCGTCGAATCCTTGGTTTTCGTTATTCCTCGGCAGTGGTTTGCTTTCTGTCTTGGACAGCGTCACGTCACACTCCCGTCTCCTTTCGTCCTCTTTACTGTGTAAGAACAACCTTCATAGTGGCAACTTGGCTTACCGCGAATGGTCGTTGAAACTTCCCTATTGGGACTATTGTGATAGAAATATGCAAGTACGCGCGATGTCAACTTTAATGCAGCTAGAGCGGTACTAAGGCTGCTTGTTCACAGTTTTGCTACTGCGGTGGAGGAGGTCTATTGGGGCGCAGTTTGGCCGTGCCTGAGGACCAGGTAATTACGACGGTCCGGGCGCAGATAAGTGGTGACAAAAAGGGAGCAGTTACTGGGCGCAGATTTCACAGATTACTGGCTGGACGCAAATTTCACCAGGCGCGGTTTCCATGGATTCTTTGGCAACACTCTCAGGGCCACCCGCAATGCAAAGATGTTCATCTACAAAGACAGCCTGTCACAGATCATTAGGTAACAGCGTGACGGGGATCCCTTTTGGCAATCCTTAGACATTGCATGCGGTCAGCAGGCGCGTAGCTCAGCGACATAGCGCCACTCACCTTTAAGGTGCCCTGTCACACCGGTGCCTAGTAATCAGTGACCGGCTGTCTAGCAACAGGTACATGTTTTAAGTGCCCAACGAGGGCGCGTGGGTGGTACCGAGGGGTCGCCGAATTTGGGGGTCTCAGAGAGATCCTTCGCTATTCTATTCAAGCATGTGTCAATGTAGCATGCTGCCTGTGATCACGCCACATGATGGCTGAAAAAGGATAAACACCCTTTGCTCCTTTGGATCACCTTCACATTTCGTCGAATGATTTTGAATGGTCCCTAACAGTTCCACCCTACATACCAGAGCGAAAATTGCGGTCGCGTTACACCAGAGCCGTGCGATCGCTTTCGACGCATCTGTGGGCCGACAGCAGTCTTGGAGAGGGCTTGAATCGTGTGGGGTCGTCAACAGTGCCAAAATGTGAAAATCATTGTCGCTCACTGCACTACGAACTGTCGCTTTGGACCGCCAAATGTGTAGGTACCAATGCCCCAAGGGAAACATTGGTTTCATTGACGCCATTGATGCCACCCCTGCGGGTGTTTGGTATAGATACTGGTTGGCAGTGTGTCTGAAATGTTTTCCTTGACCACCCATAAGAAAATCGCGTGATTTCAACGCTTGGGATCGCCATTCTGTACTCCATTGCAGAGGCGTCAATGAAGGCGTGGAATGTAGGTAAGAGGGTGCGACAACATTTCCATTGTGTTACATTTTGGGCAGAATTCTGTGAATTATGGTGCCAATGTGACATCGTTAGCCCAACTTACACCTTACATGAACTACTGAGCTATGACCTTTTCTTTGCATGTGTCGACACCTGAAGCGTCGCCAAGCCTCGGAGTGACTTTGCATGCCACCACATATTTTCACCACTGTAGAGCAAGGTTGTAGACACCTTTGAGCCCAATTTCACACTTATGCGTCGGAACAGGAGACATTTATGAGTTTTTCAAAAACTGACCCTTTAATTGTGTTGCACAGTGTAGTAACCAAGTACACACTATGTGGTCAGTTCATGATAACAAAGTCTGTGAGGTCTAGTTGTCGTGTTAACATCTCTATGTCAGTTCCAGTAAGAGTACACGACTAGTATCTATGCAGCACTATGTGGAAAGTTCGCCTTAACAGTCTGCGACCGAAATTCGTGCGATAGTAAGTATTTCTGTCGATATGAAAACATTTGTGTGTAACAAGTCCGCATATCAGAGAAAATACGTGTTCAAGTAACTGCAGCTGAACTTCTCAATATGTACACTGTTGTGTTTAGCAGCTGATTTTATGACTGTGGTGACTTTGATGAAAACTAGATCACGTAAATTGTTAATTTAATGTTTCTACCATTGCACATTTTACCACTATGAGGCTCACTAAACAGTGTGGCACTATTTTATAGCTGGATTATTCTGTTTTGGATATGTTGACTAAGGACGAGATGCGTTCTTCTACATGCGCTAAATGTGTACTTTCATCCTGGAATTAGCCATTACAAAAGTTATAGTGCTACTAAAAGTGGGGAAAGCCACTGAACTCCAAATATTGTGTGTTGTACATCATTTTGTAAGATCTGTTTTTTTAAAGCTAGTTTTCTGCATATATCAGTATGAAAGATACGAGACTTCTAGAACCAAGGAACCAAGGGGAGCGTCGCACTACCAAGGATTTGTCAAATCCACGCCACACAGGGTCGCTGTGGTATTGCTTTTCACAGGTGGATCATCACGCTGCTAATCTGGTGATGTGGTCGTGTTTTCGTTTACAAGAGTATGTCTCTCAAATTCTTGCACGGCAATGCTCAGTTTTTAAAGACTTTTCCAATTATATATCCATGTCTCATCACCGTAAGTCAAAACTGATACTATTTGCTGGCTGTAAAGCTTTCCTTTCCAGACACATCAGAAGCTTCGTTTTGAAAACCTCATTTAGTTCATCAAATGCGATTTAGGCCATTTTTACTTTCCTGTTTATTTATATTACTGTAAATTCAATCGATGTAAACTGCACCAAATACAACAAATTTATGAGTTTATTCTATGACTTTGTTTATGTATTTAATGATCCCTAAGGCAGCTTTCAAGTAGCATCAGGAACCATCCACAATTACAAACCCATACGTTACACTTGTTGAAATACAGATTGTATAGCACAGAAATAATTGTACAATTTTGCATATTACTTATGTTTAGTTATACTATCCAAAAGTGTTACGTATAGACTGTTAAGAATAGTACAAATAGAAGTTGTTTCTTAGTAATTATATTAAAAGATAATAAGGATAGTAGTATTAGTTTATAATTACACTGATAGGCCACTTACATCACTTTTTATTAATTCATCAACAGAACAGAAAGCTTTTCTTTCAGCTAGGCTTTGTTTAGTTGTACTATACAAATACGTTACATAATAATAATAATAGAAGCTTTTTGTCTATAATAAAAGTACCAGATAATTAGAATAATAGGGCTAGTTCATAGTTAGATTAACAGATCACTTATATAACTATTAACAAATTCATTAACACTGTAGAAAGCTTTTTCTTTCAGCCAGGATTCTATATCTTTTCTGAACTTGTTAGAAAAGTTACACAGATATTCTGTCAAATCTTAGTAACATTCCAAAGTGGTGCATAGATTAACAACTGACTTTAAATGTTCAGAAATGTAAAACCGCCCACTTCACAAAATGAAAGAGAGAGAGAGAGAGCTGCACACTTGAGAAACCTCACTGAGATACTTCACTTGCTTGTGTGGGGAAACAAACCCCGAAACTGGTATCAGCTGCAATATCTACTTTTACACACAAAAACAACGATGTTTAGAAGTCGAAATAAATATATCTGTAACTCTAAACTCAGTACACTCACCACTTTTCGAGTTTTAGCTGCTTATTTGAAGGCACTGCTAGAGACAGAGGGAGAAAACCGTTTCCGAGCCCTATAGGTGCTATGGGGTTCATAACTTTTCTGAAACTGTTAGTGGGATTAGTTTATATTTTCTGCTGGAGTCATGGACGTTCTTTTCCTCACGTCCCAAAGCACGTACTGGTGTCTAAGCATAGACGGGAAAACCAGAACAATTACCAAACAGACCTCGAAGCACTGCCCCAGAGACGAGAAAAAAGGCCGGAATTTTCGGTGAATTTTCGATGTCATATAGGTGCTGATCTGGAGATGATCTAAAGCCGCAATGACGGCTGAAGGATAGCATCATGGCTGGAGGGAATCAGAGGAGGATGGTCTGCCTGGACTCGCCTCCGAACACTTAAACAATGAAGATATCACGTGAATCTCAGACTTGCAGAACATTCCATAGACACCTTGTTCCTGTCTAGTTCGAGCCAATGTGTAGAGACTCCTATGCACCACATAAAGGATGTCTTGTGACTCTCTGACGTCATGGAACCTGTTGTGAATGAAGCATTGTGATTGGTTGCTACTGAATTTACCCGCGAAGCTGCTTCTGGTGTGGTAGCACTGTTCCGTACGGATCGAAGAAAACATACAGCAGCAACATTGCACTGACAGTTAATCCCTGAAAAACGGCCCTACAGATCATGAATAGGAAAACTATCACCAAAGGCACTTCCTCAATTTCACTGCTCTGCTACTGTCAAGGAAAGCTTGAATTTTTCAGCGTGAAACTGATCTCCAACCGAGCTATATGACGACATACCATATCGACGTAGTAAACACACAATTCATATCCTGCACCACACAAATATCATCACCTTTGCATCCTGCATATAGCTGTCAACCACCAGATACTCGTACATTTACAGCGAAGACAGGCAGATCCCAAAAACAACGTAAGTACATGCGCCGTATATAGTCCTCGCAGCACTAGGTATTTCCAGCCAGGTTGGTCGGTTATCCACTGTCGCCAGTGGTCACGAGTCAGCTCCTCCTACACATGCTGCCCTGACATGCGACCAGAGCGGCCTCAGAAGACCATGGTCACTCTCCGAACTGGAGTACAGAGGCTGGGCTGTTCCCCTCGACACAAAGGCGTTATTGTTTCCAGCCCCCACCTGCTTGCATGCTGCCATGCTTCCTACAGCCATCTCTAGGCTCTAGGATTACCAGGACATACTTTTTTGACATGGCTTGCCAGAATATCTTACCATTTACGTGGTAGTGTTCGATATCAAGCACATAGCAGTATGTACGAATCACTGGAGCAGTATAGTTCTGAAGATAAAGAGTGGAAACTATGTCTCTAGAAAGCTGAAATTTTAGCGAGATGCAGCTAGGTGGAACATGCTACAAACCACAGCGTAACTAGAAACTTATCTCGTCTGCGAAGATCTTTACCTGAAAACGCGAAAAAAAAATAGATAAACTCGTTCCACTCGTGTTTTAAATGAAAACCGATGTCAATGATATAACAGATTCCAAATGATTCTTCTATTTTACAAAGTAAACTAAGATGTTTCTCATACCTAGAGATCCAGCAAACGTCTCCTCCACCTGTCTTTCACCATCTAGATGCGCCCAACACGCACCACAATCGATGTTCTCTCAACCAAATAAAGATGGGAAATGTGTAGAAGCAGTTGCGAGGTGCCGGGGCTAGCAGTGTATCTAACACTAAATTGTTCTAGAATCTTCATAAGGAAATGATGCTCTTAGCCCCCCCCCCCCCCCCCTTTTCTAACTCCGACTTTTGCTGTTGCACACGGATGAAGAAGAAACGCGAACTGACTCTAATCGACCCTGCAAGTGGAGTAGAAAAGAGTTTGGCACCTGCAATAATTTAATTTGATAAATAAGTTTCATTAACGTGGTGGGAAATGAAAGGGTTGCTCTACCGATCTACAGAATGAAAGTTCTGTCCAAAATAACAATTTGATTTATTATGACTAAACTAAAAATAATAAACACAACACATGAAACATTTACAATACGTCAAATTGGATACTCAAATAAATGCTGTGAAGGTGAAGTTGTCCGTAAACTAGCTTGTGACGTTTATGACGAAGTGGTATGTGGAGACAATTCCTTGCAACCCAAATCTTAAGAGAAACACCCAGCCAACCTAACATTAATTTCTGTTACAGTAGTGAGAACTCAGACAATGAACACCCAAGACAGAACCACGTAAGAAAATACGGGAAGAGGCGCGCTCTGCTGAGCTCTGATTATAACAGAGCAAAATTCCCTACTCTGCCGGTGCTGCGGACATACATTACCAAGCTTAATTGCTAGGACGCGATCTGGAGTATCGGAAGCGATGGCTGGTTGCTTCGACGTTCAGTCGTGGTGAGTATAGTCCGAAACAAATTATCCTGGTCTGGTTGTTCCAGGCTAAAGACTTCCTATCAATACAAATGCGCCTCTGAGGGAGCGAAGAAGGCTCGCCACACAATCACTGACGGTACAGGGATTGATTTTAATAAGCGAACTCACATAGTAACTCCGATACAGTCAACTTTAGCCAAAACTGCTCAAGACGGACAACATAGGCCGCTTGTACGCAGAACACTCAGTTGCCAACTGTACTCGGAAAGTTACGTTGAAGTCGAAACTTCAGCAGCTTCGTAAAACAGTTAAAATTAAATGAAATAATATTAGACAGCCAACGGACGGCAGGCTGTCCAGAGCAGCGAGAGCTCAGTCTTGTAACCTACTCTGACCGACAGACGAGAGACGACTTTCTCAAGAGCACCTGTACAAGCCGTACACAGAACATTCCCGCCCCCACGACAGTGGCCGTGGTTCAACGTTCCAATCAGCAACTCGAAAACCGGCGGAAAATTCCACTCTATTGCCGACGCACTACTACTCCACCAATGGAGATACTTGGCGCCAATTTCTGCGCCGATTTTGCTACGTCACGGAGCTATTCCCTGAGCCAGCCAATCACAGTTATAATTTTGCAGAAAACGCGGGAATTTGCCCGCCAAGACTGCCTGGGAACACAAGTCATTTCCATGTCTCGCTGGTAGCCCGCCAGAAAGTGTTTTCACTAAGTTTCTGCGAAGTAACGGAATCTCTAGCCCAGCCACTCCGTCAGACCCCTGTGGGCTTTTCGCTCCCCCTGTTATGACAATGTCGGCGTCTGGAAAGCATCCACTCGACTCCCTCACAACCGTCGGCTTAACCCTTTCAAGTTCAGCAGAACCCGCCATTCATCGGACCACCCGGATGATGAGAGACACTGCGTGGGGAGTCTGCGTGTGAAGGACTAGCGACTTTTCACATCACCAATTAGAGCGGAAAATCGAATTACTCAGAGTAAGATAGAAATATGAGAGGGGGCTCATGCCACCTCTCACAGTCAACAATTTACATGAGAGGGAATAATTTTCCAGCGCCAACACTCGCCCATATTGAATCTTCTCAAATTTCCATGGAGAATACTGGCACCACACGCGGTCACGAAGGCTGCCCAACACATAGTGAGTATTAGGTCCCTATTCAACCACCTAGAAAGCGACACGGGTAAGTCAGCTACATTACTCTACCCCAGTCCGTCTAGTTCGGACAGCTCCTGCCAGAAGCTGGAAATGTCAATCGCTCCGGCCACAGCCCACTGCCAAAACCGTAGAATTCACTGCTTCAGTTTTACAACCATATGCTGTACACTCAATTCCGAAATGACCCCAGACAGAAGAGTCCAGCAGTTTCAAATCAGGGAAGAGGGAGAGGAGGAGGGGGCTGATTGTACCATCGCCCTGGGTGGGGTAGATTTTCCGGCATGCCAAAATTTTAAATTTTAGTGAGGTTCCAAAAGGATGAGTTAAACAAGACAATCAAAATTTTGCATAAATGGAGACCTGTAGGAATAAATTGGAAATACAAATCTTTTATAAAATCTGACGTCTTACTGGAAACTATCTTCGATACTGTAAAACAGATGACAAATGAAGCAATGGAGTTGGACACTGTGGGTGGGTCTTTCAAAATAGCAAAGCTTTGCCAGTGGCATGTTCAAATGGTTCAAATGGCTCTGAGCACTATGGGACTTAGCTTCTGAGGTCATCAGTCCCCTAGAACTTAGAACTACTTAAAACTAAATAACCTAAGGACATCACACACATCTGTACCGGAGGCAGGATTCGAACCTGCGACCGTATCGGTCATGCGGTTCCAAACTGAAACGCTTAGAACCGCACGACCACACTGGCCGGCCCAGTGGCATGTTGCCACCTCAGTTTCTATCATGGTCCTACACGACACATGAAGTGTACCTACATCAGCATGAAATCTCCCACAGAAGCCAAAAACTGTATAATAAAGAAAGAAAGTTAAATATCAGCACATGACGACCGAGAATGACTAAAATGCGCAATGTGCATCACATACCATAGTATTTTTAATCCACACTTTTTGATTAAGCGGCGTTTACACGTGGAAAGATGCATGACAACACTCCCTCTCATTTGGATCTGCCATTAATACCATCTGCACTACTCTTCTGCAGTCTGTAATTTCTTTTTAGTCTTCCCTCGTTCCCTTTTATTTTTCAGTTTTGAAGAAACAATCAATGTAATGATGCTGAGAGGCATCAGAACACACAATTTCATTCTTTTGTTTGGTGAAAACAATTTATGCTATCTTTTCTGTGTCTATGCGACTCTGTACAATCTTGAATCGTCATCTATCTGCCCTAACGTTGAAAGCATTGAGAAAGTAGGCAATGGGAAAGTAGGATTGATGCAGTCCCCGCTCTTAAGTATAACATAGGAGAGATCTATGACACACCGATAGGAATAAGCAAAGACGAAAATACGGATTGTATGATTACACACGAGACTGGTTGTTTGTCGCACATTATCCTCTGTTTAGTGGTTATATGGTATGCGACATTACTCCACATTAATGTCGTCAGCAAAACACACAAAGTGTTACCACAGATGTATCGAAAGCTATTGACTTACTCGAAAAGACTACAGAGTATTTCACAAACTACCGAGAGGATCCTAAATTCCCCAATACGTCTTACGGAACTGGTAACGCATCTTGATATAGTATATCCGACAGGAGGTGATACAACGTAGATGTGCAAGAGTAGGAAGAAGAAACAGTTCCAGTATGAGAAAGCACGTGAGAAAATTGAAACTCTAGAAGTGCAGTACACTACTGGCCATTAAAATTGCTACACCAAGAAGAAATGCAGATGATACGCGGGTATTCATTGGACAAATATATTATACTAGAACTGATATGTGATTACATTTTCACGCAATTTGGGTGCATAGATCTTGAGAAATCAGCACCAAGAACAACGACCTCTGACTGTAATAACGGCCTTGATACACATGGGCATTGAGTCAAACAGAGCTTGGGTGGCGTGTACAGGTACAGCTGCCCATGCAACTTCAACACGATACCACAGTTCATCAAGAGTAATGACTGGCGTATTGTGACGAGCCAGTTACTCGTTCACTATTGACGAGACGTTTTCAATTGGTGAGAGATCTGGAGAATGTGATGGCCAGGGCAGCAGTCGAACATTTTCTGTATCTAGAAAGGCCCGTACAGGACCTGCAACATGCGGTCGTACATTATCCCGCTGAAATGTAAGGTTTCGCAGGGATCGAATGAAGGGTAGAGTTACGGGTCGTAACACATCTGAAATGTAATGTCCACTGCTCAAAGTGCCGTCAATGCGAACAAGAGGTGACCAAGACGTGTAACCAATGGCACCCCATACCATCACGCTGGGTGATACGTCAGTATGGCGATGACGACTACACGCTTCCAATGTGCGTTCACAGCGATGTCGCCAAACACGGATGCGACCATCATGATGCTGTAATAAACAGAACCTGGATTCATCCGAAAAAATGACGTTTTGTCATTCTTGCACCCAGGTTCGTCATTGAGTACACCATCGCAGGCGCTTCTGTCTGTGATGCAGCGTCAAGGATAACCGCAGCCATGGTCTCCGAGCTGATAGTCGATGCTGCTGCTAAAGTCGTCGAACTGTTGGTGCAGATGGTTGTTGACTTGAAAACGTCCGCACCTGTTGACTCAGGGATCGAGATGTGGCTGGACGATCCGTTACAGCCATGCGGATAAGATGCCTGTCATCTCGACTGCTAGTGATACGAGGCCGTTGGGATCCAGTACGGCGTTCCGTATTACCCTCCTGAACCCACCGATTCCGTATTCTGCTAACAGTCATTGGATCTCGACCAACGCGAGCAGCGATGTCGCGATACGATAAACCGCAATCGCGATAGGCTACAATCCGACCTTTATCAAAGACGTAAACGTGATGTTGCGCATTTCTTCCCTTTACACGAGTCATCACAACAACGTTTCACCAGGCAACGCCGGTCAACTCATGTTTGTGTATGAGAAATCGGTTGGAAACTTTTCTGATGTCAGCACGTTGTAGGTGTCGCCACCGGCGCCAACCTTGTGTGAATGCCTTGAAAAGCTAATCATTTGCATATCACAGCATCTTCTTGCTGTCGGTTAAATTTCGCGTCTGTAGCACGTCATATTCATGGTGTAGCAATTTTAATGGCCAGTAGTGTACTTTAAAGTACTGGATATTATTATATACACTGTCAATGAGAGATTTCAGTAGCTTAGAAGCCACAGTGACCTTTTTGAACTTTAGCAGGACATTAGTGTGGGATCCTGTACAATCGTCTAATATAGGGTGCTTAGGAAGTTGTTTCCTCGGATAGCTAGACAACAACCAAGCAAATCTTGTTAATTGATTTTATTACACTAAATTTAATTGACAATACTTAACTTAGCCTTTTTACAATGAAGTGTCGTAAGCAAATGGCGAAATGAAAAAAAAAATCAAAGTCCTTTGATATATACAGTTTCTGTGGTATCGATAGCAACGATGCCACGGAATAGTTTCTCAAGTTGTCACTACGAGAGACCGACGACAGCGCCCTCTAGCCAGTGCTGTCGAGGTCTACGAGCTCCGCGACTGCTTCAGCTCATTTGATCAGGTGCAGCCAGCCAGGACAGTTCGCTTCAGCATCGCACCAACGTACAAAGTTATGTAATCGTTTATCAACTTGTTTTTGCACCAGTAAACCACTTTTGTCGCCGGCCGCGGTGGTCTCCCGGTTCTAGGCGCGCAGTCCGGAACCGTGCGACTGCTATGGTCGCAGGTTTGAATCCTGCCTCGGGCATGGATGTGTGTGATGTGTAAGTAGGCTGTATAGGTTTTCTTATTGGTAACGCCACATAGCGCTCTGTATGAAAAATCACTGGCTGTGCTGTGCGCAGTCTGTGGCTAGTTTGCATTGTTGTCTGCCATTGTAGTGTCGGGCAGAAGCAGCTGGATGCTAACAGCGCGTAGCGTTGCACAGTTGGAGGTGAGCCGCCAGCAGTGGTGGACGTGGGGAGAGAGATGGCGGAGTTTTGAAATTTGTAAGAATTGGTGTCATGAACTGATGTATATATTATGACTATTAAGGGAAATACATTGTTTGTTCTCTATTAAAATATTTCATTTGCTAACGGTGCCTATCAGTAGTTAGTGACTTCCGTAGTTTGAATCTTTTAGTTAGCTGGCAGTAGTGGTGCTCGCTGTATTGCAGTATCTCGAGTAACGAAGATTTTTGTGAGGTAAGTGATTTGTGAAACGTATAGGTTAATGTTAGTCAGGGCCATTCTCTTGTAGGGATTACTGAAAGTCAGACTGCGTTGCGCTAAAAAAATATTGTGTGTCAGTTTAAGCACAGTCTTGTATAAATTTTACAAAGGGGACGTTTCAGATGTCCTTAGGTCAGTTAGGTTTAAGTAGTTCTAAGTTCTACGGGGCTAATGACAACAGCAGTTGAGTCCCATAGTGCTCAGAGCGATTTGAACCAAACCACTTTTGTGCAGTACCGACTTGTATTACCTTTTTCCGTTCCTACTCACGCGCCGCCTCCCAGGCGTGATAAAAAGTTTCGATACAATAGTGTTAGGATCTCGGCTCGTCTTCTAGTGCAGCTCTTCTAGTACGGCCGAGGCTAGCTGGAGCGGCATTTATGTTCTCTTCGTATAGGTGCCGCTCCTCTCATGGAGTCGTCTTAGAGTTCTATTGGCTGACATGGTCTGACAGCCTTCTCTGCTGCAACGTTTCGGGCCCACGTGCCGGTACTTGATGTTACACCGGAACAATTAGTAAAATTAAAGATGTGTCAAGAGTCGTTCTAAATGAGTCAGGGACAGGTTAAGGACATCAGTCTTGTGAATTTTAAAGACGAACTTACGTTGGTATCAACGTTGGTAAATCCTGGTAGCATACTAAGTAAAAATTTGAAAGTCATACAACGTAAGGTAATCTCTACGGGCAAAGTATGGAAACCTCTACGAATTTTGCTAACACAACCGATGACAGTGGCAAATTGGAACTGATTAAAGTGAACCTGAAGTGAAATGTAAGCTGTGAGAGCTGGAAACGGTGTCGACTGAACGTGAGCTACAAAGCAGAAAAAATCAGCTGGCAATTGAGCGGCATGAAAAGTAAACAGTGGTTGAGAAGGAAGTGAGACAGGGCGGTATATTGTTCAAACTGTGCATTGAGCAGGCAGTAAAGGAAACAAAAGAAAAAATCGGAGTAGGAATTAAAGTACAGGGAGAAAAAATAAAAACTTTGAGGCTTCTCGATGCCATTTTAATTCTGTTAGAGACAGCCCAGGACTTGGAAGGCCAGTTGAATGCAATGGACAGTGTCTTGAAAGGAGGATATAAGACGAACATTAAAAAGTAAAACAAGGGTAATGGAATGTAGTCAAATTAAATCAGGTGATGCTGAGGGAATTACGAAACGAGACACTAAAAGTAATAGATGCATTTTATTTGGGTATAAAAAAACTGATAATGGCCAAAGCAGAAAGGATATGAAATTTAGATTTGCAAGGGCAAGAAAAGCGTTTCTGAAGAAAAGAAATCTGTGAACATCAGATATAGACTTAAGTGTTAGAAATATTTACTGAAAGTATTTGTATGGAATGTAGCCATGTGTGGAAGTGAAACATGGACGATAAACAGTTTAGGCAAGAATATCATAAAGTTCACGTTCATAAATGCTGAAACCTTGATAGCGTAGGTTTCACTTCAGTCTTTATGCTTTTCAATTAATTTTCTATGTACACTGCGAAATGACTAATAAAATAACAGCAAGCGATCATATGTCGTTCCATCGATATTATTATGCAGAGAACATGAAAATAGCTCGTAGCTGTGCACTATTTTTGAGCACTTGCAGTTATTTCAAATTCAGCAAAGAGAATAAAAGGTTTTGAAACATGGTGCTACAGAAGAAAGCTGAAGATTAGGTGGGTAAATTGGGGAGAAGAGGAATTTGTCATAACTTGACTAGAGGAAGGAATCGGTTGGTAGGACACGTATTGAGGCATCAAGGGATCATCAATTTAGTACTGGAGGCAAGCGTGAGGGGTAAGAATCTTAGAGGGAGACAAAGAGATGAATATGTTAAGCAGATTAAGAAGGCAGTAAGTTGCGGTAGTTACACGGAGATGCGAGGCTTGCACAGGACTCGCCAGGGTAGCCGAGCGCACTAACGCGCTGCTTCCTGGGCGGATTAACGACCAGGGCCAGTGTGCCGCCCAGCTAGGTGAATACCGGTCTGGTCCCTCACGTTCCGCCTCAGTTAAACGCATCGCAGACATTTGAAACACGTCCACACTATTTCACGATTCATACTAGACGCAGACAGTTGGGGTACACTGATTCCACCCTGGGGGGTACGTGGTGGTGGCAGGAAGTGCATCTGGCCATCCCTACGCACTAACACTGCCAAATCCGTTTTAACCACGCCGACCGTGCGATCGTTGCGGGACTATGGCGTAACCGAAAGAAGAAAGAAGTAGAAGCTTGCACAGGATATAGTAGCGTGGAGAGCTGCATCAAACCATTCTTCGGATTAAAGACAACAACAAGGCAAGTGTGAAAACGTATGCTTATCAGTAATTTAATTATAATTCATTTATTTATGTATAGCTTGCATTTTCATTCATTTACTTAATACAGATTTGTTGTAGGGTAGGTCTACATTTGTTTTGTATAACGGCGAAATAGGTTGCCAAATGTCACCTGTCTGTGCAGACTCAGCGCTGGAGGTGCTTTTCAGATACTAGAGTGTGTTTACATTACCTTGTTCGATGAGACTCGTAGTTCTGTTAGTAAGTCGCTGACATAATTTGGGATGTTTCATGTATTTTGTGAGTTCTGCCAACATATGCGATGTAACACTGTTCAACACTGCAGCGAACAGTGAACAGTGAACCGATCTTAATTTGTTTCTTTGTCGTTGTGGCGTGGTACGAATGAGAAAATAAATGTCTATGGTCTGCGCTTTTACGAAGCCTGTCCCTCAAGCGCGTCAGTTAGACCACAGCAAGGAACCGGTACGAAGCACTAACCGTGGGGGTTGGAAATACTGCGAGAACTCTGCTGGCCTCCTACCCACTTGTTACACTGCCCCGCGGTACATCTACACCTACACCTACACCTACATACATACTCCGCAATCCACCATAAGGTGCGTGGCGGAGGGTACCTCGTACCACAACTAGCATCTCTCCCTATTCCACTCCCAAACAGAACGAGGAAAAATTACTGCCTATATGCCACTGTATGACCCCTAATCTCTCTTATCTTTGTGGCCTTTCCGCGAAATGTAAGTTGGTGGCAGTAAAATTGTACTGCAGTCAGCCTCAAATGCTGGTTCTCTAAATTTCCTCAGTAGAGATTCACGAAAAGAACCCCTCCTTTCCTCTAGAGACTCCCACGAGTTCCTGAAGCATTTCCGTAACACCCGCGTGATGATCAAATCTACGAGTAACAAATCTAGAAGCCCGTCTCTGAATTGCTTCTGTGTCCCCTCAATCCGTCCTGATAGGGATCCCAAATGCTAGAGCAGTACTCAAGAATAGGTCGTATTAGCGTTTTATAAGCGGTCTCCTTTACAGATGAACCACATCTTCCCAAAATTCTACCAATGAACCGAAGACGACTATCCGCCTTCCCCACAACTGCAATTACATGCTTGTCCCACTTCATATCGCTCTGCAGTGTTACGCCCAAATATTTACTCGACGTGACTGTCAAGCGCTACACTACTAATTGAGTATTCAAACATTACAGGATTCTTCTTCCTATTCATCTGCATTAATTTACATTTATCTATATTTAGAGTTGCCATTCTTTACACCAATCACAAATCCTGCCCAAGTTATCTTGTATCCTCCTACAGTCACTCAACGACACCTTCCCGTTCAGCACAGCATCATCAGCAAACAGCCGCACATTGCTATCCACCCTATCCAAAAGATCATAGTCACGGGTCATGCTGCTCCTCCCTTCGTACCCCACGTTCCTCTCTGCTCAAGGAACGAGAAAAACTTAACAGATTTTAAATATATCCTCTGCGAGCGTCATAACTTTATTTTGGTCGACATAATAAATTTTGGAGTTATAACTCAAAATGCATTACACTGTTACTGTTTAATATGTTTCACTGAATGGCGCCCCATACCCGGATCTGGTCTTAAACGTAGTCACGCCAGAAAGGCGTATGAGTAAAAGTGATGTACGAAAATAAGACGTCATGTTTCAATGACATTGTGAAGGAGATTGACTACGTCTGAAAATGCTTTTCGGGGCGGGAGAGGGCGTAATTGAAGTTTTCGCACGGGACGGCAAAATCCATGCAACTGAGACGACGGAGACACCTAGAACACCTGCTTTCACTGGTAGGAACTACAGTAATTTTCAAGATCTAACTTACTAGAATAACAGGATATTTTTTGCTGAAGTAGGATTCGGATGAAATTTATTTTGTCAGATAAGACTTCATTGAAGAGTTTAGATTTCAAATGGAGATGTACTATGACAATATTTGATTTTGAAGTCAGTGGCATCTCGTTAACACATATTTGCAATCATTTTGCAAGCCAATCTACATGTATATAAACATCTGTACTACACAAGCCAGCTCACAGTGTGTTGTGACGTGCTTTGTAATTGTGCGTGCGATGCGTTGTACAAGTTCAGCAAGATTACAGTAAAATTAGTTACTTGTTATTAATGTAACATGAGGTTTTATTTAATTACTGCTTTGCCCAGCTAATGAACGTTATTTTGTGAAAGAAATCTCCACGTAGGAACATGTAGCAATGTTGTCTGTGGAGCAGTGTAAATGTCACCCAGATAGCTGAGTGGTGGGCTGGCGCGGTAGCTCAGCGTGCTCGGTCAGAGGGCTAGCAACCTGAGTGAACGGATCAACAAAGAACATGAACGGCTGTCATTGGACGACCGCCGCGATCAAATTCATCGAGCAATATAGAGCAAAATGAGATAAAAAAAAGTAGTCAGCCTGGTGGATTGCCGTCCTGCAGGCGCGGGTTAGATTCCCGGCTGGGTCGGGATTTTCTCCGCTCAGGGACTGAGTGTTGTGCTTTCTTCATCATCATTTCATCCCCATCCGGCGCGCAGGTCGCCCAATGTGGCGTCGAATGTAGTAAGACCTGTACCAAGGCGGCCGGATATGGCCCGTAAGGGGCCTCCCGGCCAGTGACGCCAAACGCCCATTTCCATTTTTTCCAGTGTAAGTATCGCTAAGCTAATTCTCGAAAGTAATCATTTATAATAAGCAATCAAGTTAAATGTATGATAAGTAATCTGAACTAAACGAGATTAGACTAATGATTTTTAGTAATTTCAGTGCTGTCGTTTAAAAGACACTGCTAGTTGCAGATCGTTTATCAAATTTAGCGCTACTGTTATTCGTGGTGGCAACATTTCTCTTTAAGCAAAGTGAAGTTTTTTCACACAATACCACAAGTACACAACAATAATGTATTTCCCTGTCAAAATATTTCATAAAAGTTGTTACGAAATTACCAGCCTTCAAATATCAGCAGACAAGAATTTGTATGTAAGGTGCTCTTTGCAGTCATATAAGTTCAATGTATTCACAGTCTAACTGGAATTTGCTATCTGAGTGCGCTCTCGGCCACAAATACGCAATTATTATCGCAATTATAACCAACGACATTTCTCTGTATAGAAAATCAATTTAAAATATCCGCTGCAATATTCCACTAAGATAGCGGCTAACATAAGACAATCACTTATCGATTCTGCTTCAAGCTGTGTTTTATTCGTAGTAAATAATAGATATTACATCTTTTCTCATCTTTGCTATATGCATAAACAAAAACAAAAAAAATAAAAAAAATGGCTCTGAGCACTATGGGACTCAACATCTTAGCTCATAAGTCCCCTAGAACTTAGAACTACTTGAACCTAACTAACCTAAGGACATCACACACACCCATGCCCGAGGCAGGATTCGAACCTTCGACCGTAGCAGTCCCGCTGTTCCGGACTGCAGCGCCAGAACCGCACGGCAACCGTGGCCGGCTATGCATAAACATTTGAAAATATTTCTCAATGTTACAAGACACCGTATTATTCACCATTTACCAATAAATTGCGCTATAGATCAATAGCGCTAATGAAACTTCCTGGCAGATTAAAACTGTGTGCCCGACCGAGACTCGAACTCGGGACCCTTGCCTTTCGCGGGCAAGTGCTCTACCAACTGAGCTACCGAAGCACGACTCACGCCCGGTACTCACAGCTTTACTTCTGCCAGTACCTCGTCTCCTACCTTCCAAACTTTACAGAAGCTCTCCTGCGAACCATGCAGAACTAGCACTCCTGAAAGAAAGGATATTGCGGAGACATGGCTTAGCCACAGCCTGGGGGATGTTTCCAGAATGAGATTTTTAACATTTATATAGGACGAGAATTACAATGAAATAGAACTCCAAACAAAGAAGGTTCATTACAATAACACAAACTCTATTTTCAAATATCGGTTAGCAACATAATAGCTTTTTACCGACCTCTGTGTTACGTGATATCAATCGTATCCTATGAATACAACAGTTTGAACAAGGATTTTTCTACAAAATCAAAGTTGACAAAAGATTGACTTTCATTATCTTTTTACATGGGTATTGTCTGAGATATAATTTTTTACAAAATATTAAATTATGTTATTAACAATAATTATTTTATTAACGGTAAAGTCCTTTTTATTAGCGTTACGAGAATAGGATCAAAGTTCATTCACATTCCACATATGCTATCGTGAATATTTTGAATAAAATGTACTAAACTCCTCGCGTACAGGAAATGAAGAGCCAACGGTACCGACTGGCCGCTGTGTCATCCTCAGGCCACAGGCGTCACTAGATGCGGACATGGAGGGGCATATGGTCAGCACACCACACTCCCGGCCGTATGTCAGGTTCTGAGACCGGAGCCGCTACTTTTCAATCAAGTAGCTCCTCAGGGCTGAGAGACCCCACTTGCCAACAGCGCTCATCAGACCGGATGGCCACCTATCCTAATGCTAGCCCAGCCCAGCAGCGCTTAGCTTCGGTGATCTGACGGGAACCGGTGTTACAACTGCGGCTAGACCGTTGGCTGAATAAAATATAGGCGTGGATATTACAGCGTGTACGGCTGTCAGTTCCCCTCTTTCCAATTTCAGCCATAAATGATTCCCGGGGAGAGCGATTACTGGTAAGCCTCCGTGTGGATTCGAATCTCTCTAATTTAACCTTCATGAACTTTTCGTGAGATGGGCATAGGATGAAGCAATATGTTGGATGACTCTTCTAGGAATGCGCGCTCTCGGAGCTTTAACAGCAGACCACACAGTGTTGCAGAACGCCTCTCTTGGTGCGTCTGCCACTGAAGTTGGCTGAGCATCTCCATAACGCTTTCGCGTTTACTAGATAAACCTGTGACGAAACATGTTGCTCCTATTTGGATCTTCTGTGTCTCTTCCATCTATCCCACCTGGTATGGATCCCTGACTGACAAGCAATATTCGTCTATGGGCCGAACGAGTGTTTTGTAAACTACTTCCTTTGCTGATGGACTATACTTCTGAGGAATCTTTCAATAAATCTGTCTGGCATCTGCCTTACTGGAGATTAATTTTGTCGTTATACTCCCAGATGTTTTATGGAAGTAACTGCTTCCAGCGGTTGTTTTGCAATCGCGTAACCATACTGTCTATTTATGAGCAGTACATTACGTTTGTTTGATGGTCAATTGCCAGACCCTCCACCAAGCATCGATCCTCTGCAGGTCTTGCTGGAATTCGCTACAATTTTCTAGCAGTGCTGCATCTCTGTACATAATGGCGTTGTCCGCGAAAAGCCTCATGGAACTTCAGACTTAATCTACCAGGTCATTTATATATGTTGAGAAAAATTATGGTCCTGCAACAATCCCTTGGAGAACATCCGAAGTCACTTTAACGTGTGAAAACTTGATTCTGTTTAGAATGACATATTCTGCACACTTTGCTGAAAACTCTTCAATACTATCACATAGTTGGTTTGATATTCCGTACGATCGCATTTTCTTCATTAGAGGGCAGTGCGGATCTGTGCCGAATGCCTTCCATAAGTCAAGGAAACGGTCTCTACCTGGGCGCCTGTATGTACTGCTTTCTGGGTCTCCTGGACGAATAGAGCGAGCTGGCTTTCACATGATTATTGTTTCCGGAACTGTGTTTGTTCCTAAAGTGGAGATTTCTTGTCTCCAGGAATGTCATACACTGAGGCGACAAAAGTCATGGGATACCTCCTAACATCGTGTCGGATATCCTTATGTCCGGTGTAGTGCAGCAACTCGACGTGGCATGGACTCACCACATCGTTGGAAGTCTCCTGCAGAAATACTTAGCCACGCTGCCTCTGTAGCAGTCTATAATTGCGAAAGTGTTAGACGCAGGATTTTGTGCCCGAACAGGCCTCTCGATTATGTCCCATAACTGTTCGACGCGATTTAGGTCGGCGATCTGAATGGCCAAATCATTATCTCGAATTGTCTGGAATGTTCTTGAAACCAGTCACGAACAATTGTGGCCTAGTGACATGGGGCATTGTCATCCATAAAAATTCCATCGTTGTTTGGGAACATGATGTCCATGAGTGGCTGCAGATAGTCTTCATGTTGACGGACATGACCAGAGGACCCAGTCCATTTCATATAAACATAATCCTCACCATTATGAAGCCACTACCACCTTGCACAATGCCTTGACAACGTGGGTTCATGGCTTTGTGGGGTCTGCGCCACACTCGAACCATACTGCCAGCCAACTGAAAGCGGGACTCATCTGACCAAGCCACGGTTTTCCAGTCGTCTAGGGTCCAATCAGTATGGTCACGAGCCCAGGAGAGGAGCTGCAGGGGATGTTGTGCTGTTAGCAAAGGCACTCGCGACGGTCGTCTGCTGCCATAGCCTGTTGTTGTTGTTGTTGCGGTCTTCAGTCCAGAGACTGGTTTTATGCAGCTCTCCATGCTACTCTATCCTGTGCAAGCTTCTTCATCTCCCAGTACCTACTGCAACCTACATCCTTCTGAATCTGCTTAGTGTATTCATCTCTTGGTCTCCCTCTACGATTTTTGCCCTCCAATACTAAATTGGTGATCCCTTGATGCCTCAGAAGATGTCCTACCAACCGATCCCTTCTTCAGGTCAAGTTGTGCCACAAACTTCTCTCCTCCCCAACCCTGTTCAACACTTCCTCATTAGTTATGTGATCTACCCATCTAATCTTCAGCATTCTTCTGTAGCATTTCGAAAGCTTCTATTCTCTTCTTGTCGAAACTATTTATCGTCCACGTTTCACTTCCATACATGGCTACACTCCATACAAATACTTTCAGAAATGACTTCCTGACACTTAAATCTATACTCGATGTTAACAAATTTCTCTTCTTCAGAAACGCTTTCCTTGCCATTGCCAGTCTACATTTTATATCCTCTCTACTTCGACCATCATCAGTTATTTTGCTCCCCAAATAGCAAAACTCCTTTACTACTTTAAGTGTCTCATTTCCTAATGTAATTCCCTCAGCATCACCCGACTTAATTCGACTACATTCCATTATCCTCGTTTTGCTTTTGTTGATGTTCATGTTATATCCTCCTTTCAAGACACTGTCCATTCCATTCAACTGCTGTTCCAAGTCCTATGCTGTCTCTGACAGAATTACAATGTCATCGGCGAACCTCAAAGTTTTTATTTCTTCTCCATGGATTTTAATATCTACTCCGAACTTTTCTTTTGTTTCCTTCACTGCTTGTTCAATATACAGATTGAATAACATCGGGGAGAGACAACAACCCTGTCTCACTCCCTTCCCAACCACTGCTTCCCTTTCATGTCCCTCGACTCTTATAACTGCCATCCGGTTTCTGTACAAATCGGAAATAGCCTTTCGCTCCCTGTATTTTACCCCTGCCACCTTCAGAATTAATGCCGAATTTCGCTGCACTGTCCTAGCGGATACGTTCGTCGTACGTCCAACACTGATTTGAGCAATTTCTTCTATTAGCACTGACAACTCTAGTCAGAAGCCGCTGCTCTCGGTCGTTAAGCGAAGGCCGTCGGTCACTCCATTGTCCGTGGTGAGAGGTAATACCTCAAATGTGGAATTCTCGGCGTACTCTTGACACTGTGGATCTAGCAATACTGAGTTCCCTAACGATTTTTGAATTGGAATGTCCCATGAGTCTAGTTCTAACTACCTTTCCGCGTTCAAATTGTGTTAATTCCTATCGTGCGGCCATAATCACGTCGTAAACCTTTTCACATGACTCACCTGAATACAAATGATAGCTCCGCTAGTGCACAGCCCTTTCATACCCTGTGGACGCGATAATACCACCATATGTGTATGTGTACGTCGCTATCCCTTCAATTATTGCCAACTCGGTGTAATACGCGAGGATAAAACATCGTCCAGAAGTCTACAACAGGCTTATAGTTCTGTGCGTACGTTCGATGATCGTTCTTGAGAAAGGGATGTCCTATGATTTTTCCCAATTAGCAAGAACTCTTCGCTCCTCAACAAACTTATTGTACACTGCTGCTAGAAGAGGGATATATTTTTTCGCATACTCTATGACCTGATTCCTTTCCCGCATCTGCTCCTATTCCTCGAACATATCCACGTCCTCTACACCTCCTGCCGACTTCATACCCTCATCCCCTGGTTGCTCGTCTCCTCTCCAACCCCCGCCCTCTGCCGCGCCTTCACCGTTGTGTCCACCCTACCGTCCACCTCTAAATCCTTCGTCTCCATTCCCAAGGTGGCTTCCATCGACTCCCACTCCTGGATGATGCCCTCTCTCCATTTATCATTGCTATCTACTCTGATACTAACTCCCGCTCCCTTCCTCTGTCCTTTTCCTGGGCTCCCCCTTCCTTCCCATCCCCCTCCTGCCATCGTGGTTTTTACCCTCTTCCCCGCCTACACTCTCCTTGACTCCCTTCTCTCGCCAGAATCCTTTTCCATTCCCATCCTCTGCCTTTCCCCACTCGCTCTAGCGTCTGCCCTGTCCCCCCTTATGAGTCCTCTCCCTCTGTTGGTTCCCCCCCCCCCCCCCATTTCGTTTTTCGTCTCCTACCCCCTTTTTTCCCCTCATCTGTCGAGCCCCCCCCTCCCCCTCCGTCTGCCCTTGGCTGTGGTGTGCCATCTTCGTGCCAACTTTTTAGTGCAGATTTTAAGTGAGTGTTAAGTGTTGTGCGTCTTTTCCGAAGTGTTGTGAACAGAAATCATACTGTCGCTGCGTGTGATTTTTTTTCTCTCTCTTGCGAACAGGAACCAGACTGTCGCCGTGTTCTTTTGATTGTTTGTCTACCATTTACCTGCCTGCTTTCTGTGTATTTTATTAGCGTCGCCAACATTTGTTTTACGTTTTGAACTTCCACAATTTCCCGCCATTTTACAATTTAAGTCACCGTTTTTATCGCCTGCTTTTATTTTTTATTATCTCCTTATGTTTTAAAAATTGTACACGCTGAAGAGCGGCGTACTAAGTTGCTGCCAGCCAGCCCCCTTGGGGGTAATTGAAACTCAATAAAGGAAAACAAATCGCATACTTTGTGTAAAATAGAGTTGGTATCCCGTCAGTTCCAGTGGCCTTTTGTCTGTTGAGCGATTTCATTTGCTTTTCTACTCCTTCGCCATTCGCCGCTCGAGGTCTCGCGGTAGCGTTCTTGCCTCCCGAGTACTGGGTCCCGGATTCGGTTCCTGGCGGTGTCAGGGATTTTCACCTGCCCTGAGATGATTGGGTCGTTTTCATCATCATCATTCATCCCCATTACGGTCGTAGGAAGGCTAAAGCAAACCACCTCCATAGTACCTTGCCTAGTACCCCGGTGCGGGTCTTCCGCATCGTTCCTTTACGCTCTGTCAAGCAGCACGGGACTTCATTTCCATTTCCACTCCTTCGCCACTTACTTCGACATGTCGTTTTCGGCCCCACGTTTACTGTAATGTTTCTGCTTGGAGTATTATAGTGTCAGTTGTCGCAGGGAATTATTTTTCACCCTGTAAACAGATTTTTCACTTGGACGCCTCTGCACCACTCTCAGCTTGCGGCCACATACGAAGTTGAACTGGCCCTAGGTGGGAGACACAGCGTAGCCGACAAATGTCGTGTAGAAGAGGAGGATGTGCGTGGTGCTCTCCCTCTGCATTATTTCGCTGTCATTAGCAAGCGCAAATGCGCCCGCACTGCGTCCCGCCTCTGCTCGCCTCGTGTAATTTGCGGCCGCGGCGACCGCCGCTCACGCCACGGGCCCGCGGGGCCACGCCCTGCGCTGCCGGCCAACACAGAGAACGCCGCAGCCTAACCTGACACGCCAGTGGAACGCCCACCCTGAATCTCGCGGGCCACACCCGCATAATGTAGCGGGCCGAGCGCCCTTCCCATGCGTGCTGCCTGACCGCTACGTCAGAGAGCCAAAATTTGTCACTCTGAGTAGAAGATATATTTTCACACGAACGGATTTTCATTGAAGTGCACTCCAACGGCATGGTTAATTCGTAATATCTGTCATATCAGTCACACGACCACACCGCCGCCAGAGAGATCGATCTGTCTCGATAAACTGATCAGAAGAACGGCTGTGCTAGCCAAAGAGTACACAGCCAGTTGTAGTACTTGGCTCGCCGCTATGCCACTTCATGTGTAGCAGGAGTGTAGTGCAGTTGTGGCAGTCTACAGTTCGTACCCGCTCGCAGTGGTCAGCCACCACCAATTTTTTCCAATTTATTGATCATAACATTCCACAGTAATACATAATTTTCAACTGACATTTAAAAGTAATAAAGCAAAGTAAAATTAAATACAGGTACCTTGGGATTTTAGAAAAGATCCCAGTCTAAACCAGATAGTGACGTTCGTCACTCAGTCGTATTTGTTTTTGTTTTTCAAACATCAAATTGTCTCTCGTTTCTTCATGTTCTGAATCACATCCTCGAAAATGGAGTTCACATGACTGTTCTTCTGAGGAAGTTGGCGTATTTATCAAATGGTTCAAATGGTTCTGAGCACTATGGGACTCAACTGCTGTGGTCATCAGTCCCCTAGAACTTAGAACTACTTAAACCTAACTAACCTAAGGACATCACACACATCCACGCCCGAGGCAGGATTCGAACCTGCGACCGTAGCAGTCGCACGGTTCCGGACTGCGCGCCTAGAACAGCGAGACCACCGCGGCCGGCGTGTGTATCAATGGTTATTCATGCGTAGTAGCTTGTGATGCTGGTCGGAGATGTACGTCCAAAAAAATCTCCTTCGCTCCTTTCTTTACTGGACAGCAGGTAAAATACCGCGTGTTCCTCCAAACCAGTTGACAGCATTTTTCTACCAGGTGGGGGACAGCTCTTCTTACGGGTATAAAAGGCACGATGGAGTTATCAAATACGGCGGTTTTCTCTGCATAGTTACTAATTATTTTCTGATTGACAACCATATGTTGGTCAGTCATGGTCTGCAGGTCAGTCATTGTCACCAAGTCTTTGTAGCCCAGTTGTAAGGTTCTGTAATAGTACTACAGTAAAGTCAACAGTGCTAAGTTAGCAGTTATAAACAATTCTACGTTAGTCTTCAAATTCACCCAATTCGACATTCAAGATTACGAGAGATTAATTCGTCACTGCAAGATTTGAGACTTATAAATTATGTCATTCTACAGACGCTTAGTCTTCTATAATTGTCAACCAAAAGATCATGGACTACAACAAAGTTAAGTAATAAATACTTTCTTATTTTGTACTCCTGCTAAGCCGGCCGGAGTGACCGAGTGGTTTTAGGCGCTACAGTCTGGAACCGCGCGACCGCTACGGTCGCAGGTTCGAATCCTGCCTCGGACATGGATGTGTGTGATGTCCTCAGGTTAGTTAGGTGTAAGTAGTTCTAAGTTCTAGGGGACTGGTGACTGCAGCAGTTAAGTCCCATAGAGCTCAGAGCCATTTGAACCATTTTTGAACTCCTGCTAATTAATTGGGTTTCCCTGTTGTAGCTACCAAGCAGTCTTGGCATAGTAGAGCCCACGTTTCCACCTCCTTGGCTATCTCATATTTGCTACCTCATCTCGATGGACTCGGTTATGGTGGAAGATCGAGGGCTATCACTATTGACAGTAAATGTCCACTCACCTTGCGGTGATCTTCTGCTGTCCTGTCAATATGCCTGCCCGTTAACAACTTATTATGTTTTATATTGGAAAATCTGTTGTAGAACCAGTTGCTTTATACGAGTCCATCCGTTGCAATAACTGTTTTGTAGTTAGGTTAGCTGGGCTATTAAACGACGGATAGTCTGCGAGTGAAAACTTCAGTATATTGTGACATGCTTCGAAAAAAAAAAAAAAAAAAAAAAAAAAAAAAACGGCGCCAAGTCCCTGCTAATCTTAAGTTACCATTTCGACAGTCATTCATAATACCCAGCTTGTATTTAAACAACCAAGTTACTAAAAGGGATACAACACGGATTGTCTGTGACAGAACGCTCGCCATAATATTACCCAAACGGATCTCTTTGAACGTTCATATCTCGGTCCCGACTTGCGCAATACACCACATGGATTTTGGTAGTTCAGAAGTCACACGTTAGGAATAAAAATCGGAATTTCACGCGTTCGTCTATCTCACTCGTATCGGTTCACTTTGCGGCACTCCGCGATGTGATTTAACTTATAATTCCGCAAAATTTTCACACATACTCAGAGCTTCTTATACAAGCGTCCGTACATGATGATGGCTGAGCTCCGAACTGTCCTGGGACTGCAGAAAGCAATCCTTTAGTCCACAAAATATCCACTGTCCTCTAGCTGATACACATCATAGCCAAGATATTATATATTAAACGCCACAACACCGTGTCTTTTACATTTGACCAATCACTTATGAACAATTTAGTAAATGAACAAATTTAAAAAACCACAAATATCAAAATAATTCTCTCTTCAAATAATAGAATTATCGTAAAATGATTCTTGTTTTCCCAGTACCATAAACTGGCTAGCTGCATTTTAGATTCCCCTGAGATTATGACTCACCGTCTATGTATGGCCACAGTTCTTACGCTAACTAATCCTCAGTTAATAGACATAGCCGGTCTCGCAGCCGGGCACCATTTTCTTATCGCTTCCCTTTGTTGAAGTATTCGAGCTAGAACTTCTACCTTCTACCTACTTTTCAGTTTGGCTGTGTAGCCGTGCAGTGTAGAGCTCGTGTTTCTAACATTGTTAGTTCTCGCATTATTGTGTGGAAAGGTCTGTGAGACCGCGGTGTAGCAGTTACGTAAATTTCCTCAGGTAACTTGGTTTCTGTATATTTGAATCTATTTTTATCTCTTTAGCTTCAAATATCGTGTAATAAGGAAACTTAGCACCAGGTTTATTCATTACAGAGATGGCGGCAGAAGAACTATCTACATCGAGTATTCTAAGGGAGGTTCGTCTTCAGACCTGGCTTGCTGAGTGTCTAGGCAAGAACAGTGACGTGGAAGAATCTTACGGAATTGAAAGCAGTCATAGCTCAGTTTCTGAGCAAGAGATAGATAACGTGCCGGAGATGCAATATACACATACTGATGGTAGCGGTATAGCAGCGATGATGTGGTTAGTGTGGTAATCCAGTCGTGTGAAAGAGATCCTCAGTGAGCGTTTCCTGTGAAAGATAGTGCAAACTTTTTGTATTAAAACTTACACTAAGAAAAATGGCACCTAGTAAATCTCTTTGCTGTCTAAACAACCCCGACATCGTTTGTTATGTTAGTGGGAAATTGACTCCAGAATCCCAAAGAAAACCAATCACTGTTTTGGTTAAGAAGGCATATAAGTTGTATTTTGATTGCACTGTTGGTGATCAAGATAAAAATTTTGAATCTCATATTGCCTGCATAGCCTGTACTACAACCTTAATCGTGTAGTTGAAAGGAAAACGTCGAGCCATGTCATTCGCTGTTCCGTGTGGTGTGAGCCTACTGACCATTATTCAGACTGCTACTTCTATCTTACAAATATTTTGGGACATTCAAGCGAAACTAGACGTAAAATAAAGTATCCAAATGTATCTTCAGTGCATTTGCCTGTGCCTCGTGATGAGGGGTGCCTGTTCCTGTCTGTGACTAGAAAGCTTCGGAACCAGACACCATGTCAAGTGCATCAGAAAGTATTGAACATATAAAAGAGTACTGCCCTCAATATCATGACACTTCGCTTCAGCTCTTTAATCAAAAGGAACCGAAGTATTTGGTTCGCGATCTAAAATTTCGAAACAGCAAGGTGAGCTCTTGGGGTCGAGACTGCAACAACGGAATCTTCTAGCTCCAGGGACAAAAATTTCCTGTTTCAGATCAAGAGGTGCTTCGTTCGCTCAATATTTCGATATGCAGAATTCAATGTGTATATTTAGAGATGTCAATGGTCTGATGATGCAGTTAGATGTGCAACATAATCCAAGGAGTGGCAACTATTTATTGACTCCAGTAAAACCAGCTTGAAAGCAGTACTACTGCATAATGGCAATGCATTTCCATCGGTACCTTTGGCTTACGCAGTAGACATGAAAGAAACTTATGAAATCATGGCTTTGCTGCTAGAGGCAATCAAATATAAGGATCATGCATGGCAGCTTTGATGTGATTTGAAAGTTGATGAACTCCTTACATGTTTACAGGCTGGATTCAAGAAATACTGCTGCTTTTTGTGCCTTTGGGACAGCCGTGACACCAAGAACCACTATAAATCAAGGAACGGCCTATAAGGAAGTCATATGTTCCTGGGAACTTAAGTGCGAACAATGCCCCATTGGTTGAGCCCGATAAAATCATTTTGCCTCCCCTTCATATCAAGTTGGGCCTTATCAAGAACTTTGTAAAAGCTCTGGATAAAGAAGGTGAGGCATGAATCACTTAAAGGAAAAGTTTCTCAAATTAAGTAAGGCAAAGATGAAAGAGGGTATATTTGTGGAGGTATGTGCCGTCTATGCAACTAAATGAAGGCAGTTTGTTTGTTGCCATACGCGTTTCGCTTCATTTATTTGGGAAGCATCATCAGTGGCCTGAAATACATGTTTCTTTTTATATATACAATAAGCGTATTATCTGTTGGATATAATCTGTTGATATATTACATTTTGTCGGGTTTTTTAGGTTAGATGCAACTTTTGTAGCACAAGTTCCATAAAATGATGTATCTTTCGTTTTACTTACGATTTCCAGCGCTGCTAACACATATATGTGTTTCTGGAGATGTGTTTGCTGGTCTTCATGCTCCAGTTAGCCGAATCAGGTGTTCTTTAGCCATTTGTCACATCACATTTCACTTTCACTGCCATTTGGCGATCAACATATGTGTGTTTGTAGTGTGTAGTGTTGCCAACTGTTGTTATGTGTTTGTCTTTTGTTTCTGTTGTGTTTTGTGGTTTTCATTTGTTGTGTGTCTGTGTGTGTCTGCAATCCTCACCTTTTTTTTTTTAATCTGTGGGTTCATGTGTTTGTCTGTGAGTATGTGTGTGTGTGGGGGGGGGGGGGGGGGGGGTAGGAGAGAGAGAGAGAGAGAGAGAGAAGAGGGGAAGGATATTCATTAATTATTTATCCTGGTTGCACTTCAGTTTGTTATTGTTTTGGTGGCTAGCATGATCAGCGAGTTATTGTTTATATGGATTTGGTCGTTGAGTACCTTCTTTTCCATTGCAATGGCTCTTTGTATGTGGAAGTTTTCTTGCAATGTCAGGAGGTTTTTGTTGTGATTATTCACTCTGATAACTGTCATGTCACATTCCATGTTGGATGGTTCATGTCCATGTTTTATCAGGTGTTCGGCAAAGGTAGAATGACTGTTCTCATGTTTCCAACTTCTTATATGTTCTTTATACCTAGTTTTAAAGTTCCTGCTTGTCATCCCCAGATATACTGCTTTACATTCTTGGCACTCTAGCTGGTATATACCTGCTTCTTGGTATCTGTCTAGTTTTTCTGTTGTTTGTAAATGTGATTGGAGTGTGTTTCTTGTTCCGTAAGCTATTTGTAATCCCTGTTTCTTTAATATATTTGCTATCTTGTGTGTTGTTTTGTGTTTGTATGTGAGAGTATACCATTTTTTTCTGTTATTCATGTCATGAGTGTTATTGTTTTGTGTTTCTATGTGTGCTGTAGTGTTTGTGGGGTTCTGTAATCTCTGCTTGATTTGATTTTTCTTTAGTTGTGTTTTAATTTTTTCATTGAGTTTTTGTACTATATGGGTGCTGTAACCATTGTTAGTGGCTACAAGTTGTATTGTTTGTAACTCTTTTTCATAATTTTCTTTGCTGAGTGGGATGTTATTTAGCCTGTGTAACATGTGTCGTAGGGCCGCTAATTTTTGATTTTATGGGTGGTTGGATGAAGCATGTATGATTATGTCTGTGGCTGTAGGTTTTCTGAAGATGTCAAATGTGTGTTTATTGTTCTCTCTCTTTATTGTATATATAAAAAGAAACATGTATTTCAGGCCACTGATGATGCTTCCCAAATAAATGAAGCGAAACGCGTATGGCAACAAACAAACTGCCTTCATTTAGTTGCATAGACGGCACATACCTACACGAATTTAAAGCAACTAAAGGATAAGACGGAAAACAGTTAAAAAAGGGTATATTTGTTGGACCAAAAATAAGAAAATTGCTGAAAGATCCAACCTTTGATACCAAACTCAAAATATCCAATAAGCTTCCTTGTCTTCTTTTAAAGCAATTATGGAGGGCTTTTTGGGTAACAGAAAAGACAAAAACTATGTTGTCATTGTGAATGATCTGTTCGACAACTACAAGAACATGGGGTGTAGAATGTCGCTTAAAATTCACTTTTTACATTCTCACTTGATTTCTTCCCGGAAAGTTTGGGAGCCTTAAGCGATTAGCACGGTGAACGCTTTCACCATGACATTCTTACCGTGGAACACCGTTATCAAGGCCATTGGAACCCTTCGCTACTGCTGGGGTCATGTTAGGGAGAGTGATGAAACGGCAAACAAAAGAAGAGCTCCAACGTCGCATTTTTCACAAACCAAAGACGATTAAAGATGAAAATATCTTCTGAACTGATGTGGATATTTTATTGGCATCATGCCCATATACACACACAAAATAGTACTGATTTCAAACGTTCTGAATGCGTATTTTTGTTTAATTTAATTGTGTCAATTTTCACTATTACCATTTTTTATTCTGCTGTGTATCTAGGAAATGGGACGTCATAGAGAAAAATTTTACCAGTGTATACAGCACCCAAAAATTAGGTAAATCCAACCGTTTACAAACAGGATGCAGAAAAAAGTTTAAATTTGTTAACTAGTGTAATCATCGTTCAAGTCCCTGGACTTCGACCAATGGCTAGAAGTTTGGGAGAAAATCTGGAAATAGAATGTCAGTCGAGGGGTTAATAGTACAGGCTGTATTATCTCGCTTTGTCACACGCCTTGACTTCGTGAAATCGTTGAAATGAAATGATGGTATGGCATTGTTGTCCGGGAGGCCCCATGTGGTGAAGTTCGGCCGCCGTATTGCAAGTCCTTTTCAGTTGACGCCACTTCGGCGACTTGAGAGTCAATGATGAAACGATGGTGAAGAACACACAACACCCAGTCATCATGAGGCAGAGAAAATCCCTGACCCCGCCGGGAATCGAACCCGGGACTCCGTGCGCAAAAAGCGAAAACGCTTCTCCAAGATCACGAGCTGCGGACAGCAAAAAGTTTTAACATATTCCCTTATGACAGGCCGACTGCAGATGAAAAGTCTTCCAAGGGAATTTACTGTTTCAATCAGACACATACTGCGGATGCCAGATGAAGAACACCCATAACTTCAGGTTCTTGAGGACACTTCTGAAAAAAGAAAAAAATCCTGCAACTTTTGTCCTCCTAAATTGAAGTGGAGGACTAAATATCCTTGTCAACAATGTAGACGTGCAGTATGTTTTGAATGTGCACAAAAATGTGTAAAATATGGGCCGGCTGGTGTGGCCAAGCGGTTCTAGGCACTTCAGTCTGGAACCGTCTACATTGTTGACAAGGATATTTAGTCCTCCACTTCAATTTAGGAGGACAAAAGTTGCAGAATTTTTTTCTTTTTTCAGAAGTGTCCTCAAGAACCTGAAGTTATGGATGTGTGTGCTGTCGTTAGGTTTAGGAGACTGGTGACCTCAGATGTTAAGCTCCATAGTGCTCAGAGCCATTTGAACCATTTTTTGTAAAATGTTTTTAAACGAAAAAAATAAGAGAATTTTTATTCAGACAGACACAGACTTCAGTCTTAAGTTTAAAGCGCCAGTTTTTCTCAGTATATATCTTTCCTTGAAAATAACTACTTTGACAGTAAAATAGTTTTTTTCAAAGATGGTTCATATTTATTTGGAATAAACTTTCGAGGTCTGATAGACAGCAGCTTGTTAGTTTGTTAGACTTGTTAGTTGAGGGAAAGCAATGTTCACTTACTATATTGCTTTACTTTCACAGCATCATTCACACCAATATTTAAACTTATTAATTTAACAATAATTAATGAAAAACGTATTAGTCATAATCAATACGGGTTTGTTTTCAAAATAACTGTTTTCACTACGTATCATTACATACTCCTTAAGATGTGACAGTTTTTGACTACAGCCACAACCACTTCCAGCGAGCTGCTGGATCGGATCGCATATCTGTCGAGTTAAACCATGACTCATGTATGAAGCTGTCTGTTCGCTACCGACCGACTTAATGGGCGCCACGCTGCCTGAGAAGTCCCTAATTTATTTCTAGGAAGGAGCACTTTAAGTCAAACAAATTGTTTACAACATGAAAAAATGAGATGACATGGAAGAAGACACCGTAATTTCAGAAATTACTGCTGTTCGATATGACTGCTTTCATATCCAAGCAGAGTTGCCATATCTCTGTACACCTGAACATGCACTGCAACATTGCTGGCCTAACTGTACTCTCTGCTGCCGTGATGCGTTCACGCCTGTGCTGTAATATTCCTGATCTTCACATTGCTCACCCGGCTCTTCATGCGACCCCGTGCGAAGAGGTCCAAGGGCGTCAGATCAGGCGAGCGTTTTGCCCAGAACCGTGGTGAACAACGTCCAATCCATCGTCCTGGGAACGTCTCGTAGAGTTCATTACTCACAGTGTGCACAGTGTGGGACGCCGTCCAGTTGAAGCACGACCAAACCCAGAATGTTGTTGGCAAACAATTGGGGCTGCAGGAATTGCTCAAGCGTATCGAGGTACGATGTTGACGTGATTGTTGTTTGAGCAAAATAAAAAAGAAAGGACCGCGAATGAGCTGTTTGATGATGCCCAGTTACACGTTTACCTCTTCTCTAAAGTGTTATGTTCCAATTACATGGCGATGTGTGATTGTTCGTCATATAACCTGCTGTGTGGCGATTGAGGAGGCCACAGGTGTGAAAAGTAGCCTCTTCACTGAGCAGGGCGGGTGTCAACAAATGGTCATTGTTTACTGCCTCGATTAGCAGTGGTAGATGGCCAGGTAAAAGATGGATCACCTGGATATGTTTCTCCAGCACGAAGCACATGATTTGTCACACAGTGGACCTTGGAATGTTGTGTACCTGGCTGAGACGACGTGACGACCTCTTTGGACTCCGCTCAGTAGCCTGGCGTATGTTCTCCACAGTTTTTTGCGACGTCAGCGACCAACCGGAAAGTTTCTTATCACAAACATTCCCACTTCACTGGAATTCATGACCGAACCACTAATGGTTGTTCGCGTTGGGGCTTCCGTACGGAAACGTCGACGAAATCGTCGTTTAGCTTCAGAAAAAGCCAGTCCATTGAGTCCCTAGCATACGATGCGGCTTCGTCGTTCTGTGGCCAACATTTTCAAGTCACCTTCAATAAAGAGACAAAAATTGACGTTTTCCCATAAATGTTTAGGGACTTCTCGGGCGTCCTGTATTTAATAACTCGCTTTGCCTACAAATTCTAATACGTAACTCTTCGTACAGGGTGTTCCTAAGTCCGGCGTGTAGGGTCACAACAAAAAAATGTATACAGGGTGGTCCATTGATCGTGACCGGGCCAAATATCTCACGAAATAAGCACCAAACGAAAAAACTACAAAGAACGAAACTTGTCTAGCTTGAAGGGGAAAACCAGATGGCGCTATGGTTGGCCCGCTAGACGGCGCTGCCATACGTCAAACGGATATCAACTGTGTGTGTGTGTGTGTTTTTTTTAAGTAGGGACCCCCATTTTATATTACATATTTGTGTAGTACGTAAAGAAATATGAATGTTTTAGTTGGACCACTTTTTTCGCTTTATGGTAGATGGCGATAGATGGCTCACAATTTTAGACGAACAGTTGGTAACAGGTCGCTTTTTTAAATTAAAATATAGAACGCAGGTACATTTGAACATTTTATTTCGGTTGTTCCAATGTGATACATGTATCTTTGTGAACTTATCATTTCTGCGAACGCATGCTGTTACAGCGTGATTACCTGTAAATACCACATTAATGCAATAAATGCTCAAAATGATGTGCGTTAACCTCAATGCATTTGGCAATACGTGTAACGACATTCCTCTCAACAGCGAAAAGTTCGCCTTCCGTAATGTTAGCACATGCATTGACAATGCACTGACGCATGTTGTCAGGCGTTGTCGGTGGATCACGATAGCAAATATCCAACTTTCCCCACGGAAAGAAATCCAGGGACGTCAGATCCGGTGAAAGTGCGGGCCATGGTATGGTGCTGTCATGAAATATGCTATTCAATACCGCTTCAACCGCACGCGAGGTATGTGCCGAACATCTATCATGTTGGATTACATCGCCATTCTGTTATGCAGTGAAACATCTTGTAGTAACATCGGTAGAACATTACGTAGGAAATCAGCATACATTGCACCATTTAGATTGTCATCGATAAAATGGGATCCAATTATCCTTCCTCCCATAATGCCGCACCATGCATTAACCGCCAAGGTCGCTGATGTTCCACTTGTCGCAGCCATTGTGGAGGCAATAGCGCATATTATGCCAGTTTACGTTACCGCTGTTGGTGAATGACGCTTCGTCGCCAAATAGAACGCGTGCAAAAAATCTGTCATCGTCCCGTAATTTCTCTTGTGCCCAGTGGCAGAACTGTACACGACGTTCAAAGTCGTCGCCGTGCAATTCCTGGCGCATAGAAATATGGCACGGGTGCAATCGATGTTGATGCAGCATTCTCAACACCGACTTTCTGAGATTCTCGATTCTCGAGCAATTTGTCTGCTACTGAAGTGCGGATTAGCCGCGACAGCAGCTAAAGTACCTACTTGCACATCATCATTTGTTGCAGGTCGTGGTTGACGTTTCACATGTGGCTGAACACGTCCTGTTTCCTTAAATAACGTAACTATCCGGCGAGCGGTCCGCACACTTGGATGATGTCGTCCAGGACATAGAGCAGCATACATAGCACACACCCGTTGGGCATTTTGATCACAATAGCTATACATCGACACGATATCGATCTTTTCCGCAATTGGTAAACGGTCCATTTTAACACGGGTAATGTATCACGAAGCAAATACCGTCCGCAATGGCGGAATGTTACGTGACTATTACGGCGCCATCTGTCACAAAGCAAAAGAAGTGGTCCAACTGAAACATTCATATTTCTTTACGTACTACAGGAATATGTAATAAAAATTGGGGTTCCTATTTAAAAAAAAAGCAGTTTATATCCGTTTGACCTATGGCAGCGCCATCTAGCGGGCCAACCATAGCGCCATCTGGTTTCCCCCTTCAAACTAGACGAATTTCGTTCTTTGTAGTATTTTCGTTTTATGCTTATTTCGTGAGATATTTGGCCCGGTCACTATCAATGGACCACCCTGTGTATCACACTAACAACACATGTTCCACAAATATATCTTTTTCTTCACTGCTGCAACACATTCCTTGCCGATGCTTTGACAGGAAATCCACTACCAAATTTCGCCGATGTTGGCTCGCGATATTTAATGATGTTGATCTGACAATACGCTATCTGATCAGATGTATCCGGACGGCCCTATGTAATTCTAAACTGAACGCTAGATGTTAGGAGAGACGGACCCGCCAGCAAGCCGGTTTAAGGGCCGCGAGACACAAGTCGCCGCTTTGGGCGCCAAGCAGAGAGGGGCGTCAGAGGTCCCACGAGTGTACGATTTTCATGCAGGGCTTATCACAGTTAGTAGTAGCCGTTTGGGGCTCCAAGATGAGAGAGGCGACGAAGTGGAAGTGGAAGCGAAAACTGACACCGGTGAAAGTGTACGCGGGAAAAGGGGAGAAGGCGAGGCGGTGCCAAATGTCGTCCCTTGTATGGAAAGATCTTCTCGAACCGGCGGTGGTCGCCAGTATACAAGAAGGTGGGCACTACTGTGTTATCAATAGAGAAGCAGTAACAGCAGTAGAGATAGTAACAACAGAACTCAGGAACTTCAAACATGAACTAGTCATTGGAAGTCACCTGAGTAACATATCGGTCAGGGACATTGAAACCCTTATAAAGACCCAAGTCGACTGTTGGTTAAGTGACTGTCAAGCGAAAACTCGAAGGAACAACCACAACTACACCAAGACCAGGCAGACCTCATGTACTGATAGACCGTCAAACTTTGCGGAGGGTGGTTGTAAAAAGTCCTATGAACTCAGCGGAAGGAATCACTCTTGTGTTACAAAGTGCTACCAGTAGTCCAGCAAGAACAATGACTTTGTTTACGGAGTTGAAAATAATGGGATACAGTGGTCGAGCAGTTCCTCGTAAGCCACACATTTCAATATCCAGTGCTAAGCGGCGCTTCAATCGACTTAAACAGCGGCGCCCCTGGATGTGGATGACTGGATAAGAGGGGATGAATCACGATATAACCCGTGGCAATACGATGGAAGGGTTTGGGTTTGAGAAATGTCTGGAGAACGTTACCTGCCATGCTGTGTAGTGCCAAAAGTGAAATAGTGAGGAGGAGGTGGTTACGGTATAGGGATATTTGTCGTGGATGGGGTATTGTACCTTTATTGTTCTTAAGAAAACGTAGAATGTGGAAACACATCTACATCTACGTGATTACTCAGCTATTCACAATAAAGCGCCCGGCAGAGGGTTCAATGAACCACCTTCGAGCTGTCTCTCCACCGTTCCACTCTCGAACGGATCGCGGAAAAAACGGGCACTTAAATTTTTCTGTGCGAGCCCTAATTTCTCTTATTTTATGGTGATGATCATTTCTCCCTATGTAGGTGGGTGCCGACCGAATGTTTTCGCAATCGGTGGAGAAAACTGGTGATTGAAATTTCTTGGGAAGATCCCGTCGTAACGAAAAACGCCTTTGCTTTAATGATTGCCACTCCAATTCAAGTATGTCTGTGGCACTATTTCTCTATTTCGCGATAATACAAAAGGAGCGCCCTTCTTTGTACTTCTTCGATGACGTCCGTCAGACACACCTGATGCGGATCCCACACTGCACAGCAGTACTCCAGAATAGGGCGGACAAGCGTGGTGCAAGCAGTCCCTTTGGTAGACCTGTTGCACCTTCTAAGTGTGCTGCCAATGAATCGCAGTCTTTGGTTTGCTCTACCCACAATATTGCCTATGTGATCGTTCCAATTTAGGTTATTTGTAATTTTAATCCCTAAGTATTTAGTTGAATTTACAGCCTTCAGATTTGTGTGACTTATCGCGTAATCGAAATTTAGCTGATTTCTTTTGGTTCAAATGGTTCAAATGGGTCTGAGCACTATGGGACTTAACATCTATGGTCATCAGCCCCCTATAACTTAGAACTACTTAAACCTAACTAACCTAAGGACAGCACACAACACCCAGCCATCACGAGGCAGAGAAAATCCCTGACCCTGCCCGGAATCGAACCCTGGAATCCGAGCGTGGGAAGCGAGAACGCTTCCGCACGAGGACGAGATGCGGGCTTTCTTTTGGTACTCATTTGAGTAACTTCACACTTTTCCTTATTCAGGGACAATTGCCACTTTTCGCACCATACAGATATCTTATCTAAATCATTTTGCAAGTCGTTTTGATAATCTGATGACTTTACAGGACGGTAAATGACAAACATCTGCAAACAATCTAAGACGGCTACTCAGATTGTCTCCTACGTCGTTAAGATAGATCAGGAACAATAGAGGGCCTATAACGCGTTCTTGGGGAACGCCGGATATTACTTCTGTTTTACTCGATGACTTTCTGTCTATTACTACGAACTGTGACCTTTCTGACAGGAAATCACAAATCCAGTCGCACAACTTATTTTACAGTATTGTATACTGCTTATAGCAGAGGAACAGTTCGGAAACGATAACTGTATCGGCATGACAGTTCATCTGTTAGGAAATTGGTTGTAGAAAAAAACAATCCTGAAATAGAGTGACCGCCTTGAGTTCCGACCTGAACTCTACAGAACACCTTTAGGATGATTTAAAACGTCGACTACGCTCCAGACCCCAGTGTTAAACATCACTGCCTTCTCTGGTTTTGACTGTTGAGGTAGAATGGGCTGCCATTTTCAGACATTCAGACACCTCACTGAAAGTGTTTCCAGCACAATTCAAGCCATTATAAACGAGGAGGGTGGCCACTCCCCATATAACGTCATTTAATATGTGTCCTCATACATTTGTGCAGATTGTATAAGTGTCACTACTTAAACTTGTTTCTTCAGAGGTTTCTGATGAACCTGTCCTGCCCGATCATCTTTAAGTGTAGTCTATTCTGAATCTGATGTTTCTTCTAAGTGTCTAGCAGAGAACACATTTTTTTTTAATTTTTTTTTTATAGACTGCCTCCATAGCCGAATGGTTAGAGTTGCCGTTTTTGCTGTGGAAGGACCAGGGTTGATTTTCCGGTACCTCAAGCAGAGAGGTAGAGAAGTCTGTCACGAGGTTCACTCAGCCTTGTGAGGCTAAATGAGGAGCTGCTTGAATAGAGAAGTAGCGGCACCATCAGGAATCATCCGCTGTCAATAGTGGTCGAAGGGACTGACGACATGCTGATCACATGTCCCTCCATCATAGACCGCTCCTCGTACTATCTAGTAAGCAGCATTCGGCTAGTGGGAAAAGTTCCGCTGCGTGAAGAAGCCCGTAACTGCCTGCTGCACTTCCTCGTCCGACAGGAATCGTCGATCCTTCAAGGCCTTTTGTAAGGGACCGAAGGCATTGTAATCACACTGGGAGAGATCAGACTATAAGGCTGTGCTCGAGGGCGTCCCACTTGAGTTGGCGGAACTTTTGTGTTACGACGTCAGCAATAACGAGACGTGCGTTATCATGAGCCAGCAGCACCCAGCACGGAACTTGACGCATCATTCCGCATCGGTTAGTTTTGCAGACAAGCTGCTCCATACACATTCTTCATTCTCCGATGGACGTGTACCGATGTTTGTCCTTTAGGAATAACAACGCGTTGGTCCTGTTTGCACGCAGTTGGTAATAACGTTGCCGTAGTTCACTTTGTCGTATTTACCGTAAGCACGTCGGAAAGAAATGAATGTCACACTAATCTCTTGCCTACATGTCGGTGTAATGGGCCCGGAATGCAGTCATGCTGCGTTGCATATACGCTGCAGTACTGCCCTCTAGTGGAAAATTTTTTCCGCCCTTTATAGAAGTACTGGGTGATCAAAAAGTCAGTATAAATTTGAAAATTGAATAAATCACAGAATAATGTTGATAGAGAGGTACAAATTGACACACCTACTTGGATTGACATGGGATTTTATTAGAACCAAAAAAATACAAAAGTTAAAAAAAAATGTCCGACAGATGGCGCTTCATCTGATCAGAATAGCAATAATTAGCATAACAGAGTAAGACAAAGCAAAGATGATGTTTTTTACAGGAAATGGTCAATATGTCCACCATTATTCCTCAACAATAGCTGCAGTCGAGGAATAATGTTGTGAACATCATTGTAAAGCATGTCCGGAGTTATGGTGAGGCATTGGCGTCGGATTTGTCTTTCGGCATCCATAGAGATGTCAGTCGATCACGATACACTTGCAACTTCAGGTAACCCCAAAGCCAATAATCGCACGGACTGCGGACCTGGGAGGCCAAGCATGACGAAATTGGTGGCTGAGCACACGATCATCGCCAAACGACGCGCGCGAGAGATCTTTCACGCGTATAGCAATATGGTGTGGAGCATCATCCTGTATAAACATCGTACGTTCCAGCAGGTGTTTATCAGCCAGGTTGGGGATGATGCGATTCTGTAACATATCGACTTACCTGTCACCCGTCATGGTAGCAGTTACAAAACCAGAATCACGCATTTCCTCGAAGAAAAAAGGCCCGATAACGGTAGATGTGGTAAATCCAACCCATACCGTGACTTTCTAGTCGTGCAATGGAGTTTCCACAACAGTTCTAGGATTTTCGGTATATTCCATAATATTTGATGTTATGTGAGTATAAGTGTGCCCGGTTTCAGGAGTGAGTTTGTTCGATTGGCTTTAACTGCAAGAAAGCTTGCACTACTTGCGGTCAAGATATTATGCACCTCCTTGTTTCAAGTCCGGCATTTCACATGTTCAAAAGATTTTGCTACTTAATCGTAACAACAGCGATCAAGTAAGAATGAAAGCCTCGCCAAGATTTACTGTTCTGGAGCGCCCTCGCGCTCCACGAGTGCAGCAGAATCTGCTCAGCGCTTCGGCTTTCAGCACCACTGAACTGTTCCACGAAGGTTTGTGTATGAGAGGGCTATATGCACAAGGCTGCTCACACAGGATACATAGAAATACGTGTTTGCAGCGCCGTGCGACTACTTCTGTGAGGAAAACATTGCAGCATATTTTTGTAGGTAGTGTTTATATTCAGTTTTATATTTTTTCTGCCAAAGCAGTTACTCCACATACAGGCATTTAACATTAAGTGCCGATGTTTATAAATGTATGCACGTTTCGATTTCAGAATATCTAATATACTCGTATTTGGAAATAAGCTTCATGATAGCAAAACACATGTAACTACTCAGATTAAAATCACCTACGCCTGCCGTCGTGACCGAGCGGTTCTAGGCGCTTCAGTCCGGAAACGCGCTGCTTCTACGGTCGCAGTTTCGAATCCTGTCTCGGGCATGGATGTGTGTGATGTCCTTAGGTTCGTTAGGTTTAAGTAGTTCTAAGTCTAGGGGAGTGATGACCTCAGATGTTAAGTCCCATAGTGCTTAGAGCCATCTGAACCATTTTTTTTTTAAATCTTGTAAACCATAAGGTTAGTGGGACATCAGTTTCATAAAAAAGGTTCGCATATTCGGTTTGAACCAAATATTGAAATAGCTTTCGTTGCTTGTCTGAGCAGTCGAGGGTATTGTTCCTGGGGTAACATTTTGTAAGAAATGGCCGCTGAACTGCGTGCTACCCTGGATATCTATCAGCTTAAGTTGGAAGTAATAAAGTACATTAACAGCGGAAAACGAGAAAGGCGTGACAAATAAATCTTGAGTCATGCAGTGTCTTGGAATTTCTTTGAGAATTCTTAATGGAATTTTTCTGTTATTGAAAAGCAGTCATCATGTCTGGTCCACAAATGACTGCCTTGAGTCACGGGAAATGTTGCATGTCATGAAGCTGAAGCTTATTTTTCCATAGGATTACTTTTCGTTTGATAGCATCAGTCTTGTCTGTCGTAACTGTTAGCAAATGATTCTCCCTTTGCATTAAAACACTTAACGAACTGAAATAATTGGTGATGTCAACTATAAAAGATTTTCTAATCACTCTGCTAATCCGTAATTTAATTTTTTCACTAATGGCCTTTTTCAGTTCAGCCAGATGTCATTGTCGCACATCAGGAGACAAGTGCATCATATTGTGTTTAGGCTGGTGCTGACGTTCCAATGAGTGCTTTTCAAACTCAGAAGAGTGTGATGGCATATTACGCACTTTACATGGCTTTTAAACGATATGAAAAATAAGACAGTTTCCATTCGGCCTGGAACGACTTAACTCAATTAGTATTCTTGGTGTCTGACAAGGCGACTGCTCTGTTGCAACGGGGTCCAGCTGCAGCCCCCACCCCCCCTTATCCTTTCCTCCTCGTTTCTCAGCAACACTTGGGGCTGTGCTCGGAGCGCTAAGCAGGAGCGCGGCCGAAGTACTAATGCACGTGGAGCTCTGTTTGGCTACACCTGCCAAAAAAGTGAGAACGATGAAATAATTTTCACCTATTGTAAATTTCTATCGCACTATTTGTAATGGAACTATTATAAGCTGATGTCCTCACTGACTGGGCACGGAACTTCCCTTTGTGCCCTATAATATCGTCATGGATGTTGAAGTTTTTATTTATTTATACAACAGACAGAATAACACAACTAGCTTATGGTCAAGGGGAAAAAAATATGCGTTTTATTAGAGCTAATGAGGGAATTTTACACCCATCCATTTCATAAACAAAGCGTTTGATTTGCGAGCCAGATGCAGCTGACAACTGCTGTTGGAGAACGCTGGACTCGAAAATCACCAAACAACTTAGGGAAATCACGTTAATCATCACGTCCAATATGACGTGGACACTGTCTCTCGTTCGGCAGAATTTACCGTCCGCTTCCACGTCGTCAGCTGTCTCGTCGTCTGTGAGAACGACTAAAAGCTATCGCAGCTGGTTTATGTCTAAATCAAACAGAAATGGCGTGGCGAGGACGTCTGGCGCGGACGTGACGCTGTTTCGCACCATCTCTTGTTAAAAAGGGGATCAGTTCGCACAGAGATGGCGTAGCGGGGACGCGTCGCTTCGTGGTATGCGCCACGCCTGTTTGACGTCACGAGTGGCGCGCCGAAGGTACGCGTGACGGTTACGTCCAAGAGGTGCGCATCTGTTTTCATTAATCTGAAGTCATCCCATGTGCCTAAATAAGAAATTGTTCTGTGTAGATGAAGCAAAGCTGCATACACCTACGATGATACGAGGGTTGGAACTTTAATTGTGGCAACTATTTATTTACAGTTCGTACAAAATAGATACGCGTTTCACAGTTTTACTGACCTTCAAAGTAGTCACCAGGATTGTGTATAACCCGTTGCCAGCGATGTGGAAGTCGTATAGCACTTAGCTTCCCCATCAGTGAAACAAATTAGTAGCAGCTTGCACTGTACGTGCTTGAACATTGTCTTGCAAAATAGTCAGGTCCTGTAGAAAGCGTCATCACTTCTGTCTCTAAGCTGGTCGTAGGCTGTGTTCCAAAAATGAACAGCATGGAGACAGAAGTGATGACACTTTCTGCAGGACCTGACCATCATTTTGCAGGACAATGCTCAAGCACATAGGCCTACAGTGCAAGCTGTTACTAATTTGTTTGACTGATGTGGCTGTTAAGTGATATACCACCTACTGCACTCCCCTGACTTAAGCCCTCGTAAGTTCAACTCAATTTCTAAACTGGAGGAAACACTTCACGACATTAACTTCAGAACTGCTACAAATTCGTCGGGCAATAGGTCGTGCCGCTCCAACTGTCAACACAACACTGCTAAGAGTATCCTACGACTTCCAAATCGCTGGCAACGGGTTATACACATCGCTGCTGACTACTTTGAAGGTCAGTAAAACTTTGAAACACATCTATTTTGTACGAGCTGTAAATAAATAGTTGCCACTATTAGAGTTACAACCCTCGTAGTTTCTCAATACAACTTTTACTTTTCGCATTAAAAATATGAACTCGCAGTTTTGGGATTCGTGCGTGTTATCTGCGATGTAGTATTTTTCATTCGATTTTCAGGAAATAATTGCGCAAATAATTGATATTTTGACATCTTGTAGTCTCTCACCAAACTTTGATAATGAACTGGTTTATTTTCGTTATTGCCCGTAGTCATTGCGATACTTCTCAAATAAGCAATCCAACGGGCATATTTTGAAAAGTTTGTAGTGAAAAATATCGAAATTGTTCTTAATCGTGAAAGGAGAGCGGTATCTTTTTTCAGTCCCGACTTAATAAGTGATATACAGGGTAACGAATATGTACGGCATAAACTGCAGGACACATTCCTCACACGTACACGAGGAAATTATGCTGCAAAAGCTTTGTTTCCACGTTACAACTCATTTTCTCCAATTCGTTAATCGAGGGAAACACACATGAACTGAACGTAGCAGCATACCTCTCACAGGAGATGGTCAGTATGCCATCCGTGGGCAATGACACATGTATCAACTTGCCATTGTATTGGATCTCGGATGCGCTGATGTACCCCTGGAGTATTAAGTATGGTTTCGCAGCCTTCCATAACGCAGACACGAAGGCTCTGAAGTTTTGTGCTAGTGTACCGTAAACAAGAGCTTTCAAATACCCCCACAAATAAGTCTAGTGGGTCTAGGTCCGAAGAGCGTGGAGGCCCGACATTCTCTGCCTATGCATCTGTCATCGAATCTTATTTGGAAGCCGACGGACATTAACAATAAAATGAGGAGGTGAATGGTTCAAATGGCTCTGAGGACTATGGGACTTAACATCTATGGTCATCAGTCCCCTAGAACTTAGAACTACTTAGACCTAACTAACCGAAGGGCATCACACAACACCCAGTCATCACGAGGCAGAGAAAATCCCTGACCCCGCCGGGAATCGAACCCTGGAACCCGGGCGTGGGAAGCGAGAACGCTACAGCACGGCCACGAGCTGCGAACGACGAGGTGAAAGTACACGTTTCGTACTGAAGGTATACATGATAACAGGTCAGGTAGAATACTCTCTATGAAATTATAACTTTGTCCTTTGAGCCTGTGTGGAACAAAGTGAGGCCCTACCAGTCACAAACAATGCCGGCCCAAACACTGATAGAAAATTTTGGTTGATGACGTGCTTCAACACTTGCATGAGGACTGACGTCTGCCCACACATGCCGATTGTGAGAATTTAGAATCTAATCTCGTTGAAACGACGCCTCGTCCGTGAACAGTACCGTTACACTAAAAATTAGGGTTGACACTTTGTTAAATAAAGAGTACCCGTGCAGTAAAATAAGCTGCTAATAGCGCCTGCATATGTTGTACATGGTGTGGATACAACTGGTCCTCGTGTAACACTCGCCAGACAGTCGTGTGGTCAACGCTGTACTGACACTAGGGTCGTCGTCAACTGCGTAGAACTGCCGCCTCCCGGTGCGGTGTCGTCCTCCGCAGGTCGCAAGTAAGTGCTCCATGTTCGCTAAGACGACGGTCAATGGCTTCACACGCTTTCCTGTCGGAGCACCTTCGTCCTGGAAATCTCTCCCGGCACAAACGTAGAACGCGAGCGGTGTGTGCCGAAAGTATAGTAATGTTTTTAAGAATGGCTTTACAAACATATCCCGGGTTATTAGAGAAATCACAACTTCCGAAAGCAAAAAGAAAGGAACAGAAAGCAACTCTTCATCTAGCGCAAGGTAATACGACAGGTTACTATCCTTGAACAACGCAAAATGTTTGCCAGAAACAGCTGAGAAAAGGTGCCCAGTGACATGGAACTACACAGGCTAGTGCAACTGGAGCAGCTGAAATTCACAAGAATGCAAGTGGAAAAAGCAGCTAAGATAATGAACTTCCTTAACGCAAAGATTAACTACGAGAACAATGCTCAAGCTTTGTATGTTATCACGATCCTCTTTTTTCAAAATGTTTTGTGACTGTCCCCTCTCTGATTATAGTAGAGGATAATCAAGCTCTAGGCCATACCCTTCATCATCCGAAAGAGTAGTGTTCTTGAATTAAATTAGCACTTCCCTCCACTTGAATTTCTCCACATTTGAATGTCATGTACTGAATCGGGCCATCTAGCCTCAACGGCAGTGAGCTGTTTCCTTACGCTGCACTCAGTCCGCACATTTATACTAACGTAACCCTTTCAATTCATATATTCGTCACAATACTGCACATGTTTCCGAATTCACACGTACATAGTCAGTTAAACCGACAGCACTTGGAAATTTACGTTTTTCTAGCTACTACATTTTTTTCCATAATCACATCATGAGGTAACGACGGCAATTTGATCCGTAAGTCAGCTTTTTCCTTTATCTTCTTTGAAATCTACTCACTTTTTTAGTCACTTAAGCGTACTTCAGTCATCGTCCTAATTGTAACAGCGCATATTACATAGATGTGAAACTCAAGATATGAAGTTTCAAACGAATGTTCAGACAGTTGGCAGGGAGGAGAAACCACGGAACTGGCCAGCCCAGCTCCAGCGGAACTCCTACATGGTCTGTTAACAAATTTGAATTTTCGACTAGAGTGCTCTCCATTAACCGATGTTGACCTCTGGATAATCGATGCTCTGTTGTAATTAAATGAAAAAGATAGTCATAAAGTGACATAAAAATATACAGGATGATGCAAAGACTTAGAATCAAATGTCTAGGGGTGATAAATGACATCATGGGAACAACTTTTGTCATATACCATGTTTACTAATGCTTCCCAGCGACGCTAGGTGTCCTTTAGTATTCGCGAGCCCTTGGATGACTAAATTTCACTGTATTAGTAGGGTCTATTGGCCTGGTCCTGCATACTGCCTACCCTAGTAAATAAATTGATTCTCAACAAGAAAACCACGAGAATGAGTATTTCCGAAGATATTTTGCAAGCGAGTAATGGACTTTAATTTTGAAGGCCTACCTTCTTTGCATGGAGAGCACATGACTCGATTATAAGCTGTAAGGCGACAAGATTTTGCCATAGTACATTTAATATTCTCGTAAATTTATATTAGGTCACTGTTTAAGATGCACGGTCGGATTATTAATCATTTCATTGACTGATATTGGCTAGTACCATGTATTAACAATATCTGCAGTGCTGCATGTCTGGGAGTTAACTAGGGCTGAGCACTGACAGAAATGGCGAAGTGGATCATGCACTCCTCAGAAGCCGGTTCAGCTAAAGAGGGGCGGGGAAGAGACTTGTGTTCTGCAGGGCAGACGTTTACTGCCTCGAGAGAGCAGAGTGTGGCGACGGTTTAAGATGCTGGAGGCGGCAGAACCCCCATAGTGCAAACAGAATGGACAGGAGATTGCTGGGACGGGAAAAATTTCAGAGTAGCTTACTTGAAGAAAGAGCATTAGTAGCGGAAGAAGGTGACAGGACATCCTTTTGATGTGAAGGATAGCGCAGGGTCCAAAACTATGGTCGCAAGCTGACCTCTGAGCAATCTTCTCACAGGAAGCGATGGGGCACGCTTCCCGTCGAAAAGTAAGAGGTGCGATTTTGATTGGTTGGATGCTAAAAATGTAGGAGCCAAATGAAACCTTTCAAAAAAATCTTTTGATGAAAGGAGTACGAGGTTCAAGTGAATGGCTGGTGGATTCATGACTCTATGTAGAGGGACGTAATGCCTTTGTAACGGCCGCTGGGGTTCGTCACCTGACGTCAGATGTATTCTCCACATGTCCAGGAGGGAGCGGAGTATGACATGAGCAATGACTTCCCTCCGGGGATCAATCGAGAGCACTTCCCTGCTGGGATCGGTCGATGACCCCTCCAGGGATCGAGCTAGACACTTCTTTGGCGAGAGCCACCGCGAAGGAGAATCTGGCAGTTAGATTTTGAGAAGTACTGCTTTCGACACAGGGAGCATGTGAACTCATTTCTGCATCACAAAGTTATTGTTCTGTTAAGTCGAGTGACGATTCTCTAGCTCTCTGTGGAGCCTGACACGTTGAAGTGCTTGTTCACGGGAGAATACATGAGCCGAATTTCTGTTGCTGGCTAGTGAGCAAACACAACTCTCGATTCGTGTTCTGTCTGGTACTGAGGTAACTGCAGCCTGAAGAGTTTGCTGACGGCGTACTGCCTCCTCTGTGTACGCAGAGAATTGCAGGTACGTCTCGTACGTCATCTGCACAGCGGCCAGCGTCCCATCGAGCATATCATCGGTGCAGTACAACTGCTGTCCTTACTTCAGTGAGTGATACGTGCACTCCGGTTCAGCGGATAGGGAAACGCAAACAGTACATGTGTTGAGTTACATTTGGTTGTTCACTGAGCGTTTTCTGACACTGCCAGTTAGGGTGAAGGTCTTCTGTCACTGATCAGTATCAGGCTACTTTGTGCCCGTCTAATAATGTGGTGTGGTCTAAGGAAGGTCAAATATGTATTCTGCCAATCTCTAAATTACACGTACGGTATAATTTGGTATTGTGTACCTCATATTTATACAACACTAGAAGATCTTCGGTGCTTCGCTTACATCGACTGTATGGTCTGCACAGATTGTTTTTTTTATATTTTTCTTTAATCGAATTTTTATGCAACATCTTCTAAACTTTTCCGAATGTACTTCTGAACAACGATTCTGGTTGCTGGAGTCAGAGATATTTTTTATTAATCGTGTCATTTGAGTTCTTGTAGTGGTATTTCCATAGAATCGTTTATCTACTAACATTTAATTTTTTACATCTAACCGACAAGTCAAATGCCAGTTTTGGCAGATGTAGCTTTAAAAATGCTTTTGTAGTTCTTTAATAATGATTTATTTTCATAAACCTCTCACTAACTATTTTATCCCCTTATCGTTCGAATTTCCAAATTTGCTGCAACATGTATCTTCCTAATTTCTGACTGAGAAACCAAACACAAATTTTCGTAGTTCTAGATTCAAAATTCCCTTAATAGCGACATTTTCAAAAAGCATTTCATCGCCTCTTTCATTGCCTTAGGAGTGGAATTTCGAACAATCCCTTCTTAAACGATATGTACAGTATAAGATCCACACCCTATACAAATTTCAAGTTTCTATCCCTAGTGGTTTGGACTGGGCGATGAGTCAATAAATCAATCTGACCGTGTTTTCATCCCCTTAGCAACTGAAGTTCCAAAAACAATGAAACATATATCTATTCAAACTTCCTGGTAGATAAAAACAGTGTGTCGGACCGACCATTGCCTTACGAGAGCAAGTGCTCTGCCGTCCGAGCTACCCAAGCACGACTCATAACTTCTCCCCACAGCTCCAATGCTGCCGGTACCTCGTCTCCTAAATTCCTTTTTGCCAGGAGTGCTAGTTGTGCAAGGTTGGGAGAACTGTGAGGTCTGGAAGTAGGAGACGAGGTACTGGCAGAATTGAAGCTATGAGGACAGCTCGTGAGACTTGCACGGGTAGCTCAGCTGGTCGGAGGGCTGCGTGCTCTCTGTAATATAAAAACCGAGTCACGGAACCAACGATCAGCTTGAACGGATCTCTTGTGCCGACCGCCCAGCCCAGACCAACCGCAACGAACTATATCGAACAAAATGAATATATATATATATATATATATATATATATATATATATATATATATATATAGTACTTCCTCACGAATGGACGAATGGCAATGGTCCCGGTTCGACTCTCGGTCAGGCCAGTTTTAATCTGCCAGGAAGTTTCATATCAGCTGTAGAGTGAAAATCTAATTCTGGATATATTTATTCACTTCTAACTGATAAGGCAACTCCTAATTTTCACAGATTTAGATTTAAAAATTCTCACAAAGAAATATTTTCATAAAACATTTCATCCCCCATTTCACCGTCTTAAGGGATTAAATTTCCTAAAACAGTGATATGCCTTTTTTTCATTTCTAACTTAGAAGTCAAATACAAGTTCTGTTAGATTTAGCTTCAAAGATACACTACTGCCCATTAAAATTGCTACACCACGAATATGACGTGCTACAGACGCGAAATTTAACCGACAAGAAGATGATGTTGTGATATGCAAATGATCAGTTTTTCAGAGCATTCACACAAAGTTGGCGCCGGTGGCGACATCTACAAAATGCTGACATTAGGATAGTTTCCAACCGATTTCTCATACACAAACAGCAGTTGACCGGCGTTGCCTGGAGAAACGTCGTTGTGATGCCTCGTGTAAGGAGGAGAAATACGTACCATCACGTTACCGACTTTGATAAAGGTCGGATTGTAGCCTATGGCGATTGTGGTTTATCGTATTGCGACACTGCTGGTCGCGTTGATCGAGATCCTATGACTGTTAGCAGAATATGGAATCGGTGGGTTCAGGAGTGTAATACGGAACGCCGTGCTGGACCCCAACGACCACGTATCACTAGTAATCGAGATGACAGGCATCTTATCCGCATGGCTGTAACTGATCGTGCAACCACGTCTTGATCCCTGAGTCAACAAATGGGGACGTTCGCAAGACAACAACCATCTGCGCGAATATTTCGACGACGTTTGCAGCAGTATGGACTATCAGCTCGGAGACCATGGCTGCGGTTACCCTTGACGCTGCATCACAGACAGGAGCGCCTGTGATGATGTACTCAACGACGAACGTGTACAGCATCATGATGGTCCCATCCGTGTTTGGTGACATCGCGGTGAACGCACACTGGATACGTGTATTCGTCATCGCTATACTGGCGTATCTCCTGGCGTGGTGGTATGGGGTGCCACTGGTTACACGTCTCGGTTACCTCTTGTTCGCATTGACGGCAATTTGTACAGAGGACGTTACATTTCAAATGTTACGATCCGTGGCTCTACCTTTCATTCGATCCGTGCGAAACCCTACATTTTTAGCAGGATAATGCACGACTCCATGTTGCAGGTCCTGTACGGGCCTTTCTGGATACAGAAAATGTTCGACTGCTGACCTGCCCAGCACATTCTCCAGATCTCTCACCAATTGAAAACGTCTGGTCAGTGGTGGCCGAGCAACTAGCTCGTCACAATAGGCCAGTCACTACTCCTGAGGAACTGTGGTATCGTGATGAAGCTGCATGGGCATCTGTACCTGTACACGCCATCCAAGCTCTATTTGACTCAATGCCCAGGCGTATCAAGGCCGTTATTACGGCCAGAAGTGGTTGTTCTGGTTACTGATTTCTCAGGATCTATGCACCCAAATTGCGTGAAAATGTAATCAAAAAATGGTTCAAATGGCTCTGAGCACTATGGGACTCAACTGCTGTGGACATCAGTCCCCTAGAACTTAGAACTACTTAAACCTAACTAACCTAAGGACATCACACACATCCATGCCCGAGGCAGGATTCGAACCTGCGACCGTAGCAGTCGCACGGGAAAATGTAATCACATGTCAGTCATTGTATAATATTTGTCCAATGAATACCCGCTTATCATCTACTTTTCTTCTTGGTGTAGCAATTTTAATGGCCAGTAGTGTATATATCTACATTTTCAGCTACGCTCTGTGAATCACTGTAAACTGAGTGGCAGAGGATACTTTTCACTGATCTGTACCTTGAAAACTGTTCCTCTTCCATTCACGGATGCAGCGTTAGAAGAATGAATGCCTCTGCGCGAGATGTTATTCCCATAATATTATTTGCACGGTCTCTGTTAGATACACGCGCAGCGAGTCAAAGATCATTCATAGTTTCTACGGTGAGAGATGAGTCTTGGCCTTTTCTGAGCTCGTTGTCGAGAGACATACGGCGTGTTACTTCGATTTGTGCCAGTTAAGGTTTTTCAACATTACTGTTACACTTTCGGCAGTCAAACTAACATGTGGCATTTCACATCATCTTTGCAGAAGATAAGTGTTTTATTATAAATAATTTTAACTCGGAAAAATAACGCTCAGCTCATGTAACAGCCATTAGTTCTGCTAGATTCATGATAACGGCTTTAAATAAAGTTCTTATAGATATTAGCTGTGCTGCACATAGAGGGTAAATATCATGAGGATTTATCATTGAAAAACATAAGTGCTTCAGTTGTAAGATCTTCGCCAAAGGCGATAGATACTGCGGTGACACAAAAAATTGAAAGACCGCGAGAAATGCGTGCTTGAATATAAATACAGATGCTAGCCACGTCTGCAGTTTATGCTGTTGTATTTAAACAAGAACGTCACTTGTGCAATACATTACAAGTGTCAGTCGTGGCCAGAACAGTGTTTGGTGTGGTTGTGAGTGCATTATGTCGATGAACTGGAACGCGGCAAATTGTTGGTGCTCGTTGATGGGTTCTTCCGTAACCAAGGTAGTCGAAGTGTTTGGTGGTTCAGGAGGCACTGTATCGCAGATTTACACCGCATACGGGTAAATGGAAAACCGTCATCCGCTATATCACAAGGCGGACAAAAAATTCTGATGGATAGTAATGACGGACGGTCGTTGAAGAGGATTGTGACGAAAAACAAGAGGACAACAGCTACAAAAGTAGCCGCAGAACTGAGTGCTAGACTTGCGAACGTTTTCAACATTAAAGCAGCATGGAAGTAACTCCATAAGCAGGGAGTTGCAGGATGAGTTGGTATTCTTAAAACACTCATCAATGACGCAAATGCCCGTAACAGAGAAACGTGAAGCTGAATCCATAAAACCTGGACTATGAAGCAGAGGAAGAAAGTCATTTGGTGGGATGAGCCGGCCGGGCTGGCCGGTTCTAGGCACTTCAGTATGAAACCGTGTGGCCGCTACGGCTAGGTTTAGGTTAGTTAGGTTTAAGTAGTTCTAAGGGACTGATGACCTCATATGTTAAGTTCCATAGTGCTCAGAGCTATCTGAACCATTTTGGTCGGATGAGTATTGATTCACACTGTTTCAACTTCTGGCCGAGTTTACGTCCCAAGAGCGAGATGTGCCACGCGTTCCGTTATGATTTGGGCAGACAAATCGCGGTGTTCCATGGGCCTCATAGTTACTCTGCAAGTCCGTATTACTGCCATGGATTATGTAACCGTTTTGAGTGATCAGGTCTATACCAAGGTACAATGTTTGTTCGCCACCGATGATGTAGTGTCCAATACGACAGAGCCCTTGTTCACACAGCTCCCATCGTACATGACTGGTACACAAGGATGGATTGTTGCATCACCCCTGGACAACATAGTGCAAATATCTCAATAACACTGAGCCTTTATGGTCTACTCTGGATGAAAGGGTGTGTGATCGCCACCCACCTCCATCATCGTTACTTGAACTTTCCACTATTTTGCTGGAAGAATGGAGAATAGTATGATTACCTTAAAACCAAACAGGACCTATATATATATATATTTTTTTGAGTTCCGACACGACTGGAAGCTGTTTTGATACCCAAAGCCTGCAGCATATAGGGAATGGTAATGTGCTTTTGGTGTTTAAGTATTTTTCTATTTTTGGCCACCCAACCCCCCCCCCCCCTCCCCCCGTAGTTCATTCCTTAAAACCAGGTATTTAACTACGAATAAATATTGCCAATCATTGAACAAAAAACTTGTCACTACACTCCCAGTTACAGGCTCTCTCAAGCTCTTGTCCATGCAAGTCTTCAGCTGCCGAGAATTCTTCTGGGTTGTACGGCCGTAATCCATGGAACTCTTCTATCCCTGACGTTTCGTCCAAAGCTACGTTGGACCTCTTCGGAGATGCTCCTGGTTGTGCTGAGACTTGCCGACTTAAGAGTCGGACGTCGAAGAACGGCCTAAATACGGTGGAAAGTAGGCGTGGTCTGGATTTCGCGTGATAGCAGATATAAACATTGTCAAGGATAAAATATAACTATCGATCATTGTACGTCAAAGATAAAAACTTCTCATCGATTCTGTAGTGCCACTGTCCATATATTGCTGAGTTTCATGGCTTCTTGTTTTCTGTTAAAATTATCCTCATGTTTTTATATTTTATGGCTTCTCTATAAAGCCGTGGACAATAGTTCGTCATAGTACATAAAACTTCAGTTTTCGAAAATTTCATTACGTAATCACCCGACTGGAGAGCATGTTCCGCCACGGCTGATTTGTCTGTTTTCCCTAGCCGGCAAAGACTTTTATGTTCCTTCAACCGTGTATTCACACTTCTCTTTGTAGTTCCAGTGTACATCCTACCACATGTACATGGAATATTGTATACACCACTTGCAGACAGAGGGGGACGTTTATCCTTAACGGAACGAAGTGCTTGGCCTGGTTTCTTAGTTGGCCTGAAAATCGGTCGAACGTTATATTCCCTTAGACTCTTGCCGATTTGATCCATTACTTTTTTGATGAAGAGTAGAGAAACCGTGTTGTTCCATCACCGTGTCCTATCGTTGTCCTTAGGCCTTCGGTTGAAAAACTATATTTTCTTACTAGAGCACCCATTCTTCTCAAAAGCGAATAAGAAACCATGTCGATAGTATCGATACGTGGATGATACATTTGTGGTTTGGTGGCACGGTAAAAAAGCTTTAGAGGAATTCTTTTGTTACTTAAATAGTATAAATCCTAAAATCCAGTTTACCATGGAAATGGAGAAAGACAATGCAATATCCTTCTTGGAAGTCTTCGTTATGAGACAGGCTGATGGCAACTTGAAACATAGTCTTTCGGAAGGTTACACATACTGACAGATACTTGCGATACTTGCATAAGGCCTTAAATCATCATCCACAGCAGAAAAGAGGTGTAATTAAAAGTCTAGTGGACAGAGCTAAAAGGATTTGTGCGCCGGAATACCTGGACGCCAAGTTAAAACATCTAAAGCAGGCTTTCGAGAAGGATCGGTAGTTTAGTAAGGGAATATGGTTTTGGGACCGAATAACAGGAGGCCTAAGGACAATGATAGGACACGGTGATGGAACAACACGGTTTCTCTGCCCTTCATCAAAAAAGTAATGGATCAAATCGGCAAGAGTCTAAGGGAATATAACGATCGACCGATTTTCAAACCAACTAAGAAACCAGGCCAAGCACTTCGTTCCGTTAAGGATAAACGTCCCCCTCTGTCTGCAAGTGGTGTATACAATATTCCATGAACATGTGGTAGGATAGGAACATAAAAGTCTTTGCCGGCTAGGGAAAACAGACAAGTCAGCCGTGGCGGAACATGCTCTCCAGTCGGGTGATTACGTGGTGAAATTTTCGGAAACTGAAGTTTTATGTACTATGACGAACTATTGTCCACGGCTATATAGAGAAGCCATAAAATATAAAAACGTGAAGATAATTTTAACAGAAAACAAGGAGCCATGAAACTCAGCAGTATATGGACAGTGGCACTACAGAATCGATGAGAAGTTTTTATCTTTGACATACTATGATCGATAGTTATATTTTATCCTTGACAATGTTTATATCTGTTATCACGTGAAATCCAGACCACGCCTACTTTCCACCGTATTTAGGCCGTTCTTCGACGTCCGACTCTTAAGTCGGCAAGTCTCAGCACAACCAGGAGCATCTCCGAAGAGGTCCAACGTAGTTTTGGACGAAACGTCAGGGATAGAAGAGTTCCGTGGACCACGGCCGTACAACTCGGAAGAATTCTCGGTAGCTGAAACATCCGGTCGTGAAAACCTTTATTGTATGATTGCACGCACGTCTTGTCCAAATGCTTCTCTACTTCTTTAATTTGTTTGTCAGCAAATTTACACTCAATAGCTCTCCTTTCAGAGATGTCGAAAGTTTCTTCAAGTCGTTTATCGTACGATCCTTTCTGACACAAATCGAGCGATATGCCGTAGTAGTTAGTACACTGGACTCGCGTTCAGGAGGACGGTGATTCAAATCCCAGTCGTGTCATTGATCTGTAGGTTTTCCATGATTTCCCTCCAAATCAGTTAAGGCAAATGCCTGGATGGTTCCATTGAAAAGGACACGACCGATTTCCTTACCCAGTCTTTACCTACTGAAGTTTGCGCTCTGTCGCTAATGACCACATGGTCGACAGAACATTAAATCGAAACCTTTAATTTTTGTTTCTGGCAGCGCCACAAAGAAAAAATCAGCGGAAAAGTACTTACACTCAGAGTGCAATGCCTTCGGTAGTGTATTAATTACTTCTAGTGGTTTATATTTAACCTGGAGACGGTATGATGATGTTTTAAAAACTATTACCACACTTTTTTTAGTTACATATCTCACTCTTACGAATTATGTTTTCCAGACGTTTAAGAAAATCAGCGAATCTGTAATTGTATAGCTGGTTTCTTATCCGCCACTCAACTCGTTGGATTTGGTGTCTTTAGCATCATGTTCGAAATGATCACTGAACAAGTTTTCAGATCCTACTACCGTGGCAAACTGCGACGAAAAACTTTACAAATGATCTCAACTATTTCGAAATACGGAGCTGTTTCTTGATTAGCCTATTAGCCTGTACAGCGCCTTTATAGACTAAATTTCAGTTGCAACTTCCTTCTATTTTGCATACCGTTGTATAAACCACTCATGACGGATGTGCTGCGTCACAGCCTTGGCCCAAACACTAGCTCACATCTAGTCCCTTTCGCTCTACATATTCGAGTAAGTGATTTTCCTATGCTAATGCAAACTGATATCTGACCTAGTAAAGGAGGTGGATAATTCGTGTATATTTAAGTCAAAAATTTCCGGAACAATCTTCCATTACTTTATGTTAGAAATCTTACCTGATTTTCCACTTTTACTGTTCATTTTAATATTTCATCGTTTTTTTCTTTTTTTTTTTAAGTTCCAGAGTTTTCTTAAGTTAATAGCGTTGGCCCAGTCGTGCCAGTTTAGTTACCCCATACTATTATCGCTGGATAGTTTCTTTAATTGTGCAGTCATATTTTTCCGCATAGCCTCTGAAACAAAGATACTGCGACGTTACGCAGTCTTCAACAATACAGGGATCCCCCTCAGCGACCCACGCCGTTGCTGACCATCAGCCTGGGACGAGGCTATCGGCGAGCAACAATCCCCAAAATTAAGAAACCTGTGAACTGAAGTAATAAGACGAGCATCGGTAGCAGGCAGAAGGTAAGACATCAATAAATATGAGTTCCGCCAGTCCGTGACACCCAAAACAGAGGCGTCAAATGGAGTGCACTTACGTGTGGATGCACAACATAACGTCTCACAGGCCTGTATATTTAACTTGTGTGAATAACTTCCAAAGTTCAGTGATGCTCAGTGTAACTTGATTTTGGAAACCAGTCATTCAGGTGGTTTGTCAAGGCTTGTTTAAGACAGTTTGTGTTGGAGGAGCATGAATTTTGTATGTCTTGCAATTACAGAAAAATCGAGATACTGGTAATTATACATTCTCTTACGAAGTTTCCGTGACACATGATCTCTGTGTTCATTCGTGTAGATATTGTTCGAAAAGTCGAGTGTGTATCCGGGGTGTCCTGAAACACATGTTTTCCATGCACATATCATGAGAAATAACATATTTCGTTAAGAATTTCTAATGACTATAGACGAATATCAGACATTAAGATGAACTTTTTCAAGAAAAATAATTTGCCTTTTAAATCGTAGGTGTTTTATAAATAGACTGAAATGCTATTTGGAACAGTTGTTTCTGTTTACGAGTAATCAACACGTTGACTGCCACGAGACCGCCGGCTAATCCATGTCTCCGCATTATCCTTTCTTCCAGGAGTGCTAGTTCTGCATGTCTCGCAGGAGAGCTTCTGTAAAGTTTGGAAGGTAGGAGACGAGGTACTGGCAGAAGTAAAGCTGTGAGTACTGGGCGTGAGTCGTGCTTCGGTAGCTCAGTTGGTAGAGCACTTGCCCGCGAAAGGCAAAGGTCCCGAGTTCGAGTCTCGGTCGGGCACACAGTTTTAATCTGCCAGGAAGTTTCATATCAGCGCACACTCCGCTGCAGAGTGAAAATCTCATTCTGGAAACATCCCCCAGGCTGTGGCTAAGCCATGTCTCCGCATTATCCTTTCTTTCAGGAGTGCTAGTTCTGCATGTCTCGCAGGAGAGCTTCTGTAAAGTTTGGAAGGTACGAGACGAGGTACTGGCAGAAGTAAAGCTGTGAGTAGCGGGCGTGAGTCGTGCTTCGGTAGCTCAGTTGGTAGAGCACTTGCCCGCGAAAGACAAAGGTCCCGAGATCGAGTCGCGGTCGGGCACACAGTTTTAATCTGCCAGGAAGTTTCATATCAGCGCACACTCCGCTGCAGAGTGAAAATCTCATTCTGGAAACATCCCCCAGGCTTTGGCTAAGCCATGTCTTCGCATTATCCTTTCTTTCAGGAGTGCTAGTTCTGCATGTCTCGCAGGAGAGCTTCTGTAAAGTTTGGAAGGTACGAGACGAGGTACTGGCAGAAGTAAAGCTGTGAGTAGCGGGCGTGAGTCGTGCTTCGGTAGCTCAGTTGGTAGAGCACTTGCCCGCGAAAGACAAAGGTCCCGAGATCGAGTCGCGGTCGGGCACACAGTTTTAATCTGCCAGGAAGTTTCATATCAGCGCACACTCCGCTGCAGAGTGAAAATCTCATTCTGGAAACATCCCCCAGGCTTTGGCTAAGCCATGTCTTCGCATTATCCTTTCTTTCAGGAGTGCTAGTTCTGCATGTCTCGCAGGAGAGCTTCTGTAAAGTTTGGAAGGTACGAGACGAGGTACTGGCAGAAGTAAAGCTGTGAGTACCCGGGCGTGAGTCGTGCTTCGGTAGCTCAGTTGGTAGAGCACTTGCCCGCGAAAGGCAAAGGTCCCGTGTTCGAGTCTCGGTCGGGCACACAGTTTTAATCTGCCAGGAAGTTTCATATTAGCGCACATTCCGCTGCAGAGTGAAAATCTCATTCTGGAAGGATAAAGTGCTTCTTGATGGATACAACAATGAACCTGTCGATCGTCGTAATTTTTTGCTCTTCCATTGTCAACTAAATCATTAAATTGTTTCTGCATGCTACTGTAATGTTGTTTTATAGGAAATCTGCAGTACCCGTCGATTAGGCTATTGCATAATCTTCTTCTTCTTCTTATTTCTTGGCTCTATAGCTCATGATGAGCCTTGGCCTCTTCTACAATTTCCTTCCATTTCTCTCGGTCCTTTGCCAATACTCTCCAGTTTTTATAACCCATCTTCCTAAGATCTTCGATTATTGCATCTTCCCACCTGGCTCTTGGTCGACCACGTCCTCTCTGCCCCCCTGGCTTTCCTTGCAACATTCTTTTTGGTACTTCTGTATCATTCATACGAGCCACATGTCCCGCCCACCTCAGTCTGGATGATTTCACTAGCCTTCTGATGGGTTGGTCTTTGTATATGATATATAACTCGTAATTGTATCTCCTCCTCTATGTTCCTCTTTCACATATTGGGCCGATAATTCGTCTAAGTACCTGCAAATGCATTCAGTATTTCAATATCTTTAGTTGTTAATGTCCAGGTTTCAGAGGCATATGTAAGCACTGGTCGTATAAATGATTTATAGTGGTACTAGTCAGGAGCATTAAGGATAGAAGCCGTGTTAAAGCAAAGTAGGCTGTATTGGCTAGTATTAATCTCTGCTTAATTTCATAGGAGGTATCATTTAGGTGGCTAACTGTCGATCCCAGGTACTTGAAACGTTCAACTCTCTCAAACGTATAATTGCCCATTGTTATTGCATTTGGCATGTTTTCTCTACGTGCTTTTCCAGCTGCCATATATTTTGTTTTTTTGTTCATTAATAATGAACCCTATGTTCCTACTAGCCTGTTAGAGTGCCGTAATTGTCTCTTCTATTGCTTTTTGGGTTCTTGCTACTATATCTGTCATCTGCATAGGCCAGTATCTGCACTGATTTATTGAAGATCGGTCCCCTATTCAGAAGATTTGCCTTTTCATCACCCTATCAAGGGCGGCATTAAAGAGCAGACATACTAATGCATCTCCTTGTCGCATTCCGTTTTTAATACTCAATGTATTGGACATCATTCCTTCTATTCTTATGCTACGTTGTGTTTCGCTTATTGTCATTCTCACCAGCCTTACAAACTTTCTCGAGATTCCCAGTTCGTCTAGAGCTTGACGTAACTGCTCTCTATTTATGCTATCATAAGCTGCTTTGAAATCTATAAAAAGGTGATGCGTGCCAACCGCGTATTCGTTTGTTTTTTCCAGTCTTTGTCTTAAAATGAATATTTGATCTATAGTTGACTACCAGGCAGAAATCCGCATTGGTACGGCCCCGTTTCTCTCTGTATGATTGGGAGGATTCTGTCGAATGATATATTAGAGAACATTTTATATCTCAGATTTAGTGATCCCTCTGTAATTGCCACACTCCATCTGATCTCCTTTCTTATGTATGGGACATATGGTACTCTCTTTCCATTGTTGGAGCATTTTCCCCTCTTCCTATATTCTGGTAACCATTACCAGAAGGCTCTCTGCCTTTTTGCTTAAACAGTTCTGCTGGAACACCATCAGTCTCTGCCGCCTTGTTGTTTTTAAATTTCTTCATAGCAGTTTTCACTTCTTCTATATCTGGTGGGGCAGTGTTGTTGTCTGGGTCCTCTTCTCTATACGTTTCTGTTGGATTCCCTGGTATAGTTATTCTAGGGTTGAGGAGACTCTCAAAATACCTGCGCCATCTTTCCCATATTCTTTTTTCTTCACTTATTAAATTCCCTGTCTCATCTTTTATTAAGCTTGTTTTACTACCAAAAGGCTTCCGTGGCGCATTCACCTCTCTATAGAATTTTCTTATTTCATTTTTGCTTCTCATGATCTCCATTTCTTTGGCACTTTCTTTCATCAATTCTCTCTTTTCTTTGGTGAGTCCTCTTTTCAGTCCTCTTTCCAGTCCTCCGTTTTTCTTTGTATTCTTCTACCATCCTCCTCGTACAGTGTGATTGCAGTGTCCTTCTATATGCTTCGTTATTTTCTTCAGTTGCTGTTTCACGTTCAATATCAAACCATGATGGTCTTACTTGTCTTGCCCAGTTCCAAGTATCTCTCTTGTCAATGTCTCCACCGTCTTTTTTATCGCTTCCCACTGATCTTCGATGTTGTTATATTCTCCAACGTTTCCCTGAATCCGAGTCATCTTCTCTTGATACTGTTCTCTAACTTCCACTGATTGTAAAGTTTTTATATTATATTTCTGTGCCCTGGGTCGGACTCCTTTCGCTGCGTTAGATATCCTCACCCTCATCTGTGCACATACCAGAAAATGATCTGTATCTGTCTTTGGGCCTCTGAGACTCCTCACGTCTAATAGGTCCGATTTGTGTCTCACCTCTATCAACACATGGTCGATCTGGTGTGTTTCCATCTGGTGAGGTCCATGTTCCCTTATGTATTTCTTTATGTGGGAACAGTGTTGATCCGATTACCATATTTCTAGATGCTGCAAACAGTATAAGACTTGGTCCGTTCTCATTACTTGTTGCATGTTTGCTGTTGGGGGCAGTTATCGGTCTATAAACCTGTTCTTTCCCCACCTGAGCGTTTAGGTCTCCGGCTATTATTTTAATATCATGCACTGGTCACTCATCATATGCTCTTTCCATAGATTCGTAGAATACTTCTTTCTCTTCTTCTTCAGATTCTTCTTCTGGTGCATGGGCATTCATTATGGAATAGTTAAAGAATTTACCCTTTATCCTGAGTGTTGATAATCTTGGCCTAATGGGTGTCAACTCTACTGCCAAATGCTTTAATTGATGATGTATGACAAATCCTGTTCCCAGCTCATGATATTTTTCGGTGCAGCTATAGAATAAATTCGCTTCTTTCTTTTCCAAAACTCCACTCCCCTTCCATCTAATTTCTTGTAGTGCTATTATACTTTGTTTCAGATTCATTATTTGACCCAGCATTACTTTCAGTGCTCGTGGGCGATATGGGGATCTCACATTCCAAGTACCAATATATAGAAGTAATCTACGCACTGTTTCCCTTCTTCCTTATTTTCCCTCCTTTATTTACTTGTATTCCATCCTCATTGTCATTTTCCATGCCAGGTCCGTCTCCCTTCATCCGTCTGGCTTTACTTTGTAAAAGTTTCACAGGAATTGTTTTTTACAGAGGAGGCTGTCAACTCTGCGTCTAACCCCTTTCGGGGGACGGGTGATTTTTAATCAGGGTTTTCTTGTCTTAGCCTTTGGAGACCCAACTCCCTACTGCAAGGCAGCAGTTGCTGTTTTTGGTCTGCCCTGGGTATTTTATTTCCCCGGTGTCCACCATATCTAGTGAATGTTCCCCAATCCATCACCTGGGGAGACGCCCGATGGGAGACCAGCAACTCCACACGGGGGTTATTGCATAATAGATACTGAATTATCGTCCGTCTCTTGTGATTCCCATTTATTTTTAAAGGCTTATGACGATAGATCGCTAGACCACAGGTCCAACAGCTACTGGAGCTGTGAACTCTATTCATACCACGAACAAATAGCAAAGAATAAGGAGCACAGACACCACGATTCTACCGAAATGAAGAGAGTTGTGGCGACCAAAAAAATGCCGCGCTGCAATAATAAATAAAATGGGTGCTTCTGAGAAGGACTGAGCGAAACTAAGGCAGTACGAGTCTCGGCCCGCGCGTGACCCTTGCACTCAGCTCGCGTGCAGCTTAGCACGCTGTGCTTGGCCCTGGTCTACACCATAGATATCGACTAGTGGCCATAGATTATCAAAGCAAATTTGCTTGGGAGTTACCAGATGTAGAATAAATGACAAAATAGCGCTGTCATACACTAAGGTGAAAAAGTCATGGAGTATCTCCTAATATCACGTTGCACCTCCTTTTGCCCGGCGCAGTACAGCAGTTCGACGTGACATGGGCTCAACTAGTCTTATGAAGTCCCCAGTAAAAGTATTGAGCCATGCTGCCTCTGTAGCCGTCCATAATTGAGAAGTGTTAACAGTGCAGGATTTTGTGCACGAACTGCCATCACGATTACGTCCCGTAAATGTTCGATGAGATTCACGTTGTTAGATCTGTATGGCCAAATCATTCACTTAAATTGTCCAGATATTTTTCATACCAATTGCAAAGAATTGAGGCCCAGTGACATGGCGCTTAGTTATCCACGAAAATTTCGTTTTTGTTTGGGACCATGAAGTCCACAAATGGCTGCAAATGGTCTCCAAGCAGACGAACATAATCAATGATTCATGTAAACACAGCACACACCATTAAGATGCCAGGACCAGCTCGCACAGTGCCTTGTTGACAATTTGGGTCTATGGCTTTGTGGGGTCTGCGCCACACTCGAATCCTGCCATTAGCTCTTAACAACTGACATCGAGACTCATCTGACCAGGCCACGATTTACTAGTCGTCTGGGGTGGTCTGGGGGTAGCGTCTTTGATTAGTAGTCAATAAGGCCTCGGTGCCAATTTCTAACTCCGCCACTGCTTAACTTTTTGAATAAAAATCAAGGGCAATGGTGGTCCAAGACATCCGGCCTAAGAAGTCACCATCATTCCGCCAACGACCTTGTCAAAGGGTACGGAAGAGCGAACAGAGGTTCAGGGCACACTCTTGCCCTTGGGGTGGGAAAGAACCCCTAAAGGCGGAAGAATCAGCAACGATCAACGGCATGAGGATGTAGAAGGCAATGGAAACCACTGCATTAAATATACATAATGTGTATCCAAAGGACATGTGGCCTGTAACTGGAAAAGTGTCGTGATGATCTCTCCATTGGCGAAAGATTCCTGACTCCCGATTCGGATCTCTGAGAGGGGCAAAGAGGAAAAGATTGAATAACTAACGAAAGGATAACGTTCTACGATCGGGGCGTGGAATGTCAGTAGTTCGAATGTGGTAGGGTAGCTAGAAAATATGAAAAGGGAAATGCTGAGGCCCAGTCTAGATTTAGTCTGGGTCAGTGAAGTGAAATGGAAAGAAAGCAATGATTTCTGGTTAGATGAGTATAGGTCAATGTCAACAGCAGCAAAAAATAGTGTAACAGGAGTAGGATTCGTTATGAATGGGAAGGTAGGACCGACAGTGAATTACTGTGAACAGTTCAGTGATAGGGTCGTTCTCATCAGAATCGACAGCATACCAACACCGACAACGATAGTTCAGGTATACATGCCAAAGTCGCAAGCCGAAGATGAAGAGATAAAGTATATGAGAATATTGAACGGGCAATTCAGTACGAAAAAGGAGGTGCAAATATGATGGCCATGGAGGATTGGAATATGGTTATAGAGAAAGAAGTAGAAGAAAGGGTTGTGGGAGAATATGGGCTTGGCACTAGGAATGACAGAGGACAAAGACTGATTGAGTTCTGCAATAAATTTCAGCTAGTAATACAGAATACTCAAGAATCACAAGAGGAGGAGGTATACTTCGGAAAGACCTAGAGATATGGGAAGATTCCAGTTAGATTACACCATGATTAGGAAGAGATTCTGAAATCATATTCTGGATTGTAAGGCGTACTCAGGGACGAATACATACTCGGGTCACAATTTAGTGGTGATGGAGAGTAGGCCGAAGTTTAAGAGACTAGTCAGGATAAATCAGTGCCTAAGGAATTGGTATTCAGAAGTACTAAGGAATGAAGAAATCCGGTTGGAGATCTCTGAGGCAATAGACACTGTAATAGGGAATAGCTGAGCAGGCAATTATATTGATGGGTCATGTACATCTCTATAAAGAGCAATCAGAAAAGCTGCAAAAAAAACAACATTGATTCAAAGAAGCTAAATACAAAAAAGCCATGGGTAGCACAAGAAAGAGTCCAGCTCATCGATGAAAGAAGGAAGTACAAAAATGATCCGGGAAATTCAGGAATACAGACATACAAGTCACTTAGGAATGAGATAAATAGAATGTGTAAGTCAGTTAGGCGAAATGGCTACGGGAAAAATATGAAGAAATCAAAAAAGTCGGAAGGACTGACAGTTTATAGGAAAGTCAAAACAACCTCGATGAAATTAAAAGAAAGGGTGGTAACGTTAAGAGTGCAGTGGAAATTCCAACGTTAAATGCAGAGGAGAGAGCAGATAGCTGAAACAAGTACATTGAAGGTCTCTAAAAGGGAGAAGATCTGTGTGATGACGTGATACGAGGAGAAACAAGAGTCGATATAGAAGAGATAGGGGATCCCAAATTAGAATCGGAATCTAAAAGAGCTTTTGAAGACTTAGGATTGAAAAAGACAGAAGGGTTAGATAACATTGCATCAGGATCATTGGGGAAAGTGGCAACAAAACGACTATTCACGTCAGAGTGTAGAATGTTTGGGTCTCTCGATATATCATCTGACTTTGGGGAAAACATCATTCACAAAATTCCGAAGGTTGCAAGAGCCGACAGCTGCGAGAATTATAGCACAATCAGCTAAACAGCTCATGCATCCAAGTTGCTGACAAGAATAATACGCAGGAGAATGGAAGAAAAAAATGGAGGATGTATTAGATGACTATCAGAATGGCTTTAGGAAAGGTAAAGGCACCAAGACGCAATTCTGATGTTGGTAATGGAATCAAGACTGAAGAAAAGTCAAGACACGTTTATAGAATTTGTAGACCTGGAAAAAACATTCGTTAATGTAAAATGTCGCAAGATTTTCGAAACGCTGAGAAAAACAGGGGTAAGCTATTGGGAAAGGCAGCTAATAAGCGACATGTACCAAGCGGGAAACACGAGAGTGGGAGACGAAGAACGAAGTGCCCAAATTAAAAGGGGTGTAACACAAGGATGTGGCCATTCGACCATACTGTTCCATCTACACATCGAAGACGCAATGATCCACATAGAAGAAAGGTTCAAGAGTGGAATTAAAATTTAAGATGAAAGGTTATCAATGCTAAGATTCGATGATGACATTACTTACTCAGTGAATGTAAAAAAGTACAGGATCTGCTGTATGGAATGAACAGTCGTGAGTACAGAATATGGACTGAGAGTGAATCGAAGAAAGATGAAAGTAATCAGAAATGTTGAAATGAGAACAACGGGAAACCTAGCATCAGGATTGGTGAACACGAAGTAGATGAAGTTAAGGATTCTGCTACCTAGGCAGCAAAATAACCAATGACGGACAGAGCAAGGAGGACATCAAGAGCAAACTATTACTGGCAAAAGGCTTATTCTTGGGCAAGAGAGGTCTACTGGTATCAAACATAGGCCGAAATTTGAGGAAGAACTTTCTGAGAATATACGTTTGGAGCACAGAATTGTACGATAGTGAAACATGGGCTGTGGGAAAACCGGAAAAGAAGAGAATCTAAGCGTTTGAGATGTGATGTAACAGAAGAATGTTTAAAATTAGGTAGACTGCTAAGGTAAGGAATGAGGAGGTCTTCGGAGAATCGGCGAGGAAAAGAATATATGGGAAACACTGACAGGAAGAAGAGACAGGATGGTAGGACATCTGTTACGACATCACAGAATAACTTCTATAGCTTTAGCGAGCTGTAGAGAGTGAAAACTGGAGAGGAAGACAGAGATTGGAATACTTCCAGCAAACAATTAAGAGGTTGGAACAGGAGAGCAATTCGTGGCGGGCCGCATCAAACCAGTCAGAAGATTGATGACTCAAAAAGAAAAATGTTGGTCGTCTGCTGCCATAGCCCATTAACACCAGATTTTGGCGCGCTGTCCTAACGGATACAATCGTCATAAGTCTCACGTTGATTTCTTGGTTATTTTACGCAGTGTTGCTTGTTGCTTGACAGTTAGCACTGCCAGCTCTATGCAAATCGGTCGTTAAGTGAAGGCCGTTGCCACGACGTTTACCGTGAAGAGAGTTAATGCCTGAAATTTGTTATTCTACATCTACATCTATATACATACTCCGCAATCCACCATACGGTGCGTGGCGGAGGGTACCTCGTACCACAACTAGCATCTTCTCTCCCTGTTCCACTCCCAAACAGAACGAGAGAAAAATGATTGCCTGTATGCCTCTGTGCGAGCCATAATCTCACTTATCTTATCTTTGTGGTCTTTCCGCGAAATAAAAGTTGGCGGCAATAAAATTGTACTGTAGTCAGCCTCAAATGCTGGTTTTCTACATTTCCTCAGTAGCGGCTCACGAAAAGAACGCCTCCTTTCCCCTAGAGACTCCCACGAGTTCCTGAAGCATTTATATAACACTCGCGTGATGATCAAACCTACCAGTAACAAATCTAGCAACTCGCCTCTGAATTGCTTCCATGTCCTCCCTCAATCCGACCTGATAGGGATCCCAACCGCTCGAGCAGTACTCAAGAATAGGTCGTATTAGTGTTTTATAAGCGGTCTCCTTTACAGATGAACCACATCTTCCCAAAATTCTGCCAATGAACCGAAGACGACTATCCGGCTTCCCCACAACTGCTTGTCCCACTTCATATCACTCTGCAATGTTAAGCCCAAATATTTAATCGACGTGACTGTGTGAAGTGCTACGCTACTAATGGAATATTCAAACATTACGAGATTATTTTTCCTACGCATCTGCATTAATTTAAATAATCTATATTTAGAGTTAGCTGTCATTCTTTACACCAATCACAAATCCTGTCCAAGTCATCTTGTCTCCTCCTACAGTCAATCAACGACGACACCTTCCCGTACACCACAGCATCATCAGCAAACAGCCGCACATTGGTATCCACCCTATCCAAAAGATCATTTATGTAGATAGAAAACAACGGCGGACCTACCACACTTCCCTGGGGCACTCCAGATGATACCCTCACCTCCGATGTACACTCACAATCGAGGACAACGTACTGGGTTCTATCACGTAAGAAGTCTTCGAGCCACTGACATATTATTGAACCAGTCCCATATGCTCGTACCTTAGTTAAGAGTCTGCTGTGGGGCACCGAGTCAAACGCTTTCCAGAAGTCAAGGTATATGGCACTTGTCTGATACCCTTCATCCATGGTTCGCAAGATATCATGTGAAAAAAGGGCGAGTTGCGTTTCGCAGGAGCGATGCTTTCTAAAGCTGTGCTGATGCATGGGCAGCAACTCCTCTGTCTCAAGGAAATTCATTACATTCGAACTGAGAATATGTTCGAGAATCCTGCAACAAACCGATGTTAAGGATATTGGTCTGTAATTTTGAGAATCCGTCGTTCTACCCTTCTTATATACAGGCGTCACCTGCGCTTTTTTCCAGTCTCTCGGGACTTTACGTTGGGCAAGAGATTCGCGATAAATGCAAGCTATATAAGGAGCTAATGCAGTAGAGTACTCTCTGTAAAACAGAATTGGAATCCCATCCGGACCTAGCGATTTATTTATTTTAAACACATTCAGCTGTTTCACAACCTCAGGGATGTCTATCACTATGTCCTCCATACGGGAATCTGTACGAGACTCAAACAGCTGTATGTTTGTACGATCCTCCAGCGCGAAAGATTTCTCGAATGCTAAATTTAAAATTTCAGCTTTAGTTTTGCTGTCTTCCGTTGCCAGGCCAGACTGATCAGTGACTGACTGGATGGAAGCCTTCGACCCGCTTACCGATTTTACGTAAGACCAGAATTTCCTTGGGTTTTCAGCAAGATCTTTTGCTAAGGTATGACGGTGGTAGGGGTTGCACGCTTCGCGCATCGCTGTTTTTACAGCAGCACGAATCTCTACTAACTTTTGCCTGTCCTCATTCTCCCGATCTTTCTTGTAGCGCGAGTGCAACTGTCTTTGCTTCCTGAGCATTCTCCGAATTGCGCTGTTAAACCACGGTGGGTCTTTTCCGTCCGTAACCTACTTTTTCGGCACACACTTGTCCAATGCGTGATTTACAATATGTTTAAAATTTGTCGATAATTCTTCCACGTCCATCGTACCGGAAGTAAATGAAGTCGATTGATTTACAAAGTGGGATGCTAACAATTGCTTATCTGCTCTTTCTAGTAAGAATACTCCCCTAGCCTTCTTGACAAACTTTTTAACTTTCGTAACCATAGTCGTAATGACATCATCATTGTCACTAATCGCTGTCTCAATACTGACACCGTCGATGAGGTCTGGCCTGTTCATGGCTACCAGATCTAAAATATTTCCATTGCGCGTTGGCTGCCGATTTAGCTGCTCAAGACAGTTTTCGGATAATGTGTTCAAAAGCAATGCACTCGACGGCTTGTCTGTAATACCTGTAATGAATCCATTCTTGGCACACTCTTGACACTGTGGATCTCGGAGTATTGAGTTCCATAACGATTTTCGAAATGGAACGTCCCATTCGTCTAGCTCCACTATCACGCCGCCTTCAAAGTCTGGTAATTGCCATCGTACGGACGTACATCAGAAAGCTTTTGACGTGCACAAATGACAGCTCCGCCAATGCACTGCCTTTTATACCTTGTGTACGCGATACTACCACCATCTGTATATCCGCATATCGGTATTCCATGACTTTTGTAAACTGTGTATGTTACAGTCAATTCCAAACTCGCACTGATTCCATACAACCGACTCCACATACCACTTATCTCACTGCCGCGACTTATTCAGTCAAATGACCGTCACGCGCCAGCACTGCGCCATCTACAAAGCTCTGAAACGAGCAGAGAGCTTCGTCTAATATTTTTCGCGGTAGGCAGAGCACTATCGGCGATCGTCGGCGGAATGCTTTGCCGCGGCAGCCAGAGTGGCGGGGAGCGGCGAGCTGCCAGGTGGCTGGCTAGCCCATCCACGGTTGCCGCCGTAGCGCAGATTCTGCTAAATTAAGAGCGGCCGCCAGACGCCAGACGCCAGCCGGGCCTGGCACGGCAAGGCAAGACAGGCTCGCGAATATCGCTGCGGGCAGAACCCCGTGGGAAAGGGCGGGACACCGGCTGTCAGCCGCCACTGTCTGCCCGCTGCTTCCTCGCCTGTCACCTGCTTGTACGTCAGGGCTCTGATCGACATTAACCATGATTCCGGTGAATGAAGGGATCACATGTATAGCGGACATTTTTCCTAGTGATATTTTGGCATTATTCAGACATTACCTTACAAAAACTTATTTTCAATATAATAACGTTTCTTATGAACGGATTGATGGGGTGGCTATGGGAAATCCTTTTAGTCCAGCTGTGGCTAACTTGTTCGTGGAGAACTTTGAACAACGGGCGCAGCAAACAGCTAGAAAAAGAACAGCTAGATATATCGTTATGTAGACGATACATTTGTTATGTGGACCCATGGGGAAAAGGAACTGGATGCCTTCCTGTTACATCTGAATAGTATTAATCCAAGAATTCAATTCACTATGGAAAAGGAAATCGATGGTCACCTCAACTTCTTGGATGTGACTGTAATCAAACGAGAGGACGGATCATTGGGTCATAAGGTTTTCAGAAAAGACACACACACTGATCGTTATCTGCAGAAAGATTCTAACCACCACCCAAGACATAAAAGAGGGGCCATTAAAACATCAATAGACAGGGCGCACAAAATATGTGAACGAGCTCACTCAGATGATGAGATTGAACACCATAAGAGTGACCTTCAAGAAGAATGGGTATTCCAACAGAGATAGATCGTGCACTACGCCCTAGACTGACAACCAGAACGGTCGAGGATCGACACCAGCCCATGGGAAAAGTGTTCTTACCATTCATCAGTCAGGTCACTGATCGCATTGGAAAAATTTTAAGCAAGTACGGTGTGGAAACTGTTTTCAGACCCATCACGAAAATAAAAGAATTTTTAAGATCCAAAAAAGATCGACATCCTCTAGCTACACCAGGTGTCTAAAAAATTCCGAGCAGTTGTGGAAAGGCACAACAAAATGAAGCGTCAATACCCGTCTGGGTGAACATAAAAGAAACTGCCGCCTCGGACATATTGATAAATCGGCTGTAGCGGGACACGTGTTTCAGGAAGGTGATCATGAAATAAAGTGTGAGACGACCGTCATAGCAAAGACGTCGCATTATTATCCACGAATGTACAGAGAGGCCATAGAGATTGCCTAACACTGCAATTATTTTAATAGAAAAGATTAAGGCATTAAGCTTGATAAGGTATGGATGTCAACGCTGCAGCAACAGCGTCACAATCGATTAATTTCAACAGAGAAAGTTGCCAATATCAGAGATCATAGCACAGCCGACGTCACGTGATTGACAGCGGCGCCCTCTGTTGTTGTTGTTGTCTTCAGTCCTGAGACTGGTTTGATGCAGCTCTCCATGCTACTCTATCCTGTGCAAGCTGCTTCATCTCCCAGTACCTACTGCAACCTACATCCTTCTGAATCTGCTTAGTGTACTTATCTCTCGGTCTCCCTCTACGATTTTTACCCTCCACGCTGCCCTCCAACGCTAAATTTGTGATCCCTTGATGCCTCAAAACATGTCCTACCAACCGATCCCTTCTTCTAGTCAAGTTGTGCCACAAACTTCTCTTCTCCCCAATCCTATTCAATACCTCCTCATTAGTTACGTGATCTACCCATCTAATCTTCAGCATTCTTCTGTAGCACCACATTCCGTAAGCTTCTATTCTCTTCTTGTCCAAACTAGTTATTGTCCATGTTTCACTTCCATACATGGGTACACTCCAAACAAATACTTTCAGAAACGACTTCCTGATACATAAATCTATATTCGATGTTAACAAATTTCTCTTCTTCAGAAACGCTTTCCTTGCCATTGCCAGTCTACATTTTATATCCTCTCTACTTCGACCATCATCAGTTATTTTACTTCCTAAATAGCAAAACTCCTTTACTACTTTCAGTGTCTCATTTCCTAATCTAATTCCCTCAGCATCACCCGATTTAATTTGACTACATTCCATTATCCTCGTTTTGCTTTTGTTGATGTTCATCTTATATCCTCCTTTCTAGACACTGTCCATTCCGTTCAACTGCTCTTCCAAGTCCTTTGCCGTCTCTGACAGAATTACAATGTCATCGGCGAACCTCAAAGTTTTTACTTCGTCTCCATGAATTTTAATACCTACTCCAAATTTTTCTTTTGTTTCCTTTACTGCTTGCTCAATATACAGATTGAATAACATCGGGGAGAGGCTACAACCCTGTCTCACTCCTTTCCCAACCACTGCTTCCCTTTCATGCCCCTCGACTTTTATGACTGCCATCTGGTTTCTGTACAAATTGTAAATAGCTTTTCGCTCCCTGTATTTTACCCCTGCCACCTTTAGAATTTGAAACAGAGTATTCCAGTCAACATTGTCAAAAGCTTTCTCTAAGTCTACAAATGCTAGAAACGTATGTTTGCCTTTTCTTAATCTTTCTTCTAAGATAAGTCGTAAGGTCAGTATTGCCTCACGTGTCCCAACATTTCGACGGAATCCAAACTAATCCTCCCCGAGGTCCGCATCTACAAGTTTTTCCATTCGTCTGTAAAGAATTCGCGTTAGTATTTTGCAGCTGTGACTTATTAAACTGATAGTTCGGTAATTTTCACATCTGTCAGCACCTGCTTTCTTTGGGATTGGAATTATTATATTCTTCTTGAAGTCTGAGGGTATTTCGCCCGTCTCATACATCTTGCTCACCAGCTGGTAGAGTTTTGTCATGACTGGCTCTCCCAAGGCCGTCAGTAGTTCTAATGGAATGTTGTCTACTCCGGGGGCCTTGTTTCGACTCAGGTCTTTCAGTGCTCTGTCAAACTCTTCAGGCAGTATCTTATCTCCCATTTCGTCTTCATCTACATCCTCTTCCATTTCCATAATATTGTCCTCAAGTACATCACCCTTGTATAAACCTTCTATATACTCCTTCCACCTTTCTGCCTTCCCTTCCTTGCTTAGAACTGGGTTGCCATCTGAGCTCTTGATATTCATACACGTGGTTCTCTTCTCTCCAAAGGTCTCTTTAATTTTCCTGTAGGCAGTATCTATCTTACCCCTAGTGAGATAAGCTTCTACATCCTTACATTTGTCCTCTAGCCATCCCTGTTTAGCCATTTTGCACTTCCTGTCGATCTCATTTTTGAGACGTCTGTATTCCTTTTTGCCTGCTTCATTTACTGCATTTTTATATTTTCTCCTTTCATCAATTAAATTCAATATTTCTTCTGTTACCCAAGGATTTCTAGCAGCCCTCGTCTTTTTACCTACTTTATCCTCTGCTGCCTTCACTACTTCATCCCTCAGAGCTACCCATTCTTCTTCTACGGCATTTCTTTCCCCTATTCCTGTCAATTGTCCCCTTATGCTCTCCCTGAAACTCTGTACAACCTCTGGTTCTTTCAGTTTATCCAGGTCCCATCTCCTTAATTTCCCACATTTTTGCAGTTTCTTCAGTTTTAATCTACAGGTCATAACCAATAGATTGTGGTCCGAGTCCACATCTGCCCCTGGAAATGTCTTACAACTTAAAACCTGGTTCCTAAATCTCTGTCTTACCATTATATAATCTATTTGATACCTTTTAGTATCTCCAGGGTTCTTCCACGTATACAACCTTCTTTCATGATTCTGAAACCAAGTGTTAGCTATGATTAAGTTGTGCTCTGTGCAAAATTCTACTAGGCGGCTTCCTCTTTCATTTCTTATCCCCAATCCATATTCACCTACTATGTTTCCTTCTCTCCCTTTTCCTACTACCGAATTCCAGTCACCCATTACTATTAAATTTTCGTCTCCCTTCACTATCTGAACAATTTCTTTTATTTCATCGTACATTTCTTCAATTTCTTCATCATCTGCAGAGCTAGTTGGCATATAAACTTGTACTACTGTAGTAGGTGTGGGCTTCGTATCTATCTTGGCCACAATAATGCGTTCACTATGCTGTTCGTAGTAGCTTACCCGCATTCCTATTTTCCTATTCATTATTAAACCTACCCCTGCATTACCCCTATTTGATTTTGTGTTTATAACCCTGTAGTCACCTGACCAGAAGTCTTGTTCCTCCTGCCACCGAACTTCACTAATTCCCACTATATCTAACTTTAACCTATCCATTTCCCTTTTTAAATTTTCTAACCTACCTGCCCGATTAAGGGATCTGACATTCCACGCTCCGATCCGTAGAACGCCAGTTTTCTTTCTCCTGATAACGACATCCTCCTGAGTAGTCCCCGCCCGGAGATCCGAATGGGGGACTATTTTACCTCCGGAATATTTTACCCAAGAGGATGCCATCATCATTTAATCATACAGTAAAGCTGCATGTCCTCGGGAAAAATTACGGCTGTAGTTTCCCCTTGCTTTCAGCCGTTCGCAGTACCAGCACAGCAAGGCCGTTTTGGTTAATGTTGCAAGGCCAGATCAGTCAATCATCCAGACTGTTGCCCCTCTTCAGGAACCACACGTTTGTCTGGTCTCTCACAGATACCCATCCGTTGTGGTTGCACCTACGGTACGGCCATCTGTATCGCTGAGGCACGCAAGCCTCCCCACCAACGGCAAGGTCCATGGTTCATGGGGGGCGGCGCCCTCTGGATGGCTTATATATACGGCGCTCACTCGTGCTCTCGTTGCAGTTCGCCGACTGCCCTCGGAGGATGCCTTCCGCAGTTGAAGTCGAAACGTCAGGGGAGAGTCTTATCTATGGTCCACGGCACCTCAGCCCAGAAGTGTTCAGTGATGACAACACCTGCCGCGAAAGCCTTCATTCTATGATTAACCATCCCGTTACAAGAGCACACTGGCCGCTCAGGAGTGCAGTAGGCGGTGTGGAACTGGTCCGAGACGATTACTTGTCGCTTCACCGCTGATCTAAGTTACGGAAGCGCTAGCAGGTTGTATGGAATAAATTAGCACAGTAAAGCGGCAGGAGTTTTGCTCCGCGTGGTACGTAATGCGCCCGTGTACTCCGTCTTCCATTCAAGTGACAAGAGTGAAGGTATTCTCCAGCAGATGGCACTGCGCAGTGCACCAACGCTTACGTCAAGCGTGACATGCCAACTGGTTTTGGACGCGTCTAACGCGTTGTGCACTGCGTTCTATTGAATGACTACCAAGGCCGGTGGAAGAGGGTCCGTGATCGCTACGGAGCAGAGAGAAAAGAACTATCCATCACAGGGTCTGCTGTGAAAAGGAAGACAACCAACTACTGGCACAGGCTGAGATTTTAGGAATGTATCCAAGATGAAACGAACTTTTTTTTTGGGTTCCGTACCTCAATCTGTAAAATCGGAAGCCTTATAGCAACACTTGTTTTCCGCCTGTCGGTCTGTCTGCCCGACTGACTGTTAAACACCATTTTTCTCAGGTAAAAGGTAGACGCATCAAATTGAAATTTCTGTCATGTGTTAACGTTACGTTCCTTTGGCTATGTAAAAATGCGGAACTTCTAAGTCAATTCAGTCAAACGATACGACTAGTTATGACACGTATTTAGATACGAGCAAACTCCGTCAACAAAACCTACAGGGTACGTCCCGTCGACCTAGGATCATGCCTTTCACCTAGAAGCAAGGCTTCACAGTACAACCGAAGGAAAAAATTGGAAAATTTTTAATTTGTTGTTTTATTACAGGAAAAAATTGGGTGATTTGTTATCAGAAAGTGTCTGTCCATCCGTCCGTTATGGACCCCTTTTTCTCAGGCATAGACAGAAGTCTCAAGTTGAAATTTCTGTGATATACTAACGTGTATGGTCCGTTGGCTGTATAACAAACGTTAGCTTTTAAGTGAATGCAATCAAAAGATAAGGCTATTTTTTGTGCCATATACACTACTGGCCATTAATTTTGCTACACCAAGAAGAAATACAGATGATAAATTGGTATTCATTGGACAAATATATTATACTAGAACTGACATGTGATTACATTTTCAAGCAGTTTGGGTGCATAAATCCTGAAAAATCAGTACCCAGAACAACCAACTCTGGCCGTTCAAAAATGGCTCTGAGCACTATGGGACTTAACTTCTGAGGTCATCAGTCTCCTAGAACTTAGAACTACTTAAACCCAACCAACCTAAGGACGTCACACACATTCATACTCGAGGCAGGATTCGAACCTCCGACCGTAGCGGTCTCTTAGTTCCAGACTGAAGCGCCTAGAACCGTTCGGCCACTCCGGCCGGCAACCTCTGACCATAATACCAGCCTTGATACGCCTGGGGGTAGTCAAACAGGGCTTGGATGGCGTGTACAGTTACAACTGCCCATGCAGCTTCAACACGATACCACAGTTTATCAAGAGTAGTGACTGGCGTATTGTGATGAGCCAGTTGCTCGGCCACCATTAACCAGACGTTTTCCATTGGCGAGAGATCTGGAGAATGTGCTGGCCAGGACAGCAGTCGAACGTTTTCTATATCCAGAAAGGCCCGTACAGGAACTGCAACATGCGGTCGTGCATTATCCTGCTAAAATGTAGGGTTTCGCAGGGATCGAATGAAGGGTAGAGCCACGGGTCGTAACACATCTGAAATGTAACGCCCACTGTTCAAAGTGCCGTCAATGCGAACAAGAGGTGACCGAGACGTAACCAATGGCTCCCCATACCATCACGCCGGGTGATGCGCCAGTATGGCGATGACGAATACACGCTTCCAATGCGCGTTCGTCGTGATATCGCCAAACACGGATGCGACCATCATGATGCTGTAAACAGAACCTGGATTCATCCAAAAAAATGGCGTTTTGCCATTCGTGCACCCAGGTTCGTCGTTGAGTACACCATCGCAGGCGCTTCTGTCTGTGATGCAGCATCAAGGCTAATCGCAGCCATGGTCTCCAAGCTGATACTCCATGCTGCTGCGAAAGTCGTCGAACTGTTCGTGCAGATGGTTGTTGTCTTGCAAACGTCCCCATCTGTTGACTCAGGGATCGAGACGTGGCTGCACGACCCTTTACAGCCATGCGGATAAGATGCCTGTCATCTCGACTGCTAGTGATACGAGGCCGTTGGGATCGAGCACGGCGTTCCGTATTACCCTCTTAAACCCACCGATTGCATATTCTGCTAACAGCCATTGTATCTCGACCAACACGAACAGCGATGTTGCGATACGATAAACCGCAATCGCGATAGGCTACAATCCGACCTTTATCAAAGTCATAAACGTGAAGGTACGCATTTCTCCTCCTTACACGGGGCTTCACAACAACGTTTCAACAGGCAACGCCGGTCAACTGCTATTTGTGTATGAGAAATCGGCTGGAAACTTTCCTCATGTCAGCAAGTTGTAGGTGTCGCCACCGGCACCAACCTTTTGTGGATGCTCTGAAAAGCTAATAATTTGCATATCACAGCATCTTCTTGCTGTCGGTTAAATTTCGCGTCTGTAGCACGTCATATTCATGGTGTAGAAATTTTAATGGCCAGTAGTGCATTTTAATACTCACTAACTCACTTATTACAAGCTATGGGGTTCTTCCCCTTGACGGAGGATCATGAAATTTGGCGAGAAGAAAGGTTTTACAAGTAAAGGAAAAAATTAGAAAATTGGTAATTTGTAATTATGTCACAAGAAAAAATATTTCTTTCGCCGTTTGTTATCTGACTTCAGAGTTCAAACTAAGACATTTTCGGAAGACTTGGAATCCCTGGACCCGATATCTTGCCAGTATCAGTGCAGATAACAAGCCAAAAATTAGATATCTTCGATTCCTGGAATGGGTGAACTATCTACATACCACACATAATTACGTTTGTACGGAATCCCTAGTGCGCAAGGCGTACTCGCACCTGGCCAGTTTTTCAATTGTTGTACCGTACAGTGGAATTATGGAAAATTGCCCCTAATTGTTGGCCTCTGCAGAAGCGCTGACTATAACTTTCCAGAAACGACTGATTGTGAACCAATTCTCAGCAAACATCGGAACCACCTGTTTCAATCACATGCCAACGTCCTCTGGCCAAAAGGAACAAGAGATGTCATGTCCTTTTCAAATATTTCAACGAAAACAAAGAAGGCAAACTCCAGTTTAAAAAGTGTCTGGACGGCTCTCGATACCACCAGGCAAGAGGATGAAATGGATATGTTCTTCAAAATCATAGCTATGACTGTGGGAAAATTTCGGCCACATCTCATTACGCAGAACAAGGTTGCAGTTTTCCGAATCAACACAGAGATGGGCGTCTTAGAACAAGAGCGTCGATGCCGTTATAGTAAACCATCTGTGAATTATAATGGAACCCATTAGTCCTCGTAGCATTCGTTACCACCGTTCCCCAGGTCCACCACTGATTGCGTACAACACCAATTACAATCAAGTTATTCAAACAAGTGACATTTTCACTCACGCACTCAGTTTTTCATTAAATGGCCTTATTGATGAGCGCTACTAATCCAACATGTAATACAGAGCAAGACAACGTTTTGTGTAAGGTGCTATACTTTATTCGCTGTACAAAATTTGTTTTGTGGTTGTATGCAGATGAGGTTTTTGTTGTTTATTACAAACCTGTAAGACGTTCATTTTTCCTTCTAATTTCTGCAAATAATAAAAAGTTATTCATAATAGCTGTAAGAAAATTGTTTTCACACAATGTATCGGGCGGTTGTAATTAAACTTTCCCTATTTAACACGTTGCAACACGGAACACCGTACGAGGACCAATCTAGATAGCATTAATGTATGGACATGGGGAAGAGAAATTATGCAAAATCAATTTCATTGAAACACTTTTAATGTACTGCTACGGTACGTCATACAATTACATAGCGGTACCATTACTGCAACAAAAGGGGCTCAATATGGCGCCCATCAGTGTCCAGAAGAGTCTGAAAGCGTAGGATTGCATTCTGCACAGCAGAACGAAGCATGTCTGTAGGCATGCTCGCTACTTCTCTTCATATGCTGCGCTTCAGAGAGCAGCACAAGTTTGGAAGTCCCCTGGGAAATCCTGTCCTTCAGGTAGCCCCACAACGAGAAAGCATAGGGAGTGACATCAGGCGATGGTGCCCGCCAAGTATTTGGAAAGGAGTGTCCCTGTTCTGCGCTCATAGGTAGCAAACCGCGGCTAGTACACATCCACCGCGGCTAGTACACATCCATCGCAGCGCTCGGGGGGCTCAGCACCAAGTTACGACACCTGAGGATGTGGGCTTATGAGAACCCGAAACCGGTCGTGATGATAAAAGAAATTTACAACTGAAGCTGTATTTTCAACCTCTAGCTTATTCTCTATAATGATCACATATAACACGTGCCTAGTGCCTTGGGAAAAATCACAATTCCAAATTCAAAATAACCCTGTAGCAATCGATTCACCGTTATGCTTTCAATGACAATAGTTTTAATTAAAATGAATAGATAGGGGTCTTGAATACACTTGTTTGACCGCACGTTGTGTGTGTTTGGTACTCAATTTTGTGAAATGTAGGGAAGAAGGCCGGACTTTAAGAGCGGAGGTTGAGTATCTAACTGAATATCTTTCATAACTCCACCACGAGAGGCTGTGGAGAAAGTTTCAGCAGGGAGGAAACATTCGACAGCATTATAGTAAGATCAAGCACGTTACCCCCTGGATCGTTATCGGGATTAATGTCCAACCAGCAGAGGTTAAATACCTCGTTGCCACCTCGGGGTCACGTACATATCGCCAGGCAGTTTATCGTTGGCTTCGAGAGGCTGCTCTGTATTCTCTGCATCCCGCCCACATAAACGCACCGCATTACTCGCCTAATGTGGTGTCCTGTCTACTGTTAGTGGCCGCAGAAATAGTGGTGCAGGAACTGTTCATGGGTGAGTGACTGACTTTTCGAGAGTGATTCTCATCGTCTGTTTATCTGGCAAGCCTCTGACACTGGTTAAGAATTTGTAACAAGAGAGCGATATTGTGGTGCCAATCTCTTACCTATATCAGTATAGTGTTACAAGTGTGTACAAAGCTGCATGAGTTTCCTGTAACTGCTGTGACTCGTTCTGTCTGTAGGGATGATTTTGTGCTATGGCAGATGCACATTTTTCATGATGCATTTGGATTTGGTTCATCTGATGATGAGAACCAGTAGTCTTCATCCTCACCATTTCACTACTGCGTGCCACCGCCACCTAAAATCTTCCCGTTTCATTATCGGACGCTGCGTATTCAGAGTCATGTAGAGCTCCTCGGCATACGGGTTTATTGGTGCGACAGAGCAGTCACACTTTTAGTTTAGAAACTGTGAGCGAATGCTGTGTTCGGAGTCGTCTGCTGTGTCTGTATTTCCTCTCCTACGGCAAAACGATCGTACGACGAGTCTCTAAGGGCAGCGGAGGCGGTCGTGCTTCCTGAAACACTTCTGCTGCAGCGGTGATGTCAGATCGATATGCGCCCTCGAGGTATTAGACAGTTGTCCGATAATTGCTCTCCACTTTCATCAGTGACGATGTTGACTGCATTTGTTGTCGTGTTACGGATCGTACGTCTGCTGTCGCAGACAGTTGTTCAAACTATCAATTGCTGCTTACAGCTGTGGCAGAGCGGTGTAGGCGCTTCAGTCCGGAGCTGCCCTGTTGCTGCGGTCACAGGTTCGAATCCTGCCTCAGGCATGGGTGTGTGTGATGTCCTTAGGTTAGTCGCTTTTAAGTAGTTCTAAGTCTAGGGGACTGATGACCTTAGATGTTAAGTCCCATGGTGCTCAGAGCCATTTGAACCATTTTCTGCTTGCAGCACTCAGGACGCCTAAGCTATGCCGCTATTTGATTGACTGAAAGGGATCCTGATGGACTTCCTTGTTAGAAACGGAATGGACAAATATGTCGCATGTAACGCAGTCTGCGGAGATCGGTGACAAACAGAATCTACTAGTGTATAAAATTGCATTTGCGGGGCGCAGGTCAGCGAATTGTAGACCAGCGGCAGCGACACGTCTCTTATGGCGAAAAGAAGGAAAGATTACCGCGCTGTTGGTGAGCTTCCTACAACGTATACCATGCGTCAGTGTGTGGGTGTTATGTTGACGAGTTGCGCAACGGATTGATCTGACAAGTACCCTTTGGCTTCTGCCTGAAGAAGTTTCCACCTCACACTACTACAGAAGTCAGACAGACGCTCCTAACGTACACACACACACACACACACAAAAAAAACAAAAAAAAAAAAACTGAAAAACTTTCAGCAATAAGTATCTTCTGGTGTCGTCCGCTGTAAGGAAAGGACACAAAAATATTCTATTTTCTTACGTAACTAGTGGGGTACTTGGGTAATGGAGTATTGCTAGATAGTGCAAGGGAAACATTAAAGGAAAAGAAAATATTATTTATTGCAAAATCTGACAAAATCAAGTGAAACTACTTTTATTTATAAAGTGATTACACAAATTTCCGGGTTCTTTTCGGAAAAGGTTACCTCGTATGGATAGGAATCCTGTTAATGAAATTTATATACAAAGTGTGGAATAGCTCCTTTATCCCTTTTCTTTAAGAATGTTATTTACTCAGCAGAATGGCTGAGAGCCGCGCCTACTCAACTTGAATGATTATCCGACTGAATTTTTCTAAGTACTGTCGAGGCTGTCGCGTGAGAAATGTAATGGAGTGATGTGAATGAAGTACGTTATTTCTAATGGAGGAGAGATAGGGCTCGCCTACGCTGTAGCGCACAATACCGTGAGCTGCAACGACTGCTGCCTGCGTCGTTCGCCGCTGAAAGATAACAAAACGATCTATTTCTACCTCTACGCCAATCGAGCTCTCACCACACCTTGATGAAGTCAAGACCTCCTATCTGCCCCTAGTCTAACTATTGGCGTGGTACACCGGTCAGATAACCAGTCCACCATGATGCCACTCAATGCTCGCTCACAGGCGCTAACTAATACTCTGTTCACACCGCACATTAAGTGTCGTGGCCAACACAGTGAACAAACGCTTAATCGCAGGCGACTCAATATAGAGTATCACTCCGATTCTCTAGCGACAGAGGTGCTCTTTCAGTGGAGTACTGAATAGAGACTTTTTTCCTCGCTCTCTGCATACACGCACGAGCGCACTCGCTCTCGCTATGTGTTCTCGCTTCAAGAGTGTCACCGGAATGACCCCTTTCCATGCAAAAAGCGAAAGGGTATATCATACGCTGTCTTTCCCTCACTCCTCTGGCTCATTTCCTCAGAAATGGTCCGCCAATCAGCATTACTCTTACAAACGGGAGAATGGCTTAAGCCAACCAATGTGGAAATATATAGCATCTGCGTCAGGCATTTACTGTCCACCTGTGAGAACTCTGAAACTGCGCACTAGGTCAGTCAAAACATGCGTATGCTGGGACTCTCCCAAACAATACAGCGAGTTTTGCTGTTAAGGTGAACACGCAGGACATTATCCCTTTCTCTGGCAATAAACTGTTTTGGTTCCTGGGCGGTCGGCCGGCCGGCGCAGCTGCTTGCTAACTCTCCTTCCTATGGACTTTCCAGCGGGCTGGTTGCCTCTGCCAAACAAAAACTCCTGTGGCTGTCGTGTCTTGAATGTTTGTGTACTCCAGCCTCGGATTTTTAAACTTGGTGCGCACTTGCGATTTATTTATTAGATTTGCATATTGATTAAATGGAAATATGTAAAATTGACTCTACCCTATCGAGTTTGGGCTCGAATGAAACGTCTTGATACTCAGAATACGATGATGAGGTCGGAATATGTAAGAAATGAAGGTCAGGAGACCAACGTTACACATGGTCTTGATGATGATGATGATGAGTTACACGTGTGAAGCTCAGCTGATTTATTCGTTAAGTGTACTGTTATGGAATAGTACCTATTTGAACAATACACAGTACAGTGCAAGAATGAAAGTTGGAATTGTCATGCCCAGTTGGAAAACCACAATGGCAAGGACGCAGAACAACGCGAACTGTCAGGATGGGTCAGGAATACAAGAGAGAAATGTCGCGAGTTTGATGAGGTTAAATAGTGAAATACTTTTTTTGACAGCGATTTATGTACAGAATAACTTCAGTCAGTGAGCAGCAAATGAGCAGAAAGGATAATTTTCCGTTTCTCAGAAACAGAGATAAACAGTGCCCCAGTAGACCATTCCACTTTCATTATCAAATTTCTCAAGGGAAATAAGAAATCAGTTCATATCAAACGGCTATCGCAGTTCATTAGTTCTCAACTGATTTTTCTAGTTCGTGCCCTCCATATGATTAGCCATAAATGAGGACAGGAAAAATATCATTTTATTTTACAGCCAGTTTCGGTGTTAATTTTTGCCCAATTTTCAATGTAAATTTCTGACGACTTGTTTTTCAAGTATTTTCTTTATTTTGGTAACTTTGGTTGTTTCTTAGTGATGCTGAAAAAGAAAATATACGTATAATTTACACTATTATTATTGAATCACCCATCTGGTTTATTTTAATAACCGAAAAAAGCAACCTGTTAAACTTACTGATTATAAGCATTATCAAAAAATTTCCATTCTAAGGCTGTACAGTCCAGAAGCGATATGCCAACCAGGCAAACTCGCCGCGAGCATTGAAGCAATTATCTCACCGATGCACCAGGTTAAGATACCTGTTTGGTACAACACCATGTCCAGCTGTGTGAAGAAGTCGATAACTGCCTGTCTGCTCCACATCCTCGTCCGGCAGGAACTGTCGATCCTTCACGGCTTTTGGTAAGTCATGGTCATTGCATGCGGAGAGATCAGACTATAGGATGGCACTCGAGTTTCTCCCACATGAGTTGGTGTAGCTTCTACCTTACGAAATTTGCAATATCAGACTTCCGTTATCATGAAATAGCAGCACCCCTTGTCACATCATTGCAGAATGGTGTCTTACGACAGACATACTGCCTTATACACATTCTTTAATCTCCAATGGATGTCTACCTGTGTTTGACCTTCGGCAACCAAGGAAAGAATAAGAGCACGTTGGTCTTCTTTTGACGCATTTGGTAATAACGTTGCCATAGTTTACATTTCCTCATTTACCGTTCACACGTCGGACAGACACAAATACCACACTAATCCCTTGCCTACATTCCGTTGCTTACGTACTTGCAACGGAGTCACACTAGGTTGCATATATGATTCAACAATGCCCTCGAACAGAATCTTTTTAACCACCCTTCACACTTCTAAGTGACGCCACATTGCTAATTCACAGTCGAGGTTACGAGCATTGCGATTTATTTGTATGAAATACTAAGGGAAGGGATAATAGGTAGCCGGCCGGAGTGTCCCAGTGGTTCTAGGCGCTACAGTCTTGCACCGCGCGACCGCTACGGTCGCAGGTTCGAATCCTGCCTCGGGCATGGATGTGTGTGATGTCATTAGGTTAGTTAGGTTTAAGTAGTTCTAAGTTCTAGGGGAATGATAACCTCAGCAGATGAGTCCCACAGTGCTCAGAGCCATTTGAACCATTTGATATTAGGTTTTAACGTACCGTCAACGATGAGGTCATTATAAATGTAGCACAAGGTCGAATTGGTCAAGAAATCAGTATTGTTTTCAAAGGAACTGTTCCGGTATTCGATTTGAGTGATTTAGCGAAACCGCGGGAAACCTACATCTTGGTCACAAAGTATTTTAGTCGCTTGTGATGGCCGCTTCTACCCTTCCCAACATCGGGTTGTTCTGTCGTCACACCGATGCAGGCAAATTTTAAAACAAGGGTTTAAACTACATGATCCACCCACCAGCAATGTTTACGAAAGTAATGCATCACATCTTGGTCGCCATTCGTTCCTCTTGCACCTGAGGACGCGGCTTTAGGCCACGAAACTTGTTGTGTATCAAGAACACAAGAATTTTACCAGCTATCATCGTAATTCTTCCTAACATCATGCTAAATCTGAATGGTTGCATGGGGATTTGAATCACCATCCTCCAGCACCTCAACACCACGCCACCTCACTCGATATTAAATATTGAGCAGACTGAGTTAATTCTGTGATTTTTATATGAGTAGCTACCGAACCATACACTATGGGCTGAAGCCCCTGGGAAGCGGCGCACACACTACTACACCAAGTTCCCGGTGGCACTCTTCCCTATTTCCCACGGCCGACAGAAGCGGGGGAGATGAGAACATCGACGTCAAATCGATTTTCTTGTGGGAAATAATTGCGGCGTCCGTGCACTGCTTAAGCTGCACTTGCTCCTTGTGGACCTCAAATTGCCAGCAGCTCGTCGTAGAGATGCGGCCTTAGTGAGTGCTGGTCCTGTCAGGCGAATTCGTGGACTGGAGACAAAGCTGTGTCTGCGGTACTGCGTCCATTACTCTACGTTCCGCCTGCTGAACGAGTAGTGCTGAATAGAGTAGTGCGCGACGTAGGTTTCGGACCACCCAGTCGTGTGTCGCTCGCTGGCCCGTATGCGACATGGGGTTACTCAGCCCCCCCGCATCTAGACAGCAAACCATTGTAGCACACCAACCTGCCAGTCCGTCGGCTGACCAGAACGCTGTGCACTGCGCTCTGCTTGCACTATTCTCCGCGAAAGCCTGTTGTCAGTGTTGCGGCGTCCTTTCCGTCTGTCTGCAATGTCTTAAAACGTGTGGTGAGGAAATATTACTTATCCAAAATATTCGAAAACGTAATGCCCTCAGAAGTAGTCTCACATTTATATAGAAACAGTTTCTTTGCGTATCACAGCTTAGATTCCAAAAGGATTTTTCGAATAAGAGTGCTGTTTATACGTTCACTCATGAAATATTACAAACTTTAAATAATAAAATATCGCCCGTTCGTATTTTTTGTGATCTTTCTGAGGCATTTAGTTGTGTAGATCGTGTTACACTCCTGTAAAAACTAAAGTTTTACGAAATTGATGGCAATCACACAATGAGTTTGAATAATACTTAACAAATAGAATGTAAAAAGTTGAAATGAATAATTCAGACAATTTTGGAAGACTAGAAAATTTTAGTGACTGGGGAGAAATCACAAAGGGAGTCCTACAATTTTTGATCCACTCTTATTCCTTATATATGTGAATGACATTGCGTTTAATATTAAACAAGCAGAAATCTTACTTTTAGCAGATGATACAAGTGTTGTAATAAATTCCATTGTTATAAGAGTCGAGGGACATGGAAGGGAAGCAGTGTTTGGGAAGGGAGTGAGACAGGGTTGTAGCCTCACCCAGATGCTATTCAATCTGTATATTGAGCAAGCAGTAAAGGAAACAAAAGAAAAGTTCGTAGTAGGTATTAAAATCCATGGAGAAGAAATAAAAACTTTGAGGTTCGCCGATGACATTGTAATTCTGTCAGAGACAGCAAAGGACTTGGAAGAGCAGTTGAACGGAATGGATAGTGTCTTGAAAGGAGGATATAAAATGAACATCAACAAAAGCAAAACGAGGATAATGGAATGTAGTCGAATTAAGTCGAGTGATGCTGAGGGAATTAGATTAGGAAATGAGCAAGCAGTAAAGGAAACAAAAGAAAAGTTCGAAGTAGGTATTAAAATCCATGGAGAAGAAATAAAAACTTTGAGGTTCACCGATGACATTGTAATTCTGTCAGAGACAGCAAATGACTTGGAAGAGCAGTTGAACGGAATGGATAGTGTCTTGAAAGGAGGATATAAAATGAACATCAACAAAAGCAAAACGAGGATAATGGAATGTAGTCGAATTAAGTCGAGTGATGCTGAGGAAATTAGATTAGGAAATGAGACACTTAAAGTAGTAAAGGAGTTTTGCTATTTGGGGAGCAAAATAACTGATGATGGTCGAAGTAGAGAGGATATAAAATGTAGACTGACAATGGCAAGGCAAGCGTTTCTGAAGAAGAGAAATTTGTTAACATCGAGTATTGATTTAAGTGCCAGGAAGTCTTTTCTGAAAGTATTTGTATGGAGTGTAGCTATGTATGGAAGTGAAACGTGGACGATAAATAGTTTAGACGAGAAGAGAATAGAAGCTTTCGAAATGTGGTGCTACAGAAGAATGCTGAAGATTAGATGGGTAGATCACATAACTAATGAGGAGGTATTGAATAGAATTGGGGATAAGAGGAGTTTGTGGCACAACTTGACAAGAAGAAGGAATCGGTTGGTAGGACATGTTCTGAGGCATCAAGGTATAAGTAGGCTGCTTAGGTTTTTTATTAGTAATGCCGCCGCCACGTAGCGCTCTGTATGAAAATCACTGGCTGTGCCGTGTGCAGTCTGTGGCTGGTTTGCATTGTTGTCTGCCACTGTAGTGTTGGGCAGCGGCAGCTGGATGCTAACAGCACGTAGCGTTGCGCAGTTCGAGGTGAGCTGCCAGCAGTGGTGGATATGGGGAGAGAGATGGCGGAGTTTTGAAATTTGTAAGACTGGATGTCATGAACTGCTATATATTATGACTATTAAGGTAAATACATTGTTTGTTCTGTATCAAAATCTTTCATTTGCTAACTATCCCTATCAGTAATTAGTGACTTCCGTAGTTTGAATCTTTTAGTTAGCTGGCAGTAGTGGCTTTCGCTGTATTGCAGTAGTTCGAGTAACGAAGATTTTTGGTGAGGTAAGTGATTTTTGAAAGGTATAGGTTAATGTTAGCTACGGCCATTCTTATATGAAACGTCCTCTTAGAACAATTATACATGATTGTGCTTAAACTGACACACAATATTTTTAGCGCAACGCAATCTGACTTTCAATAACCCCTACCAAAGGGGTCAAAAGTGTCATTTACCTCAAACGTACTTTAAAAATCATGGTCTCATACCAAAAATGTCATTCAAAGCTCTCATAATATCACAATGGTTCCGAAAAAATATGAACAGTTCACAAAGTACAGACAAAATACAATTTCGTAGGTGTGAAGTTATCCAACTGTGTAATTACGTAAACATCTGTCACTGATGTACTAAATTAATGTTTGTCTCTCCCAGTTAAATGATCAGATAGCTGTGTAATTAATGTGTTAGAGAAATATGGTACCGATGTGTAAAGTTGTATAAGCAAATACCATATTAGCTAGGGCTCCTTGTGCTTGCCATACACATGGTACACAAAGTAAGCGTGTACCCCCCTAAGGATTAATGTAATTATATCCTCAGGTGTTACAGATTACAGCAATGGAATGAAATGTATCACTGAAAACCTTTGTATCATTGTACTTCAAATGTCTTTAAAAATAAATGTTTTAAGTACAAAATTAATCACTGAAATACGTGTACTGTAGCGCTAAACTGTGGGTCTTGTTGTAAGATAATCTCTGTGGAAGTGTCGTAGTTATCGTCCTCCGAAAGCTAAGTTCTGCAGAAGTCAATGTACTTACCTCATGATAAACAAAAGTGAAATGCTTTGCGTATTGATATCGTAGTTACTACGCATATTGCCGTGATGAAGTAAGTACTGTGCTGTAACGTATTGTTGTGCAACAGAAAAGGCTGTCTCATTGTAGCTATACCACAAAGTTACTACTAAAACATGTTTTCCTTTCCAGAAGAATTCAGAAAAAATCTGCAGATATAAAACAGATACATCGCAAAAACACAATGTAAATTGTGTCACACATTAGTAGCGTCGTGATATAATCGTGTAGCTATCAAAGAAACCAAATGCTAAGTCATCTTTAATCTCACAGAAAGTACTTCAAATAAAGAATGTCTTTTGAACTAAACCAAAATGTTGCATTAAAATCTCATTAACAGTATATGTTGTAAGTATGTAAGCCTTATAGTCGTTACGTAATCGTGCAACTAACAAGCAAGAATGTACAAATAACAACACTGTGTCGTCTGTTCACTATAACCATGCATTCGTAATTTCTGTTTAAAAATGTTCCCTAGGTTCTAAACTGGATAGTTAACTTCAAAACATTGTTACATGTTAACAGTTTCTCAGCGTGACAAATTGTACTAATAGCGTGAAATGAAAAGTTTTATCGCAAAGACAAAGTTAAAAAGCAGATTATCTTTCAATAAACGGTTTTAAATGTGAAATGTGGTGCAAGCCGTTAGTCTTCCTACTATGCAGAGCTACAGCTTCAACGGAGTTATCATGGGGTATATGGTACATCGGTAAATAAAGCTCAAATTTTTCTCAAGGTTAGCGTCTATATTATTTTTCTCTGAGCCAGCCGGCGAACGCGGCTGCCTGCGGTGCGAGTCATTGTCTGTCTCTTTGTTGAGACGTACCTAACTTCTACTAATTCACCTTGACGAGAAGGCCCTGCCCTGTTTGAAGCTCGCCAGTTCTGATGGAATTCAGGCCTGTCGTTTTGTCGGTAGTTTCTGGTTTGTCGGTCACGTGTGGAGAATTTCTCCCTGAATTGTAACTGCGTGGTGGACCGTTGCGTCTGACGTTATTCTGTCTCCCTTGATAATAATAGTTCTGGTTGCCATATTGTCTATTTCTATGATTGTCTCTGTTATATTCATTACTACGGAAATGCGATCTTTCTCTGTAACTATTACTCTGCCAGTGGTTGTCATACAGGTGGTGTCTATTTTGGTCACGATTTGTGTTGTGAGAATAGCCTTGTCGTGTCCAGTTATTATTTCTTTCATCGCGGAATTACGACGGATATGACCTGTAATTGTTGTGCTTCTGTTTTCGCGTTCCGCGATTGTCAGCGTCAATTTCCAGTTCTTGTAAGAGTCGCTGAAAAGCTTCAGTGTCGTCTTTGCAACGTCCTACCAAAATAATGTGTCGTAAATGTTCAGGCAATTTGATTAAGCACATGCGGATGAGTTCTGAGGGGCTGTATGAGTTTGAAAGATACTGATTCTTATGCAACATGTCTTCAAAATATTTCATAGGACTGGAAAATTCAGATTGTTCGAAAGGTTTCATCATAATGATGCTATGTTATATTCGGTCTTGTGTAGCTTGAGACCAATATGCTGAGAGGAAGGCATGATAAAATTCACCTTCACTGTGACAATCGTGAATGACCGATCGCATTCTTACAGCTGGTTCATTCTCCAAGTAGCCACAAATAAATTCTAACCTGTGCTCCAATGACCAGTTGGGAGGAAAACAATGAGAGAATTGATGGAGCCACGCTTGTGGATGAATGTCGTTGCCAGAATTCTTAAATGTTTTGAATTTACGTGTAGTAATGAACAGCTTATAGTCAAAATCATCATGTCGGCGAGTCATGTCGGTCATTGTTACATCGTTTCGGCGGTTCCATCTCAAAATTCAATGCGCCTTGCCAATTTCCTTCATAATTTCCGAAGTGTCCTGTGTTATTATTTTGTGGTTGTTCTGTATTTCTATGTCCCTCTTCCCGTATTGGAGCGCGAGTGTCCTCTGAAATATGTAATTATTACTTGAGCCAACTGATCTTGTACTTCCCGCATTTCTCTTTTGTACTATGTGTTGATTTGATTTTGATTCTGTTTGAATTTTCTAATTTGTTCATACTCTTCAGTGTCAGTGAAGGCTACAGGTTTTGTGTCACTCAGATCATCATTTACCTTTGTAGATAAATTAGTAAACTGATCTGAAAGTTCCGCTACTTTATCCGATAGTGAAATTATTTCCTCTGTGTGTTTTTCTGAACCAAGTTTCAGAGTGTCCATTTGTGTTGAAATCGTATCTACTGTGTCCTTTAAGTTTTCCTGAGTTTTTGCAAGTTGCGTAACCGAATCTGTAGACGTAACTGAATCAATTTTAGCTTGCAAGGTCTCATGATTTTCATGAACAATAGTTTGCAGTTCTTTTATGGCTGCTTCGTGATTCTGTAATGCATTTTCATGCCGCGCAAAAATAGGTTGAAAATGCTCACAAATTTGTGTTTTTACGTCATTACAGACTTTTTGACATTTCGATTCAATGTTATGTAACTCAGTAATTTAATCTTCACGTGTTTGTTCAAGTGTGGTGTCTAACTTCCGAAGATTTTGTTCCATTGTGTCTAACTGTTGCTGTGTTTGTCTCTGGTGTTGTTCCATTGTGTCTAACTTTTGAAGATTTTGTTCCATTGTGTCTAACTGTTGCTGTGTTTGTGTCTGATTTTGTTTCATTCGTTGCATTAATTGCAATAATAATGTATTAGTGTCTGGAATCTGTTACTCTTATGCTTTTCGGCAGTGCATTTGCACCGGCAACATTCACAGTTTGACAAGCAGAAAACGTGTCTCGGCTTATTTGAGAAAACGGTGAGGACGCAAAACCTGAATGTACAGTATTTGCAAGATTGTGTCCTGTCATCATGGATTCCTGACGCGAGCTGTTGCCGACCAATCGATCGATAATGCTTCCCTGTTCACTAATTGTTTCACTTCCTACACCATTATTTGCAGCCTGCTCCATTTCCCTATGCACTATTACCAAATTACTACTTTGAACATTTGTGAATTCATTACATGGTGGCGCTAACACATTGCTTTCGTCTTCACTGTCATTTCTCAGTTTACTTTGTAGCCTAGTATTACGTTTTTCACACGCCATTATTGTCACAATATTTCACACGATAACACAGAAAAACACAATTTGAAGAGAAAAAATAAGAGAACACATTAACGTAGCACTGAAAATAATATCTAGTTAATTGCAAGCGCAGCTGCAAAATACTTGGTGCAAATCTACATGCATGCCACAACTGTTTTACTGTACAGCAATGAAAAACTACAACTACAGAGGCAATTCTCTCTACAATTACGCGCTAGCAATAAACAAAGGCTACACTAACTACACAAACTACAAGAAAAAAATCAGAAGATTCCAGTGAGGTATCCTCGGCTAAGGGTCGACATATGAAACGTCCCCTTAGAACAATTATACATGACTGTGCTTAAACTGACACACAATATTTTTAGCGCAACGCAATCTGACTTTCAATAATCCCTACAAAAGAATGGCCCTGACTAACATTAACCTATACCTTTCACAAATCACTTACCTCACCAAAAATCTTCGATACTCGAACTATTGCAATACAGCGAGCACCACTACTGCCAGCTAAATAAAAGATTCAAACTACGGAAGGCACTAACTTACTGGTAGGTATAGTTAGCAAATGAAAGATTTTAATAGAGAAAAAACAATGTATTTACCTTAATAGTCATAATATATAGCAGTTCATGACATCCATTCCTACAAATTTCAAAACTCAGCCATCTCTCTCCCCACATCCACCACTGCTGGCGGCTCACCTCCAACTGCGCAACGCTACACGCTGTTAGCATCCAGCTGCCGCTGCCCAACACTACAATAGTAGAAAACAATGCAAACCAGCCACAGACTGCAGACAGCACAGCCAGTGATTTTCCTACAGAGCGCTACGTGGCGTTACTAATAAAAAAACCTAAACAGACTAGTTACATAAGTAGTTCTAAATTCTAGGGGAGTGATGACCACAGCAGGTAAGTCCCATAGTGCTCAGAGCCATTTTAACCATTTGAAACTTTTTTCCCCTCATATGCTAACTGAGTGTCATACGAAACAAATTGAATAGTTACAGCCAGTTTATTAATGAATAATTTCTCTTTTAAGAATTTTAGCCCCAGTTTTACTTTCAATTAACTGTTGTACAACGAGGGTTCAGTATATGAATGAAGTAAAGCAATTTCATTATTTAAGTTTGAGAATCAATCTCGGGAAGAAATCCAAATCGAAAGAAATGCACAAATTAATAGTGCGGAAGTTTTATTTTTTTTACATATAGCTTGGAGCACATGCCTGTTTGGTTTGGTACGTATTCTAGTATTTAATTCTGCTCAAGTCGCTAAAAAAGGCTCAGTTGTTCAGACAATAATATGAAATCCAATTTGCAAAATAAGTAACGGCAAAGTAAAAAGTGCTAGCTTTTTTTCTAAATTTCTTTGATGTCATTATGCTGAGGTCACTGAAAGTCATTGTTCACATAACGAAGTTCAGTACTAACATACAGTTTAATTGCATATTTTCAAATCATTACTCGACTCCCTTTTTCAAAATTTAATGCCAAACATACCGTAAGAGTGACTTCTCGGTTTTCTTTATTCTTACATACACACTTAAAATTAGTGTCAAAGAAAAAAAAAGAAAAAAAAAAACGTGGCAACCTTTAGCTGCCACGTCAGTGTTTGATAATACGTGTTCTTCTTTCTCATCATCTTGTACAGGATTTTCGATGTAAATTGCCCTAATGGGCTGACGACCGTTAATTGCTTCCTTTTCGTTCACTAGTGGTTCAAATGGCTCTGAGCACTATGGGACTTAACTTCTGAGGTCATCAGTCCCCTAAAACCTAGAACTACTGAAACCTAATTAACCTAAGGACATCACACAATCAATGCCCGAGGCAGGATTCGAATTTGCGACAGTAGCGGTCTCGCGATTTCAGACTGTAGCGCCTAGAGCCGTTCGGTCTCCCCGGCCGGCTCATTAGTGTTACTTTTGGATTCATGATCAGTGGTAGCCCTTTCTGTCCAGTGTTGTTCGTGTGTGAATGCACAAAAAACTTTCATTATCCAAATTATAGCCCTGTTCGGTTAAATTACTTTCATTTTTAGTAGACTTCCCATCAGAAGGGTCGGTTGTACACTTTCCTCCTACTCATCGGTATCACTTCTTCGGGAAAGATAGCCTTATACAACTAGAAAAAATCCATTATGCATGCACGCGATCCACGGCCATATTTTATATCGCAAGCAGGATAGGCCGATTAGTGAGAGGGAAGTTACAACTGGTGCTTACTACCTATTTGTATCGAGGCGGCTTCTTATTTCAATGTGTTTACGAGAATATATCTGCTTTTCTTTTAGCTGTCTGTTACTGCTCTGTAGTCTTCCCTTGTTCTCTTCATTAATCTATGTATTTCATTCAGCAACCGATATCCCCGCAGAATAACAGATTGTTGCGCACGTTGAAGCAAATGATACCTGTCGTCTGGGCTCCGATGTCATACTTGGTCCAGTCCAGCGACTGGCAGAGAAGCTTGAGAAGATTCACCATGCACAGGAGTTTGAATGAACCTCACAATATGCAGCATTGTACCTAAAACTGATTCTGGCCCTTCGGTTCTGAATCGAGTGGAAGGACTGAACTAGAAACTTCGAAGATTCTGTGACAAGCTAGGCTGCAACTTCTCTAACGCCATAGGGTTAAGAACTGAAGGGTCTCTCTAAGTGTGTCAGGTGTGCATTACACATCAGAAGTTGCTAATCAGGCAGCTGACTGTGTGTACGTGTGTGTACTGCACACAAGGGTTTCTTAGATTAGGCGACTTTCCATCCAGATAGCGATAGCTGTAGGAAGCTCAGAAGTGTTACTGTAAGCTCAAAAGAAATACCTCCAACGGTTGAGAGTATTAAAATTCTAATGCTTATCTGCTGAACCATTCACAACGAAGTGCCGGAGTTTAAAGCGCTCCTGAAAAGTAGTGAAGCTCACATGAAACTAGGTACAGAAATCTGGTTGAAACCTGAAACTGATAGCAGTGAGAGTTTTGGGGAAAACATGTCGAAAAGACAGGTTAATTGGAAATGGAGGTGGTGTACTTCTTGCAGTAGATGAGAAACTCAAATACTCCGAGATAGAAACTGAAGCTGCGTGAGAGATTGTTTGGGCAAGGCCCAGTATCAGGGATAGGCGTAAAAATAACTGGACCATTCTATCTCCCACCAGGCTCATCTCCTGATGTAACAGAATACTTTAGAGAAAGGTTCAGTTCACTTGTACGTAAGTTCCAAAATTACACTGTAATCACTGGTGGAGACTTTAATCATCTAACAATCAACTGGGAAAATTACAGTTTTGCTAGTGGTGGGCTTGTTAAGACATCCTGTAAAACATTACTAAGACCTTCTCTGAAAATAGCTTATAACACATAACTGAAACCCCACTCATGGTGGCAATATATTGGATCTAATGGAAACAAATAGACCTTACCTCTTGGAGGATGTCCAGTATTGACCGGTATCAGAGGCCATGGCACTATTGTGGCAACAATGATTACCAAAGTACAAATGACAACTAAAACAAGCAAAAAGATACAAATAGTCAGTAAACTAGATAAAGTCACTAGTGTCATATCTCAATGAGGAACTTGAAATTTTCAGCACACGGCATTAGCATGTGGAGGAACTATGGCTCAAGTTTACAAGAATAAGTGTCCATGCATTGGGCAGATACGTACCCAATGATACAGTTCATAATGGGAGGGACCATCCATGGTATATGGTCACTGTAAAGCAACTTCTAAAGAAACAGAGATTACTGCATAATAGGCGTAAAACAAAGCGTCGGGCTATAGGTATAGAGATGCTAAATGAAACGCGTTTGGTTGTCAAGGGAGCAATGCGTGAGGCCTTCTTTGACAACCGAAGCAGAATATTGTCAAATGATTTTTCACAGAAGCCAAAGAAATTCTGGTTCTATGTAAAGCCTGTTACGAGCACCAAAGTTAGTGTCAAGTCCCTAGTGAATGAGACAGGAACTGAAACTGAAGGTAGGAAAGCAAAAGCTGAAATGCTTAACTCCATTTTAAAATTTTCATTTACAAAGCAAACCCAGAGAATTTCCGTAATTTAATCCTCGTTCCACCGAAAAGATGAGCGAAGTAAGTATTAGTCATTGGTGTTCAGAAACAGCTGAAATCGTTAAAATTGGACAAAGCTTCAGGGACCGATGGAATCCATGTCAGACTCTATACTGAATTTGAAACTGAGTTAGTCCTTTTTCCCACTATTGTAGATCTCTCCAGAAAAAAAACCTGTGCCCATTTCTTGGAAAAAGGCAGAGGACGTACCCGTCTACAAGAGAGGTAACAGAAGTGATCCACAAACCTATCGTCCAATATCCTTGACAGCGATAGTTGTAGGATCCTAGAACATATTCTGAGCTCATACATACTGAAGTGTCTTGAAGAGAATGACCTCAATGTCGACCAGCATGGATTTCGAAACCGTCGATCATGTGAAACCCAACTCGCACTTATCTCACATGACATAATGAAAGCTTTGGATCAAGGTAACCAGGTAGATGCAGTGTGTCTTGATTTCCGAAATGCATTTGACTAATTACCGCATCTACACTTATTGTCAAAAGAACGATAACACTGGGTATCAAGTGAAATTTGTGTCTGGATTGAGGGCTTTTTGGTAGGGAGGACGCAGCATGTTATCTTGTATGGAGAGTCATCGTCAGATGTACCCCTGCAGTTCATGTTGTATATCAATGACCTTGCAGACAATACTAATATTAACCTCGGATTTTTTACTGATGATGCAGTTATTTATAATGAAGTACTGCCTGAAAGAAGCTGCTAATCGGATCTTGATAAGATTTCAAAGTGGTGCAAATATTGGAAACTTGCTATAAATTTTCGAAAATGTAAAATTGTGCGCTTCACAAAACGAAAAAGCATAATGTCGTATGACCATAATATCAGTAAGTCACTGTTGGAATCGGCTAACTCTTACAAATAACTGGATGTAATACTTGGTGGGGATAAGAAATGGATTGCTCACATAGGCTCAGTCGTGGGTAAAGCAGGTGATAGACTTCGGTCTATTGGCAGAATACTGGGAAAGTGCGCTCAGTCTACAAAGGAGACTGCTTACTAAACACTTGTGCGACCCGTTCTAGAATACTGATCAAGAGTGTGAGAGCCGTACTAAATAGGACTATCAATGGGAATTGAACATATACAGAGAAGAGCAGCACGAATGGTCACAGGTTTGTTTGATCCGTGGGAAAGTGTCACAGATATACTGAAGAAACTCTTGAAGACTGACGCAAAATATCCCGAGAAAGTTCGCTAACAAAGTTTCAAGAACTGGCTTTAAATGATGATTCTAGGATATACTACAACCCACTACATATCGCTCATGTAGGGATCGTGAGCATACGATCAGAATAATTACGCACGAAGGCATTCAAACAATGGTTCTTCCCTGCTCCATACGTGAGTGGAACGGGAAGAAACCCTAATAACTGGTGCAATGGTACGTACTCTCTGCCATGCACTTTAGTTTCTACAAAGCATAAATGTAGATTTAGATTAGATGCGAATCTTCTGGTGGTAGGGAATATGGTGACAGGAACAACTCAATTATTTCATTTAGATCCCTCCGAAGTCAAAATAAACGAGCTAAACCACAACAGATTATGGTATCAGAGTAATCCTTAAACTAAGGACTAGCACTATCTTCTGTCGACCATTTCAACTACTGCTCTTGGAACGACAATGTTCACCTATCAACTGATGTTTTTTAAACTTGTAATGCTTACAAAACAAACATTTCTGCGATTAGATCTTGGTTTCATATTAAAACTTTTGTCAGAAACAACTTGCAAAAGCGAGTGCTTGTTTCCAGCACACACTTTGGTAGGTATCTGAAAAAGCAGAATTTACTCGTATTTTGCAGTTTTTTAGGTATGCACACGCGTTTCAATATGATAGCTTCTTAGGTATTTTTAAGTCACCAGTGTCCATTTAAAAGCTGTACTAATTACAGAATGTAGTTGTTACGTTCTGGCAGTAGCGAAATGTCAATTTACATTTCACTATTTCAATACAAAACTAAAGCACTTCACAAATACATCGCGCAAATGCGCGGCCCAGATATTATAATGCTGTTCCAAGGCTGAGGCTGTTCCTGAGTGACGTCATAGTATCAATCAATAACAGCGACGAACGCTTATTTACGAATCTTACAGTTTCTATGGACCTTGGATGACACCACGTCAGCTTTTCAGAGGAGCCCTGGTGCTGCAGATCGTATCAGGATTGACGAATCGGCATGTGGAGGCCCCAAGGAAAGATGTTGGTTAGTGGCGGTTAGTGTTTAACGTCCCGTCGACAACGAGGTCATTAGAGACAGAGCGCAAGCTCGGGTTACATAAGGATTGGAAAGGAAATCAGCTGTGCCCTTTCAAAGGAACCATCCCGGTATTTGCCTGAAACGATTTAGGGAAATCACGGAAAACCTTAATCAGGATGGCTGGAGACGGGATTGAACCGTCGTCCTCCCGAATGCGAGTCCAGTGTGCAAACCATTGCGCCACCTCGCTCGGTCCCAAGGAAAGAGAACGCTGCCAGATTGCGTACATCATCTTCATACGATCCAAGCACCTGATTTGATGGTATGGGGCGGCATGGGGTACGTCACAAGATCACCTCTTGTTCGCGTATGCTGTAATCTGGACAGCAGCACCAACGTTTCTGACGAGTTAAGGACGAGCGCTGTCTCCTTGATGTCATCTTCGAACAAGAAAAGGAACACCATATATTGTCCGTGCTGTCCCGACCTACCTCGATATGGAGGGCATTCAAATGCTACCTTGGTCAACACTCTCTCCAGTTTTATCACCCTCGGAAGACGTTTGATATGGGTTTCCAGTCGCCAGAATTAACGTACTCTGGTATAAATTTGAAGCAACATGGAATGACGTACCTATGTCTGGCATTCAGGCTCACAAGGGAACCATGCCTGCTCGTCATCGCCGATTTCGTCCAAATTCAAGGTGTATGCAGGGCTTGGCCAGAAATGATAGTGACTGATTTGGGAGTCCAGATGGCCAAGCATTTAGAAGACATTGCTTTTTGGTACGGGTCGGGAGAAGAATGAGCCATTTATGTTAGCATAATTCCCAGTCAATGGTTCACACAACGCAAGGAGTACAGAACGGTAATCCGAGAGACATTGAATCGAGTCCTTATCCATAAATTTCTTTTTATTTTAAATTTTTACCTTACTAACACTGCAAATAAACCGAAATAATTCTCACTATATTGTATGTATTAATATTTCCACAAAAGGCAGAATGTAAGCTATGCATGAGCACTTCCCGTATAAAATTAGATACTTTTGTTATTTTACAGTTGATAACTTATATGTGATGAAATGACATTCATCGTAAAAACAGAGGGAGTAGTAATTTTCTCGGCATCTTGTACACATTATGAACACCACATTTTTACATTTACATGGTTGTTTTAAAGTCCTATAAAAGAACAGTATTCGTACTGTGTTCTCACAATATTGTCTAAAATTTGCGTTACGTGGTCGGGAGCTAGCAAACGAATAACCTCTGCATCCGGAGCTACTGTAGTTGCTAATGGCCGATCGGCCGATTTCGCCTGCGCCGGGTACCTATAGTTAGACTGCAGCTCCCAAGGGCTGCTCGAACCCCAGGAAGGGACAAACTGAATGCGAAGTCCTGTACGCATTCATTTCCATCCCTTCTTGGAAAATTATTTGCGGAGTCCTCGTGGACACTAAAAGTACAATCTTTTATTGTAAATTTATTTATAGTCTCAAATTTTCCTTTGCCCGTGCTTTTCATGTCTTTTAAGGAAATATACAATATACTGAGCATTAGTTCGGTTTATTTGGAGTGATAGTAAGTTAAAAATTGAAAATAAGATTTCCACATAGTGACTCACTTCACGACCCTCGGATTACCGTTCTGTATTCGTTCCGCTGTGGCAACCGCTGCTTGCAAACTGCACTAACATAAATGCCTCATCCTTCGCCAGACTTTCTCGACACTTGACCTCTCTCGTTTCTTCCTAAGCCCTGCATATACCACAAATTTCGACAAAATCGGTGATGGCGGGTAGACGCGGTCCCCTTGTTAGTTCGATTCGAGTGCTCAGCGGGGTTAGAGCCATTGTTCATTGTTGCTGCCAGGGATTTTGCGCCCTTTACACCCCCTGATCACCTGCAAATTTAACCATGTATTCTTCGCACCATGCTGTATATGCAAGAAAAATAAAATTTCGTTATTCGTTCTCATTCTTTGTGTTCGAGTTTTAACAGTCGAAAGTGTATTTTTCACGATTAAAAGCGGGAAAAATAAGACAGTTTTAAAAGGTCGGTCCTTTTTTATTCAAAATAGTTGAGGAGGACTCACTGATAATCAGTGTTGTATAAGGGTGTTTGTAAGAAGTGAGCATGGGGCCAATATATTAATATGAAATACGCTGATCAGCCAGAACATAATTATCACCGATCTACTGTCGATATAAACCAGTCCAGGTGATAGCAGCGTCGCCGGCCGGAGTGGCCAAGCGGTTCTAGGCGCTACAGTCTGGAGCCGTGCGACCGATACGGTCGCAGGTTCGAATCCTGCCTCTGGCATGGATGTGTGTGATGTCCTTAGGTTAGTTAGGTTTAGGTAGTTCTAAGTTCTAGGGGACTGATGACCACTGCAATTAAGTCCCATAGTGCTCAGAGCCATTTGATAGCAGCGTCACATGGCGAGGAATGACTGCTAGTCAGACAAAAGCACGGTGCATGTAGAACTAGTGAGCACGTCCGTGTGTAGAATGGGGAAGGCGCGCTGTCTATCTGAGTTTTGACCGCGAGCAAACCGTGATGGCCCGGCGGGTCGTCACGAGCATTTCGGAAGCTGCACAACTTGTCGAATGTTGGAGCAGTGCTGTGGTGAGTGTCTTCAACACGTGGCGAAACCAAGGTGACATGACGTCCAGACATTGTGGCGGTGGGCAGCCACCCCTAGTTACAGATGTCGGCCATATAGACTGGGCAGACTGGTAAAACAGGACAGGCGGCGAACTGTGGCGGAAATAACTTCAGGCTTTAACGCTGGGCAGAGTACAGGTGTGCCTGAGCACACAGTGCACCGAAGACTCCTAACGTGGGCCTCCGCACTCGGCGACCCATGCATGTGCCAGTGTTAACACCACGACATCGCAGCTACTATTGAATTGGGCGCGTGACCATCGACACTGGCCGTTGGCGCAGTGGCAGAGCGTAGCACGGTGTTATGAATCCCGAAAACTTCATCATGCCGATAAGAGGGGGCGAATCCGTCTTCTTCCAGGGGAACAGTCCCTTAACCTCTACTGCAGCACTGAGACAAGCTGGTAGCGTTTTCCTAAATGCTCTGGGGAACCATTCACTTTGGCATCCATGGGAACAGTGGATCTCGTGCAAGGCACCATGACGGCCAAGGAGTATCGTGCACTGGTTGCAGACCACGCACACCCCTTCATGACGATCATGTTCCCCAACGTCAGTGGAATTTTTCAAAAAGATAATGTGACATGTCACAAACTGCCAGGAGTGTGGTGGAATGATTCAAGGAGAACAGTGGCGAGTTGCAATAGATGTGGTATCCCCCTCTCCCCCCTCCCCTCCCTCCGAACTCATGTGATTTGAACCCGATCGAACACATCTGTCACAACTCATCCCTACCCCCTCCCTTGAATTACGCGCGCGCGCTTGTGTGTGTGTGTGTGTGTGTGTGTGTGTGTGTGTGTGTGTGTGTGTGTGTATGCAGATGTGGTGCCAACTCCCTCCAGCAACATGCCAAGACTTCATTGCTTCCATGCCATGACACGTCGCCGCTGTTATCTGTGCTTAAGATAGGCCTACCGGCTATTAGTTGTCATGATATAGTCATTATGAATTCTGGAAGAAAAAATGTAGAGGAAATGGAAAGATGTGGTGTAATCAGATTTAAATGAAAGAGGGAACTGTGTAGAAGAAACTAGTCGAACTTAAAGTGCTGTTCTGCCCTCCTTCTGTTTTCATTGTGGACAACAACGTTACTAGAATAATATCCGACCTGTCCGTAAATTACCGCTCAGGAAGGGGAAGCATTCAGGATCGTTGACGTGCGAAACGCAATGGATGTACTAAGTGCACCTCACTGCACTTTAGCACAATCCTGACAACAACGCTATAGAGCATTGATGTAGTAGCATATGTGAAATATGATGATTTTAAACAAACACAAAAATTTAAGTACATAAGCGTATACTTTAGACTCAGTCAAAGGGTTTCGTTGCAGTTCCTTATAACATACATATAACCCAATTGTCTGTATCCTTCACAGTTCTTACTGAATGTGGCACATGTGTCCGTAACTTTTGTTTATCTATTATTATTGTGAGACATTTAAAGCGCCTATTTAAGTAAATGAAAAGGCTGCTTGTTTTGCATTTATGTAGTATCCGCAATGGCCTGTAGTCCAACTTGAACGGATGTCTTGTGACGGCCGCCCAGACCAAACGCAACGAACTATATCGACCAAAAAACAAAAACAAAAAAAATAAAATGGTTAGCGCGACAATGTCAATCCTAAGGGCCGACTGGGTCGGAGATTTTTCTCCGCTCAGGGGCTGGGTGTTGTGGTGTCCTAATCATCATCATTTCATCCCCATCGACGCGCAAGTCGCCGAAGTGGCGTCAAATCGAAAGACTTGCACCCGGCGAACGGTCTACCCGATGGCAGGCCCTAGTCATACGACATTTACATTTAGTGGCCTGTAATGCATGTTTGTTTCTTGTATTATAATACCTGCTTTGAGTACCGTATTTTACGGACTATAAGATGCACCTTAATATCTAAGCATTAAAAAAAAACTTTTGTACCATTTTTATTAGTAGACTGCAAAGCCAGAGTAAAAAAAATTCTTAGTTTATAAAACCGAACTGATCTTTAAAATCCCTGAAAATAGTCAACTGACGTTTCTTCTTCATCATAGTTGTCCTCTTCATATACAAGATGGTCTTCACTGCCATCGAGTCCGTTTCTTATGCCGCACTTCTTGAAAGGTTTAGCAATAATGTTTTCTCTCACTCTAGACCACGACTGTTTTATCCAGTGACAATCTTGTTTGATTATAGGTCGTTTGAAAACTCCCTTCGGCGTGAACTGAATCCAATACCGGCAGAGCTAGGTTTCCCGCGGCATCGAATATCTGGCCATTTTTAAGACTGCAAGGAATTTAAAATCAAATACTGGACAGTTTTATCAGAATTTTGAGTATAAGCCGCACCTGAATTTTGGAGACAATTTTTCGAAGAAAAAGGTGCACCTTTTAGTCCGCAAAATACGGCAATTACCCCATATATGTAACTATATTACAGTTTTTCTCTTTATTGTTAAGAAACAACCTTTTGACCATACGTTTTGTACAGGTAAATTACTATTCGGTCCAGTTTACGATTTTTTGATCTAATTATTCCGTATGTATCATCCTGGAGCTGCACTTGGCTTTTTGCGTGCACCAGGATGTCAGATTTTCGGGTTTTGTGACCACATTTCGCTTCGACACCACACTTTCACTGTGTGTTAGTGTGTCTATACATACTATAATTTAGAGTTCCCACTTCGTTTTCCTCTCCGTATGTGAAGGCTAATCCCGTGGATTTTGATACGGTTTTCACTAACAGACGGATTCAAGAGGAAGGTTTGTGTGTACAATTTAGCACTACACTGATGATAAGTGGGTAATAGGTGCACTGTTATCTGTCCCATGTTTAACTGGCGTGTGGAGTGACATCTCATCGCAATGACGGGGACTACGAGCTTGTACAACAAACGCCGTCTCAGAACTTTCCATATAGTTGGTTGGGGTATTCAAAGTTCTCGACTGGATCTATGGCAGACTTGCTGGGACTGCGCGCGAAACTACCTTGAATCCGTCGGACATCATCCTCTGACACACGCGGTCGGCCTGTGCGACTTTGTGGCTGAATACCGAATTTGGTACGAAATGACAGCTTCATTGCAATTTGCGACTCACTTTTCGCGAAATTAAGAACGCAGAAAACGTGCTCCACAGTCGCCATTTCACTCACAACTGACAGTGAAACGGAATGACGGCCCTATTGCCGCGCTAACTCTACCGGCCGCTCTTGAAACCACCAACGCTCTCCAAAAGCCTTGAAACTTCCTCTTTTCATTGGTATAAAGCATGTTCATTTTGGATTTGTACTTGAATACATAACGAATTTTTGAAAATGGGTCTATTATTTAGAATACCCCTGTATATCTATACGTATTATGCGAGGGTCATTCCATAAGTCTTGGCAACTATAGTATATTTTACAAACGTGTGGCATCACCATAATAGCAGCAAATACATTCGAAAGCACACAGCAAACATTACTGAAATCAACCGACAGATTGCTACCGCAAGCGAAAATACACTCCTGAAAATGAAAAAAAGAACACATTGACACCGGTGTGTCAGACCCACCATACTTGCTCCGGACACTGCGAGAGGGCTGTACAAGCAATGATCACACACACGGCACAGCGGACACACCAGGAACCGCGGTGTTGGCCGTCGAATGGCGCTAGCTGCGCAGCATTTGTGCACCGCCGCAGTCAGTGTCAGCCAGTTTGCCGTGGCATACGGAGCTCCATCGCAGTCTTTAACACTGCTAGCATGCCGCGACAGCGTGGACGTGAACCGTATGTGCAGTTGACGGACTTTGAGCGAGGGCGTATAGTGGGCATGCGGGAGGCCGGGTGGACGTACCGCCGAATTGCTCAACACGTGGGGCGTGAGGTCTCCACAGTACATCGATGTTGTCGCCAGTGGTCGGCGGAAGGTGCACGTGCCCGTCGACCTGGGACCGGACCGCAGCGACGCACGGATGCATGCCAAGACCGTAGGATCCTACGCAGTGCCGTAGGGGACCGCACCGCCACTTCCCAGCAAATTAGGGACACTGTTGCTCCTGGGGTATCGGCGAGGACCATTCGCAACCGTCTCCATGAAGCTGGGCTACGGTCCCGCACACCGTTAGGCCGTCTTCTGCTCACGCCCCAACATCGTGCAGCCCGCCTCCAGTGGTGTCGCGACAGGCGTGAATGGAGGGCTGAATGGAGACGTGTCGTCTTCAGCGATGAGAGTCGCTTCTGCCTTGGTGCCAATGATGGTCGTATGCGTGTTTGGCGCCGTGCAGGTGAGCGCCACAATCAGGACTGCATACGACCGAGGCACACAGGGCCAACATCCGGCATCATGGTGTGGGGAGCGATCTCCTACACTGGCCGTACACCTCTGGTGATCGTCGAGGGGACACTGAATAGTGCACAGTACATCCAAACCGTCATCGAACCCATCGTTTTACCATTCCTAGACCGGCAAGGGAACTTGCTGTTCCAACAGGACAATGCACGTCCGCATGTATCCCGTGCCACCGAACGTGCTCTAGAAGGTGTAAGTCAACTACCCTGGCCAACAAGATCTCCGGATCTGTCCCCCATTGAGCATGTTTGGGACTGGATGAAGCGTCGTCTCACGCGGTCTGCACGTCCAGCACGAACGCTGGTGCAACTGAGGCGCCAGGTGGAAATGGCATGGCAAGCCGTTCCACAGGACTACATCCAGCATCTCTACGATCGTCTCCATGGGAGAATAGCAGCCTGCATTGCTGCGAAAGGTGGATATAAACTGTACTAGTGCCGACATTGTGCATGCTCTGTTGCCTGTGTCTATGTGCCTGTGGTTCTGTCAGTGTGATCATGTGATGTATCTGACCCCAGGAATGTGTCAATAAAGTTTCCCCTTCCTGGGACAATGAATTCACGGTGTTCTTATTTCAATTTCGAGGAGTGTAGTTCACTTACCAACGTCAGAAACTGTATACTAATTAGGTTCCTTTCAGAGTATGCTGATACAATAGTTCCATACTTAATCATTTACAACAGCTCGCTCGACGAAAGATCCATACCCAGAGAATGGAAAGTTGCACAGATCACACCAGTATTCAAGAAAGGCAGTAGCAGTAATCCACTAAATTACAGGCTCGTATCATTACCGTCGACAAGCAGCAGGATTTTGGAACATACACACATAAAAAAAAAGTTTTGCGTCACCTAGGTTCCTGAACTCCTGAAGATAGATGTTGACTGTGGATAGTGTATTACAGACACAGTCCGTTTGACTGTTCAGAGACGCCACTAAATCCTCCCAAAGATGTAAACAAACATGCATGAGCATCGTCTATTAGACGGAGGGGGTCCGACTGCCGGTCAGTTCCAGTCATTCCACCAGGAAGGAGGCTAGGGTTGTCTGTAGTTCAACCATGCCTGGACGGTCGATACCGCCGTTAGATCACGTCCTCATTGCTACTTTGTGCCAGAAAAGGCCCTCAACTAGGGAAGTGTCCAGGCATCTCGGAGTGAACCAAAGCGATGTTGTTCGGACATGGAGGAGATACAGAGAGACAGATGTCGATCACATGCCTCACCCATGCCGCCCAAGGGCTACTACTGCCGTGGATGACCGCTACCTACGGGCTATGGCTCGGAGGAACCCTGACAGCAACGCCACCATATTGAATAACGCTTTTCGTGCAGCCACAAGACATCGTTTTACTGCTCAAAATCTGCGCAGTAGGCTGCATGATGCGCCACTTTACTCCCAACGTCCATGGCGAGGTCCATCCTTGCAACCACGACATCATGCAGCGCTGTACGGATGGGCCCAACAACATGCCGAATGGACAGCTCAGGATTGGTATCACGTTCTCTTCACCGATGAATGTTGCATGTGCCTTCAACGAGACAATCGTTGGAGAATGTTTGGAGGCAACCTGGTCAGGTTGAACGCCTTATACACGCTGTCTAGCGAGTGCAGCAAGGTGGAGGTTCCCTGCTGCTTTGGTGTGGCATGGCCGACGTACGCCGCTGGTGGTCATGGAAGGCGCCGTAACGGCTTTACGATACGTGAATGTCATCCTCCGACCGATAGTGCAACCAGCATATTGGCGAGGCATTCGTCTTCATGGACGACAATTCGCGCTCCCATCGTGCACATCTTGTGAATGCCTTCCTTCAGGATAACGACATCCCTCGACTAGAGTGGCCAGCATCTTCTCCAGACGTTAACCCCATCGAATATGCCTGGGATATATGGCTCTTTCTGGACGACGCGAATCACTAGTACTCTGAGGGGTCTACGCCTATTCGCCGTTGAGGAGTGGGATAATCTGGACGAACAGTGCCTTGATGAACTTGTCGATAGTACGTCACAACGAGTACAGGCATGCATCAATGCAAGAAGATGTGCTACTGGGTATTAGAGGTAACAGTGTGTACAGCAATCTGGACTACCACCCCTGAAGTGCTCGCTGTATGTGTGGTTTTCATGAGCAATAAAAAGGGCAGAAATGATGTTTATGTTGATCTCTATTCCAATTTTCTGCACTGGTTTCAGAACCGAGGTGATGCAAAACTTTTTTTCATGTGTGTGTACACTGTGTTCGAAAATTACGAATTACCTCGAAGAGGACGGTCTATTGACACACACAGTCAACACGGATTTAGAAAACATCGTTCTTGTGGAACACAACTAGCTCTTTACTCACATTAAGTATTAAGTGCTATCGACAAGCGATTTCAAACTGCTTCCGTATTTCTAAATTTCCAGAACGCTTTCGACACTGTTCACAAGTTGCTTGTAATCATATTGTGTGCTTATGGAATATCGTCTCAGTTATGCGACTGGATTCGTGATTTCCCGTCAGAGAGGTCACAGTTCGCACTAAGCAACTGCTGCTACCAAAAACACTCAGAAGATGCAACAGATCTACTAAAGAGACTGCCTACACTACGCCTGTTCATCCTCTTTTGGAGTACTGTTGCGTGGAGTGGGATCGTTACCAGATAGGAGTACATGGAGAAATAGGAGAGAGAGTGTCACTTGATACAGAATCTGAGGCGGACATCATTAAAACAAAGGCGTTTTTCTTTGCGGCGGAATCTTCTAACGAAATTCCAATCACTAAATTTCTCCTCCGAATGCAAAAATATTTTGTTGACACCGACTTATGTAAGGAGAAACGATCGTCATGATAAAATAATGGAATTCAGAGCTCACGCAGTAAGTTATAGGTGTTCATTATTTCCGCGTACTGTTCGAGACTGGGATAACAGAGAATTTTTGTGAAGGTGGTTCGATGAACCCTCTGCCAGGCCCTTAAGTGCGATTTGCAGAGTATCCATGTAGATGCAGATATCCGGAATTGTACGCTTTCTGTTTTTCACAACGGTAGTAACGCAACAGTTGCTACCAAAAACACTTGTGAAGTTTATACAGGTGCATTGGAAATGAGCGTTTGGCGTCATTGGCCGGGAGGCCCCTTGCGGGACAGGTCTGGCCGCCTTGGTGCAGGTCTCATTACATTCGACGCTACAGTGGGCGACTTCGGGCCGTATGGGTATGAAATAATGATGAAGACAGCACAACACCCAGTCCTTGAGCGGAGAAAAGTCCCCGACCCAGCCGGGAATAGAACCCGGGCCCATAGGACGGCAATCCGTCACGCTGACCACTCACCTATCGGGCATACATAAAAGTGCATTAGACGTTCGTAAATGGCAAAGTGGTTTTCTAAGTTTATATCCGGTAATTTTGATCTTTCAGAGTAGTATCGATCAGAAACAACAACAACTTCAGAAAATGATATGTTGAGGGTGGAAGTGGGGCAAATCCGTGTTACACAATGGAGGAACTGTCAAATACTCTCAACCATCCTTGATCGACAATCCAAGAAAATTTGCTGCAGACTGGTTCAGTAAGTAAAGCAATTGTTTGTGTCCCTCATAATCTGTCAGACCAAAACTGTTTCACTGACACAATACAGAAACGGTTTTTGATCACTAAGGATAAAAAATGGGTCTTTGTACTAATCCAGACTCCAAGAGGCAGTGGCTCTCTCCGAATGAATCGCCGCGAAGTGCAGCTAACCAAGGTTTCACCACAAAAAGGGGCTTTCTTGTGTTTGGCGGAGTATTCGTGCGGTCGTTCATTTTGAAGTGCTGAAACAAGAACTAGTTGTGAATGCAAACCTTTACTGTAAACAGCTGGATCGAGCAAGTCAACCTTTCGTTTAAAAGGGACCAGTCAACAGAAAAGGCATTATGCTGCAACACGACAATGCAAGACCGCACTGCACAAGGCGAATCCTGAAAAAAAAAAAAAAACAATGAATGGTGATGTTGCGTAACTCACCATACGTGCCCCGTATTGCGTCATCAGATTTCGGTTAATTCCGTTCACAACAACATTTCATAAATGGCAAAAAATGTAAAAATTTTGATGACGTTCAAGATGCATTTTTCAGATATTTTGTTCAAAAACCAATTGATTTTTGACGATCCGATATTGAAAATTTGCGCACTAGACGGCAAAACGTTGTTGTTACACATTTTTCAGCTTGAATTTCACGTAGAAAAACATTACTTTTCGATCCCCTAATATGTTCGTCTTCTTAGTTTTGACAAATCGCAGGTGTTTGGAATTACGCTGAGCGGATGCATGCCAACAAAAAAAGGCTTTCTGCATTTACTTAGTAAAACAGTTTCTCAGTGGAATGTCGTCCCGATTGGAGATTTTTGCCTAGCAGTCAAGTTGTAAATGTGCTTATTACACGAGAGTGCGATCCAGACCACTGTGCATTCGTTACACTAGATGATGGCGAAGGAAACTGCCAAGTCGCACTTGCTAAAATGGTACAAAGATGATGATAACGGTGTAATTCGTTCATGCAAGGATACGCCGATTTATTAGGATTTGGGGAGTGTGTCTCGAATTGTAAGTAAAGACAAATGTAAATGTGTGTTACGCGCACTGAACGATATGAAATCTATGGCGTGGTATGAACGAAAATAGTGAATACAGGTGGGTATCGAATCCGCTTACAAGGCAGTGTGTACGTTTATCCTTACGTTCAGACAGCTATGAACTACAAATTAGTCAAAACTTGATTCCTATCAGCTTATAAAACTAAAGCAAGCTATTGAACATTCAGTTTGTGCATCAGTACTATTAATATCGATGGAACTGCACTCACTGTCTCTCAGACAGACCGTGACAGTTCATAAGAAAACGTTTCCTACCGTTTCTAAAACATGAGTATTCATGTTTCCTCTTCAAGAACTGCCACGAGCATGTTTATCTGATTATCACTGAACGTTGGTACATTTCGCGAATCACAGTGATGGACAGAGTGAAATGGGGACAGAAGGGAGACATTTTGTGGCAAGACGGGGTCAACTGCACTGGCATTCTCACTTCCGCAAGTACAAGGTTATTATAAATGAATGAAGCGATTTCACATATTTTCTGTAGCTATATTTTTTGACAAGGCTTTTACATACAAAGATCGCCCCCCCTCCTCCTCCCACCCCGCCACCTCTCCCCACCCCAGAAAATTATTTACGTATTATAACCGCTCCATGTGTACTCCCCTACGGATTCTGCTGATATCAAATCGATAATAAAGTTCTTGCCACGTTCGGCACAGCATGTCTCTATCAATCTGCACGAAAGCACTGTTGATGTGAGAACATAGTTCCTGTAGTTTTGTTAGTAGAGGGAACGTGAAAAGCGAACCATTTACGTAACCTCGCACAAAAAAATCCAATGGAACTGGTTCGGAAGAACGTGGAGGCCATTACACGAATTGCTCATTATCAACCCCACTACGGCTATTCCAACGGTTTCTCAATTTCCTGTTCAAGAATTCACGAATATCACGGTGTAAGCGGGGTAGAGCACCGCTCCTTCGGTAGATGAAGTTCATACTGTTGGCCTCCAGATGTAGCACGAGCCAGCTTTCCAGCAAGTCCAGATACAAATGCCCTGTAACGGCCCACTCATAGAAGAAAGAAGGGTCGTAAACTTAAAACCGTGAGGCTGAAATGTTCAAATTTGTGTGAAATCTTATGGGACTTAACTGCTAAGGTCAATCAGTCCCTAAGCTTACACAATACTTAACCTAAATTATCCTAAGGACAAACACACACACCCATACCCGAGGGAGGACTCGAACCTCTGCCGAGACCAGCCGCACAGTCCATGACCCGTGAGGCTGAACAATATACATTAACTTTCAGTGCATCTTGATTGTGCTGAATGATAGCGTAGGGACTCTTTGTCCACCAGATTGGTATACTGTACCTGTTCACTGTGCCATTCACAAAAAATGCTGCTTCATCACTGAAAATGAGTTTCTCACAAAATCCGTCTACCATAAGCTACTTCAACTGTGCCGAAAATTCAAAGCATAATTACAATATTCTTTTATAATTCATTAGTTTGAAATAATTATTTGACATTTAATTAAATAACATTAATAAAACAATAAAAGGTACGTATGACCGAAATTACATCATAGTTACATTGGATCTGACTTTGTCATCACGAGTCAGGGCTTGTAGCAATTGTTAGCGGTAAGGCGTCAGCTTCAGTCATTTCCTTAGGATATTCCAAATGGTCGGTTGTAGCATGTTCAGCTCACTGCTTGCTGTGATCGTCAATTTCTGAGGGATACGTGCGAAACTCCCCCGCAAGCCGCCAACCGTTGCTTGACACACTGCAGGCCGACCAGTTGTTGCCCCTTGCAGAGGCATCCTGAAGCTTTAAACTACGGATACCATCGCCGCAGGGAGTTGGCAGTTCATGGACCTTTGCTGAACTTCGATCTTAAATGTCGCTGCTCTGTTACGCCAGACTGATGTGACTGCATTTCACGCACAACATACGCTTTCTCGGCGCACGTCGCCATTTTGCCCACCTGCTCAATGCTACGCTCTCGTGCAGAAAGCTGAAGTGCGGCTGCAAAAATATGAAACTTCTAGAGTTTTTCTATATGAGCGTTCAGCTTTGTGACTATTAGTCAATTAATGTAGCTACAGTGATTTTATGAAATCGCTTCAATAATCTACACTGACAACAGCGACAATGTCGACGGACTTGAGCTATTATTACATCATTCGCTTATAAGTTATAACATCTTCCTCAAATGGTTGTGCAGCTCACTGGATGTCTCAGTGCACGAGTTCTTCCAGACGAATTTCGTCTAGCACAAAATTACTCGCATTACTTTGGAGGTCATATGAATTACAGCCAAGGCCAGCGTAAAAATATTTCCGCTTTCAAGGAATGGCATAGACTTAGTCGCTTAATACAGACTTACGAAATCATTTAGTTTTGTAAGTACTCTGCATTACCACTACTTCAGTTGATTTTTCATACACTGAAGCGCCAAAGAAACTGGTACAGGCATGCGTATTCAAATACAGAGATATGGAAACAGGCAGAATACGGCGCTGCTGTTGTCAACGCTATATAAGACAATAGGCGTCTGGTGCACTTGTTAAATATGTTACTGCTGCCACAATAGCAGATTATCAAGATCTAAGTGAGTTCGAATATGGTGTTAGTGTCGGCGTGCGAGCGATGAGACACAGCAAAAAAATGGTTCAAATGGCTCTGAGCACTATGGGACTTAACATCTGAGGTCATCAGTCCCCTAGAACTTAGAACTACTTAAACCTAACTAACCTAAGGACATCACACACATCCATGCCCAAGGCAGGATTCGAACCTGCGACCGTAGCAGTCGCGCTGTTCCGGACTGAAGCGCCTAGAACCGATCGGCCACCAGGGCTGGGTGAGACACAGCATCTCGAAGGTAGCCTTGAAGTGGGGGTATTCCCCTACGACCATTTCACAAGAGTACCGTCGTTACCAGGAATCCGGTAAAACATCAACTCTCCGACATCGCTGCACCCGGAATAAGTTCCTGCAACAACGGTACTGACGACGACTGAAGAGAATCGTTCAACGTGACTGAAGTGCAAGCCTTCCGCAAATTGCTGCAGATTTCAATGCTGGGCCATCAATTGTCGGCGTGGGAACCATTCAACGAAACATGATCTATTTGGACTGTCGGAGCCGAAGGCCCACTCGTGTACCCTTGATGACTGCACGACACAAAGCTTTACACCTCACCTGGGCCCGTCAATACCGACATTGAATTGTTGATGACTGGAAACATGTTGCCTGGTCGGTCGAGTCTCGTTTCAAATTGTATCGAGCGGATGGACGTGTACGGTTATGCAGACAACCTCATGAAGTCATGGACCGTGCATGTCAGCAGGAGCCTGTTGAAGCTGGCGGAGGCTCTGTAACAGTGTGGGGCGTGTGCAGTTGGATTGATGTGGGACCCCTGATACGTCAAGATACGGCTCTGACAGGTGACACGTACGTAAGCATCCTGTATGATCACATGCATCCATTCTTGTCCATTGTGCATCCCGACGGACTTGGGCAATTCCAGCAGGACAAAGCAACACCCGACACGTCGAGAATTGTTACAGAGTGCCTCAGGGAACACTCGTCTGAGTTTAAACACTTCCGCTGGCCACCATACTCCCCAGTCATGAACATTATTGAGCGTATCTGGGATGCCTTGCAACGTGCTGTTCAGAAGAGATCTCCACCCCCTCGTGTTCATACAGATTTATGGGCAGCCCTGCAAGATCCATGGTAGCAATTCCTTCCATCACTACTTCAGACATTAGTCGAGTCCGTGCCATGTCCTGTTGCGGCACTACTGCGTGCTCGCAGGTACCCTACACGATATTAGACAGGTGTACCATTTTCTTTGGCTCTTCAGTGTATAAGATATGGAGCAATATACGGACGTTAATTACTGGACCTGCTGTGTAACGTAACGCACAGTGCACTAGCTTGCGAGGCAGTAGTGTATGTCAGACACGAACAGAACCTGCGCGGCGGGCTAATGACCGTGGGCTGGTACATCTACTAGGATGAGTGTGGATTTCGGGCGGTTTCACCCTCAGAAGATATGCAAACAATTAAAATAAGATATCGCAGAAAACAAAGAGTTCACGGTTGAGAGACAGATGGCGTACATATTTCCCTCCATTAAGTTACCTTGAAAACCCAGGAAGGGTATCCGGCCACAAAGTTAAATAAATTGCACAAAACAATTAAAAGGTAACTTTTTTGAAAGCCTGTCCTTTTCCATCCATTGTGACTCAGAAATGTGAAATTTGGCTCAAAAGGTTTCTGCAACCTTTATTTCTAATGGTGCAAAAGTCTGGCGCCTTGCGACTTCATCCTCGGACTTAGACATGGGAAAATTTCTAAAAATGTTGACGTAAGCTATATCGATATTAATAAATGATGTCAGTGTCTGATACAGAAATATCGACATTTCGATATATTGGTTGATATTTTCAATATTTACAGGAATTTTTAAAAACTGGATTAACAAGCATTTAAAAATAGACAAATACTTTATCATAGCCAACATTAACCAGTAAAAGACACACAGTGTTCTATAAAATCACTTATTTACAAAAAACTTGTTAATGAAACCAATGATCATCACCAATAGACATTAACAGAACTCTTTGTTTAATATGTTCCCTGTCAGTCCGCTTATGTTTTCTGGCGCAACCAAGTTTACTACGGAAGCCACTCTATCGGACGAAACAGAAGGGACTTGGCTTATGAGTATTTTTGAGCAATTTCTGACAAAGCGGGTGTGAAATAACGATTAAACAAAAAAGACAACAGAGTTCATTTTCCAATAAATACCATTTCAGTAATGTGTGTGCTTTTTGTGCTGAATATTCGCTACTTTTACAGTGCTTCTATCTCTTCTTGATCCTGGCAATTAGGAGGAAAGAGAAGCGCACATTGTGTATCATAGTTGGTAGCAGGGAGCGGACATTTCCACAATTCTCATACAGTGCTGTCACCAAATGTGCTCATTTTGTACCATGTACCTGTCATTGGCAATGGTAGAAATGACACACGGAAGTAACAAGCTTTTACGAATATCCAGTATAGATTCATTCATGTTCAAATCTGGACCTGATTTGTAGTACTGAATATGAAATTAAATTAGGGCCATTGAAAGACATTTACTGCCAGATTTCAAAGATTGGTGGAAATTGTACTGGGCAAGAAATCTTCTGACGAGATCTATAGTATGAGCGGACATGGGTTCTTCGTGTAGTCCCGCATAGCACTCAAATTTAAGAAGAGTTATTACAACCGTCGAATGCAACCGCTTGGTAATGAGTATTCTGCATAGTTCTTCTGTGTCCCTCACAATGTGCAATTAACTTGCTACTCATAACATCGTTCCTATATAGTTCGACCGACTACCGGCGACAACCAGATTCTCCAGCCGCAAACCGAGCGAGGTGGCGCAGTGGTTAGCACACTGGACTCGTATTTGGGAGGACGACGGTCCAATCCCGCGTCCGGTCAGCCTGATTTGGGTTTTCTGTGATTTCCCTAAATTGCTTCAGGCAAATGCCGGGATGGTTCCTTTGAAAGAGCACGGCCGACTTCCTTCCCCGTATTTCCCTAATCCTATGAGACCGGAGACCTCGCCTCGCTGTTTGGTCCCCTCCCCCAATTCAACCAACGAACCCAGCCGCAATGGCCGTCGGTTACGGGTACACAGAGGCTCTCTCCAATCTGCGAATTACACCCATAATTTATACTTTTAGTACCATATGTAACTTCCACAGCACCAGACCAAACTTATCACTGTTGGAAGCCCACTTACACGCTGGTTAATTAGGTAAGCTACAGTTTGTAGTTATCTTATTAAAAACTCGTAGTCCTCTATCGAAGCTTCATCAAAATGGTTCAAATGGCTCTGAGCACTACGGGACTTAACGTCTATGGTCATCAGTCCCATAGAACTCAGAACTACTTAAACCTAACTAACGTAAGGACATCACACAACACCCAGTCATCACGAGGCAGGGAAAATCCCTGACCCCGCCGGGAATCGAACCTGGGAACCCGGGCGTGGGAAGCGAGAACGCTACTGCACGACCACGAGCTGAGGACCGAAGATTCATCCAAAGCATTTGAACTTCTGTATGCATAAAAATAATGGTAAATGTGGTTGGTGTTTGGCTGGGGTCTGGTTTAGAGTGGAAATTGATAACTAATGCATTCATTAGCCTAATCCTAATTAATATGTGAGTACTTATATAAGCTATGTTTCTTTGGACGTATTGTCTTAACTTCCACCACATGTTGCAAGGATTACTGTTATTTTTGTGAAATTAAAAACTTTAATGATTTTGTTAGTGACTATACGGTTTTCTCGAGCTCTAATTTGACTAGAGAGTGTTATCAGAAATTCTAAATTTGTCGAACCCGCAGCGTCGGCTGACGCATTGTTTATAGGAACTATAGTGAACGTTAAGGAGTTACTTCACTTTTAAATTTCTTTGTTACTTAATGTTTATTTTCTTAACTAATCAATACATACCGGCATCTGTACGTATTAAACTGTAACTAACACATGGCTATAGATTATAAAGGAACAATTTCCTCGCTGAATATAAGAAGACTATTCATCGAGAAGAATATTGTGTAGTTAGAGGGATTTATTTATTTTAGCTGAACGACTCCTAATAATTTGTGCTAAGCACGCCGCTGTGGTCGTGAAACCTAAATAAGTATAACTAGCTGCCACTAGACCCCGGATTTGAGACTTAAAATCTCGGTCGAGAAAGTACGTTTACTCAAGGAATCTGACTTGCAAGGGGGAAAGTGTGGTAGTAAAGAATTCTCTGTCACTAGCACGCGCACCAGTGTCCTGTGTTAAATTCCACCTCTGCCGGCACTGTCGATGGAAATCCGTCTCGCAATTGCATTCAAGACTACCGGCTCCCTCTCTGCTGTAGGAGAAGTGGCGGTCAGGCGTCAGCTGTGGCTTTCATCCACAAGTTTACTTCTGCGAATGTCAATAACCGTACATTAACACACAACAATCGTCTACAGTGGGCTGTTGTGCTTAAGACAAGAGACTGGAGGCTGAGAGATCTTGTGATTATTTGGAGCGTCTCTCGCTGGTTGCAAATCGGCTTCGAATTATGACATTTCATCTAACGACTCAGTTCTACAACTCCTTGTTCACAAAATGAGCGGTTACGATCTTGACCAGCTAGCATAGTCTCAAAAATGGCACAGTGAAACGCACTCACCAAGCAGAACAGAAACGGTATTGTACCTGTACTGCCACTTCACCGTCCTAGCGGCTTATTTGCACTTCCGCGTGAAGTCTTATAGCTTGGAACGCCTTTCAATGGAAGTTTCCCCGACGTTATTCGCTACAACAGGGGAGAGAATAGATGGATAAACCATTAAAGTAGAAAGCTGAACACCGTTGTAATCAATGATTTTGATCGATCCACTATTTGACATTGTTTGCACTCAGTATAACATTCTTCCTCATTACAATATGACATTGGTAAAACAGAAAACTACACTTGCTCTGACGACCTCACTAGAAATCAATGTGAGCGGCGACCCGAGAGAATGACCGGGATTGTCGAAGCGAGACAGTGTGATGCGTTGTCCCACTCAAGGCCCACGACAAACACAGGCTGCGGCGTGTACATCACGGAGGTAGTCCTGCGCTCGCTCGCTCAAATCAGCAGGCAACCTACGTTTCTACACCTGTTAACTCGTAACTAGGCACGTCCGTACAAACGAAAACTGAATCTTCTACTGGAATCCGCTATTATGGAATCTTACTGTTATTAGTCCTATAATGAGGGGAAGTCATTGGGCCTACTTACAATTTGTTACGGCTGTACTGGCGTACAATAAAATAAGATCATGCTAAAATGATTATCAGTTGCATAAGGCACCACTTCCAGCATGTAATGAGTACTGTTTAGCAGAAGAGACTAAATGCTATAAACAAGCCGTTATACCATTTATATCGAGTGTTGATCTTCGATTAAATTTTGTTGTAGCACTGTCAATCAATAAGATTCCAGTGGAAGACGCAATTCTTGTCAGTACTTACACGCCCAGATGCGAGTTAACACGTCTAGAAACGCATTTTGTCTGTTGAGCTGAGCGAGTTCAGAACTACCTTCGTGACGTACTCGCCGCGGCCTGTCTTTCCCGTGGGCCTCGGTCCCACTGCAGTGACGGTGCGTTGCTTTGTAGTCTCTGCGCCGTTAAGTACACCAATGTGGATCTGACGCTCGTTTAGGCTAGCGCTACAGGAAAATGTTTGACATCTGTGATCGCCGCTTACCAATATCTATGCAGAAAATGCCAAAAACGGTACCCGGTAGACGTATGCATAAAGGCTAACCCTAAAAATAAGATAAAATGCGCAGACGGTCACCGCTGCGTAGTGCATTGGGAATCAGCCACAACCTATGTGCTGCTATTTGCGTACATTAGCTAATCAACAGTACCCAGACACCCCTACCAAGTGCGGAATTGACCTCATGATGTGAGAAGAGGCAGGCCTGCCAGTAAAAAAAAGGTGGAGAATACTACGTTATCACTAGAGAAGGAGTAACAGCGGGCTAGGTCGATCAGGAAGGCTCAGTGACTTCGAAAGTGGACTAGTCATTGGATGTCACCTGAGTAGCAGATCTATCAGGGGTACTTCAACACTTATAAAGGGGTCATGTGATTGTGAAGTGGAAAGGTACATCCACAGCTCTACCAAGACCAGACAGACTACATGTGCTGACAGAGACCATCAAGCAATGCGTCGGTTGGTTGTACAGAATCGCATGAAATCAGAGGAAGGAGTCACCCATGGGTTACCAGGTGCTTCCAGCAGTGCAGCTAGCACAATGGTCTAGCACCTTTTCATAAGCCACACCAGCCTATGGGCAACGCTAAGCAACGCTACTGGAGCGGTTGACTGAAAAAGAGTGATTTAGAGTGATTAATCACGCTACACCTTGTGGCAATCCGATAGAAGGGTTTGAATTCGGTGAGTAGCTGTGAACGTTACCTGTCATCATGTGTCGTGTCGACAACGAAGTACAGAGGTATGAGGGGTGTTTTTCGTTTTTAGGACGTGAACCGCTTATTGCGCTTAAGAGAACGGTAAATGCGGAGATATGAACACATTTTACGCTCTGTGTGCTGACTACAGTAGTGGAACAGTTAGTAGGCGTAGACTGGTGCATCAAGATGACAATGCACCGCGTTATAAAGCAGCATCTTTGAGTAAATGGTTTGTGGACCATAACATTGCTGAAATGGACTGGCATGCGCAGCGTACCGACCCGAACCCAATGGAACACCTGAAAATTGTTAGAACGTGGACTTCAGCGTCCAACATCACAATGTTTTCTGGTTTCAACTAACAAGGAAGAATGGGCTGCCATTCCTCCACAAACATTTGGAGACCTTATTGAAAGTGTCCCGAGCAGAGTCCAAGCTACCATATATGCGAAGGATGGATATCTTAATGTCCACTAATAGTTGTATAGATGCTTTTGATCTGATAGTGTATTTAATACTCACTACAGCTATTGTGCTGCAGTCCACTATTGCTTTACATTTATGAAAGCTCCAGTCCACTGCTGCTCTCCATTTCTGAAAGCTCCAGCAAGCCACTGAATTATACGAACACCCTATAAAACATAATCATCCACAGGAGGCATCTCGATAGTAAAACGGAACATGGCCTCTAGCGTTGATAGGGGCTTCAAATTGGTGATGAAATAAGTCTACGAATTTCTTCAGGCACGCTATATCTGGTTGAATCCACTCATTGATGATTGGATCCTGTAGGGCGTAGAGTTAAAAGATTGCAGGGGTGCTTCCAGAATGAAATTTCCCTTAGCAGCGGAGTGTGTGTTGATAAGAAACTTCTTGGCATATTAAAACTTTGTGTCAGACCAAGATCCGAACTAGCGACCTTTGCCTTTCGTGGGCATATGCTCTACTGACTGAGGTACCAAGCACGACTGGTGACCCGTCCTCACACCTATACTTCCACCAGTACTTCCTCACCTACCTTCCAGCCTTCACAGAAGATCTACGAAACTTGCAAGACAAGCAGTCCTGGAATAAAGGATACTACGGAGACATGGATCAGCCATAGCTTCATGTTTTCAGAGTGAAATCTTCACTCTGCAACGAAGTATGCGCTGATGTGAAACTTCCTGGTAGATTAACGAGGTACTGGAGGAAGTAAAGCTGTGATGATGGTTGGTGTTTCTGTAGCTCAATCGGTATAACTCTTTCCCGCGAAAGGCAAAGGTCCCGATTTCTAGTTTCAGTCCAGCATACAGTTTTAATGGACCAGGAAGTTTCATTGCAGAGATGCTGAAAGCTACGTTCCACCCGCCGTTCCAAATAGTCTCAAATGTTTCCTGTGAGATTAAAATCGAATGATTTTGTGGGCCAGTCGAAATGCAATAGGTTGGCTAAGCGTTCCAAAATCCTGGAAGCTATACGTGCAGCTCTGTGCACACAGCTTGGAAGACGAAAATGCGCACGGCGAATCATCGTGAAAATGCACAAGAAACGGCAACGCTTGATCACCGAGAGTGTTGAAATAAATATACTGGTTCAGATTCACGGTAACGTGAGCGAGTAGTCTGAAATCATGGCACATAGAATATCCCCGCAACTTTACAAAACCATCTCCGGCCCCTCATACTGCGGTTTAAACGCCTAATCGGGCGGTCGGTGCACAGGATGTCTTGCATCATTAGAAAAATCGCAAAATCATGATTCGTCGACTACATCATTCGACCCTCCATTAAGTTACTGTCCAGATTCTGAGTTGTTCGGGTCATTAAAGACGTGCAAATATATGTGCCATTGTGAGCATTGGCCTTTGTGAGTTACACAACTGAAATGTCCATTGGATTAACTTCGCTTCGTTATGTTCATGCGAAAACTGATTGAGATGGATCTGCATGCACTGTCAGCAGAAATTCTTGTATGGTTTGTAACCGATTTTATTGAGAAGGAGTGGCAATCGACTCTGGTTCGTGTAGGATAGAGTATTTTTACGACCATTGTTCTCTCGCCATGTGCCACATGGACGCGAGTGGAACACCATTTCTTGTAGACACGGTGGATGGTTTACGTTGATACACGAACAATTCAGCTAACTTCATTCACGGTGTGGCCATGAGCACGTCTAAGCACGGTAGCTTCTTTCTCCATTCTCTCACATTTCCACGTCGGCTCACCTTACTGAGTTCTTTCCAGACAACTACCAAGTACATACACACCACTTCACTCCCGTGACTTACGTCAGCAGTGGAGGTTCACCTGACCGCCTGATACCAATTCCCCATCATCTAATCGTTCCAAAGCGATTACTGTGTTATTGTAAGGTTGTGGGAAATATTTTGTTCAGTGAGCTTAGTTCCACCATGTACATCTATGTCCATAAACACAACACGACTTGTATCCTCAGTCATCAACATTTACCGACAAAGAAAATTTTCAGCCACTGTGTCATAAAATCTCGACACTGCACTTGCGATTTCTTTAATTTCGTTGTAATGCTTGCACATACTTGTATGACTTTCAACGGTCTCATTTCTGCTGTTGATAAAATTTCTTGAAATTCATCACATGGTGGGAGCCGTAAGGTTGTAATTTCGTAATGCATAATAGGCCGATTATTGACTGAAATCAGTTTACTGTTCCAATTGAAATCAACAAAAGTCATGGTAAGGTCTAATGAAAAATGTTCCCATTTAAAGCTAGCTGGACTACATTTTAAGAGACACGCTATTTGTTAAGAAGATATGTCTTCTCCTTCTTTTTCTTCTCCTTCGTCTATTTCTTCTTACCTCGTCTTCTACTTCTTCCACTTTCCTTCTTCATCTCTTTTGTTTCTTTTTATTGCCCCTCTCCGATGTATACTTCCATTTCTCTGCTGCTTGCTCCTTCTTCCTTTCACTTTCCACTTTCATGTTTCCTGCTTTCCTTGTTCCTGTGTCCATCTTAGTCTTTTTTCTTTGTTAGTGTTCTGTTTCTGCTTTGACTTCAGGTGAATTTCACCAAATATGCATAGTATAAGCCATTGTCGATTTTCTACCCTTATTTGTCCCTTAAGCGAATCCATGCTCGAGTTTTCGCGTTCCCGAACCCTAAAATTCTCTCATTTCTTACTTCAGAACAGCTGACAAACGACTCACTTCATTCTGCTTTTTTTCGCAGTTTGACTTGCTAGTTCATCGTTCGTGCCGCTATATTAATGTAAGAAGGAGGAAGTAACAGTTGGGATTTTAAAAAGTTTGTGGTGGTCGATAACCCCAAGCAACCGAAGATAGTTAAATTCACTATTAGTTTTAGTGTTTGTGCTATAATTACACTGTTCAATTATAATTCATTGAGATCTACATGCAAAGGCTGTTTGTTCACTTTAAATGATGACCACGAATCTATTAGCCATGCACTCGCTGTGTACCGCTAATAGCGAATGAGGGGTTGGAATCACGTCTAGCTAGTTCGATACTTTTGAAACCGTCTGGCACAGTCGCAAGTTGTTTCCACCTAGCTAAACATGTTTCCTCCCTGACTCCTTAGCGGACCAGGTCCTCAAAGTGAGCAAATTTACGTTCCCAAAATGATCACATCTTGGTCCTCGAACACACTGTGACCCCCTTGCAAACCGTCATCAGTGTACTCGTCTGTATGCTACCTGCGGAATAAATTCACTCATATTTTGTATGTCCTAGCCAGGCTCATTCTGCACTTGCACAAAAACGTAACTCTCAGGAAACCGTTCCTGATATTCCCCACAGACACTTTCGGGGGCCATTGGTCTTATTTGGATCTGTGTTCTCCATGTAAAGAGTAATGGCTGATCGTTTGATGCGTTGGGGTATGCACGAATTGTATGCTCCGCTGCCTGGAACCAATTCGAAGAGGATTTTCTTCTTCTTCGGACCAGTTATATCTTCAGTAACTGTTGACATTTAACCACAACAAGTTCAGCATTGCCTAGGAAGAACGTGCCAGCCTCCCGCCAGACCTCGGAATTCAGTTAATTGTAGGAACCGCGTTCGTAGGCAGCATTTAGACACGTCTGCAACGTACACTGGCCCAGTATAAAGTTTGAAACTGCAATGGACTCCTCTAACAAATGCTCAGCTTATCAGTTCGTGATAAGACGAAAACAATGAATAATCAACAAATCAAAAGAAACATTACAAATTAACAACGATGTCATAGAACCAGCTGATAAGGTTTTAAATTGCAATTTTTTCAAAGAAAAAGCCTTTTGCATGTGCAGCAATTTATATACAGCTGCTGCGAAAATGGCCACTACAACAAACTTGATTAGGTTTTGTACATAGGCAGCTGGGTCAATGACAACAAAAGAAGTAAAAAAAGAACAAAGTTTCCCCTGAGTGCTTCCGATAAACTGCACAGGGTTTTCAAAACTAGGCTTCCGAGGCGTTCGAAAACGAAAGTTTACTGTCGTTGTTTTTACTAGTTCTGACTTACAGCAGCGTATGAGGTTTTAATGTTAAAAACACTCCAACTCTGAATAGGTCAGCGGGGAAAGCGTTGTACATGGAGGATATCGTACATAGGAGCACCTGATCTTTCGTGGTCGGTGTTGCAATCCAATGACAGATTTTAGAATCACATGAAAGAACGCTCACTAGGGAATGTCTTAAGCAGTTCCTACATTTTCTACTGTTTTTGTTGCTGTGAGACGTGATGTTGTGTTTTGTACTGGTGTTTGTAAATATTTTGAGTTCCACACATTTAAGTACGGTACGATATAGTAAAGCTGTCTGGAGGATACTGTTAATTCGCCAATTACAAAACTTTTCTCTGTATTTACAAAACAAGTGAATGATTAAGCCACACTTCGCCAGTCGTGCTCCAACTTGTACCTTGACACGGAGGAATATCTCCTAGCAAAGAACATATTATACTCGCGAATACATTGAGTTTCTTTAACGTCGTAACAACTGATTATTGATGAACACAAGAATAATAACGTAACACGCAGCCTATCGAATACAGTAATGACAAGATTTTTCTCGACTGTGACACTTTTAAATTGGAATTGAATACTTGTTTCTACGTAGGCCTACTTGACTATGTCGTAGCCTGGAACAACTTTTCACAACTGGACACTTCTTACTTTTGAGCAGCCTTTTTTGTTGTGTCAGTAAAATGCTGCAGCACACATAAAGTGAATGCTGTAATTCCAAAATGGAATAAGAACATACATTTTATTTCTGTTACAGGTCTGTTTAGAGGCGAAAACCTCAAAAGTGTTCCAAAGTACAATACTCTTTCCTACAGAAAAAGGAATGGATCACGATAAGTAATGCTTTCAATACTAATAGTACCTCGAATGCTGATACAGTTTGTAATCAATAATAATAAAGTTTGTAAGCTATTAAACAAAAATCGTCCAACGTGACCATCGATCATGCTGACTCAATAAGTATAAAAGAAAGAACAGCCACTCTTCAGGCGATAATTGATAACAGAGGTAAAGCACAAAGAGGCTGAATATTGAAGAAGAAGGCATCAGTTGATCACGATGAATGCCACGTCTGCACGCAAAAGTCTCCTAGAACTAGTGATTGGAAGTTATTTCAGTCACGCTTTGCAAATGTGCTGCCCAATGTTGCTACAGTCCATACTGGCTGCACTAACACTTTCTACACTACAAAATACATTTCCTGTACGTCCCAATGTGTAGGAAATGGTGAAATTTATACAAACTGAAATTCCAATATACACTCCTGGAAATTGAAATAAGAACACCGTGAATTCATTGTCCCAGGAAGGGGAAACTTTATTGACACATTCCTGGGGTCAGATACATCACATGATCACACTGACAGAACCACAGGCACATAGACACAGGCAACAGAGCATGCACAATGTCGGCACTAGTACAGTTGTGGCGTCGCAACTAGTGCGAGCGCACAGTTTTCTATCAAATATTTACTGTGAAATGTAGACAGACTGTAAAGTAGCCATCAGATTAGCATATGTGCTGTAGTGGGCAGATTACCGGTGTCCGTTCGTCTGACGTCACGACCATATGGCATGTCTGTACCGTGAGAATGTAAGACCTGTGCGCTAACTAGCCGCGTGTATAACGTGGAACTTTCATCTTTAATAACTTATAACTGAGGAACCTGAGGAAATTAAAAGTTAATATACTAGTTTCTGTTATGAATAAAAATAAGTCATCCAAATTTGAGCTTTGAAACCTGTATATTTTGGAAATTAGAAAAATCTTACAGAAAACGCAAATTTCTACAATTTTCGAGTCTAAATAAATACCATTATGTATAGATCACCTTCAGTGACCATCCAACTATGAAACAAAATCACCTTCCGTGCTTTTGTATTTATTTTGAGAATTTTACTTTTAGAAATTCACCTATAACTTTGTTAAAACCATAAATGTTTTGAATTTTTGTGAACAGTTATTTTATATGAGTAGGTGAGAGTGAATGAGTGTGCCTGAGTGAATGAAAGAGGGACATTCGCCATTCTTTGCAAGTGTATAAAATCTAGGTTGGAACTCGCAAGTGTTCAGACGATGTAACCGTGGGAACAGAGTCGCCAGTGGTTCCCCATCTTAGTGAATGTCGGATGTCCAAGAGTGTATGGTATTGTACAAGCAGCCAGAACGTTCGCGAGTATTTAAATAATTTCTGGAAATAAAGTAAAGTCTAGTTTTCCTTTCGGTTTGTTAAATTATACAGTAAATTTTGTGTAACAAGAAATCATGACGTAAATGATTCAGAAGTCATGACTGGTGCGTGCTAGATTTTGGCGCGAGGCGCACCCAAAGAGTTAATTCTGATTGGCTGTGTGATGTGTGAGCCAATGAGATGCGAGGACGGTTAGCAGACTAGGAGAGTGAGTCGCGAGTGGATGAGGGGTCGCGAAGGAACTGTGATCGAGAAGAGACATGCTTGATGTGTCCTCGCGAATAATGTGTAAAATGAAGTCATAAAACGGCTTCATCGGTTCGGTACTGTGCGATTTGAGACTGGAAGAGTCCAGTAACGCGTAGTGTGAGTTTGAGCGAGTTGTGACTTTTCGTTCCGCGAAAGACGCGAGTAACTTTAATAATTAAAAGCGTGGCGGTACTTCGTAAACTTTTACTAAGTGCTTATGGCGAGCATTAACGTTAAAAAACGAACTATTATTGAACATCGACTGCAAACGTGTATGTTAGAAAATCGTCTGTGTTGCAGTTAAGTAAATTCCGTAACTTTGAAAGCTAATTCTGGCGGGGTTTGAGTGTGGATAGAATTGTGAACTGAACTTTCTTCAAACGTAGATTAGCGGGCTGATGATCAGGCTTAAAGACAATAAAGAGCTTAAATAGAATTACCAACTTCGCGTTCTCGTTTGAGTAAACAATTACTACCATTCCAATAACTCAATTTATTTAGGAAGATTGCTCATAGATTGTATTTCAGCAAACATGTATCGCGGCCTCCGGTGAGCGGCTATTAAATTGCAGTTTCTTCAACACTGCTTTTTCTGCAATTTTTCCAGTAGCTGCTATCAGGAGAGGCGAGTGCAGCAACTACCTAAGAAACGAGGTAGGTGGATTTTCTTTCAGGGAAAGGAAACTGCGCGATAAGAGCCTGACCCGTCGCACAGTGTATATCCACCTTTCACAGCAATGCAGGCTGCTATTCTCCCATGGAGACTATCGTAGAGATGCTGGATGTAGTCCTGTGGAACGGCTTGCCATGCCATTTCCACCTGGCGCCTCAGTTGGACCAGCGTTCGTGCTGGACGTGCACACCGCGTGAGACGACGCTTCATCCAGTCCCAAACATGCTCAATGGGGGACACATCCGGAGATCTTGCTGGCCAGGGTAGTTGACTTACACCCTCTAGAGCACGTTGGGTGGCACGGGATACATGCGGACGTGCATTGTCCTGTTGGAACAGCAAGTTCCCTTGCCGGTCTAGGAATGGTAGAACGATGGGTTCGATGACGGTTTGGATGTACCGTGCACTATTCAGTGTCCCCTCGACGATCACCAGAGGTGTACGGGCAGTGTAGGAGATCGCTCCCCACACCATGATGCCGGGTGTTGGCCCTGTGTGCCTCGGTCGTATGCAGTCCTGATTGTGGCGCTCACCTGCACGGCGCCAAACACGCATACGACCATCATTGGCACCAAGGCAGAAGCGACTCTCATCGCTGAAGACGACACGTCTCCATTCGTCCCTCCATTCACGCCTGTCGCGACACCATTGGAGGCGGGCTGCACGATGTTGGGGCGTGAGCGGAAGACGGCCTAACGGTGTGCGGGACCGTAGCCCAGCTTCATGGAGACGGTTGCGAATGGTCCTCGCCGATACCCCAGGAGCAACAGTGTCCCTAATTTGCTGGGAAGTGGCGGTGCGGTCCCCTACGGCACTGCGTAGGATCCTACGGTCTTGGCGTGCATCCGTGCGTCGCTGCGGTCCGGTCCCAGGTCGACGGGCACTTGCACCTTCCGCCGACCACTGGCTACAACATCGATGTACTGTGGAGACCTCACGCCCCACGTGTTGAGCAATTCGGCGGTACGTCCACCCGGCCTCCCGCATGCCCACTATACGCCCTCGCTCAAAGTCCGTCAACTGCACATACGGTTCACGTCGACGCTGTCGCGGCATGCTACCAGTGTTAAAGACTGTGATGGAGCTCCGTATGCCACGGCAAACTGGCTGACACTGACGGCGGCTGTGCACAAATGCTGCGCAGCTAGCGCCATTCGACGGCCAACACCGCGGTTCCTGGTGTGTCCGCTGTGCCGTGCGTGTGATTATTGCTTGTACAGCCCTCTCGCAGTGTCCGGAGCAAGTATGGTGAGTCTGACACATCGGTGTCAATGTGTTCTTTTTTCAATTTGAGTGTAATTTGATGAATATGTTCGAGAAGTGAATGTGTAGTACAAGGCACTTTAATTTGTCTATAGTGTGCAGTTGAATGCAGTGTTAATAATTAAAATCATGCCTTGATACTATACTGTATAAGTTCACTTCGAAACATCACTACACAGTATAAGGACTCTTATGTCGGACATGTAAATAGCTCCCCCATATTTAACGTCAACAGTACAAAATTTATGGTCTTATATATGCACCATGGCATCTCAGCCCGGAAGTGTTAAGTGATGACAACAGCTGCCGTGAAAGCCTTAATTCTATGAGTACAAAACGAGATTATAGCAGATTTAGCGATATTCCTTATGATGCAGAAAAATATACTGATGTAATGAACAAACAGTTGACCTAAGTCATTCATAAAAACCATAAATTCTTAAGAATCTGTCAAATTATAAGAGTAAGGCAAATTACATCCACACTTAGTTTAAAGGAGTAATTGAAATCTCCAATATAACATAGTTGTACAGAAAATTAATACCAGTGTTGTGCATTTTCGAAGAGCTCTGATGGTGAGATAGGGGGAATCAGCAGAACTCTTCCAGTAGTCTCTCTTACCAGAGAACCTTCAGCAGAATGGTCATTTTGTGTCAAAGGTACACGCTATGTTGTCAGTAATGGGGTAATCTCCTCATGAATAAACCCTTCTTACATTTTTGTAGTTCACACACAGAGAACTAATACAGTGCGACAGAAAATTCAAACGATTAATCGTTAATTAATTAACAGCTGGTATCTCCAAATTTATGTACACAAGATAAATGCAAAACGTTTGAGTGTACAAGAAACACGAAATCTCGCCCACTGACAAATGGCGGCATGTAATACGGTTCTACAAACCTAAATTCTACCATTGTATGTTTATCAGACGCGAAAAGGTGCCAGAAACTGCTGAAAATTCTTTGAACATATGAAAAACAATAAAAGTTTACTTAAGATGCCTGTTTCAGGAAATGAAGTTGTGGGGGCAACTGATAAACTTGATAAAACGATCAGAAGGCAAAAATAAGTAAAGGTAATGACATGTAAATTAATGGTTGTGCATAACATTTTAGTAATTTAGAATTCGAGTTTAATGTTGTAAAATAATGAAAATTGCATATGACACCCAGGAAAGTAGGACTTTTGTAATAAAAGAAAGGAACTTTGTAATAAAAAAAGGAATGCTAATTGAAATTATTCCACTAATGTGATAATCTTGATGAGACCGTATAATTGAGTTATTAGACGTTAAATTTCTGTGTAAAAATTGTAGGAAACTGAAATACGAGTAGAGGTATGTTTTACCAATGAACTGATGCGGGATGGTCTGTTAGTGTAACTCATGATATAATTGGACTGTGTATTGTGTGTATTCAGTAAAGTTTGAATCAATGCATTAAGAGCAAAACACGAACAGTCAGGGCTGTATATTCATCTTCAGGTTGAAGTTATTGTGTCAATATTTGCTTACAAATGATTTTTTTTTGGATGGGGTTTGTCTTGAAGACCACAATTTTTTTCTTTCATTCGCCTGTTTTACTTGAGTTACAACATCATCAGTGCTTTTTTAAAATAATTTTATTAAACAACAAGCAAAATTCCCTTCACTGTCTGTACAAATATAAAATCCAGTTTCTAAGAAAGTATTCACAAATCCGAAAAGAAACAAGATTTTTTTATACACACCTTATTACCAGAAGCTGCAGTTTTCTTGGTTTTCTGTGTTTTACATTACAGTTGTTTTTCTTCTATAGTCTGAGATTTGAAGCCATAGAGAACTTAATATAGTAAATTATTTGTACCGAAAATTTAAGACTGGGACTGTTGTTATTAACATTATTTTTTTCTGTCACCTGTCAGTAGACTCCAAGCCAACTGGGGAAGCACATAATGCATCTTCTTTCAGCTTTATAAGATTATGTAATGATTCTGGCGGTAATATCTTGGTTGTCATTTAAAAGCAATTAGAATATTAAGAAAATAAAGATCTAGTGCATAAAAATGGGAATATTCACAGTACTAACAGCAAAGTGAAAGCAGAAAAAATTCGAAGATATCAGTAAAAACTTGGTAATTCAATAATTGCCTTGCAAACACAAACAGTTAAAAAGGAAAATAATGACATTCTGGAAGAATTGCTACATTAGATGTACAAAGCTTCGTGATTTGAAGGATGCAGAGGCTCTTATAGACAATGGAGTTTCAATAGAAATTGTGAAACTGGAGGAAATGTAATAGAAAAGGAAATTCCAAAATTATTTTTACAATGTCTGTGGGGAACAAAATTATCCAAAAATGGAACGTTGGTAAAATTGTTCTACTGTCATGTTCATGCATACATACATGAATACATTAATCCTTGTTCCATAGATCATGGATACGACATTTCGTGATGATATGGCACATGTCATTTTAACATAAGTTTTCTTTATGCAAAATAATTAATCAGTTAATTATTTTTTATGGTTACTACTTCATATCTAACAATTCATCTGCTTGGCAGAAGGAGTTGTCATTCAGAAATTCTTTTAATCTGCTTCTAAATGTTGGTTGGCCATGTGACAGACTTTTAATACTATTTGGCTAACGACCAAAGATTTTTGTGGCAGCATAATTCACCTCTTTCTGTGCCAAAGTGAGATTTAAGCCAGAATAGTGAGTATCATTCTTTCTTCTAGTGTTGTAGCTATGCACTTCGCTGTTATTTTTGAATTGGGCTGGATTATTAATGAAAAATTTCATAAATGAATGTATGTATTGCGAAGGTACTGCGAATATCCTGAGTTCCTTAAATAAATGTCTGCAAGGGGATCTTGGGTGGGCTCCAGCTATTATTCAGATTACACGCTTTTGTACAATGAATACTTTCTCTCTTAATGACGAATTACCCCAAAATATGATGCCATATGAAAGCAGTGAATGAAAATAAGCATAGTAGACTAATTTACTGATATCTTTATCACCAAAATTTACAATAACCTTAATAGCATTAGTTGCTGAATATAACCGTTTCAGCAGATCATCAATGTGTTTCTTCCAGTTCAATTTTTCATCAATGCACACACCTAGACATTTTGAGTATTCTGAAAATTTTCTGAAAGTCATTATTTGCAATTTCCTCAGCTGATTCTTACTTCTTGGGCGTGATTATTATACTTGTATCATCAGCAAAATGAACTAACTTTGCATCTTCATCAATGCAGAGTGACAAGTCGTTAATATATATCAATACCAATAAGGGACCCAAGACTGAACCCTGTGGGACACCATTCTTGATACCTCCCCAGTTAGAGAACTCTGCTGGTTTTTGCTGACTATATGTACTGTTAATTTCGACCTTCTGCAGTTTTCCAGCTAAGTATGAATTAAACCATTTGTGCACTGTCCCACTCAAACCACAATACTGAGACTTATCTAGAAGAATTTCTTGATCCACACAATCAAAAGCCTTTGAGAGATCACAAAATATCCCAACAGGTGATGTTCGGTTATTCAATGCATTTAATATTGATCAGTGAAAGCATATATAGCATTTTCTGTTGGAAAGCCTTGCTGAAAGCAAAACTGATATTTTGTTAGTTCTTCATTTTTACAAATATGTGATGCTACTCTTGAATAGATTACTTTTTCAAGAATTTTTGATAAAGCTGTCAGACGTGAGATTGGGTGGTAGTTGTTAGCATTAGATCTATTCCCCTTTTTATGCAATGGTTTACCAATAGCGTATTTCAGTCTATCTGGAAAAATGCTCTGTTTCAGTGATCTACTACATATGTAGCGGAGAATCCTACTTGTTTGTCGGGAACAAACTTTTAATACTCTGTTGGAAGTGCCATCAATTCCATGCGAGCTTTTACTTTTGAGTGAATTATTATTTTCCTAATTTCAGTATGACAGGTGGGATGAGTAACAATTTCATCCAACTGCATAAGTACTGCCTCTTCCATATACTGCCTTGCATTTTCTAATGAGTAACTGGATTTTATTTTCTCTACAATATTTAAAAAATGATCATTAAAAATGTTTTCTACTTCTGACTTCTCGTTAGCAAACTTGTCATTGTGTTTGATAGAAATACAGTCTTCTTGTGCTCTCAGTTTCCCTGATTCCCTTGTCACAATATTCCAAATTGTTTTAATTTTATTACAGATGTGCTAATTTCAGACATAATGCACATACTTCAGGACTTTTTAATAACTTAACTTACACAGTGCAGTAGCTTTTATAATGTTTCACTTTTTTCTGATCATTACTCCTTGTAGCTATAAGATACATTTCCCTTTTGTCTTTACAAGATTTTTTATCCCTTTAGATATCATGAAAAGATTAAATTTTAAATTAGCATCATGTTCCCTGTACACCTCATCCCAGTCTACATGTTAAAAGTTTCCCCTAAAATTTTGAATTGTTAAATCGTTAATGGAATGCACTAATTTGGATGAGTGTTTTGCATTACTGTATCGAGCTATATCATATAGTGTAACTAGCTGTGCATCATGAACAGACAGACCATTCTTAACAGGAAAAGTTTTTATTTGATTAAATTACTCTTGGACCATGAAAATGTTATCTATCAGTGTGCTGCTTTCCTGTAGATGCTGTTGGTGATGGCTACTTCTGTTAGTTTTTACCCCTTTGGCTCAGAGTCTGAATACTGTGCAGCAACAGTCACTTTACTTATTTCTCATGTTTAGAAAAAGGATTTAGTGAAGATATAATAATCCTGATAAAATGAGTATTTGAATTATGTTTGAAATATAAAACCTTCAAAACACAAGAGTCTCATGATGACTACCAAAGATCTCATAAGGAGACAAAATCAGTCGTGAATCATTTTAAACAGAAACACTGGAAACTTTTTCTAAAAATTAAAAACATGACTTACATGGGTTTCAGAAACGAATTTGAAGAATGACAGGACAGAAGAGGAAATAATTTAAAAAATTTTGAGAACGAATGGTATAAATGAGGAATTGTGGGTTAAATATATTGACAAAGTTCTATAAAAGTAAAAAGTCATCAGGAAACGAAGAGAGATCAGAGATCAGTATACAAGCATATGAAGATGTAACTGTTTCACGTGCAGAAGTAGAAGATACTGTGAATCTGTTAAAAAATAGGAAGTCTCCAGGGAAAGACAAGATCCCCAGAGATTTGATGAACAAGTAACCAAACTGGTTAACAATGTTATAATCGGTAATGAAATTCCAAACGAATGGAGATATAGTATTACAATTCTCATGTACAAAAACTGCAGAATGATAAATCCACTGTGTACAGTTATCAAACTCATAACAGAAGTAATAGGGAATAAAGTAAATAGCAGTTTTCATTCTTAGACAGGTTGTAGAGGGCATTAATTCTTAGACAGGTTGTAGAGAAGTCTATTGAATATGGCAGATCAGCTAATCTTTGTTTTATTGATTTATAGAAGGCTTTCGATAGGATTCAGGTAACAGATGCACGAAAACTGCTCTATGATTGGGGGATTCCATCTAACCTAACAAAGGCATTTATTCCAACAACTACATCCACGCGAAAATCGGTTCCAGATTAACTAGCTACACAGCAGTTAATAGTGGTATTACACAAGGTGACTCTTTGAGCCTTTGCTATTTTAATATGTTCAAGGGCGAGGTGATAAAGAACATGTTGGCTGGTAATGGCTATGGAATGGCGGACGAAGAAATAAGTAATTTGTTACACTGACGATGCAGTTTTGCTGCTAAACAGTGAGGATAACCTCCAGGAACCCTTACATATATTTAACGTGGCAGCCAGGAACCTAAATATGGTCTTATATACTCAAAAACCCAAATATATGACCACATATGCAGAAGCAATTAAATGCAAACTGGAAGTGGAGGGAAAATTTATTTAACTCTTAATGACATTTAAATATCTTGGTATTGAATTGTCCAACAGTGGAAATATCGAAAAGGAAGTTAGAGAACAAGTAAAAAAAGCAACAAAAAAACTGGAAGGGTGTTGAAACGATACTATTTGGAAAACCAGCCATATAGGAAACGATACAAAAGCAGATATAGAGAAGTATAGTGAGACCAATTATACATATCTGAGAGAAGACCAGAAACGTCAAAAACAAAATGACTTTTGGAAATCACAAAATGAAAATTCTGCAAAGGATTACAGGGAAGATACTGCGAAATAGAGACAAGAGATAGAGAGAAAGTGAAAGCAATAGAATAGAACGTAAAGTGGACTCCATTAATGAGTGGGTACATAAGAGAGAGCATGAATGGAATGAACACATAGACAGGCTGGATGAAAGGAATATCGTGAAAATCATAGGAAATAAACTACCTGCAAGTAAAAGAAACTTGGCTGTCCAAGGAAAAGATGTCATGACAACTTCAATGTAGACTGATTTCTTTGAAAAAGTAATATAAGGAATGAATAAAAACTAAGACTGGTATTGCTTAGTATATGCTTGTGGTTCTTGAAATTAATGGCAGGAGTTCATCAATTTATTAAGTGTCTTTTCCAAGCAAGTAAAAATTCTTAACGAATGAACCACATCACATTCACAAGGGTGTATAGGTGCCTACACCATATATAGCTAAGACAATGAGTCATGTGTGAATTGACAGTTGAATGTGTATGTGAGTGTCACAAGCAATAATATCAAAAACTACATGTATACACCATCTATGAGCTAAATAGCGTAACTAATGTGATCAACTCATTGGCTATTACCAGGCACCACTATTGATTATTGATCTTATCGATCTGACAGTGTGATTAATAAGATGTATTAAAATATGTAAACTTTATAGTGCATTTCTGTGTTTGTAAATATTGTCATTAATGAGAAAAATTAATAAGAAAAGAGAGAACTTTGAAACAATTTGGTTTATATAAAGTGATAGGAAATTATTTGTTGATCAAAGTTGGTACCTCAACATGTATTAAAGAAGGAAATTTTACTCTAGAATTTCTGTGATAGTAAAATTGTTGATCAGCATGGACAATAAGGACAGTAAGTTACAAGAATATAAAAACATTGGTAACAGTTATGACTGTACAAAAGAGTTCTTCAGCAAATAGGTAGTGTGATTGCTTTTAAATGTAATTATTGTAATCTGAGTGAAGTAAATAGAAATTGTGAATGCATTTGACATTCTCAGAAGGGATTCATAAGTGCAGGGTAGTAGCTTTTCGAGTATCTCTGTTTGATTTTAAAAGACTGCCTGTTCATTCTAGTGATTAGCTTTCCTCAGAATGCAGGTGCTTTGATTGATTATGGCAGAGCTGGTTTACATATGAGACTCTAAACACACTCATTTTACAAAATTGCAATAATGGTCATTGAAGTTTATGAATTATATTCACTTATTTATAAGAGAAGACTGTGATTCAGTAATTCAAGTAACTGATGCATGAGATTATACAAAAAGTTAACATTAAAAACTTAAATACTGTGTGTTTTTGGTGATTCTTATGTTAAGTGTACATTGGGCCAGACAATCAAGTAAGGTGTTTAAATTAATATGGAAAAAGTTTAACTAATCATCATGACACTTAGAGCACATGTTAAATTGACGATGTGTTTTGAGGTCTGCTTTCATTCAAGGGTCCTGGCACATTAATTATGTTGGTTCTGTGAGTTATCGTAATGTCAATGTCATGCATCCTACTGTTCAAAAAGAGTGGTTGTTAATAAATTGAAGTAACTGATTGATTAGGTCAGTGTGTAGAAAAGTAACATCTCATCCATACATAGTCTGATACATTAGAGTTTACACAAGTCACACTTACTATTTAAATTATACTAATAACATTTAAAAACATATAATTATTTTCCAATTGTTTGAGTTATTATATTATAAAAGAAAGTGTACAGATTGGAGTGGTTCATTATGTGTGTTTCCTCTTGGACAGGACAAGTTACAGTTTGCTAGATCTTCTCTTTTGAGTGGTTGTGCTAAATATCTTAAGATTAGTAGTAAATAAAAGTAAGAGTTCTAAGGGAACTATCAACAAGTTACTTGTGGGGTGGGGGAGTGGCCATGAACATAATAAACGTTGGCCGGTGTGGCCATTTGAACCATTTTTGAACATAATAAACAGTATTCCATTTGAGTTCACAGATGTATCACGACACTGCACTGAACAGATATTTGAATGTTGTGCAGGTGCAGTAGAATTTAGTGAAACTAAACTTCTAATTGTTGTTGTTTATAGCTCCCCTCTCTCTGATTTAAGAGCATTTCTACTCAAACTAGAGAGGGTTCTTGATTCACTTTGTAGGAAGTATCAGAAATTACTTACGTATGGTGACTTCAATATAAATTTTGTATATGATAGTTAAGAAAAAGGCTATTGGTAGAACTCCTAAAGTCATATGATGTGATTCAGACTGTGTTTTTCCAAGTATGGTACAGGGGAACAGTAGCACAGACACTGACAATATTTTTATTCATTCTTCATTACTACATTTGCTTTGTGTTAGTAAAAGCGTGAACGGCCATTCAGACCATGATGCACAAATTTTAACACTACAAGGCTTTTGTAGTCAAACAAATGTCCCATATAAGCACAAACTATGAAGGAAAGTCAATCCAATAGCAATAGAGAAATTTTAAACCTTGTCAGCAAGAAGATTGCAGGATGTTTATAGTGCCAGTAACGCAGAGGATAAATATATTTCTTTCCTTAAAACATTTCTCATGGTCTTTGAGAGTTGCTTTCCATTAGAACGTTCTAAACGTGGTACTAGGCAGTACTAGGCAGCCCAGGTAGCTGACTAGTGAGATTGAGAAGAATATCATGTAGAACAAAGTGGGAATTATATCAAAATGTTAGAAGTAGTCACAATGAAGCTACAGTAGCCTATTACAAACAGTACTGTATGGTGCTTAAAAATGTTAGGAAGGCAAAGAGTACGTGGTACGCAAATAGAATAGCTAATTCACAGGATAAAATTAAAACCATATGCTTAGTTGTGAAGGAAGTGGGTGGTCAACAGCAAAAGTTCAATGATACAAAGTCAGTTCATAGTAAAAATATTTATATTGCTGATAAATCAGATATATGTACAGTATTTGACAATCATTTTCTTAGCATTGCTGGTGAATTAAATAAAAATTTAGTTTCTACAGATAATCACATAATTTTCTTGGCATATGACTTTCTAAGATTGATGTCTGAAATAGTCCTCTGTCATACAGACAAGGAGGAGATTGAGTCAGTAATTAAATCCTTGAAGACTAAAAACTCTCATGGATGTGATGGAGTGGCTAGCAGAATATTAAATTATTGTGCTGCACATATTAGCCCTGTATTGGCCATATTTGTAATTTTTCCTTTAGGAATGGTCAGTTTCCTGAACGATTAAAGTACTCAGTTGTAAGGCCACTTTATAAAAAGGGAGGAAGGGATGATGTAGATAATTTTAGACCTATTTCTATGCCATCAGTGTTTGCTAAAGTTATTAAAAGACTGTGTTTGTAAGGATAATTGATCATTTTATGTCACACGTTTTACTATCAAATGTTCACTTCGGCATTAGAAGTCGCTGAACACCTGAAAACGCTATATTCTCTTTTCTCTGTCAGGTACTGGATGGGTTAAACAAAAGGTTTCGAACGATAGGCGTATTTTTTTATTTAACTGAGGCATTTGATTGTGTTGGTCACAAACTATTGCTCCAGGGAGTAACTCACAGTTGGTTCACCTCTTACTTTAGCAACAGACAACAAAATGTCATTATCCATAATGTTGAGAATGGCTATGATGTGGGATCTGAGTGGGGTATGGTGAAGTGGTGGGTGCCCCAGGGACCAGTATTGGGGCCACTCCTGTTCCTTATTTATATAAATGATATGCCCTCTAGTATTAGGAGTAACTCAAAAGTATTTCTGTCTGCTGCTGATGCTAACTTGGTAGTGAAGGATGTTGTGACCAACATTGGCTCAGTTTCAAATAGTACAATTCATGACATAACTTCATGGCTCGTAGAAAATGAACTAATGTTCAATCATAGTAAGACTCAGTTTTAACAATTTGTAATACACAATTCAACAAAACCTGAAGTTTTAATTTCACAGAATGGGCGTATGATTAGTGAAACTGAATAGTTCAAATTTCTAGGTGCTCAGATAGATAGTAAACTGTTGTGGAAAGCCCACATTCAGGATCTTGATCAAAGACTTATTGCTGCAATTTTTACTATTCGAACAGTATGTGAACTGAGTGATTGTCTGACACGAAAATTACTCTGCTTTGCTTATTTTCATTCGTTTATTTCGTATGGTATTATATTTTGGGGTAAATCTTCCGATTCTAAAAGGATATTTTTGGTTCAAAAGCGGGCGGTTGGGCAATAAGTAGTGTAAGTTCACAAACCTCTTGTCGACCCCTGTTCAGGAGTTTAGGTATTTTGACATTGGCCTCTCAATATATATATATATATACACACACACACACACACACACACACACACACACACACACACACACACACACACACACACACACACACACATATATATATATATATATATATATATATATATATATATATATATATATATATATGCAGAAAGGTGTGCAGTATATTGCTGTATCCATTTTCAGTAAGCTACCATTGGAATTCAAAAATCTTAGCAGTAATCCAAGCACTTTTAAATCGAAACTGAAGTGTTCCCTCATGGGTCACTCCTTCTATTCTGTCAAATAGCTCCTTGAAAAATTAAGCTTATCCTTCTAGTATTGCTGATTACGTTTACTTAAACTTATGAATTGACTTTTTTCAGGTTGATAAACATTTTATTTTTATCTATGATTACTTTTATGTTGTAATTTCATGTACTAACACATTCCATGACCTTGAAGATATATAACGAAAGTATCATCAACGCATGAAGGCAACAAGAGGGTTTCTTCTTGATCCTCTGAACGACTTATTCTTCAAATTTTTCCATATAGAATTTTGCTATATCTGCACTGAGTGGGTTTCCTACGAGTTTTTTGAAAGAATTTGTTATCCCACTGAAAGTCAGTTAAGGTGAGACAATGTTTAAAGTGAAGTGCCATATCCTTTGCGAAAATACGTTCCAACTGTGCCACGACCTTATTAAGAGACACCGTAGTAAAGAGTTATACAACATCTCACTTAGCCATAATATCTCTTGGATTTTAATTTTTCTATAAATTGACCATGATCTTTAATGTAAGTGTGGCTTTTCTGGAAAGTGACTGTAGGAAAGTCTCCAAGTGTTTGGTACTCCCATTTGTCGACCGTCAATAGCTTAACGGTGGGTGCTGCTGAAACGCTTAACGGTGATCCCTACCGAAACACCAGGTTTCTGATTTTTCGGTAAAACATACAGTCTAGGTGATGAAGCTGCCTGTAAGACACTTGTCAGTGTGTGAAATCAAAGAAAATCAAATAAGCTTTAAGTAACTCGTTCGTCGCTCTAAGAAAAGAAGTCGTGGATCCCTTTTATGTTCTCTGTTTCTTCCTGGTTCTAACATGTCTCTTCTCACTTGTTGTTATGTTACTGCTATGTGATTTGATATAACCTCAGATTATGAAGAGTAGGCTGAAGTTTAAGAGGCCAATCAGGAACAATCAATGCGAAAAGGAGTCGGATGCGGTGGTATTAAGGAATGAAGAAATACGCTTGAGTTTTTCTCAAAGGCAATAGATACTGCGATAATGAACAGTTCAGGAGGCAGTACAGTTGAAGAGGTACGGGCATTTCTGAAAAGGGTAATCACAGAAGTTGGAAAAAAATATAAGTATAAGGAAGGTAACGGCGAAGGAACCGTGGGTAACAGAAGAAATACTTCAGTTGCTCGATGAAAGAAGGAAGTACATAAATGTTGAGGGATGTTTAGGTATGCGGGAATATACGAGGGTACGTCAATTATTATCCGCAATTTAGTTATATTTTTGTTTATTTTGGTGGTACTATCGTTTTACGTTGATTACGCATGCTTTGTTTATTTGTTGTTATATCTTTGCAATTTTCAAGCTGCTAGGTTAGTTTCGTTATCACTGCCGTGCTGTTAATCATGGATGCTCCGTTGTCTATTTGCACCACAGAAGGGCAACTTTCACTGATCCTTTTTTTGTGATCGGAAGGCTTATCAGGGACCGAAATTCACGGGAACTTCGGTACAGCACGGGAACAGTGTTTTGCCACAACGGAGTGTCTATGAAAGTAATGAAAAATTCCGAAATGGTCCCACAAGTATTACGCACGATGAAGGAGCCGGACGTCCGTTTACCGCCACAAATGAAGAAACCATTGAGCGTGAAATGATTCTCTCCGACAGACGATTAACTATTAACGAAGTGGCACATACTCTGCAAATTATTCACGGTTCTTCCTACGAAATCATCCACAACAGACTTGGGTTTCATAAAGTTTGTGCAGCATGGGTCCCAAAACAACTCACACCGTTACATGAACAAACGAGCTCGGACATCTGCAAAAAAAACATTTAGATCGCTATGGTAACGAAGGGGACAACTTCTTAGACAGGTTCATTGCTGGTGACGAAACATGGATTCATCATTAGGAGACGGTGAGTAAACGGCAGAGTATGGAATGGAAACATCCAGATTCGCCGTGCAAGAAAAAGTTCAAGACCCAACCGTCCTCAGGAAAACTGATACTTACGGTTTTTTGGAAAGCACTAGGTCCAGTAGTGGAACGTTATGGGGAAAGGGGCACAACAGTAAACATTGTACGTTACAGTGAGATGCTTACTGCCAGGCTAAAGCCTGCGATTCGTAGCAAGCGCCGAGGATTGCTGTCAAAAGATGTTTATCACTTTTTTGGTCCAGTCAAACAGGCATTAAGGGGCCGTCGATTTGCCTCGGCGAGGCAGTGAAAGAAACGGTGCATTCCTGGCTCGCAGCTCAACCGAGAACCTTCTTTTATTAGGGCATCAGGAAGATTGTACATCGATGGACCAAGTGCCTTGAAACGCAAGGAGACTATGTCGAAACATGATGTTCTTGTAAGTTTCCTATTTGATTACAATAAAATTTTATAACTACTTTGTGGTTAACAATAGAATTATCCTCGTAAGTCAGTTAGGAATGAAATAAAATGCGGGGAAGTTGAGGCGAAGAGGCTGACCGGCAAATGTGAAGAAGTTGAAAAAGAAATTATTGTCGGAAGGTCTTAACTCAACATACAGGAAAGTAAAAACAACCTTCCGCGAAGTTAAACCAAGGGCTGTAACATCAAAGACTGCAATTGGTAGTTCTACTGTTAAATGCAGAAGAGAGAGCGGATAGGTGAAAAGAATAAGCTGAAGGTATATCTGAGGGGGAGGATTTGTCTGATGAAATGAAAGAAGAAGAAACAGGAGTCGACAGGAAAGAAATAGGGGATCCGTTATTAGAATCAGAATTTAAAAGATCTTTGGACAGCTTAAAATCAATTTTGCCAGAAGGGATAGGTAACACGGAATTTCTAAAGTCGTAGGATGAAATGGCAACAAAACGATTATTCATTTTGGTGTGTAGAATGTACGGGACTGGCGATATGTCATCAAACGATGCAGTATCTGCATTACCCATACAATTCTTAAGAAAGCAAGAACAGAAAATTTTGAGAATTATGGAACAATCAGCCAAACAGCTCATGCGTCCAAGTTCATGACAAAAATGATACATAGAAGTATGGAAAAGAAAACTGATGATCTGTTAGATGATGACCAGTTTGGGTCTCGGAAAGGTAAAGGCATCAGAGAGCCAGTTCTGAAGTTGGGGGATGATATTGGAAGCACTAGTGAAGAAAAATAAAGACACGCTCATAGAATTAATCAATCTGGAAAAAAGTTCGACAATATAAAATGGTGCAAGTTGTTCGCAGTCCCGAGAAAAATAGAGGAAGCTATAGGAAAAGAATCGAGAGTGAAAATCAACCCCCCCTCATAGGATTTATAGACTTTTGCCCCTACTGTTCAATCTTTACATCTAAGAAGCAATGAGTGGGTTTAAAATTCAAGGTGAAAGGATATCAACGATGAGTTTCGCTGATGACATTGCTGTGTTCTGTGAAAGTGAAGAATAATTACAAGATCTATTGAATGGAATGAATAGTCTAACGAATACAGAATATGGACAGATAATTGCAAGAATGAGCAACAGCTTTCCAACTGTTTTTTAAGATTATGCTCTTTTTATCTATTAATTTCGACGTCGCATGTCTCTGGACGTAGGCGAACAGCATTTATCAGATTCATAGTTTTCTTGTTTGTCCACTTCTCCCTTGCTGTACACAACAAACTTAGGCGATAAACAACTATAACACATGCGCGTATATGTACACGCGCATTGTTTCGAACAAAACCAAAACAATATCGATTTCGTTTGGACACGTGATTGCAGCGCTTTCGGTGAGAGAAGTAGAATACAAACGTGACAGCGAGTGGTAAGCATTTTCAGACAAGGACGGAAATAGATGTTGCCGTGCAGTGCGGTATATTCCCCTCCCTGAGTGAACAACAGCGACAACTCCTCGGCAATACCTCTACAACAAGCTTCAACGGGTTGCAACGTCGGTAACATGCCGAGGCATACTGCATAATTACCCTCTATTGCAACCACATTGTAATAATTCTGACAGCATAGTTATTGCCACCCAAATATTGTTGTAAAATATGGCCCATCTAAAGATGCTTTCCACTGCTGGTAATGAGCATGTAGCAATCGGCGCATCAGCGAAGAGGAATGTACGTACCGCTGGCGGTGTTCCACAAAAGCCAGACAAAAGACGTCGGGTAGTCTGGCTGCAATGCTGACACGCCTGGGTGCTGCTCGCTGAACACCTGTAGGCGAGCCAAGTGTTATGCGATCAACTTGTTTCTACATCCATGTCGGCAAGTCCTCTCCCTGGCAGGCGAATCGAGCGTATCTCTTGGAAACGTGGCGTGTGCTGGTCGAAGTAGATACTGCAGTCGTCCCTCAGAATTACACCAAATTACCACAACTGAATGCAGCATACTAATTCATCTTTGAAATATAATCTCTCATGCCAGCAACTAATCTTCGACGTCTTATGGTATTGTTAATCTCTGGGATACTCTTGATATATTAAATGTGGTACGAAATACAAATGTGTAAGAGCATTTGTTTGCACTACGATATGAACAACATCACTCAGACGAAGGCCAGAACAGATACAATGGGAAAGGCCTCTACCATGAGAGTCAGTCAACACGAAAGTTTTCTGGGTACGGTGCCGCGGCAGATTGTAAAGTAACTACCATTGGAAGAATGCGACTGTAACCGTGGCCGAAACATCGATTATATCCAGCGGTAGCTATTTTACAATTTTATGCGGCACCGTAACAGAAAACTTTTATCTCAGTCAGATCTCCAACGTTAATTAGATTGTATGTACACATCTGTCCATTAAAATTGCAACGCCATGAAGGCAGTATGAAACAAAAGTCGAATAGGCACGAAGTGTACATGGTGGACCATTTTAATCCATAATGGAGTACTTGGTATGGAGATGCGATGAAGCAAAATGTCTTAGATAAAGGTTGTACCTGGCAAAGAGTGTCAAGCATTGATTCTGACGTCCGTGACCTCGAACGTAATTTTCAAGGTGACTTCGAGGTTAGAGTGATTTTTTAAAATGGGAACCCTGCTATTTTATTCAAGATGTCAAAAGAGCGGCAAATTTTACGTATAAAATGATACATTATTCAAGGTCATGGCTAGTTCAATGAAGGTCAAATGAGCAAATATGTTTTTATTTCTAGTAGGGATTAATTTAGAATAGAAGAGCGATACAGCAAAATACAATGATAGATACAAACTGGAAGGGGCATCCTGAGGAATAAGAGGTGAGGGCCTCATTCAACGACTTGTAAATCAATGATCTACGTATTATTTATGTTTGTTCTGTCTTCTAAATACCACAAAAATATTTGTACGCAATGACATAGTTATTTTTGCCAATAAACATGTTAATTACAACTTAAAGTTCAAATCTCTGTTTAATTTTTCCAAATCCAATGTCACAAATAAGGGTTTATATGGCACAAAACTGAACCTTCGAGTGATCTTTGATAATTACCTTTCAAATCATGGTTACTGGGAATGATACGTGACCCTTATGTCCCTTTCATTCCGCATCTAAAATTGTGTTTTGCTGTATTCCTCCTCTATTCCAAGTTAATCCATACTTGAATGAAAAACATATTTTCTTAGTAGATCTTGATTGAATCCCACCAAGACCTTGAATAATATATCATTTACAGCTCTTTTCAGATCTTAAACCAAATATTAGGTTTCCCATGAAAAAAAAAACCTCTGAATCCTCCAAATCCCGTTGAAAGTCACGTTCAAGGTCACAGCCATTAGTAGCAATGCGTGACCCTCTTTGCCACCAATAACTTATCTGTACCTCATCTCTATCCCGATTTATTTCCTATCATGGATTAAAATGGTCCACCCCGTATACAGCGTACCGCAGGAGCAATAGTCAATATTCAATTATTGTACAAGAACGATCATTCAAAGCAAATAGTCCAGTAAACGTGTGCTCTAAAATGCATACCTTAACAGCTATTAGCATCTTTTCATCGTCGCTTCTGTGATGATGATGATGTTTGGTTTGGGGGTTGCTCAACTACGCGGTTCTCGGCACCCGTACAAAGTCCCAATTTTTACACAGTCTAATTTTTACGCAGTCCAGTCGAACCACTGTCACGAATGATGATGTTGAAATGATAAGGACAACACAAACACCCACTCCCCGGGCAGAGAAAATCCCCAACCCTGCTGGGAAACGAACCCGGGACCCTGTAATCCAGAGGCAGCATCTTCGCTGCTGTGAAACACAGCTCTTCTACTGTACAAGTGCTCTTAGCCCTTAAAGTATGTATTTTAGAGCCCACGTTTTTCTCTTCGAATGATCGTTCCTGTCATATTCCTGAATATTGGCTATTGCTCCTGGGATATACTGTATACTACGTGCTTGGCTGCTGCGATACTGCCGCTGTCATTGGTCAACATCTCATGTACTCAATCCCACGCAGGACTTCAACGGCTCCACGCTACTAGCACCCTAGAGGACACAAACTGTTTCATCAGCCATGCGGAATCCTACAGTAGAGTCACATACGTTGAGTCAGGAAATGGGCTTGTTTGCAGCAAGATAAATACCTATGGCGATAGGGTGATGGCGTCTGGAGTTCCACGTCTCCACGGACTGCTAACTCGGCGACTTTGTGGCTTCCCTTGGCGTGCCAGCATAGACAGGGGCTCCGACAGTGATGCACTCAGGGACAACAGTGGACACAGGCGTATCACATCGTCGTCTTTTGAGATGAAATTAAATTCTGCGTACAGCATCATAATGGATATATCCATGTCTGGAGGCTCCGAAGAGAACAGGTTTGGCCACAGTGTATTCGTCATCGTGATGTGGGTGCAACACCTGGTGTGGTAGATCACCTGTTGTTCGCATGGCCTAGAATTTGGACAGCAGGCTTTACACTTCTGAGGTGTTAAGCTCGGTGGTTGCTCCTACTTTAGAGACCTCCGTGACATTACCTTTCAACAGGATAACGTAAGGCTGTACTGCCCCTCCTCGATACGGATGATATATGCGTTGAGTTGTCTGTCACGGCAACAATTAAAAAAATTTTTTTTTTAATATTTATCTTTTTAATTATTTTTTTGCATGTCCAACATTCGACTACTCTTCGCTCTGCAGCTGAGCCACAATACACAAGTTCAGAGACATAACCGTCACTGTTCCACGGATGTCACACACGACTTCCTCGCTCTCGTAACATGAAACTTCCTCTCATTCTGAAATTATTCGCAAATAGAGTAGCATGGAGAGCTGCAGCAAACCAGTCTCAGGACTGAAGACCACAACAACAACAACATATATCCAGTCTACCTATATATGTCCACCTTTCAGAGTTTGCAGATCAGGACCTGGTGATATGAACATATTATTCTTAACGTAACTTCACAAAAATAGTCAAGAGGGGTTTTGTCTGGTCAAAGTGGTGGTCATGATAGTTGACCATCTCTACCAACGCATCTGCCTGGAAAAGTTTCATCCAAGACCCGAAGAACAAATTTCTCCCCGTGTGGTGTTGTACTGTCTTGTTGAAACACTACCCATGGTTCAAATTCCTGTACTGAGTTGCAGCTTAAAGTTCTAGCACGTCCAGACAAACAGATTCCGAAACGATAGGTTCGGTGAAAAAGAACGGTCCATTGTTAATGTGGTGCATCACGCCACACCACAAATTCAATTTCGGGCCGTCCCTTATCTGCTGCTCCACGATATGTGGGTTCTCCGACCCCCAGATCAAAATATTGTGCCTATTCACTTTCCTGCAGAAGCGAAAAGTCACTTCATCCGAAAAACAAACTATGTTGAGGTAGTCGTCGTCTGCACCGATTCGTTCCAGCACGTTCCTAGCAAATTCATCAAATCTGAGTTTATCATGTGGATGCAAAGCTTGCGAGAGTTACGCTTGTTACGCATGGAAATGCAGCCATTTGTGTGAAATCTTCACCACAGAGCTTTGAGGAATGCCCCTTTCTCCGAAAGCACGTCGCGTCGATTTCCGCGGACCGCGCTGAAATGCTGAATGCAGCTTATCAGCAGTGCCGTCCCTCCCTCCAGGTCTACCGCTTCTTGCCTCGTCACCAGCACCGCCATCTGTTTAAACTTTTCATACTGTCCTTCGATGCTGTACGCATCTGGTGCATTGCGACCTCAGACCCTTCGGAACTGTCGCTGAACTATCTCGTGAAACAAGAAAACACATTGCGCTTTCTCTCGCTTAGGCGCCATTGCGACAGCAGCTCTCTTAAATTACGCTACACGTAAGAAGAAAAGGAGAAAATACACCAAATGCTCTCAGAGCACACATGGAAATGTACTCATAAAAACTACTTGAGATAATCGGCCATTTGTAAAAAAAACCGCTTAGATATGTAGCAATTTATCCATACAAATCTTCATGAGTTAAGCTACCAATTGCTACAGACAGAATAACTGTGTCTAGCATAGTTCTTTAGAAATAAATTTTTGTCATGTTCGATTCCATGGAAATGATTGTGCCCCACGACAGTGAAGTAATCCAGGACAGTAAGAAGTTCAGCATCGATCGTAATGTGATGTGTCTTTTTTATTGCATTGTAGTCTAAATTTCAAAGGGCAATGCAGCTAAAATGAGTGCGCTATAAGTATTCATTTAGACTAAATGCAATTATAATGGTACATATTCCAGTCTAATTCGGACATGTAGAAGCATCAGTCCCACGTGAAACAACAAGCAATACTGCAACTTAAATCTAGAAAGAACTTTCGAAGTATTGCCAGTGAAACTGTAATACTTGAAATGGGATCCAATCTTACCGATGCGTAAAAATAAAATTTTCTCACAGAATAGTTTTCCTAAAATCGGATGATAAGTATTTCATAGCAGACGGCGCCTCTGCTCCAATGGCGTGAAGGAAGGCTCGTAGCTGTCGGTCTCACTGTCGCGCGTGTTGAAGCGACAAGATTCATTCACTTTTGAATTCAAACGTCTGAAGTTGTAGCAAAAGATTGGCAGCTCCATAACTTAAAAGGTTGAGTTTTATCGAGGGTGAGTTACAAGTAGCGATGGTGTTGCTTAGCCTAGACCATTACCACTGCAGTGAAATTTTAGCTTTCCGTTGATCTCTGTATTTCGAATGTGAAATTTCACTTGCCTGAGTTTAGCTGGATTTCATCGTAATTTGGAATTCGTCCAAGCTGCTGAGAGCAGTTGAAAGTTAGCTGTATTGCCGCTTTGTACGGTAACATCTACATCTACATGTATACTCTGCAAATTACACGTAAGTGCCTGGCACCGGGTTCATCGAAGAACCTTTACAATAATTGTCTATTATTAGAGTCTCGATGAGCGCGGAAAAAGCAAAAACCTATATCTTTCTGTGCGAGCTCTGATTTCCCTTATTTTATTATGATGATCGTTTCTTCCTATGTAGGCCGGCGCCAACTAAATATTTTCGCGTTCGGAGGAGAAAGTTGGCGATTGAAATTCCGTGAGAAGATTCCGGCGCATCAAAAAACGCCCTTATTTTAATGGTGTCCATCCCAAATCCTGTACATGTCCGTGACACACTCTCCTCTATTTCGCGGTAATACAAAACGTGCTGCTGTTCTTTGAACTGCCTCGATGTACTCCGTTAATCTTATCTGGTAAGGATCCCAGACCGCGCAGCAGTACATGAAAATGAGGACGGACAGATGTAGCGTAGGTAGTCTTTTTAGTAGATCTGTTACATTTTCTAAGTGTATAATGACGAATCGGCATTTCGACAACTGTCGGCTCCGCATGGACGATCATCTTGCTTCCGCTACTCGATCCTTATATTTCCTTAAACCCATTCTCTATATGTTTGTCGATGACTTTTTGTAATTATAATTATTCCAGGGGTTCACGAGTTTTGCATTTTCGGTAGCATGTGGTCATGCATTATGTGCCTTTAGTATTCGGTCATGTGCCTGCTTACATTGTGATTGGAACCCCCATTGTATTTATGTCCGTGCCAATATAGATTAATATCAAATTAATCTTAACGATTTCACACACCCTCTGCGTCATCTTCCAGAAAGGTCGGACTACCTATTTCCAAGGTCACGCTTTTGAGCTTTTTGTAATAGATCGAGCTATGTATATGTAACGTTACACATATCTGGTACACAAATGCTCTTTCCTTCAGCATATGAAGTTCTGCTGCATGAGTCCACGTCATGCGGGAAAGGTGCGCAAAGAGATTTTGTAGGGCAAATTATTGACTGTTGATTCATTTCAGGGCTCTGATTTCAGGACTGTAATTTATGGGCCTCACTCAATAGTAGTGGTAACATCGGTTCTCAGTAAGCAAGTAAAAGTATATAAGTTTCATTCAACTATCCATAAGAAACCAGTAAACAAGTGAAAACAGTGAAGTAAAAGCAAGAAATGTTTCACAGTTTGAATTTGGTTGCCATCTTCATCAAAAGTTGTTGCTTTGGGATCTAGTACTGTCGCTCAAATAAATAAAATGCTGCGTGGCTGGTTATTTGCATGTGAGGTAATATGCTGCCCTGAGGTAGGCCGTTGCTTTGCAATCTCCATCGGCTCCTCCTCCTCTGAAATTCCACAAAAACGTCTGTCTGCACACTGTACTTCGGCACATTAGATCGCTGTTCTATTGTATAGCTTTGATAAGAGCTTGTGATTTGGTTGATCGTGTCATATGCTGCTGTTAAACATGCTACAGTTAGCCGTGATTTCCATATTCCCAGATTTCATTCTGTATTTTTTTCTATTCATTGTCACTCCAGTGTATAGGGATCCTGATCTGTGAGATGATGAGCTCTGAAACGTTGAGAATTTGCTTGCTAATTTCTCAAACACTCTTTAGTGCAACAGCCGCATTAGCAGCCTCCATACCAGAATTTTGACAAGGCCAAAGAATGCGTGTGTACACATTTCTACTACGACATCCAGCAAGACAATGGTCAGCCACCTAGCTTTGAAAGTGTTCTGCTCTTCATCCTAGCGCTTAGGGAAAATATAAGGCGCCTTATCGGAATGTGAGTTCGAACGGAGACAGAATGATCGGCCTCGGGGAAATGAGTTTTTCAGGCTGTAGCATTTCACCTAACTGCCATGACAGTGTTCTGTATGTGTAAGAATTAGTCCGAAAAGTGTCGTACGTGGCAGCTGTCAGACAGTGGACCGCACTACCTTCATCTTGTTCACTTGCCTGTAATGGACGTTAAAACACCATTCACAGTGTAACTTCTGAAATTTTCCCTACATATTTCTTCTTCTAAGAATTTCTGGTGTGCAGCATTCTGCCATGATATTTCGGCCCAGAGACGTCTGGCCATCTTCAGGTGAGTAGATAACTACTGAAGAATTCGTATGTTACTTAAACTCATTACATGAGGACATTAAGTTTACGATGGAGAATGAGAAAGATGGGACTTTACGCTTTCCAGACATGCTAGTACCCCTTAAGAATAGTGGGTCATTGGGACGTTCTGTGTATAGAAAACCCACCCACACAGATCTATATCTCCAGGCATCTAGCTGCATTCACCCCGCTCAAAGCGCCGTTATTCTTAGTACCTTAATATACCGAGCGCTCGTAAAAGCTGACGATGAATATCTCCACGCAGAATTAGAATACTTGGAGAAGGTTTTTAAGGAGAATGATTACATTTCACGTCAAATAAGGAAGGTCATGCACAGCTATAATGCCAAGGAGCGACGCATTAATGACGACGATACATCAACTGCGTTCTTCCATACGCCGGGTATGTATCTTCTAAAATAGACAGATTTCTTAGGAAAAATAAAATCAAGGTTATCTTACTTAGACTAGCGAAGAGCTCGGCCCTGGTTGAATTCGTTAAAGACGACGTACAGCTGAAAATGGGGGCTTCCTTGTGAGTATGGTGCTGCGTATATAGACCATACGACCGAACTGTCCAGGAGCGTTGAACGGAACACGAAAGACACTCCCGTCTTCGACAACTGATAAAATCAGCAGTAGCAGAATACTTTATTTCCAAGGGACACACAATGAAATACAATAAAACAAAAATTTTAGTAAGAACTTGAAACAAAGCATTAATTTTCCGCAATAATACTTATTAGTTAGTTATGAGCCGGCTTTCAGTTTCCTATGCTATCGTCAGATAACTTAATGCTGAACAGCTTGTCCACAAAACTTCAGCGAGGGTTTATAGTTGTACAAAGAATGCTGCACAAAGATAAGTGACATTTTATGACTATATCGATACAAAACACAGGCATGATATAATACCTAAAGAGACACTGAACAAATAAATCTTACATTACAGTATACTCAGATATTAAAACTATTTGAGTGTATAACACAGAAATGTTCTGCAGGTGAGTAGTGGCACATGCCACTGTGTCATACGGACAAACTAGTGAATGTGACGAGCAGACCGAATAAAGGGAGGGGAAGAAAGACTTCTGTGGACTGTGGGTGTGGAACAGTTATAACAAGCTTATTAGTTAACGATGGGAGGAATAATAACTGGCTGCTAGCTCAGTAAGGGTGAGTAATGGAACTGAGCTTGGTCATTAAGGACAAGATCAGGATTCTTTGATTGGTGTTTATTAATGGACAGAATTTCACGTAATATTAGTTTTCTCCCTTTAGTTTCTTTCTGGAGAGCATCACATTTCACATCTGACATTCATTTAGAGCATGTTCAGCAAAGGTGGAATCTTTCTTTCTCAGTCTCCAACTCCTTTCATGCTCAGTCAGTCCAGTAATTATAGCCCTACCTGACCGACCTACATGTAATTTGCCACACGAATTGAAAGGAAATTCTATAAATTCCCCTCTGTTGTAAATGTGGAATCTTATCTTTATTGTTGAACAGGAGGTAGGCAACAGTATTCCTAGTGCAAAAAGCTGGAGTATATTTCCTGGATTTTAGTTTGATTACAAGAACCTGTGAAGTCCTCCCCGCACAGAGCACGCTCTGAATGAATGTCATTCATAAGACGTGAAATGTGATGTTCTCCATAAAGGAACTCAATGGAGAAAACTAACATTACTTGAAATTCTGGCCATTAATAAACACCAATCAAAGAATCCTGACTTAGTCCTTAATGACCTAACACAGTGCCACTAGTCGCCCTTATTAAACTAGCAGCCAGTTATAATTCCTCTCATCGTTAGCTAATAAGCTTGTTATAACTGTTCCACACCTACATTCCATAGGCGTCTTTCTTTACATCCCTTTATTCGGTCTGTTCATCACTTTCACCAGTTTGTTCATATGACATAGTAGTCTGTGTCATTACTTACTTTCAGGACATTTCTACTTTAAACAGTCACATAGTTTTAATATTTGAATATACTGTAACATGAGATTCATTTGTTCAGTGTCTGTTTAGGTATTATATCATGCCTGTGTTTTGTATCGATAGTCATAAAATGTCACGTATCTTTGTACAGCATTCTTTGTACAGCTATGAATGCTCGCTGAAGCTTTGTTGACTATCTGTTCAGCATTAAGTTATCTGACAACGGCCTAAGAAGCCGAAAGCTAGTTCATAACTAACTAATAAATATTATTGTAGAACATTAATACATTCTATTCAAGTTAAATACGTCTACGTTCTTCAAAGAACCGACCGTGTATTCCATTAATATATATATATAAAAATTAGCTTCTGTTTGCAGTTTCTGAGTTTCAGTAATCAAAGAATCTGTGGAAATGCGTTGTATCGATCATATTATAAATCGTAACAACGGCTTTCAACTGGATAAAAATTGGAATCCTGTAATTAAAACTACCCAGTCACAGCAGTCATTCGATACTCAATGATTAGATCACCTCTCACTTCCACCACTGAGGGCAGCACACACAACTCGGTTGTCCCGCGTGCGTCATTACCTGACGCATGCGCCGAAAGACGCCAGCACATTTCAAATGTGCGAGATTCGGCATAAATACCGTGAATGCATATGGGCTCTTCAGTAATTGTCTACGCGCCGGACGCCTCTGGGCCGAAATATCGTGGCAGAATATCGACGGGATCCGGCTGAAAATCGGAAAATTATTAGATGATCGTACGTAGTGTTGGTTCCATGCTGAAGCACTGCTGTCAGTTCGGACATGTGTACGTCGACGGTTTGAGGCTGTCTGTCATATCCTCGACTAGCTTTACGACTTCCATTGAGTCGGGCCGTCTTATACAGGAAACAAAAAAATGCTTCAGTAGCAGTAGGTACGTGGACGATTCGCGGTCGTGCTGAATGGCACAATGCAGTACTTTCGGACGAATATTGTTGCTGCATCTTATCCTACAGTGATTAGTTTCAGTCGATAACACGATGATCACTGTCTGGGAGGATAAGATGCTATGTGAGAAGGAGGATCAATGAAAACAATGATCGTTTGGAGCGACGACGAAATGGATGCGATATCAACGCCTAGTATATATATATATATATATATATATATATATATATATATATATATATATATATATATATATATATATATATATACTGGGTGATCAAAAAGTCAGTATAAAATTGAAAACTTAATAAACCACGGAATAATGTAGATAGAGAGGTAAAAATTGACACACATGCTTGGAATGACATGGGGTTTTATTATTTTATTAGAACAAAAAAAAGTATTGCTAGACGCGTGAAAGATCTCTTGTATGCGTCGTTTGGTGATGATCGTGTGCTCAACCGCCACTTACGTCATGCTTGGCCTCTCAGGTCTCTAGACCACAGTCCATGAGATTATTGGCTTTTGGTTTACCTGAAGTCGCAAGTGTATCGTGATTGACCGACATCTCTAGGGATGCCGAAAGACATCATCATAACTCTGGACATGCTTTACAGTGCTGTTCACAACATTATTCCTCGACTACTGCTATTGTTGAGGAATGATGGTGGACATATTGAGCATTTCCTGTAAAGAACATCACCTTTGCTTTGTCTTACTTTGTTATGCTAATTATTGCTATTCTGATCTGATGAAGCGCCATCTGTTGGACATTTTTTGAACGTTTGTATTTTTTGGGTTCTAATAAAACTCCATGTCATTCCAAGCATGTGTGTCAATTTGTACCTCTCTATCTACACTCCTGGAAATGGAAAAAAGAACACATTGACGCCGGTGTGTCAGACCCACCATACTTGCTCCGGACACTGCGAGAGGGCTGTACAAGCAATGATCACACGCACGGCACAGCGGACACACCAGGAACCGCGGAGTTGGCCGTCGAATGGCGCTAGCTGCGCAGCATTTGTGCACCGCCGCCGTCAGTGTCAGCCAGTTTGCCGTGGCATACGGAGCTCCATCGCAGTCTTTAACACTGGTAGCATGCCGCGACAGCGTGGACGTGAACCGTATGTGCAGTTGACGACTTTGAGTGAGGGCGTATAGTGGGCATGCTGGAGGCCGGGTGGACGTACCGCCGAATTGCTCAACACGTGGGGCGTGAGGTCTCCACAGTACATCGATGTTGTCGCCAGTGGTCGGCGGAAGGTGCAATTGCCCGTCGACCTGGGACCGGACCGCAGCGACGCACGGATGCACGCCAAGACCGTAGGATCCTACGTAGTGCCGTAGGGGACCGCACCGCCACTTGCCAGCAAATTAGGGACACTGTTGCTCCTGGGGTATCGGCGAAGACCATTCGCAACCGTCTCCATGAAGCTGGGCTACGGTCCCGCACACCGTTAGGCCGTCTTCCACTCACGCCCCAACATCGTGCAGCCCGCCTCCAGTGGTGTCGCGACAGGCGTGAATGGAGGGACGAATGGAGACGTGTCGTCTTCAGCGATGAGAGTCGATTCTGCCTTGGTGCCAATGATGGTCGTATGCGTGTTTGGCGCCGTGCAGGTGAGCGCCACAATCAGGACTGCATACGACCGAGGCACACAGGGCCAACACCCGGCATCATGGTGTGGGGAGCGATCTCCTACACTGGCCGTACACCTCTGGTGATCGTCGAGGGGACACTGAATAGTGCACGGTACAGCCAAACCGTCATCGAACCCATCGTTCTACCATTCCTAGACCGGCAAGGGAACTTGCTGTTCCAACAGGACAATGCACGTCCGCATGTATCCCGTGCCACCCAACGTGCTCTAGAAGGTGTAAGTCAACTACCCTGGCCAGCAAGATCTCCGGATCTGTCCCCCATTGAGCATGTTTGGGACTGGATGAAGCGTCGTCTCGCGCGGTCTGCACGTCCAGCACGAACGCTGGTCCAACTGAGACGCCAGGTGGAAATGGCATGGCAAGCCGTTCCACAGGACTACATCCAGCATCTCTACGATCGTCTCCATGGGAGAATAGCAGCCTGCATTGCTGCAAAGGGTGGATATACACTGTACTAGTGCCGACATTGTGCATGCTCTGTTGCCTGTGTCTATGTGCCTGTGGTTCTGTCAGTGTGATCATGTGATGTATCTGACCCCAGGAAAGTGTCAATAAAGTTTCCGCTTAATGGGACAATGAATTCACGGTGTTCTTATTTCAATTTCCAGGAGTGTACATTATTCAGTGATTTATTCAGTTTTCAAACTTATACTGACTTTTTGATCACTCGGTATAATAACTTCTTTACGAACTCTTTAGTACCCGATTTGTATGTGTACCAGCATTGTGCTCTTTCTGCAGGATGTTACAGATCACCATCTATCCTACTTTAGAAAGCAGACAAGCCTCCGAACCCCACGTTCTGTGAAGAGTCATGGATGTCCAACCATTTAGCACCTAGTGGTAGTTTCACTGTCCCTCCACCTCTTCCAGCATATTCTCACGATAGCTGCACGTGAACATTCGACCAGCTTCGCTGTTTTCAAGATACTCGGCCACAGTTTCTGCATAATAATAATCTGATCTTTGTCAAAGTCACTTATCTCAATGGATATCTCCATTTACAGCCCGTATCTTCGCTAGGGTGATCCCATTGCCTTTCTTTCTTTCTTTCTATCTTTATTTCTTTTTCTTGTAATTTTTTTGTATTTTTACGCCAAAACGTATCCGAAGCGCCTCCAGAACTACTGACGGCCTTGGGAGAGCCAGTCCTGACAAAAATCTACCATCTGGTGAGCAAGATGTATGAGACAGGCGAAATACCCTCAGACTTCAAGAAGAATATAATAATTCCAATCCCAAAGAAAGCACGTGTTGACAGATGTGAAAATTACTGAACTATCAGTTTAATAAGTCACAGCTGCAAAATACTAAAAATGGTTCAAATGGCTCTGAGCACTATGGGACTTAACTTCTGTGGTCATCAGTCCCCTAGAACTTAGTACTATTTAAACCTAACTAACCTAAGGACTTCACACACATCCATGCCCGAGGCAGGATTCGAATCTGCGACCGTAGCAGTCCCGCGGTTCCAGACTGCGCGCCTAGAACCACTAGACCACCGCGGGCGGTTGCAAAATACTAACACGAATTAGTTACAGACGAATGGAAAAACTGGTAGAAGCCGACCTCGGGGAAGATCAGTTTGGATTCCGTAGAAATGTTGGAACACGTGAGGCAATACTGACCTTACGACTTACCTTAGAAGAAAGATTAAGGAAAGGCAAACCTACGTTTCTAGCATTTGTAGACTTAGAGAAAGCTTTTGACAAGGTTGGCTGGAATACTCTCTTTCAAATTCTAAAGGTGGCAGTGGTAAAATACAGGTAGCGAAAGGCTAGTTACAATTTGTACAGAAACCAGATGGCAGTTATAAGAGTCGAGTGGCATGAAAGGGAAGCAGTGGTTGGGAAAGGAGTGAGACAGGGTTGTAGCCTCTCCCCGATGTTATTCAATCTGTATATTGAGCAAGCAGTAAAGGAAACAAAAGAAAAAATCGGAGTAGGTACTAAAGTCGATGAAGAAGCAATAAAAACGTTGAGGTTCGCCGATGACACTGTAATTCTGTCAGAGACAGCAAACGACCTGGAAGAGCAGTTGAACGGAATGGACAGTGTCTTGATAGGAGGGTATGAGATGAACATCAACAAAAGCAAAACAAGGATAATGGAATGTAGTCGAATTAAGTCGGGTGATGCTGAGGGAATTAGATTAGGAAATGAGACACTTCAAGTAGTAAAGGTGTTTTCCTATTTGGGAAGCAAAATAACTGATGATGGTCGAAGTAGAGAAGATATAAAATGTAGACTGGCAATGGCAAGGAAAGCGTTTCTGAAGAAGAGAAATTTGTTAATATCGAGTATAGATTTAAGTGTCAGGAAGTCGTTTATGAAAGTATTTTTATGGAGTGTAGCCATGTGAAACATGGACAATAAATAGTTTGGACAAGAAGAAAATAGAAGCTTTCGAAATGTGGTGCTACAGAAGAATGTTGAAGATTAGGTGGGTAAATCACGTAACTAATGAGGGGGTATTGAATAGGACTGGGGAGAAGTTTGTGGCACAACTTGACTAGAAGAAGGGATCGATTGGTAGGACATGTCCTGAGGCATCAAGGGGTCACAAATTTAGCATTGGAGGGCAGCGTGGAGGGTAAAAATCGTTGAGGGAGACCAAGAGATGAATACACCAAGCAGATTCAGAAGAATGTACGTTGTAGTAGGTACTGGGAGATGAAGGAGCTTGCACAGGATAGATTAGCATGGAGAGCTGCATCAAACCAGTCTCAGGACTGAAGACCACAACAACAACATTATCAATGGCTGTTTGTGAGCAATTGGCTACTCTAGTTGGGAACTTTACAGTGGGAATTAAGTTGAATGATAGTGTTACTAATTCAAATAAGTTCTTATTGGGAGAGTATTTAAGAAAATCAACATTGAAGTCGCCAGAAACCACTATTTCTCTATTTTTGGTTGTTAAATGGGCCGGAACAGCTACAAGGTGGTTTATGAACAGATTAAAGTTGCCTGCAGGCGTTTGATAAACACTTAATATTATGATGGATTTTTTATGAAATTCTACTTCTCTTGTACATGCTTCCATATGCTGTTCCAGGCAAAATTTACGAATGTCTATGTTTTCAAACTTATGACAGTGCTTGATGAATGTAGCAGCTCCCTCTTTCTCCATTTCTGCTCTACAAAAGTGAGATGCTAACCTAAATCCTGTAACCACTAAAAATTCTGTACCAGTGGTCACATGATGTTCAGAGGGGCAGATATGTCAGTTGGGTTAAAGATCTCTAATTCATATATGCAGATAATTAATTCATTAATTTTATTTCTCAGTCCTCGAATATTTTGATGCAATAAAGAAAGCTGACAATTCATATTGACTGAGTTAAAATTGGGTAGAGTTGAAATTTCTGCTGATTGTTGAAAACTCTTAACCAACAGCTGTTTATGCTGTTGTAATAAGCTACAATTATGTTTTATGGTTTCTTTCTCAAACTGATGTTTTGTATCCTCCTAGCCTCTCTTAAAACTTGTTTTCTTTCTGTCCTTCCTACCCTAAAGAAGGCTCTGTTCTGATCCCTATAACCACTGGTATTTTATCACTCATGACGGTACCTCCTACCATTAACATTCCTGCTATTTTCCCAGCTTCTTTACACTTCCCTTTGCTGTTGAGATGGAGGCCATGGCTAGTATAATCCGACCTATTGAGAGAATCAACAGAAACCACACTAATTTATGACCCTGCTCCCGGCATAAGCAGCCCTTCCAACTCTAAATAAACTCTCCTGACAGAAGAGTTTAAATGAGGTCGGCCATGGCGCCCAAGAACTGTTACAAACTAAACACTAGTATGTTTCGATGCTGATACAATCTTTGCCAGTTCACACTCTATACTGTACCCAGGATCTCTGTCAATATATTACCTGGCCCACCTACTATAACCACGGTGTCTTTCTTAGTGAAATCTTTGCAAAATGATCGCCAGCCGAAGTGGCCATGCGGTTCTAGGCGCTGCAGTCTGGAACCGCGAGACCGCTACGGTCGCAGGTTCGAATCCTGCCTCGGGCATGGATGTGTGTGATGTCCTTAGGTTAGTTAGGTTTAACTAGTTCTAAGTTCTAGGAGACTAATGACCTCAGCAGTTGAGTCCCATAGTACTCAGAGCCATTTGAACCATTTTTTTGCAAAATGATCCTAAATCCGCTGGACGGAGTGGCCCTGCGGTTCTAGGCACTACAGTCTGGATTCGAGGACCGCTACGGTAACAGGTTCAAATGCTGACTCGGTCATGGATGTGTGTGATGTCCTTAGATTAGTTAGGTTTCATTAGTACTGAGTTCTAGGCGACTGATGACCTCAGAAGTTAAGTCACATAGTGCTCAGAGACATTTTTGATCCTAAATCCTCTGTCACCTGCGCCACACTGGTTTAAATGGCTCTACGCACTATGGGACTTAACATCTGAGGTCGCCAGTCCCATAGACTTCGGACTACTTAAACCTAAATAACCTAAGGACATCACACACATTCTTGCCCGAGACAGGATTCGAACCTGCGACCGTAGCAGCAGCGCGGTTCCGGACCTTGCACCAAACAAGAAAAACCGAGAGAGCCGAGTGACAGTCCGGACCTTGATCAGCCAGTGATCCCCATACGCTGCACACATGAAGTTTGGCACGGGTGGCCGCGCTGTTCTACTATACAGGGTGTTACAAAAAGGTACGGCCAAACTTTCAGGAAACATTCCTCACACACAAATAAATAAAAGATGTTATGTGGACATGTGTCCGGAAACGCTTACTTTCCATGTTAGAGCTCATTTTATTACTTCTCTTCAAATCACATTAATCATGGAGTGGAAACGCACAGCAACAGAACGTACCAGCTTGACTTCAAACACTTTGCTACACGAAATGTTCAAAATGTCCTCCGTTAGCGAGGATACATGCATTTACCCTCCGTCGCATGGAATCCCTGATGCGCTGATGCAGCCCTGGAGAATGGCGTATTGTATTGCAGCCGTCCACAATAGGAGCACGAAGAGTCTCTAGATTTGGTACCAGGGTTGCGTAGACAAGAACTTTCAAATGCCCCCATAAATGAAAGTCAAGAGGGTTGAGGTCAGGAGAGCGTGGAGGCCATGGAATTGGTACGCCTGTACCAATCCATCGGTCACCGAATCTGTTCTTGAGAAGCGTACGAACATGTCGACTGAAATGTGCAGGAGTTCCATCGTGCATGAACCACATGTTGTGTCGTACTTGTAAAGGCACATGTTCTAGCAGCACAGGTAGAGTATCCCGTATGAAATCATGGCGGTGAATCGAGTAAGTACAGTACACACTGGCGAAACTAAAATGAGCTCTAACATGGAAATTAATCGTTTCCGGACACATGTCCACATAACATATTTTCTTTATTTGTGTGTGAGGAATGTTTCCTGAAAATTTGGTCGTACCTTTTTGTAACACCCTGTATAGTTACGTCACTTCTGCGGCGTTCCGTCCAGTGGAATAACTACAGTAACTGATGCCCTAGCTTATTTACTCATTTGCCGAGATCAAAATGACTTTACAATGGAACAACAGGTACAATTACATTCCAATAACTATTTTTTACGATACATTTCAAAATATAGAAAATTCCAAACTGGAATTCATTGGATCTGTAACGTTTTTTTCTTTTTGACTGCCTCATTACCGATCAGTGCACAGCCGTAACTAACAGAAATATACTCTTTAAACTTTCATAGCGTTGGCTCACTTCGCATAACGAGAGTAGCTCGATGTAGTAGCTCAAAACAAGAGACATGCGTCTAGGTACGAGGAAGAGACAGACCATTTGGAACTGTTCCTCAACACAGTCCAGTCTTAATCTCCTTGTGATTGTCTTTAATGTATCTCAGCCTCTTAATCATCTGAGTTACCTCCAGTTCTTTCTTCATTTTCTTCTTCTTTCTCTACTACTATTAGTACTAATGATATTGCTGCTGCTGCTACTACTACTACCTGTATTTTTTTGTTTTCCCATACTACTTCGCCCCCACCTTCTCCTCCTCTTTTCCACTTTTTCATTTTTCATGAGCTATCCTTACCCTGACAGGTAGATACGTGACAGCAGCTGACGTTATTGCGTGTACAATAGCTTACTTACTCTCTATCACTCATCATAACAAAACAACTGATACGGGAGCCCAGCTGCAGCTAACGGCTAGTACTTTATATGGACACGCCACTCTCTGTCAGCTCAGCCGTCGCAAAACTCACGGAAACGTTACAATGGAAATATACTCACCAGTAACTAAGCAAACCACTTTTGACATTGATTCAAGAAGGATGTATTGGGAGACATTTCGCGGAATTTCAGTGCTCCGTAAACTATGTAGTGCAAAATTAAAATTTCGTGGTCTTTTGGAAACTAATTCGTAGGTTTTTATGCATAGTAGGTAGTGTGGTTTTCCATTTATTCAGGTCATCTGAATTTTGCATATCCGTAATCCTTCCTTAATTTACAAGCAATCAGTAGCTCCCCACTAGTCCCAGGTTGGGACTGTGCTAAGTTTCTCGCAGAAGCGTACCGACACCATTGCCAACGCTGATGCACGTTGCTGATACCTACGGCTGTCAGCCAAGTCGGACCTAGGTATTAAGATTTTTTGCCCAGGGATAGTGCATGAATAAATTACTCGTACACATGGTTCCTGATCGACAGACAACGCACAAACGTCCACGATAAAACACCTAATCTCTTCGTAGTGTACCATGACGTCAACCCCTGTTGGTAGTAATCCGTATGCCGGATGGACGCACAGAGCATGCTTTTGATGTTGGAGTATTTACGGTGGAGTTAATAGTGGATAGTCACCATCATGGTGTAATGACCGAATCATGAAAGGACTGCCAACAAAAAAAGCCATCTTGGTTAACAAGTACAACCTGGACACCTACATGGAGACGTAGACCTTGGCGCTTTCACCAGAGCAATATGAGGTCGCGAGCATGAAGAAACCTCTGATTTCAAGCTGGTAGATTGAAAATGCGGGTAAAAATGACACGCGGTCAAGCATAGTCTATATGCAAACAGCCCCAATACAGTATGCAGAGGCCACCAGTTGATGAGCAGGACAGAGTTCAACAGTTCGAGAGTTCCTGCCAGCAGACGAGCCTCGGGTATCGGCCAGCTGACAGTAGAAAATTATGTGAGTGAAAGAATCTGTTCAATTACGCTTGTACATGAAGAAGGACTTGCATTCTTGCCTGTACGTATTTCTGGACTGTGTGTAGTTCTTATATCGTGGCTTACTTGTACGTACGACTGATTGTCACTTACAGTGTGACGTGTAACATAACATGAGGGTTCGATTTGAGCAATAAGAAACTGGCTCCTGCTCATGATTCGACTCACAGTGATAGGCCTGGCAGGATATTTGTTCTGGTAATTTGAGTATCTAGTAAGCCTAAACTATGTTTTACGTTCATTGAAAATTATGACCCAGTGTCTGCGCTCTTCGACATATTCATGTAAACCCGGCAAGAAGCAATAAAATCAGACGAAGGTGCCAACACAGTAGCCCGTTTCTTCATTTCTACCTCCTTAGCCTGATACCCGAGTTTTTCTGTACTGTCGCCAACCATAGAGACCTGATAAGCCTCCACCAGACCCTGTCCCTGACTTACTCCCTTGCCCGAAGCCGCTCGCGTACCACACTGCCGGTAGACCTGAAAAATCCCACATCGCTTCCTATTGACTGAGGGATTCACGTAAGTATGTTGCGACCTCCGCCGGGTTACGACAATGGTTACTTATTTATTCAGTCAGCCAAGAATGGGCAAAGCCAGAAAACTAGGTAAGTTGATCTTTGTGTTTCAATTATAATTGTATGAAAGGTGTTTAATCTCTGATGCGATGTAATGGGATTCTTGCGCAATGACGAACAGGTGAAGCAGACGAACATGTGGTAGTCATGTAATTTGTCAGGCAGCAACCAATCTAACTGGACGTATGAAGCACACTCATTGTCATATCAATGAACGTTGCAGACGTAACGCACATAAGCAGTCATTGTTAGTTCCGGCCATCTTGTGTTTTCACTGCTCGTACCATGTTGAATTACATCACAATGGTGTAGGTTCGGCAGAACGAGTGCTTGCAAGCGTTTACGTTACACAACCCATGGAAATAGGTTTCGAAACTTTTTGAGGACCCAGAGGCAAGCGGAACCTTCCGGCACATTGAGACAGTATTCTCGGCCCATTTGAGAATGCCCATGCAGTGTTACGCTTAATTTCTTCGATGCTTTCTCGTATGCTATTGGAATGCTGCTGAGCTGAACAGAAGGCAATTGTTCGAGGAATTCTGAATTTTGCTACGGTCGCAGGTTCGAATCCTGCCTCGGGCATGGATGTGTGTGATGTCCTCAGGTTAGTTAGGTTTAAGTAGTTCTAAGTTCTAGGGGACTGATGACCACAGATGTTAAGTCCCATAGTGCTCAGAGCCATTTGAACCAATTCTGAATTTATTAAATTCTGAATTAATATTAAAATTGTTTGTGACTTGTTTGTACTTAGTTTAAGCCCCGGGTTTTTCGCAATGTCACAACTAAAGACAGATCATCAGTCATCTGGCGCTCACAGTATTTGTATCTTCAGGTCTTTCGCTTAGGTAAAGCCGGAAGTTCTCGGCATATAAATCGTACGAGGGTCGTTCAATAAGTAATGCCCCACATTTATTTTCTCAGAAGGTATTTATTGTTAAAAGTCAGATTTTGGTCACAATATACAACAACATAGCCTATTTTTTACGTAGTCTCCAACACGTTCTATGGCCGTACGCCAACGTTGTGGAAGAGCATGTAGTCGCCGCTGGTAAAAGCTCTGGTCCTGTAGGCGTAGCCATGTTTTCACTGCATGACTGGCACTCTCGCCATCTTCAAAGTGATATCCCTGTAGAGAATCTTTAAGCGCCCCAAAGAGATGGAAATTCGAGGGTGCCAGGTCTGGTGGGTGACGCAATGATGTCCAACACAACTTGGCCATGTGTTATCCTGTTGGAGCAAGAGTTAGTCTGGATTCTTGTCCGATCGAACACGTCGGAAATGGTTCTTGAGTTTATACAGAGTTTTTAAGTGTGCCTCTGAATTGATGGTTGACTCTCTTGGCATCACATCCACGAGAATGACGCCATCGCAATCCCAGAAGACTGTCACTATGGCTTTTCCGGCAGAGGGGGCTGTCTTTAATTTCTTCTTTTGTGGTGAATGAGAATGACGCCACTCCATGGATGACCTTTTGTGTTTCCGCGGCAAAGTGGTGCAGCCAGCATTCGTCCCCCGTAACAACGCTCTAAACGCTCCAACAGTTCAGATGAAATGGCCTTTCTTTGAATCTTGTGGTCCGCTGTGAGCATTCGTGGGACCACTTATGACGTTCCGAGCGTGGCTGATCATGGAGCTCTGTTTCTATATTTCCTGAGGCTGTAACTTTCTTTACCCATCACCCAACTGTACTCGTATCACTTGCATAATCGCCATACACTGCACATAAACTTTTGTGGTTATTCACTACGGTTTCTTTTTCTGCACACAAGAATTCAATAACAGCACACTGCTTGTAACGTGAGTGGTAAGTAGACACCATTTGACGCTCTACTACGGCTCTGCCCTCTGCCAAACGGTTCTAAACTCCACTGGTACACAGAACGAACATCAAATGTGAAGCACTAACAAAGCTGTTGTCTATGTATATTAGTGGCTTTTTAAAAAAAAAATGTCCGGCATTACTTACTGAACGATCCTCGTATTTACAGACTGTCAGAATCAACGAAATATCGTTAACACTTAATTTTGCCACCGTTATCGTGGTTGTTGACCTACGTCCAAATGAAGCGTTACGTCTAAGTCGTTCTGGGACTCGGCAGCTGTGTGTGCAGTTTGCCTATACACTTATGACTTTATCATCAAAACGCTGTACGCAATTGCAATGCTCTTTATACATCAATTTAACAAATTAGACATCTCCAAAGCTTGTGCGCCTGTTTTGCAATGGAAGCACTGTCACAGTGAGACAAGAACATAGATATGCACGTTGGTGACTATTATCTAAGGATCGTCTAACCAAGATTAGTTGTAGGACAAACGGGGTTCCAATTGCAAAGCAAGTGTGCACTGGATAATCGACCTAATTTGATCAAAAATTCTTCATGAATCAATTAAAATTACTGTTATGCAATTACTATCGTGCAGACATAATTTTTTCTGAAAATTAACAGCAAACTCTGGCTCACTAGAATCTTAATTACATCTGAATGTCCCTCTAACACATTGGAGAATACCTCAAATCTAACTGCAAGACTCCTTAGGATTCGCTACAGGCATTCGTGACCTGCGCAGCTCGCAAGTGCAAAGACTCACGAACTGACACAATCAATCAAGCAACCCAAGTTGCGCAGCACATTCTGCAGATTGTGAGCTGCTCAGGTAACTGGCAGCGCTGACTGCGAAATGCGAAACTTATTTCCAAGGAACTCCTTGAGTATGAGGTCGAAAAAGGCCATTGATGTTTGCGGCATTCGACCCCCCAAATATTGTCTACCATGCAATCAGAATATTGACTGCTAATGGCAACAGAAGGCGGGAGTGGAGGAATCCATTGCTGAGCACCCCATGAGGCTACGGAGCGTAGTTGAAGTACTCAGTCGACGAGTAACTCAAAACAGTGTTACAGTGCTAATGGTGGTGACAGAAAGCAGAAAAATGTCAACGATAAACTAAGCAAACATTTATTATATTTACAACAGTTGTCGAAGTTTACATTTCACAAGAAAGGAACACAAGGAATTTCGCGGAGTAAGAAAGAAATGGCAGATGAAATATTAGCGTCTCTGCAAGATACGTCAGTGGAATGTGCGGTGTCGTATTAGCTCGACTGTTCGGGCAATGTCCATGAGGCGTATAGTGATGACAATACGTGCTTAAAAAGTGAAAGTGGTATTGAAACACGTGTTGAGCCACGTGGTTTATCATCCTTGTCAGACAGGCAGCCACAAATCTCGCCTCCAGTGAAACGTAGTGAAGGACAATCGTTGTCCAAAGAGCAGATTCTAAACATAATTACATACGCGGAAGATCATTCGCAGTATAGAAAAAATAATACTAACAGATTTCGAATAAGCCCACAGCAATATGATCGTGTAGTGCATAAGAAAACTACGGATGTTGAAGGGAGGATAAGGCATACTTGTTACAAAAACCGTTGTTTGCGCTTTTTAGGGATGGTAGATACAATTTAAAGCGTGTGCATGATAGTGATCTACTATACAAAGCACAACAAACTATGCACGACATAGATTACAGTGATTTCAATGAAAGCAGTCGATCATTACATAACTTCAAACAGTGCTACAGAACTGGAAGACATAATTTCAAACAAAGTGTCAACTTGACTATGGACAGCAAACTGAGGGATCGGTCCGAAGTTTCGTAGAGGAGACAGACAAACTTATTCCACCGTTGAGGAAGGAACTGTTTTCCTGTTTTCAACTCCGACCAGTCGGGATTTGAAGAGGAAATGCATATGAAAGGAACACTGGATGCCAGACGTACCAAGAGAGTTTTGTCAAGCTCAACTAACATCAATGCCTTAACGCATTAGTGTACAATTATGCCGACTCTTAACCTGGATGGTAAATTGCTGTAAAGTTATTTATTGTGCTGCGAGAAGTTGGAGGTCCTGTGCCCGCTACGATTCTTTCTCGTGTGCGTGATCTTGCGAGGGTAGTAGGGAATATTTACGTCACAGTAAGCAAGAGTGGGAAAATGGCCGTTAGAGAAATAGACAACTATGGTACGAGCACTGCTTATAGCCAATAATGGTCAAAATAACTCGCTTTTGCTTGAATATTGGTCTGCGTATAAAAATCATATTAGAGCAAACTGTCTCTCCTGAAAATATGAACATTGCAGTTCATACTACCTGGAACCACTGGAAAAATTCAGCCTCTTGACCTATAAAACATATTACCGCACTATCTTGAGCTAAGCCTTGAGAAATAACAAGTTTCACGATAAGCTCCACGACAGACTATTTTGCATTCGGTTGTAAGCCGTTACAGTCCAACAGTTCTCATCTCCCCTTTACATTAATACGATTCTACGCATTCTTTAAGAGTGGATACCTAGCCGAATGTCCTGCACGATTTTCAATCCAAAGAGTTCGCCGTCGACCCTGCTTGTGCGAACCTTCGTGATCACTGTGGCGCACATTTTTTTATTCGGTGTTCATGGTGCAAGTTAATAGTTTGTTTCAAAACTTTGTTGAATGTTCACGATGTCCATTTTGTGAAGCGTAATATACACATTCCATAGAAAGTTGATTTCTGCACCTCCTAGCCACTCATTTTCTGTCCCCCCCCCCCCCCCAATGATGCACATAGTGAATCATTAGCAGCTAATATTTTACCTGTCATTATTATTAATTCAACACTTTCAAATGAGCCTTACTACAAATTGTGACCTCGCACTCAGGGGGTTCCTTGTCAGAATTAAGTGAATATGTGACACAATGCACAAATCAAAACCGGATGAAAATGGCAGAGATGGTGGCAAAGAATTGTTGCTAACGTCATCTCATGGATCAGCAGAGGTCCAGACGACTTCCACACACAAGTCGTGAAGCAGAATATTCTCTCCACCAAATTCTCTACTCCTCGAAAAATTCAACATGTAGGGGAGGAACTTCACCCATTGCCACATTGGGCAGTGTGAATTTCGCTCACTTTTCCAGGTACAGGGGGACCTTGCATGGTTCATTGAATGCATTTCAACATGTAGAGAGTTGGTACCAGTTCATAGTTCATTTCCACACATCGGTCGACTTTTTTGTGCCAAGCACCGTGTCGGACAAGATTCATAGTATTGGATACCAGGATTTTTGAGCGAAAGCAACAAATTTTCCGACTGTAGGCTAGCACTGCTGTATCAACCACTTCCGCGATCTGTCTACAGGGAGATTTATTCGTCACGCACAGCCATCCTCTGGGGGCTTTTCGGCAACTCCTTTCAAAACAGCAGCCGAAACGAAAGGCCAGGGGCTTACTCGTAACGCTTCTGCGAAAATAAGTGCCCACGGGGCCTATTCCTTCCACCAGAGCCTTTGTCACGGACTTCTTGAGTCAAGTTAGAAGCGCGACGCGGCCACTCAGCCTGCTCGCTTTCCACGAAAGCAAACTGAAATCCTTCTCCAGAGCTAGCCAGCCTTATGCTTCCCTCAGAAATAGCCAAAAATGAGCAAATAAAATATATAAACTGTGGTATCAACACTCGATACCACACTTGTTAGGGGTTGCAGTTACCGACCGCGGTTCGTACTAGCTTGTATCAAGTTTATAGCGAGCTCTCGTCCACTCTTGCTCGGGACGTCAAGTAGTAAAGTAGCATAGCCTTCAGCTGATAGGAAGCAACCTCTAACAAGGCGCTAAGTGAGGCCTCAAGAGCCATCTGTTTATAATTATATGTATGCAGCCAAGAAGAATCCTGTACAATCAGTTAAGTACAATATACAGGGTGGTACATTGATAGTGACCGGGCCAAATATTTCACGAAATAAGCATCAAACGAAAAGACTACAAAGAACGAAACTCGTCTAGCTTGAAGCGGGAAACCAGATGGTGCTATGGTTGGCCAGCTATATGGCGCTCCCACAGGTCAAACGGATATGAACTGCGTTTTTTAAAATGGGAACCCCCACTTTTTATTACAGATTCGTGAAGTACGTAAAAAATAAGAATGTTTTAGTTGGACCACTGTTTTCGCTTTGTGATAGATGGCGCTGTAATAGTCACAAACGTATAAGTACGTCGTATCACGTAACATTCCGCCAGTGCGGACGGTATTTGCTTCGTGATACATTACCCGTGTTAAAATGGACCGTTTACCAATTACGGAAAAGGTCGATATCGTGTTGATGTATGGCTATTGTGATCAAAATGCCCAACCGGCGTGTGCTATGTATGCTGCTCGGTATCCTGGACGACATCATCCAAGTGTCCGGCCCGTTCGCCGGATAGTTACGTTATTTAAGGAAACAGGAAGTGTTCAAAAAAATGGTTCAAATGGCTCTGAGCACTATGGGACTTAACTTCTGAGGTCATCAGTCCCCTAGAACTTAGAACTACTTAAACCTAACTAAACTAAGGATATCACACATATCCATGCCCGAGGCAGGATTCGAACGTGCGACCGAAGCGGTCGCGCAGCTCCAGACTGTAGCGCCTAGAACCGCTCGGCCACCCCGGCCGGCAGGAAGTGTTAAGCCACGTGTGAAACGTCAACCACTACCTGCAACAAATGATGATACCCAAGTAGGTGTTTTAGCTGCTGTCGCGGCTAATCCGCACATCAGTAGCAGACAAATTGCGCGAGTATCGGGAATCTCAAAACGTAGGTGTTGAGAATTCTACATGAACATCGATTGCACCCGTGCCATATTTCTATGCACCAGGAATTGCATGGCGACGACTTTGAACGTCGTGTACAGTTCTGCCACTGGGCACAAGAGAAGTTACGGGACGATGACAGATTTTTTGCACGCGTTCTATTTAGCGACGAAGCGTCATTCACCAACAGCGGTAACGTAAACTGGCATAATATGCGCTATTGGGCAAAGGAAAATCCACGATGGCTGCGACAAGTGGAACATCGGCGACCTTGGCGGGTTAATGTATGGTGCAACATTATGGGAGGAAGGATAATTGGCCCCCATTTTAACGATGGCAATCTAAATGGTGCAGTGTATGCTGATTTCCTACGTAATGTTCTACCGATGTTACTACAAGATGTTTCACTGCATGACAGAATGGCGATGTACTTCCAACGTGATGGACGTCCGGCACATAGCTCGCGTGCGGTTGAAGCGGTATTGAATAGCATATTTCATGACAGGCGGATTGGTCGTCGAAGCACCATACAATGGCCCGCACGTTCACCGGATCTGACGTCCCCGGATTTCTTATTTCTTTGCGTACTACACGAATATGTAATAAAAATGGGGGTTCCTATTTTAAAAAACGCAGTTGCTACCCGTTTGGCCTATGGCAGCGCCATGTAGCGGGCCAACCATAGCGCCATGTGGTTTCCTCCTTCAACCCAGACAAGTTTCGTTCTTTGTTGTTTCTTCGTTTGACGCCTATTTCGTGAAATATTTGGCGCGCTCACGATGAATGGACCACCCTGTATATTTCTATTTAGCATCGGCCACCAGTCAACACTGGCGACGACTTGTTCGTTGTCATCATAACGTAAACATCGCATAGCAATGTGCAACTGCAAGGCCACAACATACAAGGAAAACAAAAGTGGGCCTTTATGCCTCTCCTGAGAGAACATGTTTTCAGGACGATATTACATTCCCACAGACAATTAATTCCTGTCTGTTTCTGAACTGTGTTTCAAACCACTTCAGCGAACCATCTGAGAAATTTAGCTGTCGCATTTTTCTGAGCAGTATGTTAAGGTTGATAGTATCAACAGCTTTGCTGAAGTCTAGTATTGTGGCGTCACGGCAGTCGACGGCATATTTCAGGTTATCAGCTTAATTAGTGCAGTGGTTGTGCTGTGGTGTTTACGAAAACTGGACTGATGTCTGTCACACAATTTGAATTCGCACAAGCATTCAGTGATTTCTTTCTGAGCAATGTGTCCCAGGGCTTTGGAAGAGGCAGGTAATATGCTAATTCGTCGACAGTCACGATTGCGGGTTTTCGATCTTTGAATTCTCTAGAGAAAAATTAAATACGTCAGTTAAGACAGATTCTAAGCTATCGGTTACCAAGGTTACACTGATACCGTCGTTCCCTACCGCTTCAGAAAAGATTTTCATTATTCCTATTCTTGTTGTACAACTAAGACAAAAAGCGATTCACCACGAAGTAATTATCCGAATGGGAGGGAAATGGGCAGCCGTAATGCATAAAAAATGGTTAAAATGGCTCTGAGCACTATGGGACTTAACATCTATGGTCATCAGTCCCCTAGAACTTAGAACTACTAAAACCTAACTAACCTAAGGACATCACACAACACCCAGGCATCACGAGGCAGAGAAAATCCCCGACCCCACCGGGAATCGAACCCGGGAACCCGGGCGTGGGAAGCGAGAACGCTACCGCACGACCACGAGCTGCGGCTAGGTAATGCACATGTGCGGAGAAATAAATAATTACATTTGCAGAACAATTGGGTGACTTATTAACGAGAAAGAGCTTAACAAAGTGCGCAAGTGAATAACGTGTTGGTCCAGCTTTGGCCCTTATGCAAATAGTTTCTCGGATTGGCATCGTTTGACAGAGTTGTTGGATGTCCTTCTGAGGGACATCGTGCCAAATTCTGGCCAATTAGGGCGTCAGATTATCGCTATCCCAAACTGTTTGGAGGGCTCTGTACAGAATGGTCCAAACGTTCTCACCTGTGGAGAGTTCCGGCGATCTTACAGGTCAACGCAGGTTTCAGTAATCACGAAGACGAGCGTAGAAACCGTCACCTTGTGCGGGCGTGCATTATCTTGCTGAAATGTAAGCCCAGGATGGCTTGCCATGAGGGACAACAGAACGAGGCGTAGAATATCACCATCTTACCACCGTGCCGTAAGAGTGTCTCGGATTAAAGCCAAAGAGGTCCTGCTAAGAAAGAAAATGACGCTCCAAACCATCACTCCTGGTTGTAGGGCAGTCATGCTGGTGTCTGTTACATCGGTGCCATCTGTTACGCTATATACAAAAGAATTAGGTATATATTTTACATACACTCCTGGAAATTGAAAAAAGAACACATTGACACCGGTGTCTCAGACCCACCATACTTGCTCCGGACACTGCGAGAGGGCTGTACAAACAATGATCACACGCACGGCACAGCGGACACACCACGAACCGCGGAGTTGGCCGTCGAATGGCGCTAGCTGCGTAGCATTTGTGCACCGCCGCCGTCAGTGTCAGCCAGTTTGCCGTGGTATACGGAGGTCCATCGCAGTCTTTAACACTGGTAGCATGCCGCGACAGCGTGGACGTGAACCGTATGTGCAGTTGACGGAGTTTGAGCGAGGGCGTATAGTGGGCATGCGGGAGGCCGGGTGGACGTACCGCCGAATTTCTCAACACGAAGGGGCGTCAGGTCTCCACAGTACATCGATGTTGTCGCCAGTGGTCGGCGGAAGGTGCACGTGCCCGTCGACCTGGGACCGGACCACAGCGACGCACGGATGCACGCCAAGACCGTAGGATCCTACGCAGTGCCGTAGGGGACCGCACCGCCACTTCCCAGCAAATTAGGGACACTGTTGCTCCTGGGGTATCGGCGAGGACCATTCGCAACCGTCTCCATGAAGCTGGGCTACGGTCCCGCACACCGTTAGGCCGTCTTCTGCTCACGCCCCAACATCGTGCAGCCCGCCTCCAGTGGTGTCGCGACAGGCGTGAATGGAGGGACGAATGGAGACGTATCGTCTTCAGCGATGAGAGTCGCTTCTGCCTTGGTGCCAATGATGGTCGTATGCGTGTTTGGCGGCGTGCAGGTGAGCGCCACAATCAGGACTGCATACAGGGCCAACACCCGGCATCATGGTGTGGGGAGCGATCTCATACACTGGCCGTACACCTCTGGTGATCGTCGAGGGGACACTGAATAGTGCACGGTACATCCAAACCGTCATCGAACCCATCGTTCTACCATTCCTAGACCGGCAAGGGAACTTGCTGTTCCAACAGGACAATGCACGTCCGCATGTATCCCGTGCCACCCAACGTGCTCTAGAAGGTGTAAGTCAACTACCCTGGCCAGCAAGATCTCCGGATCTGTCCCCCATTGAGCATATTTGGGACTGGATGAAGCGTCGTCTCACGCGGTCTGCACGTCCAGACGAACGCTGGTCCAACTGAGGCGCCAGGTGGAAAAGGCATGGCAAGCCGTTCCACAGGACTACATCCAGCACCTCTACGATCGTCTCCATGGGAGAATAGCAGCCTGCATTGCTGCGAAAGGTGGATAGACACTGTACTAGTGCCGACATTGTGCATGCTCTGTTGCCTGTGTCTATGTGCCTGTGGTTCTGTCAGTGTGATCATGTGATGTATCTGACCCCAGGAATGTGTCAATAAAGTTTCCCCTTCCTGGGACAATGAATTCACGGTGTTCTTATTTCAATTTCCAGGAGTGTATTTTTATTTTTAATTTATCAGCATGATCTCAGGGATATTGTCTTTTCTTATCACTTTTACTTACGTGCAGAAGTAAATATGAGACGGGTTCCTGAAGGGCCGCTGTTATTCATGTACCAACTTTAGTTTTTGAACATGATGACTAAAATATAGTTGCCCTTAACTGTATTGAATGTAATTTTGTTAATTTCTATTTATTGATTGCAAATCAAGGCTCGACAGAATTTCCATTGTTGCCGTGGAGCGGCCAAGATAAAACTTACTGAACTCATGGAATCCGTATAATTTAAAAAATGAACTTTAACATAAATTAATTATGTGTTGCAATTTAGAAAGGTTCTTACAACGAAATCTCTCGCATTTACATTTACTGTTAACACTTTGAAAAATAAGTTAATACTTCGGCGCGTAATGGCCAACCAGAGGCTGCATCGGAAGATGAGCTTCCCGCAGCCCAAATTACTGAAAAAAATGCTTATTAAAAATAATTAGCCACTGCGGACATTTGAGGTGACAACTGTTAGAAGGAAATTCAGTTTTTGATGAAAATAATTATTTTATTTTAACATAATAGAGAACAACTTACATAAAATATGTGTAGCCGCTTAATGGCTGCCTTCCGTATCGCGAAACAAAACAGTGAGTGTGCCATAAAATACGTCCTTCCTCCTCGGCCGTGCAATCGCGACTCTTTTCGATCCTTTTTTATTTTCATAGACATCTTTTAAATAAAGATGTTACTCTTAAATTCTCGCTGCATGTCAGTTGTTTCAAGCACATTAACTGTATCTTTTATACTAATTATATTCATAAAATACGTTAACTACGGTTTACAACCGATAAAAAATGTCAATATTTATGTGACGTACCGTCACATGTCCCACTGTTGTCCGAGCATCTCCGTAAACGTCTTAGGCCTGGAAAGTCATTGACTCGAGTAGAATTATCATCAGTGACAAGTCCGCTTCGAACTGAACCCATCTAGAGGCTCCCAAGACAGCAGTGGGAGACCAACCTGGCTGCCGCCCGCCATACAGCCCAACAGCGAGGAGTGATGGTCTAGGGTGCCATTTCTTTTCCTAGCAGGACACCTTTAGTTGTCATTCACGACGCCCTCACAGCACAGCGGCTCGTTGACGATATTCTACGCCCCGTTTTGCTGTCCTTCATGGCAAGCCACCCTGGGTTTACAGTGTAGCAAGATAATGCCCACCCTCACACGGCGACAGTTTCTGCTGCTTGTCTTTGTGCTGGCCGAATCCTGTCTTGGTGAGCGGGTCGCCGGATCTCTCCCCAAGTAGGAACGTTTGAAGCATTATTGGTAAGGCTCTCCAAGCACCTCGGGGTTCTGACAGAATTTGACACGATACCCCTCTGGAGGACGTACAACAACCCTGTCAATCAGTGTCAAGCAGAATAACTGCTTGCGTTAGGGATGGAGGCCGATCAACACGTTACTGACTTGCTCAATTTGTGAAGCTCTTTCGGTTGAATAAATCTTCCAAATTACCTGAATTACCGCACAGTTTTTCATCGACAACAGAAACACAACACAGCACGCTACAGGCAATTAAAACAATCGTCTGCACTAAACAGATTCACTCATGATGGAGCAATCACTCACCTAGAAGGAAAGGCTCGAGAAGGGAGAAATCCTTTCTCATTACACGACTGGTCAGTCCCTTCGGCCTGTTAGCCTCCACTTCCCATGTAAAGGTTAACGTTATACGATGCTTGGTGTCATCTGTCTGAGGCTATATCAGTACATTAAAAGATAAATCTGACAGCCTTCCTCAGTACAATCTACCGACCTTCTGTGCAGCCCTCTCTGTTTTGCCAATCGACAGAAACGTTTTATCACGCTGACAGAGGCTGGCAGCCCGATTGCATTTCACAACATCAATCATGTCTGTGGCACGTGTAACCCTGCTACAGGTTGCCGCAGAGCCAGTGGCCACGCTACGCTTAGATACTCATTTTACAAAATCTGTCCTGCTTCTGTTCGGGAGTATACTATTTATTTCCATCTTCAACGTTTTGTGATCAACTTAGATACGTACTTCAGACGAGAGTAGCCTACACTATGTGATCAAAAGCATCCGGACACCGGGCTGAAAATGACTTCAAAGTTCGTGGCGCTCTCCAATGGTAATTCTGGAATTCAATATGGTGTTGGCTCATCCTTAGCCTCGATAACAGCTTCCTCTCTCGCAGGCATACGTTCAATCAGGTGCTGGAATGTTTGTTGGTGAATGACAGCCCATTCTTCACGGAGTGCTGCACTGAGGAGAGGTATCGATGTCGGTCGGTGAGGCCTGGCACGAAGGCGGCCTTCCAATACATCGCAAAGGTGTTCTATAGGATTCAGGTCAGGACTCTGTGCCGACAAGTCCATTGCAGGGATGTTATTATCATGTAAACACTCCGCCACAGGTCGTGTATTGTGAACAGGTACCCTATCGTGTTGAAAGACGCGTTCGCCGTCCCCGAACTGCTCTTCAACAGTGGGAAGCAAGAAGGTGCTTTAAACATCAATGTAAGCCTGTGCTGTGATAGTGCCACGCAAAACAACAAGGAGTGCAAGCGCCCCTCCATGAAAAGCACGACCACACCATAACACCACCGCCTCCGAATTTTACTGTTGGCACTATACACGCTGGCAGATGACATTCACCGGGCATTCACCATACCCACAGCCTGTCATCGGATCGCCACATTGTGTACCATGATTCGTCACTCCACACAACGTTTTTCCACTGTTTAATCGTCGTTTGACATTTACCGGCGTGATGTGTGGCTTATGAACAGCAGTACTTGCAGTGGATCCTGATGCAGTTTGGAATTCCTGTGTGATGGTCTGGATAGATGTCTGCCTATTACACATTACGACCCTCTTCAATTATCGGCGGTCTCTGTCAATCAACACACGAGGTCTTTGTGCTGTACGTGTCCCTTCACGTTTCCAGTTCAAGATCACATCGGAAACAATGGCCCTATGGATGTTTAGTACTGTGGAAATCTCACGTACAAACGTGCGACACATGTTACACCCAATCACCTGACCACGTTCGAATTCCGTGAGTTTCGGGGAGCGCCCCATTCTGCTCTCTCACGATGTCTAATGACTATTGAGGTCCCTAGTATTTAGTACCTGGCAGTAGGTGGCAGGGCGATGCACCTAATATGAAAAACGTATGTTTTTGGGGTTGTCCGGATACTGTTGATCACATAGTGTGTTGTTGTTGTCTTCAGTCCTGAGACTGGTTTGATGCAGCTCTCCATGCTACTCTATCTTGTGCAAGCTTCTTCATCTCCCAGTACCTACTGCAACCTACATCCTTCTGAATCTGCTAAGTGTAGTCATCTCTTGGCCTCCCTCTACGATTTTTACCCTCCATGCTGCCCTCCAATACTAAATTGGTGATCCCTTGATGCCTCAGAACATGTCCTACCAACCGATCCCATCTTCTGGTCAAGTTGTGCCACAAACTTCTCTTCTCCCAAATCCTGTTCAATACTTCCTCATTAGTTATGTAATCTACCCATATAATCTTCAGCATTCTTCTGTAGCACCACATTTCGAAAGCTTCTATATCTTCTTGTCCAAACTATTTATCGTCCATGTTTCACTTCCGTACATTGCTACACTCCATACAAATACTTTCAGAAATGACTTCCTGACACTTAAATCTATACTCGATGTTAACAAATTTCTCTTCTTCAGAAACGCTTTCCTACCCATTGCCAGTCTACATTTTATATCCTCTCTACTTCGACCATCATCAGTTATTTTGCTCCCCAAATAGCAAAACTCCTTTACTACTTTAAGTGTCTCATTTCCTAATCTAATTCCCTCAGCATCGCCCAACTTAATTCGACTACATTCCATTATCCTCGTTTTGCTTTTGTTGATGTTCATCTTATATTCTCCTTTCAAGACACTATCCATTCCGTTCAACTGCTCTTCCAAGTCCTTTGCTGTTTCTGACAGAATTACAATGTCATCGGCGAACCTCAAAGTTTTTATTTCTTCTCCATGGATTTTAATACATACTCCGAATTTTTCTTTTGTTTCCTTTACTGCTTGCTCAATATACAGATTGAATAACATCGGTGAGAGGCTACAACCCTTTCTTACTCCCTTCCCAACCACTGCTTCTCTTTCATGTCCCTCGACTCTTATAACTGCCATCTGGTTTCTGTACGAATTGTAAATAGCCTTTCGCCCCCTGTATTTTACCCCTGCCACCTTTAGAATTTGAAAGAGAGTATTCCAGTCTACATGGTCAAAAGCTTTCTCTAAGTCTGCAAATGCTAGAAACGTAGGTTTGCCTTTCCTTAATCTAGCTACTAAGATAAGTCGTAAGGTCAGTATTGACTCACATGTTATTTCTACGGGATCCAAACTGATCTTCCCAGAGGTCGGCTTCTACTAGTTTTTCCATTCGTCTGTTAAGAATTAGCGTGAGTATTTTGCAGCTGTGACTTATTAAACTGATTGTTCGGTAATTTTCACATCTGTAAACACCTGCTTTCTTTGGGATTGGAATTATTATATTCTTCTTGAAGTCTGAGGGTATTTCGCCTGTCTCATACATCTTGCTCACCAGATGGTAGAGTTTTCTCAGGACTGGCTCTCCCAAGGCCGTCAGTAGTTCCAATGGAATGTTGTCCACTCCGGGGGCCTTGTTTCGACTCAGGTCTTTCAGTGCTCTGTCAAACTCTTCACGCAGTATCGTATTTCCCATTTCATCTTCATCTACATCCTCTTCCATTTCCATAATATTGTCCTCAATTACATCGACCTTGTATAGGCCCTCTATATACTCCTTCCACCTTTCTGCTTTCCATAACTGGGTTTCCATCTGAGCCCTTGATGTTCAAACAAGTGGTTCTCTTATCTTCAAAGGTCTCTTTAATTTTCCTGTAGGCAGTATCTACCGTACCCATAGTGAGACAAGCCTCTACATCCTTACATTTGTCCTCTAGCCATCCCTGCTTAGCCATTTTGCACTTCCTGTCGATCTCATTTTTGAGACGTCTGTATTCCATTTTGCCTGCTTCATTTACTGCATTTTTATATTTTCTCCTTTCATTAATTAAATTCAATATTTCTTCTGTTACCCAAGGATTTCTACTAGCCCTCGTCTTTTTACCTACTTGATCCTCTGCTGCCTTCACTACTTCATCCCTCAAAGCTACCCATTCTTCTTCGACCGTATTTCTTTCCACCATTCCTATCAATTGCTCACTCATGCTCTCCCTGAAACTCTCTACAACCTCTGGTTCTTTTAGTTTATCCAGGTCCCATCTCCTTAAATTCCCACCTTTTTGCAGTTTCTTTAGTTTTAATCTACAGGTCATAACCAATAGATTGTGGTCCGAGTCCACATCTGCCCCTGGAAATGTCTTACAATTTAAAACGTGGTTCCTAAATCTCTGTCTTACCATTATATAATATATCTGAAACCTGTCAGTTTCTCCAGGCTTCTTCCATGTATACAGCCTTCTTTTATGATTCTTGAACCAAGTGGTAACTATGATTAAGTTGTGCTCTGTGCAAAATTCTACCAGGCGGCTTCCTCTTTCATTTCTTTGCCCCAATCCATATTCACCTACTATATTTCCTTCTCTCCCTTTTCCTACACTCGAATTCCTGTCATCCATGACTATTAAATTTTCGTCTCCCTTCACTATATGAATAATTTCTTTTATTTGATCATACATTTCTTCAATTTCTTCGTCATCTGCAGATCTAGTTGGCATATAAACTTGTACTACTGTAGTAGGTGTGGGCTTCGTATCTATCTTGGCCACAATAATGCGTTCACTATGCTGTTTGTGGTAGCTTACGCGCATTCCTATTTTCCTATTCATTATTAAACCTACTCCTGCATTACCCCTATTTGATTTTGTGTTTATAACCCTGTAGTCACCTGACCAAAAGTCTTGTTCCTCCTGCCACCGAACTTCACTAATTCCGACTATATGTAACTTTAACCTATCCATATCCCTTTATAAATTTTCTAAGCTACCTGCCCGATTAAGGGATCTGACATTCCACGCTCCGATTCGTAGAACGCCAGTTTTCTTTCTCCTGATAACGACATAGTGTATGATCACACATAGTGTATGTCTGTGAAAAGCCAAAGAGAAACAGGATATTTATGTCTCGGTTATGTCTAAATTGTAACATGATAGCAAACAATCTCGAGAAAAACTGACCTTTGTTATTCCTTTATTCGTTCACGAAAACTGACAATCAGAATCCATATTAACACACATATAAACTGTACACACAACATGCTGTTACCGGCACAATATTTGTGCGACGAAGAAGTCCATTCAATATTGCTGCAGACTCAGTTTGCTTTAATTATGAAAGCACTGATAGCAGCTCGAAACACGTTACCATTTACCCAAGAAATTATGTTCAGTTGTTGCTCGATTTGGTTTTACTGGAATAATTTTGTTTTTTCTGTTGCAATACGTACGAGGGCTATTTTTTCAACCTTTTATCGCTCGCAAAATGGAGACTACAGTGATAATCAAAATTGTTTGATTTCCAGCATTTAGCGCCTGACCTTTCCCCCAGTTTTCTACGCTGGTCTGTAGCTCGTTGTCTGTGCCAAAATGTTGCCATAGCTGGCGCTTCATTTGAGCAAAGAGATGAAAATCAGAAGCAGCCCAGTCAGGATTGTGTGGTAGGTGATCAAACACTTCACACTGAAACCACTACAGGAGCATGGTTGTTGCCATTGGAGTGTGCGGCCGAGCATTCTCATGAAGAAGGACACGCATGAATAGTTACGTTATGTGGGCTGCATGAAACCAGGCGGAACCCCTCACCGTGCACTTCACATTTGACAGGAGACACTATTGCTCTAAGCATCTTTATATGCCCACTCTGCACTCTGAACTGAAAAGTGCGACGTGATGCAATCGATGGACACTGTGCAACACATCTGCACAAAGCTTCATCAGATTTTCACTGCGGTTTTTAATTTCGCGACAGATTGTAAAAAAATTAATAGCCCTCATATTTCGACGCCACTCCTGGAATTCATGCATTCTGTTTTATTCACTTTTGTATAGTTCCTACTGTACAAGGATATTCAAACAGAACAAGGCAAAATTAGAGTAAGTACTCCAACTGTATCGCATTTGCAGCTACATAATTACTTCAAAAACCCCTTATGATAGGTAGTAAGAGTTTGTTCCCCTCTGACAATCACGAATGACATGTGGGAAGAATGAAGCCGGTAAACTTACTTATCAAATCTGATTTCTCTGACTTTCTCACTGAGATAATTTCACAAGATGTATACTGAGGAACGAAAACATTACGACTACCTGTTTAAGAACATTTCAGTTCACCTTTGGAACGCAGTACAGGAGTGATTCTGCGTAGTAGGTTCCTGAAAACAACCTTGGTTGGTTTCCAGAAGTATGTAGCATAAAATCCTGACGCACAGGTCACAGAATTCCCGTAAATTACGGACCAGTAGTTTGTACCATCCCGAATGTGTTCCATTGGGTGCAGATCTGGTGGTCAAGACATCAACGTGAGTTCGCTACCATGCTCATCAAACCTCTGCAGCACAATTCTGGCTTCACGTCATGGACAGTTATCCTGCTGGAAGATGCCAACGCCATTGTAGAACATATAAAGCTCGAAAAAATGCAGGTGGCCCACACCTGTCATGGTGCCTCGGATTATTACTACAGGTATCATGGAGCCCAGGTGAATATCTCCCAAGTCCCAACGGCCTGTGTCTGAGGCACAGTGCATGATTCTAGCAACCGTTTGCCTGGATGGTGGAGTATTTCCACACGACCACAGACCTCTTTAACAACAAACGCAGTTCATCTAAGTGGCATGTCTTCTTCGATCCACAATCCAATCTCTACCATCCTATTCCCATGGCAATCGTAACTGACCATTTTGTTTGGTCAGTACATACAGGTCGTCTGTTGTGGAATTCAGTGTTGGACAATGTTCACTGAACGGTGTGCTCCAAAATACTTGTGCCTGCATCAGCGTTGAACTCTGTCGTCGCACCTACCATAGAACGCCGCTATCCTACTTTAAAAATCAGGCAAGCCCCCGACGTTCTTCATGAGGCATGGACATCCAACACATTGTCGCCTCCTCGTCATTTGATAATTTTTCAACAACTTTCCACTGATAGTGATGCCAGTACTACAGAAACAGCCAATCGTCTTATGATTGTTCTGCAAAACACAGCTTTTTGTATTTGCATATGAAACCCTTCAAAAGGATCTCAGCCTGACATCTACGTAGCCTGCAATTAGTTTTATGTGGTTATTTATGTGGCATCACATATCGATACCTTCCTAACTGCGTGTCAAGTTGCCAAAGGAATAGCAAGTTTCTGTGGGATACCTATAGCTAATCGGGCTGGATCCAGCGGGCAAGATGAAGTCCGTCCGCTGAGGCACGCCTCCAGCATCTCGGTGCGACGGGCGCCCTCTACCGCAGCAATATAGGAGGGCCTGCAGCAGCTACTCAGCCCGCTCGTGCTCGGGACCACGTCAATGCGAGACACTATGCAAAAGCTGCCCATTTCGCTGCTCTGACTCCATAGTTGCTGCTGTTGTAACAGCTCGACTCTGCTTCTTGCTGTGATATTTGTACTGAGCCTTCGTTCGTTTGGAGAAAGACAAATTAAGTAAATATTCTGTTTGCTGTTTTACTTGTTCACTAATCACTTCTGCCTCTGTTCTGTTCTGCTATGACGACAGTTGCCGCACCATTCTGTAGCCCACACCTGCTTACCGTTGTGTATGAAGTCATACACAACAGTTCTATCTTAGGTCTTTCCACAGGTTACCTTCACCAAATTATTGTTGTTACTGTTTTCAGTTGTTTATCATCAACAGAATAATCGAACGTAATAGATCTATTCGCTTCTTTATCCACAGCATATTATACACTCCTAGAAATGGAAAAAAGAACACATTGACACCGGTGTGTCAGACCCACCATACTTGCTCCGGACACTGCGAGAGGGCTGTACAAGCAATGATCACACGCACGGCACAGCGGACACGCAAGGAACCGCGGTGTTGGCCGTCGAATGGCGCTAGGTGCGCAGCATTTGTGCACCGCCGCCGTCAGTCTCAGCCAGTTTGCCGTGGCATACGGAGCTCCATCGCAGTCTTTAACACTAGTAGCATACCGCGACAGCGTGGACGTGAACCGTATGTACAGTTGACGGACTTTGAGCGAGGGCGTATAGTGGGCATGCGGGAGGCCGGGTGGACGTACCACCGAATTGCTCAACACGTGGGGCGTGAGGTCTCCACAGTACATCGATGTTGTCGCCAGTGGTCGGCGGAAGGTGCACGTGCCCGTCGACCTGGGACCGGACCGCAGCGACGCACGGATGCACGCCAAGACCGTAGGATCCTACGCAGTGCCGTAGGGGACCGCACTGCCACTTCCCAGCAAATTAGGGACACTGTTGCTCCTGGGGTATCGGCGAGGACCATTCGCAACCGTCTCCAAGAATCTGGGCTACGGTCCCGCACACCGTTAGGCCGTCTTCCGCTCACGCCCCAACATCGTGCAGCCCGCCTCCAGTGGTGTCGCGACAGGCGTGAATGGAGGGACGAATGGAGACGTGTCGTCTTCAGCGATGAGAGTCGCTTCTGCCTTGGTGTCAATGATGGTCGTATGCGTGTTTGGCGCCGTGCAGGTGAGCGCCACAATCAGGACTGCATACGACCGAGGCACACAGGGCCAACACCCGGCATCATGGTGTGGGGAGCGATCTTCTATACTGGCCGTACACCTCTGGTGATCGTCGAGGGGACACTGAATAGTGCACGGTACATCCAAACCGTCATCGAACCCATCGTTCTACCATTCCTAGACCGGCAAGGGAACTTGCTGTTCCAACAGGACAATGCACGTCCGCATGTATCCTGTGCCACCCAACGTGCTCTAGAAGTTGTAAGTCAACTACCCTGGCCAGCAAGATCTCCGAATCTGTCCCCCATTGAGCATGTTTGGGACTGGATGAAGCGTTGTCTCACGTGGTCTGCACGTCCAGCACGAACGCTGGTCCAACTGAGGCGCCAGGTGGAAATGGCATGGCAAGCCGTTCCACAGGACTACATCCAGCATCTCTACGATCGTCTCCATGGGAGAATAGCAGCCTGCATTGCTGCGAAAGGTGGATATACACTGTACTAGTGCCGACATTGTGGATGCTCTGTTGCCTGTGTCTATGTGCCTGTGGTTCTGTCAGTGTGATTATGTGATGTATCTGACCCCAGGAATGTGTCAATAAAGTTTCCCCTTCCTGGGACAATGAATTCACGGTGTTCTTATTTCAATTTCCACGAGTGTATTTATTCACGATTCAAGGTGAAACACTAGTCCCTGCATCTATTATCGGCGCACAAGTCTGCATTTTGTTGCCATCATCTGGCGCTGAAGTCATCATATAGACAGCGCCCTCTGCGAACAGGTTCATCCGCAAAATCATTTATGTACAGGATGTCCACAGTTAAAGTTTCAGTTTCAAAACGCTGTAGAAAGACAATCACTGCTCGGGATGACGTCAAATGTGAACAGTATATTATTGACGCAGGCGAAAATGTTATGGAACAAAAAAAAGAACATCTGGCGACTAGATGGTGCTGTAACGTCAGAATATGAACACCAGGACTCGTCCTCAGTTTGCGTCCGAGACGCACTACATCACTGTCTCCACGAAGGATCGCTTGCTGCTGGTAAAGCTCTTTTACAAGAAGGTCGCCACCAGCCTTGTAGAAGTTCCGAACACTGATCGCTGTCTCTAAGGGTCTGGAGGAAATGATTACAGAATTCTAAAAGACAAGTTCTTTTGAAGTGCAGTGTGGCAGAGGAAGGAAAGCTGGTGATCCGCCGGATGTCGAAGATGTGGCCACAGCATTGAATGAGGAGTCGAACGGGGGGGTGTAAACATGGGAGTGCATGGGGGATTGCCCGAAATTTGGACATGCCTTGCGAGTACGGTGCTTAAAACAGCCATTGATAATATCTTTGTAGAAAAGTCCAATGAACAAAATTATATTACGAAACCAATAGTCAATGGCCTCTGAGACCATGAGATGCAGTTCTTTGTTAAATGTTAAAACTCAACAGGATATAAAATCTTTTAAATCTGAACTCAAGAGGATAATCAATAAGCCAAAAATTGATTATTTTAGGACACTCCTCAAAGACGTTCACTGGAGAGATGTTTACTGTGCTCATGGCATGAATGAAAAATATAACATTTTTGCTAATAAGGTGCTTACCTTATTTGAGCACTGTTTTCCTCCAAAACTAACCGAGGTTAGATCAAAGTCTACAAAGAAGCCATGGATTAATCAAGGAATAGAGGTATCTTGTAAAACAAAAAGAAAACGGTATCAGTTAATCCGAAACAGTTCTGATGTTGATGCTACAGCACATCACAAGAAATACTGCAAAATATTAAAGACTCTAATGCAAAAATTAAAGCAATTATATCACAAGGAAAAGATAGCCATATCAGATAACCATATGGGATATAGTGAAGGAGGAGACTGGTAGAACCAGACATGAAGAGGGGCAAATAGCATTAAGAGTAAATGATACATTGGTGACAAATGTGTACAGTGTTGCGGAACTTTTTAACAAGCATTCTACAATTGTTACTGAAAAGATGGAGTTGTCAGGTTCTGTAGATGCTGCCATGTGATACCTCAGACCAGACTTTTCAAATAACTTCCATAATATGAATTTGACCCTCACTACACCAACAGAAATAACGTCCATCATAAAATCATTAAAATAAAAAACAATTAGTGGGTATGACGAAATATCAACAACGTTAATTAAAGAATGTGATTATGAGTTAAGTAACATATTACGCTATCTTTGTAACCAGTCGTTCATCAGTGGAATATTTCCTGAATGGTTGAAATATGCTGCAGTTAAACCACTATTTAAGAAGGGAGATAAAGAAATAGCGTCAAATTTCCGTCCAATTTCGCTTTTGCCAGCAATCTCAAAAATTTTAGAAAAGGTAATGTACAATCGACTTTAAAACCGTCTTGTCACAAATAACATATTTCAAAGTCTCATTTCGAATATCTAAAGGGTTCTGATATTGAGAAGACTATCTATACTTACAATGAAAATGTACTTAATTCATTAAACGAGAAATTGCAGGCAACTCCTATATTTTGTGATCTGTCAAAGGCATTTGACTGTGTATATCACAATATCCTTTTAAGTAAATTAGAATATTATGTTGTAACAGGAAATGCTGCAAAATTGTTCAAATCTTATATCTCTGGCAGGAAACAAAGGGCGTTATTAGGAAAGAGACATGTATTAAGCTATCAGGCATCATCCAACTGGGGACTAATTACATGTGGGGTCCCACAAGGTTCCATCTTAGGGCCCTTACTTTTTCTTGTGTATATCAATGACCTTTCATCAGTAACATTACTAGATGCCAAGTTTGATTTGTTTGTCGATGATACAAGCATTGCAATAAATAGAAGTCTTAGAAATATCGGGTAATAAGGTATTTGTGGACATTAATCACTGGTTCCTAGTCAATTCTTTGTCACTAAACTTTGAAAAAACACACTACATGCAGTTCAGAACTTGTAAGGGGTGTGTGTCCCACAAGTATATGCCTAACATATGATGACAAGTAGACAGAAGTAGCGGACAGCGTTAAATTCTCGGGATAATAGCGTGATAATAAATTCAACTTGAAGGGACACAACACAGAACTCCTGAAGCGTCTTAACAAATCTCTATTTGCAATGCGAATTGCGTCAGATATACGGGACTTAAAAATGAAAAAGCTGGCATACTATGCTTACTTTCACTCCATAATGTCATATGGGATTATTTTTTGGGGTAATTAATCAAGCCAAACTAAAGTTTTCTGGCCACAAAAACATGGAATAAGAGTTGTATGTGGTGTGAACTCAAAAACAGCCTGCAGAGGCCTCTTTAGGGAACCAGGGATACTAGCTACTTCTTCATAATATATTTATTCCTTAATGAAATTAATCATTAAAAATTTATCACTTTTCATGGAATCAGTTCTAGAAATAAGAATAATCTTCACAAGGATTTAAAGGCACTCTTGTACAAAAATCTGTGCATTATTCGGGAATACACATATTCAATAACTTGCCAGTAGCCATAAAAAGCTTAACAACCAATGAAATTCAGTTTAAAGGAAGCCTAAAGAATTTATTGGTGGCCAACGCCTTCTACTTCATTGATGAATTTCTCAGTAGAACCATCTGATTTTATATATGTAAAGTACAATCTAACTTGAGCACCATTTCAGTGCAGTAATGTGTCAATTGTAAATAAGTGTTGTAGTAGTTCTATTACATGTTTATTACCTTAAAAATAATTTTTTTAAATTTTAAATTCAGTGCATTAATGTGATCTTAGTAAATGAGTGTTATAAAATGATCCTTTCATATAGTGTTCATAAAAAATGACGATCATTCCATTTGGGACCTGTAAAAGGTACATTAGCTTATTTGTTTTAGTTGTAAATATTTGTCATTTATTATTGTGTTTCTGTTATGTTCTACATCCTGGAGAACCTCCTCACTACAGATCAGTTAGAATGAAAGTAAATCTAATCTAATGTTCTCGTAAGTACCCTGTACAGCACGACATTTCATTTTGCTTTGTTGTGCGGCATTTTTCAGTCGACACAAGTCTCTGAGTTCGACAGAATCGTGCTGTCGAACTTTCACCTTTCGTTTGTAGTATGAAAGTATGGTCACAGGTTCAGTAGCTGTTTGTACAAAAAGAGAAATTCTAGCTATCTATCGCCGTAGTCTTTTAAAATGAATGGAAATGACACAAGAGACGGGTGAGAATTCTCAAATCGCATAAGCGGCAGGTACTGCATAGTTGCTATGAAACGACATTACAGTATCATGCAGAAAGAATTTAAAGATTTTGATGACAATGAAAGAGCAAAAAATAACAACGATCGACAGACGGGATTCATTGTTCGCTAAATCAAAAAGCACTTTCTGCTAAATCTACAGGCCTGGAGCACGTGAAGAAATCGGTGTTACGAATAGAAAAATTTCTGAAGGCGCACGCACAATTCCGTTGTCAGTTGCACCGTTTTCCAAAGGAACTCAAAGAAGAGTATGGAGACTTCACATATTTTGCGTAGTATGTTGGTTAAGTCGAGGGGCATGAGGAGAACGATTTTTTTGGTTTAAAATTCGATAATGTGCAATTTATGAAGGAAAAATGAGTGCAAGAACGAAAATTAGAATAACCGGAATGGACTGCAGTCTTCGCATTTTAAATGGACTCGTTTGCACACTGCCCAAAGTAAGACGTAGAAGGGACACAATCTGACGAAGACCGTCCAGTTCCCTAACTTCACTGACGTTAAAGAAAAACACGTGTTTTTTTTTAAGAATTCATTTTGTGCTTGCAAGAATTGCAAGGATAGTTTTATAAAAATTTCGAGGGCCCTGTCCGTCTTACATTTGTTTCCGTCCTGTTTTCGAGACCGTTTGCTGTTTGGGTTGACAGCGCCCCTGCGCATGTGACGATGTAATTGATTGACCTGCAAGATAATTCCAGTTTTAATGACAAACTTTTTTACGTTAAAACTGTCCAGGACACTTACATCGCTTTTCTCAGGTGGAGTTTCCAAGTCACCATAATGAGGTTGGGAAAGTGCTACAATTCATCGGTGCATATATTTCCCTGAAAGACCTTTTCCCAATTATGAAACTAAATAATTTACTATTGCGTGACAACTTTAGTGCGAAACTGTGAAATAGACTGGGTCTGTCCGTATGCCGACATTTCGTACCACATAAAAATTATGTCTTGAGTGCGTCAGAACTTATGAAATAATTCTGAATATTTGTTTCGTTTGTGACATATGTTTTTGAGAACTGTGAAAAATAAAACCACTGCCATTTAAATGCAGCGCATTCGCAGTTATCCCCTCTTCCCCCTCCTCGCGCTCATACAGCGTGGCGTGGAGATGGGGTAAATGTGAAGCGAGGCTTAGCACTTTGGCACTCATGTCCACGCACGGCCCGCGAACCAAAATCTTCGCCGCCCCCACTGTAGATTATATGTAAGACTCAAGCCAGTGACAGATACAAGGCAGGACAAGAAATGGTGATTGCTCAGATTAGCGAGATGGGATGGATAGACTGCGTTTTTTTTATTTTTAACAAGGTGGTAATCGATAGTCAACCTTATCTTTGCTATGGATTGTCACTGCTCATCACGTGTTACCTGAACCACGCCCCCCTTTCTCACAATATATAAGTCGCTCTCAGACACCCGACCAGTCAGTCGGCAGGACTCAGCGGAGCAGCGCCTCTGAGGAAGTCCAGCGCAGTCCTGGACGAACCGTAAGGAGCAGAAAAGTTCTTGGACCACGACCTCACATCCCGGAAAGTATATCAACAGCCATATCACCCGGTCGTGAAAGCCTTCATTCTACAGATTGCTTCAAGATTCATATAACTGAAATGGTAGTCAATGAGAAAAGCAAAATCTTATTCATTTAAGCAAAAGAATCAGCTAAGAGTAAAGATGTGTATAAATAAAATATTACGTGGAACAAATCAAGAAAATGGAAGCTAAAGATGCTTGGTTGGAAGAAATTATTGTACAACTGTGATTAAAAAATCCAAAGCTTTTCATTTTACAGGCTGTGGCATTGTTGCACATAGACAATATGGCTGTTAGATATCAATTTGTGGGGACGAAATACAAATAATGAGAGTTAGAGTGAAGATATAGAGATAATCCATACATATTATAAAAATTTCTGTACATACACTCCTGGAAATGGAAAAAAGAACACATTGACACCGGTGTGTCAGACCCACCATACTTGCTCCGGACACTGCGAGAGGGCTGTACAAGCAATGATCACACGCACGGCACAGCGGACACACCAGGAACCGCGGTGTTGGCCATCGAATGGCGCTAGCTGCGCAGCATTTGTGCACCGCCGCCGTCAGTGTCAGCCAGTTTGCCGTGGCATACGGAGGTCCATCGCAGTCTTTAACACTGGTAGCATGCCGCGACAGCGTGGACGTGAACCGTATGTGCAGTTGACGGACTTTGAGCGAGGGCGTATAGTGGGCATGCGGGAGGCCGGGTGGACGTACCGCCGAATTGCTCAACACGTGGGGCGTGAGGTCTCCACAGTACATCGATATTGTCGCCAGTGGTCGGCGGAAGGTGCACGTGCCCGTCGACCTGGGACCGGACCGCAGCGACGCACGGATGCACGCCAAGACCGTAGGATCCTACGCAGTGCCGTAGGGGACCGCACCGCCACTTCCCAGCAAATTAGGGACACTGTTGCTCCTGGGGTATCGGCGAGGACCATTCGCAACCGTCTCCATGAAGCTGGGCTACGGTCCCGCACACCGTTAGGCCGTCTTCCGCTCACGCCCCAACATCGTGCAGCCCGCCTCCAGTGGTGTCGCGACAGGCGTGAATGGAGGGACGAATGGAGACGTGTCGTCTTCAGCGATGAGAGTCGCTTCTGCCTTGGTGCCAATGATGGTCGTATCCGTGTTTGGCGCCGTGCAGGTGAGCGCCACAATCAGGACTGCATACGACCTAGGCACACAGGGCCAACACCCGGCATCATGGTGTGGGGAGCGATCTTCTATACTGGCCGTACACCTCTGGTGATCGTCGAGGGGACACTGAATAGTGCACGGTACATCCAAACCGTCATCGAACCCATCGTTCTACCATTCCTAGACCGGCAAGGAACTTGCTGTTCCAACAGGACAATGCACGTCCGCATGTATCCTGTGCCACCCAACGTGCTCTAGAAGTTGTAAGTCAACTACCCTGGCCAGCAAGATCTCCGAATCTGTCCCCCATTGAGCATGTTTGGGACTGGATGAAGCGTCGTCTCACGCGGTCTGCACGTCCAGCACGAACGCTGGTCCAACTGAGGCGCCAGGTGGAAATGGCATGGCAAGCCGTTCCACAGGACTACATCCAGCATCTCTACGATCGTCTCCATGGGAGAATAGCAGCCGGCATTGCTGCGAAAGGTGGATATACACTGTACTAGTGCCGACATTGTGCATGCTCTGTTGCCTGTGTCTATGTGCCTGTGGTTCTGTAGTGTGATCGTATGATGTATCTGACCCCAGAAATGTGTCAATAAAGTTTCCCCTTCCTGGGACAATGAATTCACGGTGTTCTTATTTCAGTTTCCAGGAGTGTATGTGTGTATGTATTTATGTTTAACATCTCCATCTAAACAACTGCACCGATTTCTACCAAATGAGGTACACGTATCACTTACTATCTGGAAAGAATCACTGTGGGGGTAAGAACGACCCGCCTATCAAAGGCATGGGGTGAAAAAGAACTGTATCCACAACATATGAATACCCAAACTTTGTTCATCCATTATCTGAGAATGAGAGCACTTGTACACTTACAAAAAACTTAACACATAATTTTAAATCTTCATAAAAAGTTTTCCTCGCTGACAACGCCCTCAAAACCAGGAAAGGAAAGAAGTTTGTCACTACCTTTTCCTGTTCATGTAATACACCTGCTGCATCGTGCTACTACCTCTATTTGCGACACATTTCTCAGACAATATCTACATATACTACAGACCGTATATACAAAATTATTTCGTTGTATGACTCACAGTTCAGGAGATACACTGAAGCGGCAACGAAACTGGTATAGGCATGCGTATTCAAATACAGAGATATGGAAACAAGCAGAATACGGTGCTGCTGTCGGCAACACCTATATAAGAGAACATGCGTCTGATGCAGTTGTTAGATAGGTTACTGCTGCTGCAATGGAAGGTTATCGAGATTTAAGTGAGTTTGAACGTGGTGTTATAGTCGGCGGACGAGCGTTGGGACACAGCATCTCCGAGGTAGCGATGAAGTGGGGATTTAGCCGTACGACCATTTCACAAGCGTACCGTGGTTGTCAGGAATCCGCTAAAACATCAAATCTCCGACATCGCTGCAGGCGGAATACGTTCCTTCAAGAACGGGACCAACCACGACTGAAGAGAATCGTTCATCGTGACAGAAGCGCAACCCTTCCGCAAATTGCTGCAGATTTCAAGGATGGGTCATCACTAAGTGTCAGCGTGCAAACTATTCAACGAAACACCATCGATATGGACTTTCGGAGCCGAAGGTCCACTCGTGTACCTTTGATGACTGCATGACACAAAGGTTTATGCCTCACCTGGGCCCGTCAACACCGACATTGGACTGTTGATGACTGGAAATATGTTGCCTGATCGGCCGAGTCTCCTTTCAAATTGCATAGATTGGATGGACGCGTATGGGTATTGAGACAACCTCATGAATTCATGGGCCCTGCATGTCAGCAGGGGACTGTTCAAGATGGTGGAGGCTCTGTAACGGTGTGGGGGGCGTGCAATTGGAGTGATATGGGACACCTGATACGTCAAGATACGGCTCTGACAGGTGACATGTACGTAAGCATCCCGTCTGATGGCCTGCATCCATTCGTGTCCATTGTGCATTCCGAAGGACTTGGGCAATTGCAGCAGGGCAATGTGACACCCCACACTTCCAGAATTGCTATAGAGTGGTTCCAGGAACAATCTTCTGAGTTTAAAGACTTCCGCTGGCCACCATACTCCCCAATCATGAACGTTATTGAGCGTATCTGGGACGCCTTGCAACGTGCTGTTAGAAGAGATCTCAACTCCCTCGTACTCTTACGGATTTATGGGCAGCCCTGCAGGAATAATGGTATCAATTTTTTCCATCACTACTTCAGACATTAGTCGAGTCCACGTCACGTCGTGTTGTGCCACTTGTACGTGCTCGCGGGGGCCCTGCACGAAATTAGGCAGGTGTACCAGTTTCTTTGACTCTTCAGTGTATAACGTCATAAACATTGAGCTGCGTGAAAATGAAACTGCAGGGTGAAATTCTCTAGAGATACATGTGAAATATGTGTACATATACATGTGAAATATGTTAAGTAATCGTGAAATATATTATGTGACTGAAATGGAATTTCATAGGTTAAGGGTAGGTTTCACTTAACCATGGAGCAGATTGTTATGGATACAAGAATATTGAACGTATGCAGAGATGGGCAGCACGAATGGGCACAGGTCTGTTTGATCCTTTGAAGAGTGTCACAACATACTGAACAACTGAAATGGCAGATTCTGGGAGAAAGTCTACTAACAAAGTTTCAAGAACCAGCTTCAAATGATGACTCTAGGAATATACTCAAACCCGCTACGTATCACTCACATTGGGATCGTTAGGACAAGATTAATTACAGCACGCACAGAGCCATTCAAATAGTCATTCTTCCCGCATTTCATAAGTGAATGGAACAGGAAGAAACCCTAATGAGCCGCGCCCTCTACCATGAACTTCACGGAGATTTGCAGAATACAGGTATAGACGTAGGAGATGCAGAATCCTTTAGCAGTAAGCAAATGAATCCTCTAATTAAACTCTGATACTGGCAAACACACAATGTTAAAACTTTCGTTTGCATATATTGATACGTTAACAACTGGACGTTTAAAAGAAACCCTTCAACAAGGTAACGGGCTTATAGCCGTCAAGCAGTTAATAAGTTAATAGTTGTGCACAACCTTAAAGCAAATATTAAGAACGCCCACTGAGCTTGTGCCCTCGTCAGTTAAGAGTTTAAATAAACAGCTAAATGTATTAGATATACATTTAAAAAGCTCTGTGCCACATTAAACAAGGTTCAATAACATAAAAGGGAAGCGGCATTCAGTACTTATAATCAAACCACAAAATTTTAAATGAACAAGCCACTCAGCAGAATTTTGGAGTAGTAAAATAAGGCACACAGCCAAGTTTTAATTTCTACTATTGAAGCAAGTTTTACCAGTTAACAGATTAATTATTGACCCAAAACTCTGGTGTTAAACAGTGTTTGTTAAGAAAGATACTACACAGAGTAATAACTATATTATAAAAACAATTCTTTTCTGACTTGGTATCCGTCATGGATATATACCCCCAACTGCACCTAACTGCTACAAAAGGTTTTAAAAATCACGACCACATTGGCCAACAGGTTAGCAAACAAAGTATTATAAGTTTAATGCTGACAGAGCGGACGCTGGTATCTAAGTCTTGGTCGAGAGCAAAAGTGTAAGACCGAATTTTAATCGGAGGTACAAAATAACGGTCTGTCGTTCGTCAGTGATACCCGTCAGAATAAAAACCAAATGAATTTAAGACTTCAGTAGACATGAAGAAATTAACTTGGCTGTCACGTCCAGCAAACTCTATCTGTTGGTAAGATGTCAAGGACGAGAGTGAAACTTGAGCTTGCAGTGCAGTGCGTCTTGCACATCCCGCACCACGGCGTATTGGCCCAGCGGCAATATGCTGCTCTCTCCCTCCCTCCTCTATCTTCTGGACGGCGACGAATCTAAAACTTCTGCTCCGGCTGCCAGTCGGTCTCGGGCGTAAATACCAGCTCGTGACCCCGAGTGCCGGCTTCCTCCTCGTGTTCAACTCTCCACAGACAAGTCCTCGTTTCACGCTTGTGCGCTGCTTAAAAGTTCTCCCCAAACCGCAGCTGGCGCCCTCTCGAGACGAGGAGGGCCAGAGTCCCCTTACATCGGTGAAATCGACCCAGGGAGAAACCGATAGAGACGTATCAGTGACATGTGCGGACGCAGGAAAGCCACGGGTAAAAATCCAATCCGAAATCCCTGTACCGATTACAGCCAAACTTGGTAGACGTATTTATTACTGTCTGTCTGGAAAGAAATACTGGGGGGGGGGGGGGGTAAGAACCAGCATCCTCCTATGGTGTGGAGATGATAACGTGGATGGAGAAGGTGGGTCAAGGTCATGGACAGGCGAGAGAGGGAAGGAGGAAATGTTGACAGACAGGGGGAGAAAGAGATGAAGGAGATGGTTAGGGAGGGAGGGGCACATGGGCAGAAAGGGAAGACGTAGACAAAGAGAGGGGAGAGAAGAAATGGACAAGGAAGGAAAGAGGAGGAGATGAACAGAGAAAGGTAACGGGAAGAGATGGACAGAGAGAGAAGGAGACGGGCTTAGAGTGGGAGGAAGATATCGACAGAGGGGTGTGGAGGATTTAGAGAGGGAGGATGATATTGACAGAAGGGAGAGGAGTGGATGGGCAGAAGGGGGTGGGTGGGGGGCAGCTGGACAGAAGAGCGAGGAGCAGATGGACAGAGGAAGGGAAGAGGAGCAGATGGACAAAGAAAGGGAAGAGGAGGAGATGGACAAAGAGAGTGTGTGAGGATGTAATAGAGCGAGAGGGGGGGGGTGATTGACAGAGGGGAAGGATCAGGGAGGGTGGGGCGGATTGACAGAGAGGGGGGACGGACTAATAGAAGATTAGAAGAAACACATTTCCGGGCAGTTTCGGGTACTCAGTTAGTAACTTTATGAAAGACAAGGTGTTGCTTCAACCCAAAAAATTATAATTCAGTAACATGCAGTTCATGGCACCATTATGTGTTGTGAATTAGTGATTCATTGCACAGCCGTACAGTCACGTCGCTCGACTCTTTTTTTGGCGCCAGCGCAACTGTTGCCTTCAGCAGTGGCTGAGCGCATCTGCAACAGCAAATCTGCCACTCGCAGCGCTACGGCAGGGCGTGGAGCCGCTTACAGTCACGGCAAGGTACAGAAGTGAACTGGCAACGTGAACTTACAGCCAGCGTCAGCCGCCGTGGACAGCGGTGGACGAATCTTCGTGTTTTGCCTTGGGCCATGCGCAACGCGCTGGCTGAGCATATTTATGTCCCCATGTGGCTTACCCAAGGAGCTGTCCATGATAAAAACCGTCCCGTATGTGCACGAAAGGGCAGCTGGTGTCATAAGCGTGGATCCTCAACACCCCTCCTCTCTGGCAGAGCGGAGACAGGTGAAGACCGCCAGCTAGAAGCCAACACAGGTTGAAACTTCAGAAGAGAGCAGCTGGCTGAATCTCGCGAAGCAGGAGGTCGTGAAGCAAATTAACGAGCCAGCCTGGTGGACTTGCAGTCAGGGCGGGCAATGGATCGCTGTCAACATGGGACATCCCTCCTGTCTGGAGCAGCAGACGGGGCTTGGTTTCATGAATCCGAGGACGGCACCGTTGACAGGAGTCTAATGTTGTTAGTTGTGGCGTGCTTTAGGCTACGATAGTCAAAGAAACTATGACGGCTGGGACAGTGTAGTGTTGCACTCATACTGTAGGCAAGTGTGGCTGCGTTGGCCAAAGTTACCAAACTACCAAAGATCACAAAGTTTCAACTAAGGCGAGGCTGTTGCAGTTTGTAGTTTATTTAAGTTGGAAATGTGATTTCATTATTGTGTTATGTGAAATTATAATCTCTGTTTGCTGCTGGCAGTCACTGTTTTACTGTTTTGTTGTTCTTATTTCTTGTCTCCAGCACACGGTAATTTGGCTTGCCGATTTTCGATCTCTTGTTAATTGCTTGTGTAGTGTTACGGTGTCAGCTTTGGTTGGGTATCTTTCAGGCTTTGGTATTCCGAGCTAAGATGAACTATTACGTGTTTTCTTGGTCAATTCTCTTTTGTGTAATTATTTTTGGTATAACATTTCCAGCCACCTTCAGTGCAGAGATGGTGAATTAAAGGGGGGTAGGTTATATTATAGTGTTTTATTGTGTTAAGTTTTGCATTTTGGTAAATTGAGCGCTGCGTCTTTCGTATGCGCTCGGAGTGGTTAAAATTGGTTAATAAATGTATTTAAATATGGATAATGATTTACGCCCAAACAACCTCCAGCCATTTTTCAATCTTACCGTTTTCTGCGTCTCAACTGGAGACCACATTTTAGTCGTTATGACCAATCAGTTGCCGCCTCCGTGGACTTGGTGTCTGACACACGCTTGTGCACTGGCGTCCGGCTCTAAGTTATCCGGTTTGCATTCTGGAGACGGTATTCATGATGTTTTGGAAGGACATGCGTATCCAAAACAGACTTACAGTCCCATACATGCTTGACACTGTCAAACTTAGGGGGGGGGGGGGGGGGTAGGGCGGGGGCGGGGGATCCAGATTAACGCAGAAACAGAAGTATAGCTTCAAATAGCCAAGATTACTATTGTACAGCCTTTATTGTGATGACCGGTATCAGGAACCTACGTTGCCATCATCAGATCTCCAGCACTACATTTCAGTGAATCTACCAAACGCTTCTTATATCGTATCTTAGCACGGAACGATATGGCAGTAACATATCAGCAAGGTAGGCATAAAATAACTGTTACATAAAACAACGTACACATTGCACTGATTATGCAAGCTCGTGTTCGTACATTAGCAGAATGAAGACTTCACAAAAAAGGCTTTACAATAGCGATCTTGGCTGTCTGAAGTTGTACTTCTGTTTCTGCAGGCTTACAATCAATTTAGGCTGATATAAAGCTAATAACTGTTAAGTGACATTGATATTCTCTTCATTGCATTGAGCCATGCGATAATATTACGCCATCTTCAAGGCGTGTCAGTCACGTTTCCAGTATCAGAGATAGCAAACCAAATTGCATGATTGCACATTACTTTTCAAGTTTGATTGACGAATATTTATCGCAAGGGAGATTCTGAGACCCATGGAAACTAGCATAAACTGTACTGTCGGCTCACGTACTTTATAAATATCCTATAAAAAAGAAGAGAGTATGCTTTCAAGAAACTATTATAGTAAATAATAGTGAGAGGTCTCAATGAAAATAGGTATTAAAAACTGCTAGTCTTGTGACAGATATAAGGACGCATCAGCCACGGGATAATTGTATAAATTGTAGGAGCATTTCATTAATGGCGATTATTCTTATTGATTCTATTCAAAACATTCAAATGAACATTTGTGGACTCCTCTGAACCATGATTTTTGTGTGTCTTTGCTTTTACATACTAGTGTCTTTGCTTTGCACACTGCGTGTCCACTTCTCTGCCTGTCTACTTGCAGAGTGTACCTTCTATTGTATCACGTGTTGTTGTGTGTCATGTTTTGTTCGTCGTAAAGTATGTCATGTAGCACCCAGTGCAGTTTAACGAGTGAGTTTCTTTTAATCTAAAGTGGTCTAACGATGTGTACAGTAATATGTTTACCAGTGGTCTAAACGGAAGTACTGTACCGGCTGTATCCATAAGTGTTAGAACTCTCAGCAGGTTATGGGTCCAGATTACCAGGTTCCCATATTCACGGGTTACTGTATTCTGGGATTCAGTTTACTGTCGGTTAAAACGGTTAACATATCTGGAACAACGTGTCGTTATTTGAAGTCCAGGATACTTTTGCTCAAAAGCATAACTGTTTTGCTTTCTAAAGGTGGTGGTGGGATATTTGACTAACGTACCAAAACTGAAAGGACGTGAAAAGAACGGAGATTGGGCTTTCGCAATCAAGAATGTTCTTATTCTCGAAGGATTAGCAAAATGTGTCTCAGAAGTCATTGTAAGCGAAAATGCCAAGGTCAAGGTGAAAATAAATCTTACTATTGATCCGTCTTTGTATGTGCACTTGTGGCAGAAACTGAAATCGTTGTTTGAATACTGGTTTTACAAGAAGAATAAACGTATTGGGTGCACTAATATCAATACGTCTAAGAAAAATTTGACTCATTGACAAGCTATGTAAGATAAGTAGTAGAAAATGGTCAAAAGCTACTTGGAACTGGTTTTACAATTAGTGATGAATGAATTGCTTTGTTATTGTTAGCAGGATTATTAGAAAAATACTTTCTGATTTTTGAGGCCACTGACATTCGGAGAGTCCTGTCACAACAGATGTAATTAAAAACAAGCTTCTCGATATGGAAGAGGAGATCACCACTGGCAGTGGTTTCGGAGCAAAAAGTTGGTGAGGAAAACAAAATTATGCATACCGAACTGGGCCTTTTTGTCATTTAAAAATAATACTGAACCTACATTGTCAAGTAGTGTAGGGCACCAACAATGAAGAAAGAAAGAAGTTATTTGCTGTAAGTGCAAAAAGCCAAGGCATTTTAAAATTAAGTGCCCTAACAGTGATGTTAATGGTATCGGATAAAACAGAACCTCAAATTCCTGCAATTCAGTGTTTTTATGTAGTTTTTTTAATAGAAGTGACTCGTATGTTGATTCGGGTCCTAGTTTGCATCTCACTGCTAATATAAATGGGATGAAGGGTATAGTGAGCAATGTTAATATGCATAAAATTGTGGGAGCGAATCAGACTGAAATCCCACTGTTGTGCACTGAAGAAATTGATTTAACAACTGTATATGGAAAGACTTGCTATGATATTACAGTGAAAAACTATGAGTATGTGATCCATAAATGAGAACATGTTTATTGTCTGTGAGCAGATGATTTAACAAGGAAACTCAGTTGAATTTAATAGTGATCACTGTAATATTTTTAACAGGAATCAAGAATTAGATGTAACTGCAGATCTTATTAATTGTGTTTATAAGCTGAACATTGACAGGAGAAGCAATTTGTCAGGAATGGTTACTACATCTAGTTCGAACAGGAGATTAGACCATTTAAATGCGAAGAGGTTAACATCAGTATTAGTTAGCAGGATTATGTAGTATGTGCAAAGGAAAGCCAGCAAGACAGGCTTTTTCACATGAAGGCAGCAGAGGTACGAAAGCACTTGATATTACACATGCAGCTGTGGATCAACGGAATTTATGTCATTTGGTAGTTCAGAGTATTTCCCCGTTTTGAAAGATGACTACAGACAAATGGGATTTGTGTAATTCTTAAAGGCAAAGAATGAAACTTGTGAAAAATTTCAAGAATTCAATTATTCAAATGAAAATATGTGAAATAGAATGATCTATGATGTTTGAATGCCTTTGATTTTATGTACCAGCGTCTTTTCTTTGCTCATTCTCATCACGTGACCGTTTTTCTATTTGCCAGTGTGTACCTGCTACTATGTAATGTACTGTCGTGTGTCATGTTTTGTTTGTCGTACAGTATGTCAAATGGCATCCAGTTCAGTACAGTGTGCGAATTTCCTTTAGCCTGCAGTCGTCTAATAGAAGTGTACAGTGGTACATTTATCAGTGTTCTCAGTAGGAGCAATTGACTGGCGGTATTCACATACGTTACAGCTCAATAGTTCTCTCAGCTACGTGGTTTGTATTAGAGTTTAAGGGGCTGTTGCATTAACTGGCATGTCTGACCTTATTTTTCCAGATAAAGTTAAGCTGAAAGCAATAATAAAAGACGTCTGCGAAGCCTTGTTTTGGTGCTTGTATTTTGAGATCTGGGCACAGCGTCCCTGTACCAGACGTTAACAGGCTCTGTGGTTTAGGCAGACTTCCTGCTTCTAATAGTGACTGGAAGACCCAGGGTTAAAATAGAACACGGGGCAAAGATTATAGCGGAAATTCTGCGCAGATAATGTCTGGAAAAAGCTAGAAGTTTTAAGGCCGCGAAGGGCCGCAGCCCTAATGAAATTCGACGCCACTATTCGACTTCATGTACTCGTATCTTTAAAAAAAGTATTGTTTACATCCACATAACACACGGAGGTAACGTCTAGTAAAATTTTATGTCACGAATTTAAGCACTAACTGATGCTATGATTCATAATTTTTGAACCATCAACGTAATTAACTTACTCCTAAAAGTAATTGACACAATTGAATATTATTAGTTCCATTTACGCAGCAACGAAAAATCACAAAACTGAAATAAAATTTTTGCACCACAGCATGGTTATGCTATGCATAAATTGAAACGAAGTGAGCGTTGTGCTCTTACTCTTGGTCTGATTAAGTGAAAGGAGTAAATGAACCACTCTTCCACACTTTTACCATCTATAGAAATATCAATAAGCAGAAGTGATAGTTGCCACATGTCACACGCGCTGACTTGTACAGATCATCTCAAAATCGATTGCAATGTGTTATAGCCAAGCTAAGAAATGATATACGTCCTATTATAACCTTCCAAAGATTAGACAACCAGACAGAACAAAATTTCACCAAACAGTCTATAGTGCCATGTAGCCAAAAGTCATGACACACAGCATGGGAAAGCTCAACGTGCATTCTGCTTAGTGCTGAAAGCTTGGAAGTTAACATTACGACATTTGGCGAGAACAAATGGTATCATTGCTGTATTTGAATGGGTTAAAGTACAACGCACACTCGAAAACTTCACAGAAACTTCTTAAAGCAGGGTAGAAGGACACAATTTAAAGACACACTGAATCTGAACTCAAAATAAGTGAAAGGAACTTACAGTAGGCTCTCAAAACGAGCATCAATGAAGCTATATTGTATCAAATAACTATCAGGCTTCGGGAGTATTTGGGTCAGGTAATTGTTTCGCTGACCACCATACATACACTCCTGGAAATTGAAATAAGAACACCGTGAATTCATTGTCCCAGGAAGGGGAAACTTTATTGACACATTCCTGGGGTCAGATACATCACATGATCACACTGACAGAACCACAGGCACATAGACACAGGCAACAGAGCATGCACAACGTCGGCACTAGTATAGTGTATATCCACCTTTCGCAGCAATGCAGGCTGCTATTCTCCCATGGAGACGATCGTAGAGATGCTGGATGTAGTCCTGTGGAACGGCTTGCCATGCCATTTCCATCTGGCGCCTCAGTTGGACCAGCGTTCGTGCTGGACGTGCAGACCGCGTGAGACGACGCTTCATCCAGTCCCAAACATGCTCAATGGGGGACAGATCCGGAGATCTTGCTGGCCAGGGTAGTTGACTTACACCTTCTAGAGCACGTTGGGTGGCACGGGATACATGCGGACGTGCATTGTCCTGTTGGAACAGCAAGTTCCCTTGCCGGTCTAGGAATGGTAGAACGATGGGTTCGATGACGGTTTGGATGTAGCGTGCACTATTCAGTGTCCCCTCGACGATCACCAGAGGTGTACGGCCAGTGTAGGAGATCGCTCCCCACACCACGATGCCGGGTGTTGGCCCTGTGTGCCTCGGTCGTATGCAGTCCTGATTGTGGCGCTCACCTGCACGGCGCCAAACACGCATACGACCATCATTGGCACCGAGGAAGAAGCGACTCTCATCGCTGAAGACGACACGTCTCCATTCGTCCCTCCATTCACGCCTGTCGCGACACCACTGGAGGCGGGCTACACGATGTTGGGGGGTGAGCGGAAGTCGGCCTAACGGTGTGCGGGACCGTAGCCCAGTTTCATGGAGACGGTTGCGAATGGTCCTCGCCGATACCCCAGGAGCAACAGTGTCCCTAATTTGCTGGGAAGTGGCGGTGCGGTCCCCTACGGCACTGCGTAGGATCCTACGGTCTTGGCGTGCATCCGTGCGTCGCTGCGGTCCGGTCCCAGGTCGACGGGCACGTGCACCTTCCGCCGACCACTGGCGACAACATCGATGTACTGTGGAGATCTCACGCCCCACGTGTTGAGCAATTCGGCGGTACGTCCACCCGGCCTCCCGCATGCCCACTATACGCCCTCGCTCAAAGTCCGTCAACTGCACATACGGTTCACGTCCACGCTGTCGCAGCATGCTACCAGTGTTAAAGACTGCGATGGAGCTTCGTATGCCACGGCAAACTGGCTGACACTGACGGCGGCGGTGCACAAATGCTGCGCACCTAGCGCCATTCGACGGCCAACACCGCGGTTCCTGGTGTGTCAGCTGTGCCGTGCGTGTGATCATTGCTTGTACAGCCCTCTAGCAGTGTCCGGAGCAAGTATGGTGGGTCTGACACACCGGTGTCAAAGTGTTCTTTTTTCCATTTCCAGGAGTGTAGTTTGGCTGGTGGAGGGGTGTGTAAATGAAGAAATGACTTTTAGGAGAGCTTTGTTAACTGCCCAAAGCAAATAATGTTATTCGTTAATATTTATTGTGACCAATTTATACTAATGCACAACAGACCATGTTGGAACAGAACATGTAAATAAAACTCTTATTTCTATATGCAGTACGTAAAATGTGGTTTAATGAAATGTAATTACGTCAAACATGCTGTGTCTCGGCCATTCCCCCTCACTACCGGCAAACCTCAGATCGGCGTTATTTGAATGTCACAACCTGGAGCAGCCGCAGCGTTCACACGAGCAAATACAGACAGGAGATCGCGCACTCCCATCAGCAGGCTGGCAGGCGACAGGATGAGCAACACCAGAGACCTGTGGCACTGTGGACCTACTTGCTTCCGCGGGTCACTTGCCAGAAGAAGGTTCAGCTGAATCCTGACGTCGCTCAAGTGTTTAGGCCCCTGCCGATTCTTTCCAGGCCAGTCTTTTCCTTAGAGTCCTCCAGGACAAGTGCAGACCGCCGTAGTGGTCCATCAGTCAGAGCTCTAACTTAAGAAAACTTCGGTACTAGCTCTGCTCTGGTATAGCCCGTCACTGTGGCACATGGAGCCACCAGGCACTGCCACAAAGACGCCTCTACGCCAGAGGCTGCTAAAGGACTTTGCTATTGACGATCGCCGTTATTTTATGTTGTAACTGTTTTACTGACATTTACTTTATTCGTTATTGGGGCTATCTGCCCATTTACGAACTTCTGTAAATTCAGTTGTTTCCACGAACTAGTATAAACAGTTCTTGTTAATTAACCTACCCTGTGAAGCAGCTTTTGTTTATGTACTTGTTAATAAACTTATTCAACACTCTTTATCTTCTACAGCTACATCTACATCTACGTGATTAATCTGCTATTCACAACAAAATGCCTGGCACAGGGTTCAACGAACCACCTTCAAGCTATCTCTCTATCTTTCCACTCTCGAACGGTACACGGGAAAAACGAACACTTAAATTTTTCTCTGCGAGCCCTGATTTCTCTTATTTTATGGTGATGATCATTTCTCCCTGTGTAGGTAGGTGCCAACAGAATGTTTTCGCAATCGGAGGAGAAAACTGGTAACTGAAATTTCATGAGAAGATCCCGTCGCAGAGAAAAACACCTTTGTTTAATGATTGCCACTCCAATTCACGTATCATGTCTGTGACACTATCTCCCCTATTTCGCGACAATACAAAACGAGCTGCCCTCCTTTGTACTTTTTCGATGTCATCCGTCAGCCCCACTTGATGCGGATCCCACACCGCATAGCAATACTCCAGAATAGGGCGGACAAGCTTGGTGTAAGCCGTCTCTTTAGTAGACCTGTTGCACCTTCTAAGTGTTCTGCCAATGAATCGCAGTCTCTGGTTTTCTCTACCCACAATATTATCTATGTGATCTTTCCAGTTTAGGTTATTTGTAATTGTAATCCCTAAGTATTTAGCTGAATTTACAGCATTCCGATTTGTGTGACTTATCGCGTAATCGAAATTTAGTTGATTTCTTTTAGTACTCATGTGAAAAACTTCACACGTTTCGCACCACACAGATATATTCCTAAATCATTTTGCAAGTCGTTTTAATCATCTGATGACTTTACAGGACGGTAAATGACAGCATCTTCTGCAAACAGTCTAAAACGGCTACTTAGATTGTCTCCTATGTCGTTAATACAGATCAGGAACAATAGAGCGCCTATAACACTTGCTTGGGGAACAACGTCTATTACTTCTGTTTCACTCGATGGCTTTCCGTGTATTACTACGAACTGTGACCTTTCTGACAGGAAATCACGAATCCAGTCGCACAACTGAGGCGATACTCTGTAGGCATGCAATTTGGTTAGAAGACGCTTATGAGGAACGGTGTCGAAAGCCTGTGGTCTCATTGGGCGTAAAGCAGACCAGGACTTATCAGAATGTATCAGTTTCATCTAGGTACTTGAAAACTGCAGAATTATGCATACATAGCCCTAAGCGATGTTGTCAGTCTCAATTCAAACCTTCTAACGATTTATTTTCTCCCAAAAAAGAAAAAAGACATGTGGCTCAGGGCCTCTGAAATTGTGGGTCTTGTAGAATATGCTACGTGGATAAACCGCCTCTCGTTTTGGGGTTACTCCCCATTAGTATATTGCAACATGCAAGTGACTGAAGTTCTGACGTGAGAGATGATATAGAGAGATATGTCAGGATATTTTGGGATATTGTCCCAATACAGAACTGGAAATAAGAAATACGTTTGAGGAAAAGTGGCAGGAATATGGAATGAATGTGACCAGGTCATGTAAAGTAGAGGCACTAGGAATGAGAGCACATCTACTTATATATCCTGGAAGCTAGTGCACATTGAATGACTGAGGATCCGTCTTAGCAATATAATTGGTTTTATTTGTGGTGTCCTGCCCACTCGTCTCTTATAGGGTGCCTAAAGGATGCTGCTTTCTCGGATAACTGAACAACAATTCAAGCACAACACATTAATGGCCTTTATTACAACAGAGTAGATTGACAATACTTAACTTGGGGTCGCAAGCAAATGGCGACAGACAAATAATGTCCTTCGCTATATAGAATGTCAATACAAGTAATTCACACAAGTTCATATGGATCACTAATAATGGATCTTCTAATGCCTCTCTTCTACTACGTGGTTTCTAGTCCGGGTCTTCCAGTACTGTCTGTTAGTGCGCTTCTTCTACTGGCCGGTCGAGGCTGACAGGAGCTGTGTTTATATTCTCTTCGGATAGAGGCCGCTGCTGTCGTGATGCGGTCCCATAGACATACTAAATAAAAACTAGACCGCGCATTGGCGCTAGTGTCGCGTCCCATAATTGAACGTGATAGAAGCCGCCATTTGCAGGGAAACAGTGTGTAAACATGGTTCGTTCGTGTACTGCTTTTAATTGTAACAGTAAGAATGGAAGCAAAGACGAAGAGGGAAACAATGTTTCATTTCACAGGTCAGTCATTTTTGATTGTTTGTTACTTTCTATTATTTGTATATAGCATTTTCATGGAGAAATAATACATAATTAGCGTTTGTTTTTGTTTAGATTTCCCCTTACAAATTATTTTCTAAAGCGGAAATGGATAGTTGCTACTCAGAGAGAGAACTTCTAACCGACAGAAATTCATTTGCTGTGGTCTCTTCCTTTTGAAGAGAATTGTTACATGCAAAATTATGTAAATAGACGTCAACTGAACGACGATGCTATACCGACAGTATTTGGATTTCCAACTCATTTGAAAAAGGTATAGTGTCCTGGAAATTGTTCAATATAGGCCTAGGTTAAATAGCGTGGAAATACAGTACTGTCAGTGTGTATAATTTTGAACGTTCCTTTTCCAGGTTACCAAGGCAAGGAAACCTCCAAAGCCAAAGCCAAGAAATGATGAGAGACAGCACAAAACGTGTGTGTTAATGTGCACGTTTCTGGTTACACTGGAGACCACAGTTATTCATTTCCATCAAGTCCAAGTAAGCTGAAGGAAAAGTTCGAAAAAATTGAAGGAAGGAAGGAAGCAGAAATTGTGCAATATAAGACTAAGTTAAATACAATGAACAAAAAGTGCAAAAGACAGACGCAAAAGATTTACGAATTAGCAAATATTTTAGAAGAACTAAAAGCTTAAAGTAATCTCGCTTATTAACGCTACTCACAGTGACATGTTATTGGAGAGGGCCGTTACAATGTTGTATGATGTAAATGTCAGTGTGTTAGCTTTTACTTGTGATGGACTTTCCACTAATTTTGCTATGGCAAAGGAATTAGGGGCAAATATAATCGTACTGTCTGCTACTTTTAAAGTTTCATGTAATTATCTAATGCAAAGAACTCTATGTAGCCTAAACTCGTTCCACCTTGCCAGGAAAGAGCCTCACGTTCTTAAATTTCGCGTCTCTATGCAGACGTATTTCGGAAATTAGGAAACTTCATTCATTTAAGTATACTTTTAAAATAGACTCGAATACTCAGTATTTTTTTAAACAAACATGTATTTAATTTGTGCTTCAATGTGCTCTTGTTGTGTCTCATATACTTCAAATCCCTGCAAATGGCGGCTATCAGCTGCATAAATTGGGGGACAGTTACCTCGCTTCTCCACTACGGTGTGGTAGGGGCTTGTGCGGTCCTAGCCAGTGCGTCGTCTCACAGCCTTCTCTGCTCTAGCGTTCTTCATCTTGGTGCCGGCGCTTGTCGCTGCGCCGGAACATTATTTCTTATACTATTCGCATATTGCGCGATGGAAATATTGGTGCCTGTTTGCCTCTGTACGTGACTAAATCTTTCTCACCTTATACTCATGATGCCTACTCGAGATATACGTTGGTGGCAGCGTAATGGTAGCACAACCGTTTTCGAATACACCTCTAAATTTACCCAACAGGATTCTGCGAGAACTACAGCGTCTTCCTTCGAAGGATTCCTATCTAAGTCCCGTGAGCATTTGTGCTACACTTTCGCACCGGCTATCTTGTCCTGTTACAATCCTAGCAGAACGTCTCTGAATTCTTTCACTCACCAGTGCAACGCCTACTTAACAGGGATTCCAAACACTAGCGCCGTTCTCTAGAGCTCGTATTGTATGCTATTTCCGTTCTAGATGCACCGCATTCTCCCACACTTCTTCCAATAAATAAGTCTTCAATTCGCTTTCCTTAATACCGACTTTATGTGATCGTTCCATTTGACATTGCTTCTTAGTATTACGCATAAACACTTATGCCGGCCAGAGCGGCCGAGCGGTTCTAGCCGCTTCAGTCTGGAACCGCGCGACCACTACGGTCGTAGGTTCGAATCCTGCCTCGGGCATGGATGTGTGTGATGTCCTTAGGTTGGTTAGGTTTAAGTAGTTCTAAGTTCTAGGGGACTGATGACCTCAGAAGTTAAGTCCCGTAGTGCTCAGAGCCATTTGAACCATAAACACATAACTGTGACATGCTCAAGACGTTCACCTCTAATCTTATAATCAGGTACTACTTGTTTGTTTTTGTTTGCTAGAGGCGCTGTGTTGTGATCTCCAGTCCGAAGACTGGTTTGATGGAAATCCCCATGATAGTCTATCCTGTGCAAGCGTCTGTACCTCCGAATAACTCTGAAACCTACATCGAATTGAATCTGCGTATTGTATACATCCCTTGGTCTCATTCTACATTTCGTAGCCCTGCACACTCTCATCCATTACCAAACTGACGGTTTCTTGACGCCTCAGAATTTGTATAATCATCCAATACCGTTTTTTAGTCAAATTGAGCCGCGATTCGATTGAGTATCTTACTTCCTCATTATCTACTCGACCTAACGATTGGTTCTAATGGCTCCGAGCACTATGGGACTTAACATCTGAGGTCATCGGTCCTCTAGAACTTAGAGCTACTGAAACCTAACTGACCTAAGGACATCACACACATACATGCCCGAGGCAGGATTCGAACCTTGCGACCGTAGCGGTCGCGCGGTTCCAGACTGAAGCGCCTAGAACCACAACCTACACTGGTCGGTGACCTAACGATGATCTGCTTTACAGCCATTATCCTATATTTATGGCTATTGTGGCACTAAACTCCGACCATGTTGATCATGGGTTCAATCTCTCTTGGGGGTGGGTCTTTTTCCTCGTTCCAGACGCTCCACGACGACTCTGTGTCCACTACACCTATACTCTGCAAGCCGTATTACGGCGCGAGGCGGAGGGTACTTCGTGTACCATTGTCACGTTCTCCTTTTCCTGTTCCAGTCGTGAACGTTTCGCTGGAAGAACGAGTACTGGCGAGCCTTCAAGTCGGGTCGAATCTCTCTAATCTTATCTTGATGGTATTTTGGCAAGATATACGTAGGAAGAGTAGATATCTTGGCTGATTCTTCTAGGAATGTACCCTCTCTGAGCTTTAACGTTGGACAATACGGTGACGCAGGACGCCTCTCTTGTAGCGTCTGCCAATGGAGGTGGCTGAGCGTCTCCATGATGTTTCCAGACTTACTAAATGAACCTGTAACGAAACGTCCACTTCTTCTTTGGGTCTTCCCTAATTTTTCTATCAGTCCTGTCTGGTATGGATCCCATACTCATGAGAACTATTGGAGTATTCGTCAAAATAATGTTTTGTAAGCTACTTCCTTTGCTGATGGACTACATTTCCTAATGATACTTCCAATGTATCTCAATCTGGCATCTGCCTTACTCATGATTAGTTTCATATGATCGTTACACTTCAATTCGCTCTGTAAGCATACACGTAGATATTTTATGGAAGTAACTTCTTCCATAGTTCTGAATTGTGCAGTCATACAATAAAGGACCTTTCTATCTATGTATTCGCAATACGCTACATTTGTTTATTTTGAATGTGAATTGACGCTCCGTGTGCCAAGGTTGATCCTGTGCAGTTCTTCCGGCATTTCTTTACAATTTCCTAGCTTCGCGATTTCTCAGTATTCAGCAGCATAGCCCGCAAAAAGCCCTGTGGAACTTTCTAGGCAATTTATATACTTGTGAAAAGTAATGGCCCTGTAAAACACCTCGCTAGGGCACTTCCATAGCTACGTTTACTTCTGAAGACTTCTCTGCGTTCGGAATGACATGCGTGTCCTGTTTCTAGAAATCCTCAACCCAAGCACTCAGTTGGTTTGATATTCGGTACGCTCATATTTTGTTCATTTTGTGACAGTGAGGAACTTTATCGAATGCCTCCCGGAAGTCAAGGAACACGGCATTTACCAGAGCGCCTGCGTCTACTTCTTTCTGGGTCTCGTTTATGAAAAGAGCGGGCTGGATTTCACACAGTAGTTGTTTTAGGAACACATTTTGATACCTACACAGCAAATTTTCGGTCTCTAGAGATGTCATAAGGTCCGCCTCCGTAGCTAGGTGGTCAGCATAGACGACTGCCATGCAGATGGCCCGGGTTGGATTCCTGGTACTGCCAAGGATTTTTCCTTAGTGGGAGGACTGGTACAAGACTCAGTCAGCCTCGTGATGCCAAATGAGGAGCTACTTGACCGAGCAGTAGCGGTTCCACGGTCTGGGAAGTCTGCAAAACGGGTGGCAGATCGGTGTGTTCAACACGCACCCCTCCATACGGCATCCCCATGACGCCGCAAGGCAGAGAACGATACAATGGTCGGTAGACATCGCTTGGTCCTTCATGACTGAGCAAGGAGCTCCAAGAAATACCATACTACGGGATCATAAAATTTTTTCCATTATTCTTCAACAGATGTACAGGTCCGTGCGTCGGTTCAACGACCATTCCTCGGAATTTCCTGTACAGTTTTCAAATAATTACGAACACTTCGCTCCTCTAGAGACCTACGGTACACAGCTACTAGGAGAGGGGCAAAGTCTTTCGCTTACTTTGTGTAGAAACGAACTGGCATCCAGTCATGTCCAGTGCCCTTTCCTCAGTAGCATTTCTCTCTGTCTGTTGTCAAAATGCGTGCCGGAAATTTTTCACAGCGCTGAAAGGCGGCCGGAGCGATGGGCACGCCATCCTACCGCTCCTTGCGCTGCGGCACATGTAACATGTGGAAAATTTGGGTAAGTCTTCCTGCATTTCCATACAACAGTTCAACGGCAATACTTTTCTGTAGCAACAGCGTCGTCAGGGAACACTTGTGTATCTCTGTTGATCCTACCTCGTAAATACACTCCTGGAAATTGAAATAAGAACACCGTGAATTCATTGTCCCAGGAAGGGGAAACTTTATTGACACATTCCTGGGGTCAGATACATCACATGATCACACTGACAGAACCACAGGCACATAGACACAGGCAACAGAGCATGCACAATGTCGGCACTAGTACAGTGTATATCCACCTTTCGCAGCAATGCAGGCTGCTATTCTCCCATGGAGACGATCGTAGAGATGCTGGATGTAGTCCTGTGGAACGGCTTGCCATGCCATTTCCCATCTGGCGCCTCAGTTGGACCAGCGTTCGTGCTGGACGTGCAGACCGCGTGAGACGACGCTTCATCCAGTCCCAAACATGCTCAATGGGGGACAGATCCGGAGATCTTGCTGGCCAGGGTAGTTGACTTACACCTTCTAGAGCACGTTGGGTGGCACGGGATACATGCGGACGTGCATTGTCCTGTTGGAACAGCAAGTTCCCTTGCCGGTCTAGGAATGGTAGAACGATGGGTTCGATGACGGTTTGGATGTACCGTGCACTATTCAGTGTCCCCTCGACGATCACCAGAGGTGTACGGCCAGTGTAGGAGATCGCTCCCCACACCATGATGCCGGGTGTTGGCCCCCCTGTGTGCCTCGGTCGTATGCAGTCCTGATTGTGGCGCCGCTCACCTGCACGGCGCCAAACACGCATACGACCATCATTGGCACCAAGGCAGAAGCGACTCTCATCGCTGAAGACGATACGTCTCCATTCGTCCCCCCATTCACGCCTGTCGCGACACCACTGGAGGCGGGCTGCACGATGTTGGGGCGTGAGTGAAAGACGGCCTAACGGTGTGCGGGACCGTAGCCCAGCTTCATGGAGACGGTTGCGAATGGTCCTCGCCGATACCCCAGGAGCAACAGTGTCCCTAATTTGCTGGGAAGTGGCGGTGCGGTCCCCTACGGCACTGCGTAGGATCGATCCTACGGTCTTGGCGTGAATCCGTGCGTCGCTGCGGTCCGGTCCCAGGTCGACGGGCACGTGCACCTTCCGCCGACCACTGGCGACAACATCGATGTACTGTGGAGACCTCACGCCCCACGTGTTGAGCAATTCGGCGGTACGTCCACCCGGCCTCCCGCATGCCCACTATACGCCCTCGCTCAAAGTCCGTCAACTGCACATACGGTTCACGTCCACGCTGTCACGGCATGCTACCAGTGTTAAAGACTGCGATGGAGCTCCGTATGCCACGGCAAACTGGCTGACACTGACGGCGGTGGTGCACAAATGCTGCGCAGCTAGAGCCATTCGACGGCCAACACCGCTGTTCCTGGTGTGTCCGCTGTGCCGTGCGTGTGATCATTGCTTGTACAGCCCTCTCGCAGTGTCCGGAGCAAGTATGGTGGGTCTGACACACCGGTGTCAATGTGTTCTTTTTTCCATTTCCAGGAGTGTAGTTTATGTAAACTGTCTAGTCACATCAATGTAACCACCTGTTAGAAGCCTGAATAACCACCTTTTGCAACGTGGACCTCTGTGAGATGTGAAGGAAGAGTCAGTGAGGTTCTGGAAGGTACCGACGGGAAAGGAGCCATGGCAACTCCTGTGCCATTGCTGGTTGTGCCAGGTTTCTCGGATGAGCATCTATGACATGTACAGCCCAATCGTTGTGGTCCCACAGATTCTCGGTTGCTTTTATATCCAGGGAATCTGATGGCCATGGGAGTGCTTTAAACTCATTCTGATGCTCTTCAAACCGCGCGCGTATTCTGCGAGCTGTATGACATGTTGCACCGTCCTGCTGGTACATGACATCGTGCACAGGAAAAAGAAACGTCATTTAGAGGTGGACACAGTCTCCAAGGATGGGTGAATACTTGTGCTCATCCATTGTGCCTCGCAGAATGACACAATCCAAATGGTTCAAATGGCTCTGAGCACTATGGGACTTAACAGCTGAGGTCATCAGTCCCCTAGAACTTAGAACTACTTAAACCTAACTAACCAAAGGACATCACACACATCCATGCCCGAGGTAGGATTCGAACCTGTGACCGTAGCGGTGGCGCGGTTCCAGACTGTAGCGCCTAGAACCGCTCGGCCACTCCAGCCGGTAATGACACAGTCGTCCAGGAAATTACTCTGCCCTCGACCTTTCCGGCGATTGTTGCAAAATGTTTGCTTTCAGACGTTTCACTCGGTACACGCCCCTAGCCGTCTGTTCAGTGGAGCATAAAACTTTAATTATATGAAAAGGCCACCTATCGCTATTTAGTGGACGTTCAGCTGCGGTACAGGCGTGCAAAGTCCAGCCTTTGACGCCGAAGAACATCAGTCAGTATGAAATTAGAATTATATATTAATCCTTCAGCTGCTGACGGGCCTTGATATATATCAACGGGGACAGGTGAAAATGTGTACTCCGACCGGGACTCGACCTGGGATCTCCTGCTTACATGGCAGACGCTCTATCCATCTGAGCCACCGAGGGCACAGAGGATAGTGCGACTGCAGGGACTATCTCGCACACGCCTCCCACGAGACCCACAGTCTCACATTATATGTCCACACACTACATTCGTAGTGTCCCTACCCAGCGCCCGTCAGCAAGTGTAGGTATTAATATATAATTCTAAGTTCGCTCTAGATGGCTGCAGGACATCAATGGTGTCTGTTCTTTCGGACATGTCCGAAAGAACAGACACCATATCCATGTGAGAATATGCAGTAAATATGTGTGGCATGATCCAGGTGCCTGCTGCAGAGGCAAATACGTAGCAACGTTCGCTGAACGATCGTTGAGGAGACACTCTTGGTAGCCCCTTGGTTCATCTGGAAGGTCAGTTCCTCAACAATTCCTCATCTATTCGCCCGTATACATCCCCATAGCCGCCGCTCGCCCCTGTCTTCTACAGCCCTTGGTGCAGCACAGCTGCATACGTGCTATTTTTAGATAGTGCCATTTGGCCCTGTAAGGTACACTTAACCACGGCGGTACGTGAACAGTTTACAAACTTTCACGTTTCGGAAATACTTCTACCCTTCGTGTGAAAACTAATGGTTATGCCCTTTCCGTCGTGAGAATATTGCTGCGTTTTCGCATTATTGCAACGACCGCACTGATTTCCGCGTCCCCCGCCTCGATACGGTTGATACAGCCCCCATACTACCGCTGCCACCTGCAGTCCACGCGGGATTAGCAGAGCGGTCTCGGGCGCTGCAGTCATGGACTGTGTGGCTGATCCCAGGGGAGCTTGGAGTCCTCCCTCGGGCATGGGTGTGTGTGTTTGTCCTTAGGATCATTTAGGTTAAGTAGTGTGTAAGCTTAGTGACTGATGACCTTACCAATTCAGTCCCATAAGATTTCACACACATTGTTTGACCTGCAGTCTCTGAACGGTTATTGATCGTGGACGTCGAACGTAGAAGATGTTACATTAATGGGTTGGGTTGGGTTGTTTGGGGGAAGACACCAAACTACGAGGTCATCGCTCTCATCGGATTAGGGAAGGACGGGGAAGGAAGCCGGCCGTGCCCTTCCAAAGGAACGATCCTGTCATTAGCCTGGAGTGATTTAGGGAAATCACGGAAAACCTAAATCAGGATGGCCGGACGCAGGACTGAACCGTCTTCCTCCCGAATGCGAGTCCAGTGTGCTAACCACTGCGCCACCTCGCTCGGTTTACATTAATGTGACTGGAATATTATGACTGTATTGAAAACATTAGCCTGTTTTACGCTCCCCTGGGGCACAGTCGATGTTACTTCCGTTTATGTGGAACTTTCACCGGCCAGTATAAAGTACGGCATTCTCTTAGTCAAATAGTCCCTTGTCGGCAGGATATTGAAAGAGCTCTTAACGACCAGCGCGTCCTCTGACATGAACGGTAGAGAATCAAAATGGCTCTGAGCACTATGGGACTTAACTGCTGTGGTCATCAGTCCCCTAGAACTTACAACTACTTAAACCTACCTAACCTAAAGCCGTCGGCACACGGACCGTGCTGTCGAACGTTAACGTTGAGCGTGCCAAGTTCAACGTGCTGCTGAACGCTCAGGAACGATGCGACTTGTGCATACGGTACGTGGGCCCCAACATGGTATACGCGATCGCAGCGTAGTTCCAGCGGCAGGTGAGGGATGTTTCTAGTTCGTAAATCACATTGTTTACTCAACGAGCGCGCGTGTGAATTCTCACGTTAGCTCTATTAAAACGCACATTTCCTCCATCGTCCACGAAAAGGAAAATACCACGTCCAATCAGTAAGGACACAGACTTACAAAAGTTCCATTACAAACAGTGTGGTACAAATGTGGAATACTTCTCTGCATAAGATAAACATTATTTCATCATTCACATATTTTAGTAAAACCCCAAGGTCAATCTTACTTGATCACTGTTTCTACCCAGTAGCAGAATCTTTGCAACATTTGAATTACGAAGCATAAAAGAAAAAGGAGCAAAATATCTATATACAAGTAGCGCAAGCTGTCTTGTAGATTAAGCCAATCGAACAAAGTCACCCCCCCCCCCCCCAAAGAAAGGTGAACTTATATTTACATAACATCATATATTATAGTATATGGTTATATTAAACTAATAATAAAGTATCAGAACCTAATAAAAACGCGAATGTTAGGGAAAAACATTGGGAAGTGGTATGAGGCGAACCACCGCCACAACAACCAATGACAGCGGACAATATCACTAGCCACTACGCTACACCAACAACATACCCCTGCGCATTAATCACAGTACCTTACCCCTTTCTGAAAACCTTAATCATAGATATGTTACTACTTGAAATTTAATTATAACAAATTGTACCAAGAACAATGCGTTTTGGGTGGATCTTCAGTGTGTCGTTGCCATTAAATAGCCTACTCTCATATTACGCAAGTTACAATAATTCTTTTGCCACGAATATGATGTTTCTCATTATTTTATTGAAACGAATCACAGTTAACAACGGGTTTTCCAGTGATTCTCAACTTGCTGGTGCTCAGAAACGGTATATACAGGGTGAGTCACTTAACGTTACCGCTGGATATATTTCGTAAACCATATCAAATACTGACGAACCGATTCCACAGACCGAACGTGAGAAGAGGGGTTAGTGGAATTGTTTAATACAAGCCATACAAAAATGCTCGGTAGTATGTTTTTTAACACAAACCTACGTTTTTTTAATGGAACCCCATTAGTTTTGTTAGCACATCTGAACATATAAACAAATACGTAATCAGTGCCGTTTGTTGCATTGTAAAATGTTAATTACATCCGGAGATATTGTAACCTAAAGTTGACGCTTGAGTACCACTCCTCCCTTGTTCGATCGTGTGTATCGGAGAGCACTGCAACATACATCGCGTTTCTACAAAATGATCTGCCAACGTTGCTCGAAAATGTCCCACTGGAAACGCGTCGACGTATGTGGTATCAGTATGATGGTGCACCTGGACTTTCCGCAATTAACACTAGGCTGATCCTTGACAGGATGTACGATGGGGGTTTCATAGGACGTGGAGGACGCATAAATTGGCCAGTCCGTTCACCTGATCTTACACCTCTGGACTTCCTTCTGTGGGGTACGTTAAAGGAGAATGTGTACCGTGATGTGCCTACAACCCCAGAGGATATGAAACAACGTATTGTGGCAGCCTGCGGTGACATTACAGCAGATGTACTGCGGCTTGTACGACATTCATTACGCTAGAGATTGAAATTGTCTGCAGCAAATGATGGCCACCACATTGAACATCTATTGGCCTGACATGTCGGGACACACTCTATTCCACACCGTAATTGAAAACGGAAACCACGTGTGTACGTGTACCTCACCCCTCATGGTAATGTACATGTGCGTCAGTGAAAAAGACCGATAAAAAGGTGTTAGCATGTGGACGTAATGTGCTGTTCCAGTCTCTTCTGTACCTAAGGTCCATCACCGTTCCCTTTGGATCCCTACGTAATTCGGTGCTCTCCGATACACACGATCGAATAGCGGAGGAATGGTACTCAAGCGTCAACTTTAGGTTACAATATCTCCGGATGTAATTAACATTTTACAATGTAACAAACGGCACTGATTACGTATTTGTTTATGTTCAAATGTGCTAACAAAACTAACGGGGTTCCATTTAAAAAAAACGTAGGTTTGTGTTAAAAATCATACTTCCGTGCATTTTTATTATGGTTTGTATTAACCAGTTACACTAGCCTCTCTCCTCACGTTCTGTCTGTGGAATCGATTCGTCAGTATTTGATGTGGTTTACGAAATATATCCAGCGATAATGTTAGGTGACTCACCCTGTATACATATAGGCTTGAAATGAATGCCAATATGTCGCCTCACAAATCTGTACTGAAGGAAGACGGCGTGCGTGTGACGTTGGTGGCGTTGTGCCATGTCACTCGTCAACGCTCAGAAGCACGCTCAGAATATCTGACCTGCTAGATATTGCCCTGCACTTTCGGAAAGACTCCCAAACGTGCTATTCCACGCTGTGACGTCAGAAACTCGGCACGCTCAACGTTCGGATGCACGGTCCGTGTGCCGACGGCTTAAGCAGGCTGTTCCAGCCGAACTCCATGGAGCCGGAGCCCTCTGGAGCGCTCACTGCGGCAGCTCGGAGCCGGCATGGAGGGGGAAAGCGTACTCACTGCCCCCTTGCCGCATGCAGCCGCAACTGACGCAATCACCCGTGTTCAATGACAGCTATGGATAGCGGCGGGAGCCCTGTACCTCTATTGGAGGATACCTTTCTATTCACTGAGAGGGATGGTCGTCTGCAGTGTCATAAAGTATTTAATTCTGCGAAGAGGTACAATATACATCGACATTGTACACGTCTTCAAGCAGCGCATTACGATCAGGTAGAAAGCGTTGCATGCAGAGAACTGGTAGCCAGGCTTAAGAACGACATACCAGGAGACGTAAGTTTAAAAACGGTTTCGTAATACAGAGGGTATCAAAACATGCAACATAGTTCGTGTTCTGTAATGCGTTTATAATTTTCAGGTGAACGAGAGCGGAGAAAACACTACTGAATCTGCAATTCAAGCAAGCTACAGGGTCGCTCACATCATTGCGACAAGTGGCAAGCTGTTTTCAAAAATGGCTCTGAGCACTATGGGACTCAACTGCTGTGGTCATTAGTCCCCTAGAACTTAGAACTACCTTAACCTAACTAACCTAAGGACATCACACACATCCATGCCCGAGGCAGGATTCGAACCTGCGACCGTAGCAGTCGCACGGGTCCGGACTGCGCGCCTAGAACCGCGAGACCACCGCGGCCGGCAAGCTGTTTTCGGTGGGACCACTCGTAAAATCGTGAATGGTAGCAGTTGTAGAATGTTTGTTTCCAAGGGAGGTGCAGGCAATTGAAGGGGTTTCCTCGTCAAAGCAAACAATGTCTCGTCGAATCCTGGACATGGCAGTGGATTTAGAGACACAGCTCACGAAAAAGGGGCAGAGCTTTGTTGCATTTTCGCTGGCGCTTGACGAAAGCACCGCACATGCTGAGCTTGCAGTCTTTATTTATTTCCTGAACATCGTATTTCATGGTGTAGCATGTCACCATGTCTTAGGAGCTAAAGTATGAGGTTGTCGATCTTGTAAGACGCAGCTGGCACCTCAAAACGCTTGTCTTGCTGCCTGTCTCGGCCAGCCGTGCCACGTGCCGGCGTGCCGGCCAACTTGAATGGTCACAGTGAGCGACACGGCTGGGGCACGGAGCGCTCCGCGGCTCACAACGGAGCCGACGAGCTGGAACAGCCTGACTTAAGGACATCACGCACACCCATGCCCGAGACAGGATTCGAACCTGCGACCGTCGCGGTCGCGCAGTTCCAGACTGTAGAACCGCTCGGCCGCTCCGGCCGGCTGGTAGAGAATCGAGTCGGCCACTCGAAGCCAATTAATGCGGCGCCATTAAAAGCGCGGGTGAAGAGGGTCCAGTCAGCAGCGCCGAGTGCCGGCGCGGCGCGCGCCGCCTCCTCCTCCGCCGCTGGCCCCGGCTGCGGCTCTCGACGTCACGCCGGAGGGGTGGACCAATTAGCGGCGGGCTCGCAGCCCTGCCCACGGCGGCCTCCGCCGTCGCCACTCAGTGGGCACGCGCTGGCCGGCGGCGCCGGCCGCTGCTCGCTGCTCGCTGCTCGCTCTCTCGTCCCAGCCGCGCCGCGCCTCGCCTCGGGACCCTACTGCGCCTGCGCACACCGGCGGTCCAAATTAGACGCACGCTTCTGGCGCCCGCTGCACGCCGGCTCTCGGCGCAGCAACAATAGGGGCCTGCACTTCAGGTAAGCTAACCTCACCTGTCACACCCCACGCAGCCGCCTTTTGTGTACTTCGATAGCGAAGACGCATCGCGTCGTCTTGCCGAATTGTGTTGCTGTGTTTGTGGACTCGTTTATTTCTTTTTAATAATGTGGTCGCGCCACACCTACAAAGTTCATTCTGTGCAGAAGCCGATTTGTTTACTGTAGTCCGATTAAAAGTACTTGACAAGGGACGTCTGTCAGTTGCAGCTACAGTGTTGCCACATTGGCTGCCGGCATCCGCTCAGTTATAGGGGACGCGTAAGCTCGGCTGATAACTTCATAAGTGCAATTTAATGTGTAATATGGAGCAATGTCGGAAGCGGCCGCCTCGAGGTGTCACAGATATCCGAGATGCTCTGTCAGCAGTGGATTTTAAGTGATCAATGACTGAACTGCAGCAACCGAGAATGTAAACACATACCGTAACCTAACCTAACCACGCCGGCCCGTCTGGCCGTGCGGTTCTAGGCGCTTCAGTCTGGAACCGCATGACCGCTACAGTCGCAGATTCGAATCCTGCCTCGGACATGGATGTGTGTGATGTCCTTACGTTAGTTAGGCTTGTAGTTCTACGTTCTAGGGGACTGATGACCACAGATATTAAGTCCCATAGTGCTCAAAGCCATTTGAACCATTTTTAACCTAACCACAAGTTCGTGTTGCTCAGTGCAACCAAGGGAGCAGCTGTCACCAATCTGCGGTGGAACTAAAATCACGATGGCTTTGTTCACTGAAAGAAAGGCTAACCTCTACGCGAAAACTCGAGACAGAATAATTTGAGTTTCAGCGCCAATAAACAAACTGTGATTTCTCGCCAGCACTGGTTACCCAAAACTATCCTCACACTGGCTACACGAGCTGCCGCGTTACGAACCAATAAGCAGTCCCCGCTGGAAATTGGTTGCAGATTATAGGCGACACACGCAGATTTCAACTACTTTTCAACCAATTACTTGAATAAAAATAGTAATCGGAGCCTTTAGATTATATTTAGAAATTTAAAAAAAGTGGTAAATTTGACAAGATCCGAACCTACGACCTACCCTAACCACCGCACAACGTCACTGCACAGCATTAGGTTGTTATATTTATAACTTTGGTAACCCGGTCACAACGCCGAATAGTGACCTTCAAAAAATTCGGCTTCATGGAACGTTGTGCGAATATTATGTAATGTAAGTTCATCACTGTGATAGTTATAACTGTTTATGTGACGCTGAATCGCGTCTTGTGTGAAAGGATTCAGTAGTGTTTGGTCGGTGCTGTGTATGAAACGTTTGTATTTCGTTAGTATCGTTCTCTCTCTCTCTCTCTCTCTCTCTCTCTCTCTCTCTCTCTCTCGGTGTGTGTGTGTGTGTGTGTGTGTGTGTGTGTGTGTGTGTGTGTGTGTGTGTGTATGTGTTGGACGAGGAATTGGAAGCGAACTTACTGACCGTCGTGGTAGTCTGGCAATGTCGAAAGATTCGGGTGTGACGTTGAGTGCTCTGATTGGAGGAAACCAGCTACAGCCCGTGAAGTGTCAACTATCTAATTTTAATCGCACTGTAACAGGTACTCTACCGTTACTTGCTTGACTAAAGTGGCACGTACTCGATGATCCTGCATAAAACTATTTAGTCATATCACCTTTGAGAAGAAATTATCCAGTTATTATACCAGACTGCATATTTCTTACTGTGGCAAGTTTCGTACGTAATTTGGAGGCGTGTTCTTCAATGAATTTATCAAAAGTTTTGATGCTTTTTAAATTGTATGTTTCAGCCTCAGCTCACACAAAGGAATATCGTACCGGTTTCTACTTATTGCCCATTCCTCACGAAATACTAGAAAACTACATTACAAATCAAATTAACTTGGATACATAGCAGTACGTACTTCATTGTGTTACATAGTGACTCGTTAAATCAAGAGACTTGGAGAGGCGCGCAGATATGGCCATACAGTGGGCGCCGCCCAAGCCTCTTCATTTGACGAATTACTATGCAGCGTATTCAAGTACTTATTGCTATGTATACAAGTTAATTACATTTGTAATACAGTTTCCTTATATAGCACTGCCCATCGTTTTCTTTCTCTTTAAACAGATTATGTGATGGTTTATTGATTATGAAAACCGGTGATCATACCAGCTGTGTTACCAGAGACTACAATATACAGTATCTTCCATCTTCATCACCGGAAAATAACTTTTTGTCCAGAGTCAAAATAATAAATGTATCGAGCAAATATTGGTTACTTAAGAGACATGGTTATTTGTGAAGGTCCACCTTGATCATATAAATTGTACAGTTCACAACTACCGCTTTTGGCCACTGCCATCTTCAGATCTGTTACAAATAAGAAAACAGTGGTGTAATCAACTAAGTTCAATTAGGTGCAGCAATATCTACAACAGCCTTAGTGAGACATAAGAAAAATAAAAATAAATATATTAACATGCTTAACAGCCATGCATACCAGTCATACATACCAAAAAATATTCTGATATACGTATCAACATGAAAATCAATATATCTAGGTACCTAATAAGAGCTGGCGGGGGCGTGAATACGTCCAGTATTTATACAGATAACTGAGCCCAGTATAGAGCACTGTACATGGGTACAGTATCGTAAATTCAATAGTGAAATTCAGTATGCCCAGTGATTCATTAAAATTACTTCATGTGTTACAACGAACGTCTGATAATGAAACATCAAAATATTTGCAAATAAAATTCATACTTAAAATCCACATAAAAAGTGTCAAAAGTAATAATAGAAGACAACAACCTAACGAAGTAAATAACACATAATTGTGTAAAGTCAGGATAAAAAGTTTAAAAGGAAAATCATATCTATAAATTGAGACTTTTCAGCATGACAAAACAATTAAACATTACCAGAAGTGTAAGATAATTAACGAGACAATGACTATTAATTACAATCTCGATGGTCGATGGCACATTCGGTGTGGTATCTCAGTGGCGTCGCCTCGAGCCTTCTCTGTAAGAAGTTTTTATTTTCCTGTGACGGAGCTTGTGAAACAAGGTTACTAATTATTTATGTACCCTAGCGTTAGTGCCCTCCTCTGGTCTCAGCTATTTGTGTAAATACTGGACGTATCCAGGGCATCACCAGTACTTTCTTTGTACCTAGACATATAGATTTTGACGTTGATGCCTACATCATAATATTATGGTATGTACGGCTGGTATGCATAGATGTTAATCATGTTAATATCTTTATTTCTTTTTTCTATGTATCACTAGGCCTTTTGTAAATTTTGCTTCAGCTAACTGAACTGAGTTAATTGCACCATTGTTTTTCTATTTCAAGAAGATGACTGTAGCCGAAATCGGTAATACTGAATTATACAATTTAAGTGATCAAGACGGACCTTTACAAATAGAGTGCCAAGACATGATTGGGCACACATTTACAGACTTTGTCTTCAGCTGATTAAGAGGCACGAGTGCGTTACTTGAAACTTTGTTCGTCACGAAGATATGAACAGCAGTACGTCTTTGTTGAATAGAAATCTATCTCTTTTATTCGGTAATGCACTTCCTCTCCTCAAGGACTGTCCAGAAAAGTATCACGATGTACCATTCACGTAAACATGACGTTAATAAAACCATAACAAAAAATTTACTTTGCCTGTAGTAGCACACACTACAGATATCCTGGGTAACTTGACGGAGTTGATAGCTAATAAATGGAAACCAAACAAAATGCACGCCGATCATTCAGTGAACCATCTTCAGTCGATTACAGTCTCTACAAATGAGTAGCATTTTTACCGTCTCTTCGTTGGTGTACGGTTGACAGCGCGAAATTTGGGCGGCGGAAATCGTAACCTGGGTTGAAGTCCGGTACAGCGTTGACGTGACTGAAATTCGACGTTCCAAATTTTTCTGTTTACCTTGGGAATGTGCAGACGAGGAAATATTACTTCAGAAATTACGGGAAACAGATCTGCTCCAAGAAGTCACAGAACATTTTCTGCAAACTAAGTATGTTGGTATTATCTACTGAAATAGTGCTTGTTAACTGAGCGGGTGTAAGTTCGTAAATAGTCAATGCAGCTGAATAAACAATGTGCAGGCTTCCTTACATGTAAAGTGTCTCATGAATATTTTTCCTCATAATGAATCTTTCTTTTATCATAATAGACACATTCCTGTGGTTCAACAATTTACTGTCCATTAATTCCTCGACTGTACTATGTAAAAGACATTTCGATGCTAATGATCATCATCTTCCCGCAGAAGACACGACAGAATTTTGCCTATTAATCACTGAGAATCACGTTTGATGTAGAACTCCCTCTCTGGAGTCGAATATTTAATTTCACTACTTCTGTTTGACTCGTGGCGATAACATATTAGACCCTCTGGTGAAAAAAAGACCCGAACTATTTGAAACAGTTAACGTAGAAAAGGAAATCAGCGATCATAAAGCGGTTACTGCATCGATGATTTCAGCCCTAAATAGAAATATTAAGACAGGTAGGAAGATTTCTCTGTTTACCAAAAGTGACAAAATGCAGATTACAGAGTACCTAACGGCTCAAAACAAAAGTTTTGTCTCAAGTACAGATAGTGTTGAGGATCAGTGGACAAAGGTTCAAATGGCTCTGAGCACTATAGGACTCAACTGCTGTGGTCATTAGTCCCCTAGAACTTAGAACTACTTAAACCTAACTAACATAAAGACATCACACACATCCATGCCCGAGGCAGGATTCGAACCTGCGACCGTAGCAATCGCACGGTTCCGGACTGCGCGTTCAATGAATTCGAAAGTAAAGTTCTATGTACTGACTTGGCAGAAAATCCTAAGAAATTTTGGTCCTATGTCAAAGCGGTAGGTGGATCAAAACAAAACGTCTAGTCACTCTGCGACCAAAATGGTACTGAAACAGAGGATGACAGACTAAAGGCCGAAATACTAAATGTCTTTTTCCTAAGCTGTTTCACAGAGGAAGACTGCACTGTAGTTCCTTCTCTAGATTGTCGCACAGATTACAAAATGGTAGATATCGAAATAGACGACAGAGGGATAGAGAAACAAATAAAATCGCTCAAAAGAGGAAAGGCCGCTGGACCTGATGGGATACCAGTTCGATTTTACACAGAGTACGCGAAGGAACTTGCCCCCCTTCTTGCAGCGGTGTACCGTTGGTCTCTAGAAGAGCGTCGCGTTACAAAGGATTGGAAAAGGGCACAGGTCATCCCCGTTTTCAAGAAGGGACGTCAAACAGATGTGCAGAACTATAGACCTATATCTCTAACGTCGATCAGTTGTAGAATTTTGGAACACGTATTATGTTCGAGTATAATGACTTTTATGGAGACTAGAAATCTACTCTGTAGGGATCAGCATGGGTTTCGAAAAAGACGGTCGTGTGAAACCCAGCTATTCGTCCACTAGACTCAGAGAGCCATAGACACGGGTTCACAGGTAGATGCCGTGTTTCTTGACTTCCGCAAGGCGTTCGATACAGTTCCCCACAGTCGTTTAATGAACAAAGTAAGGGTATATGGACTATCAGACCAATTGTGTGATTGGATTGAAGAGTTCCTAGATAACAGAGTGCAGCATGTCATTCTCAATGGAGAGAAGTCTTCCGAAGTAAGGGTGATTTCAGGTGTGCCGCAGGGGAGTGTCGTAGGACCGTTGCTATTCACAATATATAGATAAATGAGCTTGTGGATGACATCGGAAGTTCACTGAGGCTTTTTGCGGATGATGCTGTGGTATATCGAGAGGTTGCAACTATGGAAAATTGTACTGAAATGCAGGAGGATCTGCAGCAAATTGACGCATGGTGCAGGGAATGGCAATTGAATCTCAATGTAGAAAAGTGTAATGTGCTGTGAATACATAGAAAGATATATCCCTTATCATTTACCTAAAAAATAGCGGGTCAGCAACTGGAAGCAGTTAATTCCATAAGTTATCTGGGAGTACGCATTAGGAGTGATTTAAAATGTATTGGTCATATAAAGTTGATCGTCGGTAAAACAGATGCCAGACTGAGATTCATTGGAAGAATTCTAAGGAAATGCAATCCGAAAACAAAGGAAGTAGGTTACAGTACGCTTGTTCGCCCACTGCTTGAATACTGCTCAACAGTGTGGGATCCGTACGAGATAGGGTAGATAGAAGAGATAGAGAAGATCCAACGGAGAGCACCGCTCTTCGTTACAGGATCATTTAGTAATCGCGAAAGCGTTACGGAGATGATAGATAAACTCCAGTGGAAGACTCTGCAGGAGAGACGCTCAGTAGCTCGGTACGGGCTTTTCTTAAAGTTTCGAGAACATACCTTCACCGAAGAGTTAAGCAGTATTTTGCTACCTCCTACGTATATCTCGAGAAGAGACCATGAGGATAAAATCAGAGAGATTAGGGCCCATACAGAGCCATACCGACAATGCTTTTTTCCACGAACAGTACGACACTGGAACAGAAGGGAGAACCGATAGAGGTACTCAGGGTACCCTCCGCCCCACACCGTCAGGTGGCTTGCGGAATATGGATGTAGATGTAGATGAATACATGAGAACTGTTCGCGCTGTTTCATTGATATAACACGGCAACAGATCGACAGTCTGTCGTGGCGGGTTAGGTCTGCAAGCGTACCACTCGTTCTATACTAACCGATAACAGTACAGGAACAAAGTGAAATACCTGCACCACATCGCTTTCACTCGAGTCCCATTACTCACCCACCATGACTCGTCGTCAATATTCTACTCCCCCGTGACGGCGTCGTGGCTCGCGTGGGGGCCGGGCACGGTATGGCATTCCTGAGTGCACTCCGATGGATTAAACGTTATGGAGATAGAGAAGAATCCAGTATGGGTGTGGTAACTGGAATGTAGCATGTAACAATGTCTGTCCAAGATAGTGAATTGTTCAACAAATCAAGGCAAAATTATTTTTTAAACGCGGTGCAGTTGAAACACACAACTGTGTTGCCCCGGTCGGTAGATAATTTCGGCCGGTTTCTGGAAGCCGAACTAGTTAGCAAACGTGCAGCCATCGAGGAGAAGTGACGACCGATTAGCGTTGGCCGTGCACAATGTCGGCCGTGACTGGCGGAATGTGGCTTTTTCCGACGAATCGTTATTTTTCTATTTTCAGTGTATTGGCTTTCGGGCCATGCCCATTCAACCATCTCAACAGTAATACCAATTATGACGTTGCAGAAGTAAGTACAACACAACGCCTAGTCCCCGAGCGGAAAAAATCGCCGTCCCGGCGGGGAATCGAACCCGCGCCCCTTCGCTTAGCAATTCGCCGCGCTGACCGCGCAGCCATCGAGGCGGACGCGAATCGGTATTGTTTTCCGCAAATGATGGTCCAGTACGAGTATACAAGCCGCTGTACGTCCGTTTCCACACCAAATATATCCACGAGCCATCTCGCATACCGAGCGAGGCTGAGCAGCGGTTAGCACACTGGACTCGCATTCGGGAGGACGACGGTTGAAACCCACGTCCGGCCATCCCGATTCAGGTTTTCCGTGATTTCCCTAAAAGGCTTCAGGCAAATGCCGGGATGGTTCCTTTGAAAGGGCTCTGTCGCCTTCCTTCCCCACCCTTCCTTAATCTGATGGAACCGATGACCTCACTGTCTGGTTCCCCTACTGCAAATCAACTAACTAAGAATTAACCATCTCGTAGTCTGTGACAGTTTGGGGCTGGATGTGTTCCCGACGACTTATAATACTTTCACAGGATAGACGGTCAACTTAGTGCTGCCCAGTATGCCCATATTATGAGTTGTATTATGGTTCCATCAGTGCGACAATTACATGAAATGTATGAGAAAAGTAATGAAACCGACAATACTACGAGCGACCTGACAATTCTGTGGTTGTTCTGCTTCTGTAAACCGGCGTGTTCATCTCTTCCATGTGCTCAGTCCGAGTTTCAGCTCCGTACAGCCATCACGTGAGTTTTTACAGCACTGTCAGTGAAGTTGCGTTTTGTTGTGTGTTACGAGACTGGAAGAGCGGAATTGAGAGCAACTTTATGCATCAAGTTTTGTGTTAAACTTGGGAAATCCTCGAGCGTGACCTTTGAAAAGTTGAAACAGGCCTATGGCACACATTATTTCTCAAAAGCACAAGGTTTCGTTTGGCACAAATCATTTTTGGAAGGTCGAGAACACGTTGAAGATGAACCTCGCTCAGGAAGACCTTCAACTTCAGAAACGGACGAACAAGTCGAACATGCGCGTGCTCCTGAGAGATCAAGCTGACGTTTAACAAACGCTGTGGTGGGTGACCTGTTGAACTCGAAACACTTTCACTGTACGTCAAATCTCCGAAGATTTACTCATGAGAAAGGTTTGTGCCAAAATGTGCAGAGAAACCTCACAACTGAGCTGAAGGACAGTCGAAGAAACGTGGGCGCTATCTTCTTGAGATGACTCTCAATGACCACGAATGGTTCATTCGTGTGATTACTGGTGATGAATCGTGGGTTTTTGAGTACGACCCTGAGACAAAGCGACGAAGTGAGGAGTGACACACTGAGACATCTCTTCGATCGGACAGAAGCTCGAATAAAAAATTGAAACAATTTGATTTGCTTTTTTGATAGCAGGGGTATTTGTTCCACCAGGACTAACTGTCAAAGATAATCTCAGAAAGTCTCTGGGAAAGGCTGAATCGAGTGAGGACGGACATTGCAGACAAGTGGACGCTGCACCGTGACAACGCCCCAAACCACAAGGCCACTTCCAACACGGAATTTTTGACCTCAAAGGGATTCCACTTGGTTTCACAGCTCCCTTATTTCAACTAATCTGAGACCTTGTGACTTTTTTATTTTCTAGGAATTGCAAAATGTGTTAAATGGACGTCATTTTGATACTCTGGAGAACATTCAAAAGAATGTGTCCCACACGTTAAAGGCCCTGCCAGCTGAAAGATTTCAGCGATGCAGACAAGACTGGGAACAACGGCTCCGCCGGTGTGCAGTTGCCGAAGAAAACTATTTTGAATGGGACAATATTACTGTTTGTAGGGTGAGTCACCTGAAATCACCGCTGGATATATTTCGTAAACCACATCAAATACTGACGAATCGATTCCACAGACCGAACGTGAGGAGAGGGGCTAGTGTAACTGGTTAATACAAACCATAAAAAAACGCACGGAAGTATGTTTTTTTAACACAAACCTACGTTTTTTTTAAATGGAACCCCGTCTCTGGCGTAATGAATGTCGTATACGCAGCAGTACATCTGGTGTAATGTCGCCGTAGGCTGCCACAATACGTTGTTTCATATCCTCTGGGGTTGTAGGCACATCATGGTACACATTCTCCTTTAACGTACCCCACTGAAAGAAGTCCAGAGGTGTAAGATCAGGAGAACGGGCTGGCCAATTTATGCGTCCTCCACGTCCTTTGAAACGCCCGTTGAACATCCTATCAAGGGTCAGCCTAGTGTTAATTGCGGAATGTGCAGGTGCACCATCATGCTGATACCACATACGTCGACGCGTTTCCAGTGGGACTTTTTCGAGCAACGTTGGCACGTCATTCTGTAGAAACGCGATGTATATTGCAGCTGTTTAGGTCCCTGCAATGAAGTGAGGACCATTGAGGTGGTCGCCAATGATTCCGCACCATACATTTACAGTCCACGGTCGCTGTCGCTCTACCTGTCTGAGCCAGCGAGTATTGTCCACGGACCAGTAATGCATGTTCCGTAGATTCACTGCCCCGTGGTTTGTGAAACCCGCTTCATTGGTAAACAGGTAGAACTGCAACGCATTCTCTGTTAATGCCTATTGACAGAATTGCACTCGACGATTAAAGTCATCACCATGTAATTGCTGATGTAGCGACACATGAAACGGGTGAAAGCGGTGACGATGCAGTATGCGCATGACACTACTTTGACTCAGTCCACCGGCTCTCGCAATGTCCCGTGTACTCATGTGTGGGTTCATGGCAACAGCAGCTAACACACCAACTGTACCCGCTCCTCCTGTGACGGGCCTGTTACGGACCCGTTTGCGTGCTACGACCATACCTGTTGCATACAGCTAGCGGTAGATGTTTTGCAATGTGCGGCACGTTCGATGCTCTCTGTCTGGGTACCGTTCTGCATACACCCTACAGGCTTCAGCTGCATTTCGACGACACTCGCCATAGATGAGTATCATCTCCGCCTTTTCAGAGTTCGAATACACCATGGTCACAGTTCCTACAACACTACACTGTCACAGACGTCTGGTAACACGGTGTACTACAGTTGGTCTGCGTGCGGAGACGAAGGCAGAATAACAATAGCAGCAAGCGCTACATGCGGACACTGCGACAGCTAGACCAAACCACAACAGTGCATTACAGCCACACTCGTAAACACGGTCGTCATCGTAAACATTTCGCTGCAGATGCTGCTCGCTGTTACAACACGCAACTGAACGTCGGAGGTTTCAAGCGTCAACTTTAGGTTACAATATCTCCGGATGTAATTAACATTTTATAATGCAACAAACGGCACTGATTACGTATTTATTTATATGTTCAGATGTGCTAACAAAACTAAATTAGTTCCATTTAAAAAAACCGAGGTTTGTGTTAAAATACATACTTCCGTGCATTTTTGTATGGTTTGTATTAAACAATTACACTAGCCCCTCTCCTCACGTTCGGTCTGCGGAATCGGTCCGTCAGTATTTGATGTGGTTTACGAAATATATCCAGCGGTAACGTTAGGTGACTCACCCTGTGTATGTGGAGTCTCCCCACTTGTCTAGTATAGGGTGCCTGAAGGATGCTGCGTTTTCGGAATGCTATACAACAATTCAAGCAAATAACATTAGCTGTTTTATTTCAACATAGCTGCTTGACAATACTTAACTTGTATTTACAAAGGTGTCACAAGAGATGGGCGACATGAAATGTAAATGTTCTTCGCTGTAGATGATGTCCATACAAGCAATGGATATGGATCACTAATAACTGTTCTCGTAGCACTCTCTGCTAGGCCGTGTTAATACTGTCCACTGATGTCTGGTCGAGGCTGGCAGGAGCGGCTCTTTATTCACTTATTGTAGAGGTCGCTCCTGTCGTGGAGCGGTACTCGTGAGCGGTTTATTGGCTAACGTTGCCTTCTCTGGTCTTGCGTTCTTCTTCTTCGTTCTGGCGCTTGTGGTTACGCCAGAACACGTAAAAACCTTGTTAGGTGAAAAAGAAGCCTCATTACTTTTCTAACACGCCTCATATCCTAAGAGAGTATTCTGTTTACAGCGGGACCAGTCTCCTACATACAAGTGAGCGATGATGGAGAGGTTTGCAGAACAGAATGAGACTTCTCGATTGGATTCTTTCTTCACCAGTGCTGAACCCTAACGAAAACGAATGGACAGAGACAAAGCGGGCCGTGCGACAAAACTGGCCTAACCCAATACCAAGAACTCGTGTTTACATTTTGAACGCCAGTCTGGTTGCCTGGGAGAAGGTGACAGAAAATGAGCGATTTATTACCCACCTCAGAGACTCCCTTCGTCGCAGATTGCACATAGTCATTGACTTTGAAAACCTGTGAAAGGTAGGCCTATATTAAATGTTGAAGAAGCCACTCGCTGAGCCCTTTCGAGAATCGAAAATATATTAATAAGGACCGTGAAACGTTCATTCCAATAATTTCATGCTCTACAGATTAAACAAATTGATAGAGCAACATAATAAAATTGCACTGAGGCAGATACGAAGCAAACGTCGCTGGACAGTTGCCCACGAAACCTTCGGGTATGCCACTGAGCAACGAATATACCGGGCGATCAAAAAGTCAATATAAATTTGAAAACTGAATAAATCACGGAATAATGTAGATAGAGAGGTACAAATTGACACACATGCTTGGAATGACATGGGGTTTTATTAGAACCAAAAAAATACAAAAGTTCAAAAAATGTCCGAAAGATGGCGCTTCATCTGATCAGAATAGTAATAATTAGCATAACAAAGTAAGACAAAGCAAAGATGATTGGCGTCGGATGTTGTCTTTAAGCATCCCTAGAGATATCGGTTGATCACGATACACTTGCGACTTCAGGTAACCCCAAAGCCAATAATCGCACGGACTGAGGTCTGGGGACCTGGGAGGCCAAGCATGACGAAAGTGGCGGCTGAGCACACGATCATCATCAAACGACGCACGCAAGGGATCTTTCACGCGTCTAGCAATATGGGGTGGAGCGCCATCCTGCATAAACATCGTACGTTTCAGCAGGTGTTTACCAGCCAGGCTGGGGATGATGCGATTCTGTAACATGTCGGCGTACTTCTCTCACGTCAAGGTAGCAGTTACAAAGCCACAATCACGCATTTCCTCGAAGAAAAAAGGGCCCGGTAACGGTAGATGTGGTACATCCAACCAATACCGTGACCTTCTCGCCGTGCAATGGAGTTTCCACGACAGTTCTAGGATTTTCGGTAGCCCAAATTGCAGTTGTGGACGTTGACAGACCCTCGAAGCGTGAAATGAGTTCGTCGGTCCACAACACGTTACTCAACCAATGGTCATCTTTCGCTATCTTTTGAAACGCCCACACCGCAAATGTCCTCCGCTGCACTAAATCGACAGGTAACAGTTCATAATGCCAATGGATTTTGTACGGATAGCATCGGAGGATACGCCTCAGTGCCAACCAAACAGTAGTGTATGGAATGCCGGTGCGACGTGCGACTGCACGAGCGCTTACTTCCCCGTGCATAGACGGACACGCTACAGTCTCCATTTCTTCCTGAAGTGTCTCAGCAGCATTACGCCTTATGCTCGGTCGGCCACTACGGGGTCTATCGTCTAAACAACCGGTGGCTTCGAAATCATTCTCGCCACAGCTGCATTTGTCAACGGACGGGTAACGTTCGAATCCCCTTTCTATGGCGATAGGATCGTAACGCTGAACTAGCACTTTCCCCATTCTGATAATACAGCTTCACTAAAAGCGCGTTTTCAGGTAACGTCAACATGCTGCGACTGCTGGCGCATCTGCTTCTCTCACTCATTGCAGCTCCATTTATACACGATTGCCGTGCGCAGCCACTGACATTTTGCTGTCCAGTTCTATCTGTCGGACATTTTGTGAACTTTTTTTTGTTCTAATAAAACTCCATGTCATTCCAAGCATGTGTGTCAATTTTTACCTCTCTATCTACATTATTCCGTGGTTTATTAAGCTTTCAAGTTTATACTGACTTTTTGATCACCCGGTATTACACTGCAGCTACGGTAATTCTTATCGCTCTTGACTCCACATAAAGAAATGAATTTCCTTTCCATGTCTGCAGTGCTGCGAATGAGGCGACGCAGTTTTCTTGCTCGTTCTTAGACGGCGCTTCCTCATGCCAAGTCTAAATAAATTGTTAATTCTTGTACTACATTCACAAGTTACAAGTGATCTTTGCGTTTACGACAAATTGGTTCCCTGTAATGTGGGTGGCTCAAGCGTAACAAGGTGGATAATTCAAATTTCAGCCACTGCCTTTTTTTTGTGCTGCCTAGTGTACATTGTCTCACACAACCGTCAACTGACGACACTAAACTCGGAGGGTTTAACTGAACTGCGGTGGTACCGCTGCCTTCGTAGATCAAATATGTTGTAAGGAATGCTGCAATTCATCTACATTGAGTTGAATTCCTGCTCCCTAATGACTGTCAATAGTTTGCTCGTTCTTAATTTGCCAACTATTAACTCTGTGGTTGCAGGACAGAATGTTACTTCTTTCGAACTGGGTGACAGCACACTGACACCACACACTCTGTCACCAAGAATAAAAAAAAATCTGTCTGTCAGCGAGTCTTTTGTTCACTTGTCTGTACAGAATTTACATAAGATTTGTGTTGGAAAATTACATGAAATCCGGTACAATATGTATTACGTACATTATATTGATTTTAAGTGCTATGATAGCTAATATGAACGGATCTGGAGTAATGGTTCGTAAGGAACAACGGCTACGTCAATTGAAACATTACAGCTCCAGGAATGAGGCCCACGATCTGCAGATTATCTCCTAACAATGATTTAGTGTACTACTTTATAGATTTGTTCCGTCGTATAGAACAGCTGTGGTATATCTTTTATCAGCGCAGCGTTGCAGGGTACAGAAGGCTTCACCGGTGTAATAAAAAAAGGATTTGGAGATTGTTTACGAGTTGATATAAAACGAGGCGGAATATTTGGCTTTTACGTCCCATCGGTAGCAGAGTTATTAGAATAGCTCATACGGATAGGGGTGAGACAGGAAGTAGGACGTGACCTCTTTAAGGGGCCGTGTTCGCAAACGTCTGATGCAGTTTGGGGAAGTCATTCAGCAAAGTTCGATAATTATGACTTCTCGAATACGAAACCAGCCTGTTAGTCACTGTACTCTTCGATTAATGGTAACTGAAATTCTGCGCCATGAACTCATATACCGCAATAATATAAGATACAAACGCAAAAGCTCTTCTGGCAAGGGAAGGAAGCTTCATTCGTAGTAAATATGAAATCATGATCTACATAAGAGTTTACGAGTGTTGCTATTGCATAAAGAGGCTACAAGCCCCAAGCCTTGAGAATTTTGGAAGGAGTCTGATGCTGGACTATAGCTGACTCTGTCTTCACCTTGGTGCAACGCTTCTCCGATTTATGATTCTATCTGCCTTCGTTTACTATTGAGGACTTTTCTTAAAAGGTGTTACTGTACAGTCCTTCCGGAATAATGATTAATCCAATACGGGTTAGTACTTACTTTCAAACTCCTTATACAACTAAAGAAAAATATTCAGAGAAGAGAAAGCGTTCAATAGTAATGTATTGTTAAGTGTGTGAGTGTTGTGACTACCGCAAACGATTTTCTTAAGGTCGGAAGGAGAATCCCAGTCGATATTTGACTGCTAGGAGTAACAAAAACATTAAGAAAACTAGTGAAATTGTGCAGAAGACTAACATTTTAAGCACTTGTGCCATCACAGACATTGAACGGAGATACTTCCAGAATAGTTTCTCATGATGAATTTTCCCCAGAAACCTCAGAAAAAAAACTAAAGGGAAAACATGCTCTAATGTCCCAGAATATTTTTTTTAGTCATGCATTCCGAATTTCGAAGCGTGCCCGAAGGGACATCGTATCGTAATTCGGAATAACACTGGCACGGTAATATCCTATTCCCTAACGTCGGATATTGAGGAAGAAAGAACAGCCATTCATCCACAGATATTCAGACACGTCACTGAAATTGTTCCCAGTGGAACTGAAGTCATCATGAAGGCAAAGGGCGAATATATCCCATATTAATGTCCATTAATAGATGTCGGGATATTTTTTTCAGTTGCGTTTCCAACGATGTACAGACAGAAAAGGGAGAAAGTGGAGAACGAGGTAGTTTATAATAAACCACTTTTCTCACACCAGTATCGTTTTTAGTTGCCACACCTTGCCAACTTTCTGTTTCTTGGCGACTGCTTTAAAATTCTTGTGATTTTATCACCGGCACATGACACACAATGAAAATCGACATTACAGCTACTGATTCAGTCAGATCTCATCAGAGTAGCCGTACAGTGAAAGGCAGACCATGCTGTTATTTGTGGGTTTGATATACAAAGCTTGTTTCTTTACTTTTTAGTAACACTTTTCTAATATTCAGCCCTTTGACGTGTATTATTCTTGTTTCCTCATTTACATATAGAATAATAGTTTTTTATAACCTCAATCTTTAAACAACGTCTTTTGACCGACACATTTAGCTCGTTGTCATTTATTTCGATTTGATAGTTACATCTGTGAACCGCTAGTGCCAACATGGTATCCGACAGGGAAAAGCGGTGACACTGCTCGACGGGAAAAGTGGCCAAGATGTTTACCCCAACAAGAGTTAATTAGTTACATATATCACGCATAATATTACATATGAGACTGGCTTGTAAATGCTTTTATACACAAAGACTAGGCGATCATGACTTTGAGCATCTTTCATACTCCACATAGCAATAATTTAGGACTGATATGTTGCAAAATTATACCTTTACCTTTCACAAACTAAGCTTACGACAAAACATCATTATATCCTCGATCGTTTACGCAAGAAGAACTGAAATGTCCGACTGGACTCGAAAACAAAGTGGAGACAATCATTCATTCCATTCTCCTGGGTTCATTTCATTAGACTTCGGTAGCTTTTATACGGTGGTCACCCTGTCGTATCCGTTCCCATTCTACCATGATAGCGCATGTCAGTTCTTAGAGAGGATGTGGTGGAACAGAAGCAGCATGAACACATCAATCAAGCGCGTCCCACATGTGCACGATGGGGTTTAGGTCGGGAGTCACCGCCCACAATTCGATTACTTCACTGTCCAGGCTACACAAGATATCCCTGCTGACACGCGCTACATAGACCTGGCATTTGAAGGATTTCTGGGCCACCACAGTATGCAGCATGCACCACATGGTCCAACGAAATCTGTTCAGTTTATTACGTGGCGGTACCATGGACAACGATAAGATCCGTATGTCTGTCGTCATTGATCCCTCCCCAGATGGAACCTTGGAAATCTGTCGATTTCTTGGACAAAATGTGCGAGGTACCACTTACCTCACGTCTCCACACACGCCACGGCCTTCACTTTGCGGCAGAGGATGTCTGGACTCGTCTGCGAACAACACGTTTCGCCAATGACGAATTTGTCAGTTGACATGAGAACAGTAGAACTGAAGGCGGGGACAGGACGTCGTGTCAAGCGAGTAGTCGAAGAGGACGTGTGGGTCGTAAGATCGTTTACTATAACTAGTTCATTACTGTATGATCGAACACAGCGGCTTCAGTGGCCCTTCAAAGATCGTCTTGCAGTGCCCTATCGGTATCCGTGCTAGGCTACAACGCAGACATGGCTGGATATTGGTCTTCACGTGGGGCTATAATGCGTCGATGACTTTGTCCAACTCGACTTGTGCACTAGCTTGACTGCCTGTAGCGTGTCCGTAATCTGTGGATGATAGATGGAGAGACATTGGCATCTGCTGCAACACGATGGGAAGTCCATCTTTTTTGGATCAAGCACACCGCACTCAGCCCCTGCAACTTGTATTTTATTAAGATCTACATCTACATGGATACTCTGCAACTCGTATTTAAGTTCCTGCAAAGGATTCATCGAACCACTTTCACAAATCTCTATTCTTCCAATCTCGTATAGCGCGCGGGAAGAACGTAAGAGCTCTGATTTCCCTTATTTTATGATGATCATTTCTCCCTGTGTATGTCGGCGTCAACAAAATATTTTCGCATTCGCAGGAGAAAGTTGGTGACTGGAATTTCGTGAGAAGATTCCGCCTCAACGAAAACAGCCTTTGTTTTAATGATGTCCACCCCAAATACCGTATCACTTCAGTGACACTCTCTCCCGTATTTTGAGATCATACAGAACGTGCTGCCCTTCTTTGAACTTTTTCGATGTACTCCGTCAATCCTATCTGGTAAGGATCGCAAACCGTGCAGTAGTATTCTAAAAGAGAACGGACAAGCGTAGTGTAGGCAGTATCATTAGCTGATCTGTTACATTTTCTAAGTGTCCTGCCAATAAAACGCAGTCTTTGGTTAGCCTCCCGAAAACATTTTCTACGTTTTCCTTCCAATTTAAGTTGTTCCTAATTGTAATTTCTAGGTATTTAGTTGAATTTACGGCCTTTAGATTGGACTGATTTATCGTGTAACCGAAGTTTAATCGATTCCTTGTAGCACTCATGTGGATGACCTCAAGCCTTTCGTTATTTAGTTTCAAAATGGTTCAAATGGCTTTGAGCACTATGAGACCTAACATCTGAGGTCATATGTCCCCTAGAACTTAGAACTACTTAAACCTAACTAACCTAAGGACATCACACACATCCATGCTGAGGCAGGATTCTAACCTGCGACCGTAGCAGTCGCGCGGTTCCGGACTGAAGCGCCTAGAACCGCTCGGCCACACTGGTGACTATGTAAGCGCTTATAAAATGTATATAGTTTATACAGGATGATTCAGCTATCCCTCCTTGTCGGTTTTATGCACCTTAAAATAACACGCGGCAAGAATTTCATATTATCTCGTTCGCTGTGCACAAACTATTAGTCCTACAGAAAAAAATGAACAGGGCATTGTAGGAAATGTAATGTCGTTAAATTTTGTACTGGGATACGTTTTCGACAGAGGTCACGGTTTTGGAATTATTCAAGAAAAACGTACGAAAGTGACCCACAAACTCGTTTCTTTTAATAATTTGAAAACGGTGGCGTCCAGCGGAAACGTATCCCAGTATAACATTTAGCTACACTACATTTCCTACAGACAGGTCTTGTTTATTTTTTCTGTAGGACTAGTAATTTTCAGTCGTTAGCGAGAGAATATGAAAATCTCATGCGTGATTTTTGAAGGCGTTGCAGGTTGCATTAAAACCATAGATAGGGACAACAGACTCACCCTGCGTATATTAAGATCTTATACACTTGAAAATATTTGCTGATACTTTATAAAAAGTAGTTTCAAAATATCTAAGTGGCAAACCTGTATTAGCAACCATGGTTTGGTGAAAACTCAATTTCCCTTAGAGTGACCGGTTTAACTCAACTTCCCATATTGATTTATGAGCTACTGGACCAGCATATTTCTCTCATGGCTTGATAGGACGGTGTAGGTAGTACGTTCATGATCGGGTCATGAGAGCAGCAAGGATGGAATTCAGGTACTACATTGATGAAGGTATTTATTTTTATTTAATTGGCTGTCGACTGCGAATCAGTGGGAACTACGACCGTTCGTAGCTTACACGTCCCGCTCAGGTGTCTGAGATGAGGTGTGGTTTCCTTTTCTTTGTTTTGAAGCATTTAACATCGCAACCGATGGGCAAATGATCGAAAACAACTGGCGCAATTGACGACGATCAATGGAAACCAGGACGGCGGGAATTTATAACCGCCCGTTTCTGCTGGATGGTAATTCTGCAGTATCTTCCTCTTGATGGCAAGTGGCTGCCAAACAGGAGCATAGCGTTTCCTAAATTTTGTGTTCCGGCCTCGGTTGCTTTGGTGTTCTGCCGCATCAGATTCGCGCTTTGACAGGCGTGTGTTAATAGCTCATCCCGTCGCAGCAATGCAAACCGTCTCACAACTGCTAGCATTTCATAGTGATTGAACATAGCTTCGGGCTCCTTTCCAGACTCCATCTCAATGCGAACATCAATACGTCGCACGTATCCTAAAAATGTATATGCATTTAAAAAAAAAAATTGGTAAGTAAATATGCTATTTTGGTTGGAAACGGGCTTACATTAAAGGAAATATTTACGTGAAGAAGTACTTTTCTGGAAATTTTTAGCGAACTACCAATCCATTCGAGAACAATTTTCTGTGCACACTTTAAAGATATAAGAAATCTCAGTTTATTGGCGGGTATTCGTTGCTTACTGGATAGTCGGTTTGTTGTAATAATGGCGGGTGAACATCGTTGCCGTTTCCCCTGTGGTGAAACGTATGAACAAGACGAAAGAAAAGTTCCGCTTTTGCCTTTCTCAGGGCACACTTTTTCTTTATTTTCGAAGTCATATGGAATAACAGCGATCTTGAATCTTAATTTAACACAATCAGTCTAGATCGCGTAAGGTGTTTATTCTTCTAGTAATCGGTTTCAGAACAGATAAAACGCTAGACATGCCCTCATATGGCTAGAGGTAGAAACACATAAGGCCCCCAGGAATATTGACGAACGTGATTAGTTTGGTGTCCAGGTTTAATGGTATGGGCAGGCATAATGTATAGTAGTGATTCTGGTCTCCAAATATTTGAACACGGTCCATTTACTGGTGCGTCTTTTCGGGGGTGCTTTCGCCCCTGACTTCATTTGTATGGATGACAATGCGCGACCAAATCGAACAGCGCAAGTGGAGGCACTTTTGGAACGAGAGGATGGTCGGCGAATGGATTGATCTGCCCGTTTCCCCGACACATAAACCATCGAACACGTGTGGGGCGCTTGTGGCAGAGGTATTGCAGCACCTCCAACGCACCAACGACTATGTACCAGTTGTGAACTGCGGTTGTGGAGGAATGGGACGCCCTACGAGAAGAACTCCTTATCAACCTCGTACCCAGCATTAGAACGCACTGCAGAGCATGTGCTGCCGTCTGTCGTGATCACACACCCTGTTAAGAACCACGTCCCACCTTTTTTAATATCCAAGGGACCGTCATAAATCGCGATGACTTCACTATAGTTATTGTTTTGCAATAAAATTGTCTTCTCATTGCGCATTTGTTTGAGTTGCCTTCTGTACCATTCTGTGCCAGTTCTTCTTACGCATGGTCCAGGTTTCATCGAGCTACTAGGTAATGTATGTTACCTGGCAGTGACTTTCATTCTTAAGTTTTGAGTACCCCCGCCACGGTTACTGTCTGTGCGTTCCGTCTAATCTCAGGGACTACTGTACAGATTTCGATATACGTTCATGCTCATAAATTAAGGATAACTGCAGAGTGTGGTGCCACACAATATGGCATTACACAAAACTGGCGCTAATAGCATAGGCACATAGGGAACACACACGAGACAGACCTGTAAGTCCACGGTATTGGTGATAAGTTGAGAAAAACGTCCGGAAACATATATGCTACGAAACGTCACTGTTTCCTGCTCATGTACCCCGACATAAATATGGGATATGATCACCATGCACACATACACAAGCCGCACAACGGGTTGGCACACTCTGGATCAGGTGGTCGAGCAGCTGCTGGGGTATAGCCTCCCACTCTTGCACCAGTGCCTTTCGGAGCTCCTGAAGTGTCCTAGGAGTTTGAAGACATGCAACAATACGTCGACCGAGAGCATCTCAGACGTGCTCGATGGGGAACAGCCAAGCCACTCCATTCGCCTGATATCTTCTGTTTCAAGGTATTCCTCCACGATGGCTGTTCGGTGGGGCTGTGCGTTATCATCCATGAGGATGAAGGTGGGACCCACTGCACCCGTGAAAAGGCGGACATACTGGTTCAAAATGACGTCCCGATACACCTGACCTGGTACAGTTTCTTTGTCAAAGACATGCAGGGGTGTTCGTGTACCAATCATAATCCCATCCCACACCATCAAACCACGACCTCCATACAGGTCCCTCTCAATGACATTAAGGGGTTGGTATCTGGTTCCTGGTTCACGCCAGATGAAACCCCGGCGAGAATCAGTGTTCAGACTATACCTGGTCCGTGAACATAATCTAGGACCACTGCTTCAATGACCATGTACTGTGCTCTTGACACCAGGCTTTACGGGCTCTCCGGTGACCAGAGGTCAGTGGACTGCACCTTGCAGGTCTCCGGGCGAATACGCCACGTCTGTTCAGTCGTCTGTAGACTGTGTGTCTGGAGACAACTGTTCCACTGGCTGTAGTAAGGTCCCGAGCAAGGCTACCTGCAGTACTCCGTGGGCGTCTGCGGGCACTGACGGTGAGATATCGGTCTTCTTGTGGTGTTGTACACTGTGGACGCTCGTACTGTAGCGCCTGGACACGTTTCGTGTCTGCTGGAATCCTTGCCATAATCGTGAGATCACACTTTGTGGCACACGGAGGGCCCGTGCTACGACCTGCTGTGTTTGACCAGCCTCCAGTCGCCCTAGTATTCTACCCCTCATAACGTCTTCAATACGTGTTCTTTGAGCCATTTTCAACATACAGTCACAATTATCACATCTGAAAACGTCTCCACACTTACTCGCTACACCGTACTCTGACAAGCACCAACACACCTTTGCGTATGTGGACTGCTGCCAGCGCCAATGTGCGACGACCGCAGGTCAAATGCACCACATGGTCATACCCTGAGGTGATTTAAACCCACAAACCGCCCACCAGAGCGTTGTTTCACCAAGTATAAGCATTATCGTTAATTTATGAGCATGAGTGTAGTTTTCAATAATAGATAGATTGATTCACAAGGAACATTTGGGGGATTATACTCAATTTATTAACATTACGTGCAATTCGGCTAAATTATCGTGATTTAAAGTCACCTGCTGCTGTGAAGACGATGCCATTGCCATCTAGCGGCGAATGGCAGGCACACGAGGCCGCAGCGACAGATTGCCGCAAGCAACTGCTACGACCCGTCCAGCCCGAGCTAGCGCCAACTCCCTTAACGACTTTAGATACAGGACTATCAGATTCTAAACTGTTAAGGACAGAATAATTTGGTATAGGTTTGTTGTCTGAGTGGTGTGACGGAAGGCCTTCTTTTCTCCCTTTGCTTTTCCTTTCTCTCCATATACTTCCGTTTCTGTTCGAGAGCATTCTTCATCGGCGAGGAGGGGAAGATTTCTGATGTCTTGGTCCTCTGCTTTCTTCTATCAACTTGTATCGAAACAGGAGCTATCCTAGTATTACTTCTAACATAAATTTCCGTGATGTACAAAAACTCTGCTAATCAAGTAACCGAATTTTCAAATTAATGCAAAATTTAACTCAAAAAACATATTGAAAGTAGAGGAAACCTAATACGTTTGCTAATGAAATGAGCGTAGGATCTCCAGTATATAATCTTGGTATAAGGAAAAACATAATATTTTGACTGTTCCTAGAGTTCATTGAATATTATACTCACTCAGACTAAAACGTTTACTACTGTTCACCAAATGAGTACGCATAGTGTCACAGTGGCCATTGAATATCACATTATGATGGATTCTGGTGTGTAAGTAAATGTCGTCCAACACGCATCTATCAGATTCAAAGTTTTCATGCCATATAACTTCTTCTTGGATGAAAATTCATCTAATGTGCCTGATTGGTCAGAGCCAACTAGCTTAATGGCGGACGCGCACATTTTACTTGCACATGGCGTTAAACAACGCGTTATTCGACTTGAGCATGAATAAACGTGAAAAAGAAAGGCATAACTCACACAAACACTGCAAACACACATTAATTGTTGTAAAATGTGGAGGAAACATAAAATAAAAATTTGCATTACAGCGGACTCTACAGGAAAACGCTACAAGAATGAAGACTATTTCAAAAGATAAGATATTCACAAAACATAACACTTTCTCAGTTTCACCCTTTTATATTACTTAGAGAATGAATTAAAAGAGCCTGAGATGTAAGATAAGTCAGATACGTAACAACCGTGAGAAGTCGTAAATGTTTTCAGCAAAAAAGGTACATTTATTCATAACCATTTTTGAAAGAAATTTGTGAGAGATGAGCTTTTAACAGTCTTAATGTCCGCCGAAGAAACACTTAGCCGTGGGAAATGGCGTGTGTTCATTTCACGTTGGCGGCCCGTAAATCGTATTAGTGTGAATCTTGTTACGCTGAAATTGTAATCTTGAAAACAGATGCAGTAGGAAGTGAGATGCCTACAGTCTTCTGGTAGTATCTGTAGAAGGCGATGTAGATCAAATGTGCTCCACCTAGAAAAACGTGATCCGACGTTACGGCGTATATTAAACTTTTCTCGCAACTATTCGAAGGTTATTACTTCATTAGGTATTAGTTTATGGTGGGAAGCACTTCAGTACTATTATATTACACAGTCCGACTTGCAAAGGGCAAGTGCTTCACGTGGTAAATACAGCACTCCACTCACCAAACTTCATAGGTTCCAAATTATTACTGTGTGAAATATTAGTCCATGGCACGAAGCATATTTGAAGCTCACAGTCTACGCTGTACATTGAATGATGTAAACCTGTCTCGTCACTGTACCGGTTTTATGTTCTGATACAGTAGTTTATAACGAAAATCACTTTAATCTACACGTCCATAGAGTTCACAATCCACGCTACACAATGAAAAACGTTTACTTAGCAAACGCATTACTTCAGTGAACACACATGATAATTCTCATGTTTACTTTGTGAGATAATAGTCCACGACAGAATGAACATGAATATATTAATTTTTAACTTCGCAGTCTGCAGTTTTGTTGATGCTCACCTATTAAGGCACTATACGTTCTGTTCAACTGCTCTTCCTATTCCTTTACCATCACTGAGAGCATTAAAGTGTCATCGGCAAATATTAAAGATTTTATTTCTTATCCTTGAATTTTAATTCCATTTCCAAAATTCTCCTCGTTTTCCTTCACTGCTTGTTGAAATTTGAGAAATTCTGAAAATAAAAGATACTTGCAATGAGCTGTCAAAAGTCATGGGATACCTCCTAATATCACGTCGGACCTTTTTCTGTCCTGTGTAGTTCAGCAACTTGACATGCCATTCACTCAAGAAGTCGTTGGAAGTCCCCAGCAGAAATATTGAGCCATGCTGCCCCTATAGCCGTCCATAATTGTGAATATGTTTCCAGTGCAGGATTTTGTGCAGGAACTGACCTCTCGATTATGTCCCATATATGAGTTCGATGGGATTTGCGTCGGGCGGTCTGGATGGCCGAATCATTTACACAAATGGTCCAAAAAGTTCTTCAAACCAATCGCCAACAATTGTGGCACGATGACATGGCGCATTGTCGTCCATAAAAATTTCATCGTTGTTTGGGAACATGAAGTCCATAGATGGCTGAAATTAGTATCGAAGTAACTGAACATAAGCATTTCCACTGAGCGGTTCAGTTGGACTAGAAGACCTAGTCCGCTCCATGAAACACAGCAGACACGATTGTGGAGCAGTGACCAGCTTGCAAACTGCGTTGTCGACAACGTGGGATATGGCTTCGTGGGCTCTGCGCCATACTCGAACTCTATCAACTGAAATCGGAACTCATCTGACCAGGCAACGGTTTACCAGTCGTCGAGAATCCAGCCAACATGGCCACGAGCCCAGGGCAATCGCTGCAGGCGATGTCCTGCTGGTAGCAAAGGCACGCGCATTAGTCGTCTGTAGACGTAGCCCATTAACGCAGAATTTTGCCGCGCTGTCCTAAGGGATATGTTCGTCGTACGTCGCACATTGATTTTTGTGCTTATTCCACAAAGTGTTGCTTGTCTCTTAGCACTGACAGCTTTACGCAAACGCAGGTGCTCTCGGTCGTTAAGTGAAGGCCGTCAGCCACTGCGTTGTCCTTGGTGAGAGGTAATGCCTGAGATTTGGTATTCTCGGCACACTCTTGACACTGTGGATCTCGGATTATTGAATTCCCTAAAGATTTCCGAAATGGGATGCCCCACGCCTCTAGCTCCAACTGCCATTCCGCGTTCAAACTCTGTTAGTTCCCGTCGTGTGGCCATGATCACGTCCGATACCTTTTCATATAAGTCACATCAGGACACAAGACAGCTCTTTCAACACCCTGCCCATTTATACTTCGTGTACGTCATAACACCGCCAGCCACACTGAAGTGCCAAAGAAAGAGGTGTAGGAATGCGTATTGAAATACAGAGATATGCAAACAGACAGAATACGGCGCTGTGGTCGGCAACGCCTATACAGGGTGTTACAAAAAGGTACGACCAAACTTTCAGGAAACATTCCTCACACACAAAGAAAGAAAATATGTTATGTGGACATGTGTCCGGAAACGCTTACTTTCCATGTTAGAGCTCATTTTATTACTTATCTTCAAATCACATAAATCATGGAATGGAAGCACACAGCAACGGAACGTACCAGCGTGACTTCAAACACTTTGCTACAGGAAATGTTCAAAATGTCCTCAGTTAGCGAGGATACATGGATCCACCCCCGTCCCATAGAATCCCTGATGCGCTGATGCAGCCCTGGAGAATGGCGTATAGTATCACAGCCGTCCACAATACGAGCACGAAAAGTCTCTACATTTGGAACCGGGGTTGCGTAGACAAGAGCTTTCAAATGCCCCCATAAATGAAAGTCAAGAGGGTTGAGGTCAGGAGATCGTGGAGGCCAAGGAATTTGTCCGCCTCTACCAATCCATCGGTCACCGAATCTGTTGTTGAGAAGCGTACGAACACTTTGTCTGAAATGTGCAGGAGCTCCATCGTGCATGAACCACATGTTGTGTCGTACTTGTAGGTGGAAGAACATGCGGCCCAATCAAGACATCTCCAACAATGCCTGCCCAAACGGTCACAGAAAATCTGCGTTGATGACGTGATAGCACAATTGCGTGTGGATTCTCGTCAGCCCACACATGTTGATTGTGAAAATTTACAATTTGATCACGTTGGAATAAAGGCTCATCCGTAAAGAGAACATTTGCACTGAAATGAGGATTGACACATTGTTGGATGAACCATTCGCAGAAGTGTACCCGTGGAGGCCAATCAACTGCTGATAGTGCCTGCACACGCTGTACATGGTACGAAAACAACTGGTTCTCCCATAGCACTCTCCATACAGTGACGTGGTCAACGTTACCTCGTACAGCAGCAACTTCTCTGACGCTGACATTAGGGTTATCGTCAACTGCACGAAGAACTGGCTCGTTCATTGCAGATGTCCTCGTCGTTCTAGGTCTTCCCCAGTCGCGAGTCATAGGCTGGAATGTTCCGTGCTCCCTAAGACGCCGATCAATTGCTTCGAACGTCTTCCTGTCGGGACACCTTCGTTCTGGAAATCTGCCTCGATACAAACGTACCGCGCCACGGCTATTGCCCCGTGCTAATCCATACATCAAATGGGCATCTGCCAACTCCGCATTTGTAAACATTGCACTGACTGCAAAACCACGTTCGTGATGAACACTAACCTGTTGATGCTACGTACTGATGTGCTTGATGCTAGTACTGCAGAGCAATGAGTCGCATGTCAACACAAGCACCGAAGTCAACATTACCTTCCTTCAATTGTGCCAACTGGCTGTGAATCGAGGACGTACAGTACATACTGACAAAGTTAAAATGAGCTCTAATATGGAAATTAAGCGTTTCCGGACCAATGTACACATAACATCTGTTCTTTATTTGTGTGTGACGAATGTTTCCTGAAAGTTTGGCCGAACCTTTTTGTAACACCCTGTATAAGAGAAGTGTCTGCCGCAGTTACTAGATCGGTACTACTGCAACAATGGCAGGTTATCAAGATGTGAGTGCGTTTGAATGTGGTGTTATAGCTGCCGCCCGAGCGATGGAACACAGCATCTCCGAGGTAGCGATGAAGTGGGGATTTTCCCGTACAATCATTTCACGAATCTACCGTGAATATCAGAAATCTGGTAAAACATGAAACCTCCGACATCGCTGCGGCCGGAAAAATACCCTGAAAGAACGGGACCAACGACGACTGAAGAGAATTATTAAACGTAACAGAAGTGCTATACTTCCGAAAACTGCTGTAGATTTCAGTTCTAGGTGATCAAAAAATGTCAGCCTGCGGACCATTCAACGAAACATTATCGATATGGGCTTTCGAAGCCGAAGGCCCACTCGTGTACCCTTGATGACTCCACGACACAAAGCTTTACGCCAGACCTGAGCCCGTCATCACCAACGTTGGACTGCACATGGCTGGAAACATGTTGCCTGGTCGCTCGAGTCTCGTTTCAGATTGTATCGAGCGGATGGACGTGTATGGAAATAACCTCATGGGTCCATGGACCCTGAATGTCAGGAAGCGGCTGTTCAAGCTGGCGGAGACTCTGTAATGGTGTGGGATGTGTGCTATAGGAGTGAAATTGGATCCCAGATGCGTCAAGATACGACTCTGACAGGTGACACGTACGTAAGAATCCTGTCTGATCAGCTGCATCCATTCATGTTAGTTGTTTATTCAAACGGACTTGGGCTATTCCAGCAGGACAATGCGACGACCCAAACGTCGTGAATGGCTACAGAGTGGCTCCAGGAACATTCTTCTCAGTTTAAACACTTCCGCTCGCCACCAAACTTCCTTATTGAGCATGTGGGACGCCTTGCAAACTGCTGTTCAGAAGAGATCTCCATCTCCTCGAACTCTTACGGATTTGTTGTTAGCCCTGCAATATTCGTGGTGTCAGTTTCCTCCAGCACTACTTCAGGCATTAGTCGAGGCCATGCCACGTCTTGTTGCGGCACATCTGCTTGGTCGATGGTCCCTGCACGATATTAGGCAGGCGTACCAGTTCCTATGGTTCTTGACTGTATACAGGGTGAACAGTACTTAAACCGACAAACTCGGGAGGGAGTAGGGGACATCAAAACAAATATTTTTCCGTAATGTCATTTTTATCCTACGAGGAGTACACTCCAGGATATTGAAATAAGAACACCGTGAATTCATTGTCCCAGGAAGGGGAAACTTTATTGACACATTCCTGGGGTCAGATACATCACATGATCACACTGACAGAACCACAGGCACATAGACACAGGCAACAGAGCATGCACAATGTCGGCACTAGTACAGTGTATATCCACCTTTCGCACCAATGCAGGCTGCTATTCTCCCATGGAGACGATCGTAGAGATGCTGGATGTAGTCCTGTGGAACGGCTTGCCATGCCATTTCCACCTGGCGCCTCAGTTGGACCAGCGTTCGTGCTGGACGTGCAGACCGCGTGAGACGACGCTTCATCCAGTCCCAAACATGCTCAATGGGGGACAGATCCGGAGATCTTGCTGGCCAGGGTAGTTGACTTACACCTTCTAGAGCACGTTGGGTGGCACGGGATACATGCGGACGTGCATTGTCCTGTTGGAACAGCAAGTTCCCTTGCCGGTCTAGGAATGGTAGAACGATGGGTTCGATGACGGTTTGGATGTACCGTGCACTATTCAGTGTCCCCTCGACGATCACCAGACGTGTACGGCCAGTGTAGGAGATCGCTCCTCACACCATGATGCCGGGTGTTGGCCCTGTGTGCCTCGGTCGTATGCAGTCTTGATTGTGGCGCTCACCTGCACGGCGCCAAACACGCATACGACCAGCATTGGCACCAAGGCAGAAGCGACTCTCATCGCTGAAGACGACACGTCTCCATTCGTCCCTCCATTCACGCCTGTCGCGACACCACTGGAGGCGGGCTGCACGATATTGGGGCGTGAGCGGAAGACGGCCTAACGGTGTGCGGGACCGTAGCTCAGCTTCATGGAGACGGTTGCGAATGGTCCTCGCCGATACCCCAGGAGCAACAGTGTCCCTAATTTGCTGGGAAGGGGCGGTGCGGTCCCCTACGGCACTGCGTAGAATCCTACGGTCTTGGTGTGCATCCGTGCGTCGCTGCGGTCTGGTCCCAGGTCGACGGGCACGTGCACTTTCCGCCGACCACTGGCGACGACATCGATGTACTGTGGAGACCTCACGCCCCACGTGTTGAGCAATTCGGCGGTACGTCCACCCGGCCTCCCGCATGCCCACTATACGCTCTCGCTCAAAGTCCGTCAACTGCACATACGGTTCACGTCCACGCTGTCGCGGCATGCTACCAGTGTTAAAGACTGCGATGGAGCTCCGTATGCCACGGCAAACTGGCTGACACTGACGGCGGCGGTGCACAAATGCTGCGCAGCTAGCGCCATTCGATGGCCAACACCGCGGTTCCTGGTGTGTCCGCTGTGCCGTGCGTGTGATCATTGCTTGAACAGCCCTCTCGCAGTGTCCGGAGCAAGTATGGCGGGTCTGACACACCGGTATGAATGTGTTCTTTGTTCCATTTCCAGGAGTGTATTTAAACCGGTGGAGGCCGTATTACGCTCTTCAGTTTTTAGAGGCCTTATTACGATCTTCAGTTGTTAGAGGGCGTATTACGCTCTTCAGTTGTAGGCAATCGCTGTCCACCAGTGTAGTAGTGCATTGTCTCAGTTTACTAATGGAGCGATACACCTGAAGTGAGTACACTGATATGGTTGGTGCGTACTACGTAGCGCACCACAACGGACGAGCTGCAGAGCGGGTTTATCAACAACAATATCCTAATCGCCATATCCCGCAACATGCGACCTTTGCTGCTGTGTACCAACGTCTGCTCGAGACCGGGTAATTTAGCAGATTACCTGGAGAGGGACGCAGTCGCACTGTAAGAACGCTGCAATTTGAGGAAACTGTCTTGCAGCTTGTGGAGCGGGATCCTTCAATCAGCACTCGTGCAATTGCACGTAACATGGGGACGAATCAACGAATGTAAGAACAGCCGTTCGGGAGCAAGTGTTACGTCCATTTCACTTACAGCGTGTCCACAACCTGGAACCAGTTAGCTATCCACCCAGAGCACAGTTTTCGCAGTGGTTCCTGGAACACCGTGAAATGCATCCTACATTTCCTTCCTCTGTGTTGTTTGCCGATGAAGCAACGTTCGGGCGTGATGGAGTCTTCAACATGCACAATTCGCATGTTTGGAGTGAGGATAACCCACATGCCACAGTTACTAGCTCTCATCAGGTGCGGTTCTTCGTTAATGTGTGGGTCGGTGTTGTTGGGGACTGTTTAACTGGGCCGTGTCTGCTACCTAGGCCATTAAATGGCAGGCACTATTACAATTTTCTCGCCAGATCATTGCCAGAATTGCTGGAAAACGTCCCGCTCCCTTCAAGACAACGCATGTGGTTCCAACATGACAGGGCGCCGGCACATTTCAGTCGTCGTGTGCGTCGATTCCTGGACCGACGGTTCCCAGAAACGTGGACTGGCAAAGGTGGTCCTGTACCATGGCCTGCTCGATCTCCAGAGATGTCCCCTCTGGACTTTAATTAATTTGTCGTGAGGGAAATCGTCCTCTACCGGTTTAAATACTCCCCATAGGAAAAATGTCATTAGGGAGTTTGTCGGTTTAAATAGTTTTCACTCCGTATACGTGTTTATCGCTATCCTATGAGTTTCGTCATCTCAGTGTACTTCAGTGAAACGAATTTTGATAAATGATAGTGCATAGGATGAACGTGAACAAATTATTGCCGGCCGCGGTGGTCTCGCGGTTCTAGGCGCGCAGTCCGGAGCCGTGCGACTGCTACGGTCACAGGTTCGAATCCTGCCTCGGGCATGGATGTGTGTGATGTCCTTAGGTTAGTTAGGTTTAAGTAGTTCTAAGTTCTAGGGGACTAATGACCACAGCAGTTGAGTCCCATAGTGCTCAGAGCCATTTGAACAAATTATTCGTGCTGTAGTTACGGATTCCGCGGGAGGGTAAATGAAGATTAATCGTGGCGTTAGGGTGGGTATCTGCCAGTCGTGATTCAGGTACCGCCTCTGGCGGACTGCCCAGCAGGAGGGTGTGGTGGGCGAGGCTGGTGTGGGGTGGCCGGGTGGCCGGGTGCTCACCTCTGCCGGCTGTTGCTGCGCGCGTAAACGCCTGCGGCCGGCTCTGCAAATAAACACGGCCGCGCCGCGCCCGGCCGCTGTGGCGCTCTGCCCTGTCAGCCGGCACTCACGCGGCTGCGTCAGCCGTGCAGCTCCGAACCGTCCACACACTTCTCCACGTAGGCCGAGTCGGCTTCAGCTATTGGCTTTGCCATACTGTTGACTAGCATTATTTTTCGAAATATACTGAAACGTCTCTGTCGAGTCTTTTCATACATGTTTGCCTCATATGATTCAGTTTCGTCTCATTTGATCCACTGCGTAGTTGCGATTTTGCTTATTAACTCTCCCAGAAAGACTGAGCAGTGGAACCAACGTAAAATGCAAGCAAACGGTGCCTTGCAATAGTATTTCGATGTATTGTATTCTAATTTTATGTTCTACGTGAAATCATGAGCCATATTTATCATGCCCCTCCGTTATGTTACGTTATGAGTGGTTGAATGTGAGTGAATGGGTGTTTTACGTATCTTTTCGGGATTATTTTGTGGAGGAAGCTAGTTGGTTGTCGTCTGCTGGGAGCAGAAGATGGATGAGTGCCTGTCGTTTGGTAGGGTTCACAGGCTCACCAGCTTTGAATTGCTTACCTGAGAAAAGAGGTTCATCCCTTTTGTCCCGAGATTTGTGTGTTTGTCAGATTGGTGGCGGAAACGATCCGTCTGGTCGCTTCCGTCTCAGGCAGGGGGTTGCTAGGAGCTTTATGCAGAATAGGACTCCTCGCCAGGCTGTTGGTGAGTACGGTTCGCAGCTCCTAAGTAAGGGTTCTATTACTAATGACAAAGTAGAAGGTAGTGTTAATCGTGATTTTCCTATGTTAAATTCGTTGGGATATTTAAGTCATTCAGCCTAACTGTAACCTTACGAATTTCTGCTCGGACTGTGGTACAATTGGTTAATAATAGGTCATGATCGTGTTTAAAAATAGTTGTGGAGGAAATTGGCTTTGTTCCTTTGGGACATCGTCGTGTGGAGCATCCACCATTGAACATGATTAGGAACATCAAGTGAACTTATATCTCGTGCCAATGTGAGACTAATTGTGTGTTTTGCGTGAGTGGTTTTATTTTTTCCTATTTTTTGTGGTTTCTTGCTCATAATATGTGCTTGTGTTGGTATTGCACTATGGGTTTGGTAAACTATGTACGTTTCCGCTTCCTACTGCATACCGATAGGTTTTTCCAGTGCTAATTTAATCTGTTTTGTGCGGGATAAATTCGTTGAAACAACGGATTTTCGTGAATTAAGGCGAACTTTTGTAATGGTTTAATTCTTAACGGATCACGTGTACCTTGAATCATCGGAAAGTTCCTGCCATGGTGATTTAGTTTTCCGTTGTAGTGACAAATTCATTTTATAGTCGTTCCCTAACAAAAGAATCTCTTCTTGTATTTGTGCTTTCCACTTACATTCTGCATTGAAACCATAAATGTGTGACCCAATTCACCACGTGGTGAACTGCGTTCTTTGCACGTGGGCGCACGGCTTCTCATTTCATGTACTTACGCTGACCAAATCTTGCTACGGAAATAAACCTCTTTGCAAATTAGTGAATGTTTGTAAAAGTGGTCGGTTATTCCTGTGATCTTTCTCTGCCGTCTGAATCTAGGTTAAATGATTGAGACGATGTTTCCCCTTCCTCACATTTTCTATTAACCATAACAGTTAAATTGTACAATATAATTTCACTTACCGAAAATATATTAATGTACTTCATGTTCAGGCACCAGCTAAGCGTACCCATACGATGTGCACGCTATTTCAAAAAATCTTTATTAACGAATAAATATGCCGTAAAGGATAATACTGTGTATCCTGCTACTTCATTTGTTTCCATTTAATTCCAAATTTGAATTAATTCCAGTTCAGTCATTCTTGTATGTTAGGAAGGGCTTGGGCTGGTGGCGACCCTGTAAATTTTATTGTAAAAAAATTGTCTTTTGATGGTAGCTTAACCGCAAATATTTGCCAAGTGTGGATGCAATTCGGTACTTAATATGGTTCGATTCAGTCCATTACCATCGATAAGGTTACGACGTGTAGCTTACACCTACAAATAGAAATAGCTCCCACCGTAGACCAGCGAACTAGCGGTTTACATAAGTAGCTTACAATACACTGCTGAAAAAGATAGTACACCTGCAAAGATGACGTGGATTTTGACCCGATGAGGGCATATTTCACTTGGGGTAGTAGATGTATTGATAATGGTTTCAACGTCATCGACCAACACATTGCATAGTGGCATACAGAATACTGGACTCGTATCAGGAGGACGACGGTTCAAACGGCCGTTCGAGTATCCTGATTTAGGTTTTCAGTGATTTCCCAAAATCGCTTCAGGAAACGCCGGGTTGGTTTCTGTGTAAGGGAACAACCGACTTCCTTTCCTAATCCGTTCGGACGGATGACCTTCCTGTTTGGTGCCCTCCCCTCAGTAAACCAGCCAACCCTAGGGGCACAGCTATCAGAGCGCCAGTTCTGTATATATTTTAGTAGGGAATGCTCGCAGCCAGATCACTCAGTGTGGTGTAAACGTGTGAAGCAAAGAAGCAGCCAAGCTACAGAGATGCACACGTACTCACAACCAAATGATCGTGTTTGAAGAGGGTCAAATTGTGTCCTTCCGAGTGGCGAGATGGTCCTTTTGGAGACCTGCCACACAACTTGTCATGTGCTGCCTCAGTTGTGCAACGATGCTGGTATCAGTGGCCACGTGAAGGTTGTCACACCCATAGACTGTTGCAACAGCACTTGTTGAGTGAAATTATAACGAAATGAATACCCATAGCCGGCCGCGGTGGTCTAGCGATTCAGGCGCTCAGTCCGGAACCGCGCGACTACTAAGGTCGCAGGTTCGAATCCTGCCTCGGGCATGGATGTGTGTGATGTCCTTAGGTTAGTTAGGTTTAAGTAGTTCTAAGTTCTAGGGGACTGATGACCACAGATGTTAAGTCCCATAGTGCTCAGAGCCATTTTTTGCATACAGGCGTTGAATTACGTCACTGGGGACAGTTGAAAATGTGTGCCCCGACCGGGACTCAAACCCGGTATCTTCTGCTTACATGACAGACGCTCTATCCATCTGAGCCATCGAGGACACATACGACAGTGCGGCTGCAGGGGCTTATCTCTGGCACACCTCCCATGAGACCAACATTCCCAGCTCATTGTCCCACACTATATTCATCGTGCCCCTGCCCATTATACTCATTACTCGCGGATTTTTGGCGATTCCCGTAAGAGTTTGGGCACTGTTTGTGCATATCTTCATATATATACTTATTGAGTGAGTTGGAAACCACTAAAAGAGTGTACTAATTTTTTCCGGTAGTGTATATTTGTGTCATATCGCGCACATAATTGCCGTAACTGACACTGTTTTGTACGACCATCCTTTGCGTGCTGTAATTTATAATTTTTTCTAGATTATACATAGTGCGATAATGTAGTTGTAGTAAATTTCAATACGATGTTTAACATGTTAATATAACAGCTGTAGGCATTCTGGCCCACTTTGTTTACATTCGTGACGTCACACAGGCAGGTCAAGTAGACTAATAACAGAATTTTAATAACCTTAGGCCACGTTACTTGAATATTCAGAGAGCTTTTAAGAAAATACACACATACTAGATCCTTGCAAATGTTCGTAGCCTTTTTCCCTAAGCTTAATAAACACAACTGATACTGTTTACACTTGTTTGTTAACACCGGGGTAACTTTCCGATTGTGCGACTGTAGAAATCACGTGATTTTTAGGCGAAGAACCCGTCGAGCCATGTTCAGAGCGCAGCTTCATCCGGAGAGGGTGTTCCTTGATGTTTGTTCATAGGGAGCGGAAAATGTGAAAATGGGAGGGCACAAGGTCAGGTGCATAACGTGTGTCTGGAATGACTTCAAATCCACCTTCCGTACAATGTTTTTTGTCAGTGTAGCAGAATGCGGCCGGCGTTATCGAGAAGTAACATCACTTCACGCAATCTTCCTGATCTTTACGACATCTCAGTTGTTGACAACAAATGTCGGCAGTGATGGCTACTCCCCGGGGAAGCAATTCACAGTACATCACACTGTGACTGCTACACCAGATGCATAACATTATCTCTTGTGGACAAGCGCAAGTCTTTGTAGGGGAATTGTTGCTTTTTTTAGGCTCAACCATCCCTTTCTTTTCGTTATGTTAGCATAAAGACACCATTTCTCGTCACCAATGATGATATTGATAGGAATGGTCGGCGTTGTTCACGAGCCAATTGATGATGAGCGAGCAGAAATGCACTGGTTTTTGTGACTTTGGCTTAGAGCATGCGGTACCCATACACCTGCATTTGGACCTTCCCCACTGCGTGCCGTCCGCCCCCGGTAGCTGAGTGGTCAGCGTGACAGACTGTCAATTCTAAGGGCCCGGGTTCGATTCTCGGCTGGGTCGGAGATTTTCTCCGCTCAGGGACTGGGTGTTGTATTGTCCTAATCATCATCATTTCATCCCCATCGACGTGCAAGTCGCCGAAGTGGCGTCAAATCGAAAGACCTGCACCAGGCGAACGGCCTACCCGACGGGAGGCCCTAGCCACACGACATTTCATTTCACTGTGTGCCAACGTCGCAGGATAGTGGAACAATCACAGTCCATCACAGTTGTCAGTTCTCGAGTAGAATGACGTGGATTATTGTGGGTTAATGCGTTCAAACGGTCTTCATCAGACCCAGAAGATTTTTCTGAACGTAAAGAGTCACTAATGTCAAAATGATCCTCCTCAAAACGAGAAAACCATATTCTTGTCGCGCTCCATCCAGTCCCATTATCCCCATACACGGCGCAAATGTTTCTGGCTGCCTCCGTTGCTGTCACCTCTCTACTGAACTCAAACGGAAGAATATTTTGCAAATGTTCAGATTTCTTCATTTGACACTCCATTTTGCAGCGTCCACAACTTCAGTCGCTATCTTCAAATGACAAAATGACGATACATAAACTCAGATATCAACACTGAACAACAAATGAAAATGACCCATAGCAACCGGAATACCAACGTACGAAACAAAAAAGTTACTAACTTCTGCTCCACTCTAACATTTAAATTTTTTAAAGTATACCATGTGGCCACATGGTATACTCTGCTTTCCTCCCATCAGAGCCCAGGATCTTACCTGCCATTAATACGAAGAGGCCAGCCACATTACGATCTGAGTTTTTCGTAAATTAGTGCCATGTTCAAAAGCATCCGAGCAATCTGATTATTTGTCAACAATAAGTACACATATTAACCATACTTGTGAAATTTACAGTATTTCAGAGTCTGTATTATCAAAAATTACTCTGTCCGAGCAGCCCTTGAAGGCCCAACGCTACCGAATGACAGCCATGTCTTCCTCAGCCCATAGGCATCACTGGATGTGGATATTGAGGGGCATGCGGTCAGCACACGGCTCTCCTCGCAGTTATCACTTTTCGTGACCGGACCTGCCACTTCTCAGTTAAGTAGTTCATCAGTTGGCTTCACAAGGCCTGAGTGCCCCTCGCTTGTCATCAGTGCTTCGGAGGCCTCGACGATCACCCAAGGCCGACAGCGCTTAACTTCAGTGATCTCCTGGAACCACTGTGGCAAGGGCGTTGGCATAAAAAAAGTGTAAGTACCTAAAAGTCTGCCTTATTGTTAAATCCCTCTCCCTCTCCCTCTCCCTCTCCCTCTCCCTCTCCCTCTCCCTCTCCCTCTCCCTCTCTCCCTCTCCCTCTCCCTCTCCCTCTCCCTCTCCCTCTCCCTCTCCCTCTCCCTCTCCCTCTCCCTCTCCCTCTCCATCTCCCTCTCCATCTCCCTCTCCATCTCCCTCTCCCCCCCCCCCCTCTCTCTCTCTCCACAGACACACACACACACACACACACACACACACACACACACACACACACACACACATACCTTGCAGAACTGTTTCATTACTTTGAATGGTAAGAGATAGTATGGAGAGCAACAAGTAAGATACTACGAGTGTATTCAACTAACATTGAAGTTCAATATGGTTCAAATGGCTCTAAGCACCATGGGACTTAACATCTAAGGCCATCAGTCCCCTAGACTTATAACTACTTAAAACTAACTAACCTAAGGACACCACACACATCCATGCCGGAGGCAGGATTCGAAGCTGCGATCGTAGCAGCAACGCGGTTCCGGACTGAAGCGCCTAGAACCGCTCGGTCACAGCGGCCGGCGCTAACCTTTAAATGAGTGTACAGCGACTAGCCAAACCATGATGACCACCTGTTTAACTGCGCGTTGTTCCACTTTCAAACACAGTGCTACAGGGATTCAGCTTGGCATGGATTCTACAACTCCTGATAAGATTCCAAAAGTATGTGACACCTGATATCTATGCACAGGTCAAGTAATTCCTGCAGGTTATGGGATGGTCGTATACAGGCATGCATCTGCCACCCGATATGTGTTCCAAATGGTACAGATCAGGACCGTTTGATGGTCAAGACATCAGCATGAGTTCACTATAGTGTCCCTCAAACCACTGTAGCAGGTTTATGACCTTTCAATAAGGGCTATTAGCCTGCTGGAAGACGTCATAGTCGTAGAGGGAGACTTGAAGCTTGAAGCGATGTTGGTGGTCCACAATAATCTTCACGTAGTTCAATGCTGTCATGGTGCCTTTGATTACCACCATAGATCCCATGGAAGCCCAACTCAATGTACTCCATAGCTTAAATCTGCACACACCGCCCTGCATCTGTGGTGCGGTACGTGTTTCGCGCAACTATTCGCATGAATCACGGCATGTAAGAACCCAACCATCGGCTTGATGTGACAAGAAATGCGATTCATTCGACAGGCGACACGTGTCTATTGATCCACGGTGAAATCTCAGTGATGCTGTGCCCACTGGAATTATAACTGCCGATGGCGTTGGGTCAACACAGAAAGACATAGGGATCCTGTCATGTGGAGCTTTACGTTTATCAGTGGCCTTTAGACGGTGTGCTCCTGAACATTTGTGCACACACCAGTATTGTACTCTGACTTCAGATCTGCTACAGATCGCTTCCTATTCTGGATTACACAGTGGATGATCCTCCGATCTGTACGTTTTGTGGTGAGAGGTGGTCGTCCAATAACGAACGGGGTATTAGTTATTTCACCATTCCTCAACAACTTTCAGTTGGTGCTTACGGCACTAGTGCGCCAACAGGTGACCAGCTTTGCAGTTTCAGAGATTCTCGTTTCCAGCCGCAGTGCCATAACAATGTAAGCAGCCGCTTACATCAGTGGATTTTCGCATTTGCGTCCCTTTTCTTCACTGTAATGACTGCCCATTGCTCTCTGTTCCGCTTACGTTCGTCACGTGCCCGCAACACCACTAGGAGGCATTCGACTTCGCGGTGGGCATTGGTCATAGCATTTTGGCTCATCAGTGTATTATCGCTGCACACGACATTGTTAAAGCATTATAAGGTGTCAGACTGATGGACCACCTAATGTTAAACTGAACAATCGAAAGGAACTTTCATATGATATAAATAAAATTCATGTATTATGTTTTTTATTTTCTCTCTATAAAGTGTCTGAAATAATATTTAATGTTCTTTTTACATTTTTACGCATACAAAAAAGGTCATTTTCCAGGCAGCAGTAGGCTCAAGCTGAGGTATTCACTTTATCTGGAAGTATGAAACGTTTGATATATTGTGTTGATAAACCTAGTTTCTGTTTTTTAACCTTAGAAACTATATGTCACTCGGATTGAATAACATACTGTGCAGTTGTTTTAAGTTCAGAATTCAACACATGTTACTGATAATCGTCGATGGTTAGTTTTTTAATAGGAGACTGTTTCACACCGTTTTTCTCTGACGTTTACACGACCTGATTCGTTGTCGAGAGCACACATTTCAGCCCGTGGGCAGGACGAGTCACTAATAGATTCATCATTAAACTCATCTGTCACTAATCCAATCCCCGTTTTATTTCCGTACGGGATGTTATATCTGTTATTTACAGAAGAACCTGAAGTATCAAGCCATATATGCACTTCATTCACAAACTTCTCGTTCACATTACGATGATGGATTCTAGACCTTCATTTCGCACGCTGCACAATGCCTGAGCACTTCTGCATCTGTACTACTCACTGTCACATATCGCCTTCCTCCCTCTCCCCTCTCCCCTCCCTCCCCTCACCCCATGCCACAGTTTCTTGACGTTGAAAGCTCTGTTGTGTATGTGTTTTGTAAACAAAAAAGTCTCTATCACACTCTTAATTAGTGAGAAGTGAGTCCTCATTTTTGGAGATATGCAGAAATATGTAATGTCCATGAGAAGAAAGATAGAGGTGCGGTTTGACTCGAAATGGTATATAAAATAACCACACAGCACACACTTTCATAAATTCGCCAGAACGGATAGAACTGAGAGCGTGCATATGAAAATATGAATAATGAATTATTTCGTACCTGATATTGAGTACTTTGAACACGTGTTTACTCTTCGCTTGTAGCATCCAGCACTACAATGGGGCAGCGTCCACAGCTCTGTACATATAAACACGAATTGCAGAAATTTGTTAACTAACAGAATGATCATTTAGGAAAACACTAATTTCCTGTCGTGCTTATTATTGTAACAGTTCGATGAGCCAGCACAACCACAAGTCTCATAAAAGTATCCAGCAACACATCACACGTAGCCTTATCTTATCCGATACCTGTAACTTATAATCCGCCTTGACTGCAATTTTTTTTATTCACATGACCAGTTTCGGTTCCTCTAGAACCATCTGCAATTTCGGTTACAGGAGTAACCGTCCACACTCAGCAACCTTCACAAAACAAACTTTGCAAAAACACACATGTCTGCAGGGATACCGTAATCACTTTTTATACACCGTTACTTATAATACGTCTTGATTGCAATATTTTTTGTTCACATGACCGGATTCGGTTCCTCTAGATCATCTTCAGATCTGCAAGTTTGGTTACAGGAGTAACCCAACCACACTCAGCAACCTTCACATGCTGAGTGTGGACGGGTTATTCCTGTAACCGAAATTGCAGATCTGAAGATGGTTCTGGAGGAACCGAAACCGGCTATTTGAATAAAAAAAATTGCCATCAAGACGGATTATAAGTAACAGTGTATAAAAAGTGATTGCGGTATCCCTGCAAACATTATGTCTGTTTTTGCAAACGATACATGTAACCTAACTAGCATACACAGAATCTGTATTTTTACCACTGTGCCTCAATGATGGCTCAATATCTGGACATTTAATCATTAGGGTACGTATGACTTCAGCAGTTACCGTACTTGCGACAAAAAAAGTACAAGATATCTCAAAAATGGTTCAAATGGTTCTGAGCACTATGGAACTGCTAAGGTCATCAGTCCCCTAGTACTTAGAACTACTTAAACCTAACTAACCTAAGGACATCACACACATCCATGCCCGAAGCAGGATTCGAACCTGCGACCGAAGCGGTCGCGCGGTTACAGCGTGCAGCGCCTACAACCACTCGACCACCTCGGCCGGTAAGATTTCTCACTCACATGGATTGTATATAAATAATTATACGCTTCTCACGAAAATAAAATGGTCAGAACTGAGCTTAACCAACTCTATATTGTCAAAAGCATACAGAAAAAAGCTTCTCAATATACGATTCCAAGTACTGCCTCCACAAGAAGATATAACATCATTTCATGAAATACGTAATTACAGTCTCTGAAAAAATTAATTTTTACTCTTCAGGAGAGATAACAGCTTGAATTTATCATAACACAAAGCTAAATGTGTAGTGTGTAATGCACTAACCAGCTTCCAAATAGATTAGAAAATAGCAGCCTGTCTGCTCCTCTTTCACTGCACGGAATCAAGCGACGGCACTGACATACATAAACAGTCATAAGCTGAAGAGAAAGTAGACTAATCTTGCCAGATTCCTGGTACATGGTAATTTGTGTATGTAACTCCATCAGACAACGGCGGTTTCCTTCTTGACACTGCGTAGTCCCGAATGTAACTCACCAGCTCGGATCAGGCACCAGACCAGACCAGCGTGGAAGCAGCAGAAGAATAGTAACGGTTAATTCTCTTCGAATAAGGAAGCTACAAGTTTTGGAAACCGCGAACGATTGCTGCTGGACTAGAAAGAAACGACTCGCCAAAGATTTTCTACTGGCACAGTGACTAAGCAGAAATGTTGTGAAATTCATTTCATACTGACACAGCAGAAAGGTTGTGAAACTGATTAGAGCGGGATCTCACAGTGTACATTAAAATAAGTAACGCGATTCACAAAAGTGGTAAAATGTACTATGCGAAACTGATAGCGTTCAGAAACAGCCACGTTTCAACGTCTTCTGTGCCGCAGCGTTTGTCAACCTTCCCCACACCGATCATAGCTGCACCGTCTTACTAACAACAATGGTTATAATACGTGCGTCTGAAGATACAGTAGTGCTCTGATTGCTAACAAATTGTTTTCATTCGAAGAATCAGTCTTCATTATGAATTATTTTTTTGAGAAACCAAAAATTCGGCAAGAGCAACGTCTAGGAAATGAGGTGGAGATGGGAGTGTTTCAGAGGCCAGCTCACACGTAAAACCTGTGGGGCCCCTCGCCCATCCTCAGGTATCCCAGCCTAAATGCTGTTGAGTACATTTGGGATGTCATCGAGAGATACAGTCCCTACCTGACTTGAATCCAATATCTGGTCTGAGTGGTAGTCGACTGGTCATGAATGATGATGGCTCATCAATCCTTTTGCTGTATCGCGAATTCCACGCCTTTACCCTCACCTTCGTCATCATGGCGATAGTGGAAGCCTTAGCTGCTAAGTAGATGTATAACGTAAATATTGATAATGGAATTTTAAGCTCTGGTCCCGTGCTTATAGAAAATGGTAATAATTTAAAGAGGTTTTGCCTTCTTGTAAAATAACTGTTTTTGTTTTGCTTCGTTTAATCCTCAAACACGTTTCACCACAGTTGTGCCATCTTCAGAGGGAATGTTCTTAATTGTTTCTTTTTTTACAGGGTACACGTAATGCAAACAAAAGAAACAATGAAAGAACGCAACAGCTGTGGTGAAAGTTGCCCGGAAATTAAGAAATACGCGTTCTTCCAAGAAGGCGCGGCGTATTTAATTTATTAAGTGTAATGTATTCACTTTGTTATAAATGTGCACCCTTTATATCGCCGTCCAGATGATGTAGGTGAGCCAAGCCATGCTTTTTTAAGTCTCGTAATCCGTGGATTTTTAATGGTACGTGAGTGCCATATCATTGGATGCTTCGTTCTTGATGCTGGATTTTTTATGACAGTTATGTACGACTGACTTTTGCCTCTTCGTCGTACGGTCTGTAGTATTGCTGCCACCCCCGCTATAAAATGCTTTGTTTTCCTCTGTTATCCAGTCAATTCCTGTTGTTTTATTCTATTTTCCATTTGCTTGCTTCAACCACAACATTTGGCCGCACCATTTCGTGCGCTGTGACGTGACTGTAGTTATGCTTAGCAAGAGATGGGGAAGCGTTAATGTCAAAGCGTGCAGCGTGCTTGAATACACTGAGAGAACGTGTATCGAGCAGGGTGTGGTCCGAGCACGCAACGCGGCTTGCGTGCGAAGTGCTGAGGGACACACCACGTGCCGACTAGCGGCGCGCCACTGCCTGCCGTCTTTCATTTATTTTGATATGTGTTTCTTCAGCAGCTATTTACAATCCCACACTAGAGGAGAATAGTAAGTTATTAACGAACATGTTGTCGGTCTTGAGCTTTTGATTAAGCCAAAAAAATTATGGGAAATATTCATTGACAGAAATAAAGGTGATGATCTGAGCTTCATACTCTCAAATATGCGGGATAAAGTGAGGAGCTGAGGTTCTACTTTTGCGGAGGACTTAAGACCAAGTATTCTAGGTGTCTGAGAAGTAGGGACTTCATGATGAGTGAGGACGGGGATGCTGTGGGCTCCCGGTAACATTTGATGATGATCTGGATGCAGATGGGATTGAAGAAGAAGTGGCCAAAAATAGATGTGTAATTAGTATTGGGAAAGATCTAAAGGAAGAATGTAGGTGATAGGAAGCGAGAAGGATAGCAGTTACGCAAGGAAATGCAAAATCGGAGGTTTCAGTGTCAAAGGAAAGGATAGAGTGGTTGTAATTCATGAGATAAGTACGTAGATACCAGGAATTATTTCATTGTCTGAGATTAGTAGGGGGCAGATGAGATTGAAATTACCGTGGAAAAAGACACGAAATGGTTGGAGATGTAAGGAAAGTAGGACGTGGTGATAGAAGCGCAACAGCAGGCTGAGATTCTCAAGGATGCAGGGTAAAGTGAGGGGCTGAGGTATGACTTTTGCAGAGGACGCAAGACCAAGTATTCAGGGTGTCTGAGATGTGGGGATGTCATCATATGGTACAGATTACAGATGAACTGGCACAGAAGGCTAGATGGAGTCAATGGGGTTCAAGGGTTTAGAGGGAATGGTAAAGCTTGAGAAGGGTGAAGTTCCGTGCAACACTTGCATTGGTGAGGATGGGACGGGTGAGGGTGTCGTAAGGATTTTGATAGTCGAGGGATTCAGTCACCATCTTCAGCTAGTTAGTAGTATTATTTACTGTGTCTTTCGTTGTATAATTAGTAAGTGGCTGTTTCCGGCTCGCTTTTGGAGGGATGTTGAAGCGTATTTGACCTTTAAACATAGCTTGGTGACTTTATTCCGATTCAAAATACCTCTTCAAATTTCGTCGTCAAGCGTCTATAGATACGTGCACACACTGTTTCTTTTTGTTTGTTTATAGTTTACTTTTTGCGCGTTCTTGCTTTGTCAGGGAGAATGTAGGCGCTATCGCAACTAAAACTTTTTGATATAAATTGTATGAATTATTCGTAATGTAATTGTTGATTTCTGTGTTGTTTAGACAGGCACCGAAGTTATATTACTAACGCGAAGTAACTTGTACACGTATTACGCTCTGGCTAATTACATTACTCATATAAATCCAATTATTGCTGTAAGACTCGTTCTCACTGTGGGCACAATTACCCTTAAGTAAGTATCGTACTTTCCACTGACAGACAAGTTATCGTTCCTTTCCTTTCAGAAACATTAATATCCTGTCATAAATTTACTCCGTCGCAATATTTCAAGACCAGAGCTGTTAGTGCCCGCCTCCGTAGCAGAGTGAATCAGAGCAGCTGACTGCTGTGCAGAGGACTCTGGTTCGATTCCCGGTACTGCCAGGGATTTTTCCTTGGTGGGGGGCTGGAACGGGGTGCACTCAGCCTCGTGATGGCAGCTGGAGCAGCTACTCGGACGAATACTAACGGCTCGAAGACAAGTAGAGCGCTAACGGCTCGGAGAGCAGCATGCTGGCTCCAGGCTCCTCCATAGCGCATCCAGTGACGCCAATGGCTAAGGATGACACGGCGACAGGCGTTCGGTCGGTACCGAGGCATTCCACCACCATACATTGTACCGCACACGACTATCAAACTATTTAGGCGTATTATTCGAAGATCCTCTTGCCCATTGGGGCGTTCTGAGTACTAGAAGGCACACTTAATGATTCACGGCATACGACTGATCTTCAGAGCAAACTGTTTAGAGAGAGTCCCCCTTACCTTCATTACGCGTAGACGACTCGGAAGCTTCTGGTTGTGGTAGTAGGATCCCGTTAAATATATTTACAAATATATATAGATGTATACTTATAAATCTCCTCCATGAACCATAGATCTTGCCGTTGGTGGGGAGGCTTGCGTGCCTCAGCGATGCAGATAGCTGTACCGTAGATGCAACCACAACGGAGGGGTATCTGTAGAGACGCCAGACAAACGTGTGGTTCCTGAAGAGGGGCAGCAGCCTTTTCAGTAGTTGCAGGGGCAACAGTCTGGATGATTGACTGATCTGGCCTTGCTGTGCCGGTACTACGAACGGCTGAAAGCAACGGGAAACTACAGCCGTAATACACTCCTGGAAATTGAAATAAGAACACCGTGAATTCATACTCCAGAACACCGTGAATTCATACTCCAGGAGCAACAGTGTCCCTAATTTGCTGGGAAGTGGCGGTGCGGTCCCCTACGGCACTGCGTAGGATCCTACGGTCTTGGCGTGCATCCGCGCGTCGCTGCGGTCCGGTCCCAGGTCGACGGGCACGTGCACCTTCCGCCGACCACTGGAGACAACATCGATGTACTGTGGAGACCTCACGCCCCACGGGTTGAGCAATTCGGCGGTACGTCCACCTGGCCTCCCGCATGCCCACTATACGCCCTCGCTCAAAGTCCGTCAACTGCACATACGGTTCACGTCCACGCTGTCGCGGCATGCTACCAGTGTTAAAGACTGCGATGGAGCTCCGTATGCCACGGCAAACTGGCTGACACTGACGGCGGCGGTGCACAAATGCTGCGCAGCTAGCGCCATTCGACGGCCAACACCGCGGTTCCTGGTGTGTCCGCTGTGCCGTGCGTGTGATCATTGCTTGTACAGCCCTCTCGCAGTGTCCGGAGCAAGTATGGTGGGTCTGACACACCGGTGTCAATGTGTTCTTTTTTCCATTTCCAGGAGTGTATTTCCCGAGGGCATGCAGCTTTACTGTGAGAGCTGCATAAAACCAGTTTCAGGACTGAAGACTACAACAACAGCTTATAAATAAGTGAATTTGATCCAATAAAGTTCTCTAGATCCTATCGGAGCCCCTTCCTTTCCTTGGTGCTGGGAGGGTGGGTACGGGACATTGAGGCCAGGCCTTGGTTGACGACCTCTGCCCTCTTTGTCACCGACTCTTCTCTCAGGCCCCTATTAAAAAAAAAAAAAAAAAAAAAAAAAAAAAAAAAAAAAAAAAAAAAAAAAAAAGAATAAGAAGATGGGCCGAAAGGGCCCTGGGTGCAGTTCAGATAAAGATGTTAGTAATCTTCACTTTCCGTAATATTCAGTAAGCCTATTCCTTTCCTTTTTGAAATCAGCAGTTGTCAGGGCCGCTACTATGTGTTTTGGCGCGCTAGGTGAGAGTGAGAAATGAAAACCCATCTTTCCCTACTAACTTCGGTCTCCCCTATATGCTTGTCCCCCGTCCACCATCACCGACATCCAACGTTACAACAATTCAAATCTCCTGTTATACTTTTAAACACTAAACTAAGGTGCCATAAGTCCCCATTTATTGGTACACTTCTCAGTTTTGAGGTTCCGTCCTCAATTCCTTTAAAACGGATTGAGGACAACAATGTCCTCAACTTCTTTTTTTCCCAATTTTTGACATTTACCAAAATAACTGGAACAATGCGCTGAAGCCGGCCGGTGTGGCCGAGCGGTTCTAGGCGCTTCATTCCGGAACAGCGTGACCCCCGGTCGCAGGTTCGAATCCTGCCTCGGACATGGATGTGTGTGATGTCCTTAGGTTAGTTAGATTTAAGCAGTTCTAAGTTCTAGGGGTATGAAGTCGAGGGGTATGAAGTCGAGGGGTATGAAAGGAAAGCAGTGGTTGGGAAGGGAGTGAGACAGGGTTGTAGCCTATCCCCGATGTTATTCAATCTGTATATTGAGCAAGCAATAAAGGAAACAAAAGAAAAGTTCGGAGTAGGTATTAAAATCCATGGAGAAGAAATAAAAACTTTGAGGTTCACCGATGACATTGTAATTCTGTCAGAGACAGCAAAGGACTTGGAAGAGCAGTTGAACGGAATGGACAGTGTCTTGAAGGGAGGATATAAGATGAACATCAACAAAAGCAAAACGAGGATAATGGAATGTAGTCGAATTAAGTTGGGTGATGGTGAGGGATTTAGATTAGGAAATGAGACACTTGAAGTAGTAAAGGAGTTTTGGTATTTGGACAGCAAATTAACTGATGATGGTCGAAGTAGAGAGGATATAAAATGTAGACTGGCAATGGCAAGGAGAGCATTTTGGAAGAAGAAAAATTTGTTAAATTCCAGCATAGATTTAAATGCCAGGAAGTTGTTTCTGAAAGTATTTGTATGGGGTGTAGCCATGTATGGAAGTGAAACGTGGACGATAAATAGTTTAGACAGGAAGAGAATAGAAGCTTTCGAAATGTGGTGCTGCAGAAGAATACTGAAGATTAGATGGGTAGATCAAGTAACTAATGAGGAAGTATTGACTAGAATTTGGGGGAAGAGGAGCTGGTGGCACAACTTGACTAGAAGAAGGGATCGGTTGGTAGGATATATTCTCAGACATCGAGGGATCACCAATTTATTATTGGGGGGCAACGTGGAGGGTAAAAATCGTAGAGGGAGACTAAAAGATGAATAATTAAGCAGATTCAGAAGGATGTAGGTTGCAGTAGGTACTGGGAGATGAAGAAGCTTGCACAGGATAGAGTAGCATGGAGAGCTGCATCAAACCAGTCCCAGGACTGACGACCACAACAACAACAAGAGGTTCTAGGGGACTGATAACCTCAGATGTTAAGTTCCATAGTGCTCAGAGCCATTAGAACCATTTTTTTGAGTAGGTAGAAGCAATGTGATTACTTTCGCCAAAATAAGTAACGAGTTATTAAAATAACTTTTCCATATGTTTCTGAATACATTTCGGTGTTTTAATTTTTCATTTTTTAATATTTTCTCCCATTTGTTCAATTTTTTCGCTGCTTGATTTGAAATCAACTTTTTCCACGTTTTGCCGTCCATAAACTTTTGCCGCCCTAGGCGGCTGCCTAGCCTTGCTTAACGGTAGTATCGGTCCAGGCAGCTGTCATTTAAATAATGATGAGAGCACAATTGAAAATACGGTTTTTTCAATGCAGTCTTCTTTCAAAAAGTCACAACAAATTTTATCTTCACAGAAAAACTTCAAGCGGGTTTATTTTCGCCAAGATAGACTACGTGTTAAAAAAAACTGCAGCTACAGATATAACATACGTGTTGACTGAATAGTGGCCAGACTGGAACCCAACACAGCGTGAATGATACAAATTCATTCTTTTTTAATTACCGTTAACAGTCGCCGCCTCGGGCTCCTTTTTGCGGTAGATGGCCTTCGACCCCGTGAAGATTTAATCCCGTGACGTGAGATTCCCGTGCCGCGCGAATAACAGCATGCCAGCTCCCGTACGATTGTGAGTCGCTCATGGAAAAAAAAGAAAACACAAAACGAACACCCAGTAATTCCAATAGCTGTAACGAAAACTGTCTTAAGTTGCATAGAAAGAACATTTATTTATTCCTGATCGGTTTCTGACTGTTTGTCCATTATAAAATCAACCGTAAATGTGTATTGCGTTACTTCAGTCATATGAGTGCAAACTTGGACATGAAATCGATAACTGTGGTAATAGATAACGTGGCCTCCGCGTGTGATCGTCGCTGTCATAGCGAAGAACATACATTTATGACCGATTTCATAGTGGACAAACAGCCTGCAGCCTGTCATCAATAAATAAATGTTCTTCCTCTGCAACTAAAGACGGTTTTGACAACAGTAATTGTAATCACAAAAAGTTGCAGATCCAGTCCAACCCTAGCATACTGGAGGTACCAAAACACTTAGGAGGTTTTATATTAAATTATCACCACTATAGATAAAATTAATATATATAGCATAGTTTACCGTACATCGTGGAGGCGGTAAAATTCCACAGTGGTACAGCCTAGTTTCTGTATCACTACACAGTTGCAGGTATTTCAGTGTTTCGGCAGGGTGAATTGGATCTTTGAAGAGTGTGAGCTAGACGCATTGTCATCCACTTCATACAATTTACGGTAGACGATATGCTGATATAGAGTGGCATTGTGTGACTAACGACGAAGTGCTGTACTAGTCCCTAGGCTTTGTGTTACGACGTCCGCTGTGGGAATGACTACGAACCACTAATCCACCAGGCGGTCATTTGGAAGCATGCGTGCGCTACGAGCCACAATAACGCGTTTGTGAAGCGTCGTCATTTGGGGCTATGAACTTTGAAAACAACGCCTATAATGACTCGTTATTATCGTATTTCCTTTCGATTCTGTAATTAATATCCTTTTCACATTTATTCTTCTTACTTATCGTAGACATTTATTACACTTTTAATCTGATAACTCTCGTGCACTCCAAACTCTGCTCACCTCTAATCACAAAGTGACCTACTGACTCATTCGATTGACACACAACTCAACTCAACTCTAAACACACACGCGCTCTTATCGTAACCCTCTTTGTCAAGACCTGCGACGGCCAAATGAATGTCCTCCTCGAAAAGAACTTGTATCTTCTTGTAGGTATGGTACTCTTGCACAATCCAACACAGTCTACGAGCTTAGTGAATCAGCAGCCTACAAAACGGCTAACAACAGCATCAGTCGGAAACGAATCACTGCAGTAATCACGTTTAATCGTCTTGGGCAATGCGTTTCTTTCTCTAGTTGGAATCAAAATACGTTTCTCAACTATCGGTATCCCGGGTATCTCCATTTTCTACATAGTTGCTCAGTGCTGGAAAGGTCGAGTTCACTGCTTTATGATGGCGTGTTGGGCGCTGCGAGGAGTTGCGTGGCATTTTAATGCACACATTCCTTGCGTGTCGCGCATATCTGCGGAACCTCTCATCTATATTTGTAAAAGAATGCTTGATTCGTGCCCACATTTAATGAGGCGCCGTCAACCGAATTATTCCATATCCTGACAGTTTGTTGGTGACCATTTATCATTAACTAAGAAGCATGATATAAGTAAATGGTTGCGCTACGTACTACACAGGGCGAGTTACGAAATTTGATAATTACATCAACTCATAACAATTTACGCTTATTTATTCATTTTAATGAAATTTTCCTGTATCCCTCTTCTTTATTCAGTGTCTCTGCGCGGTGAAAATTTACGAGTAGTACCCTTTACAGAAAAAAAGTATCAGTGGGTCTTCAGATAGTATAATAAGGAATCATAAATATTTAAAGACAGGCTTCTAATGATAATTTTAATCTAAAAATTTCATATATAACTTACCTGGGAAAGTGGTAGTGACTGTTCTTGAAGAGCTGTGAACGATACAGAAGTGGTACCAGGTGTCATGTGATCCATTACAGCTGATGTACAGGGGTTGGACAGCAACATCGAAACACAGCGAGAAATGCATGCTTTAACATAAATGCAGACGGAAATTTTCATTCTGCAGTGGAGTGTGAACTGATATGTAACTTCCTGGCAGATTAAAACTGTGTGCCGGACAGAGACTCGAACTCGGGACCTTTACATTTCGCAGGCAAGTGCTCTACCACATTTTATTTGGTTGATCTGATTTTGTTCCTTAATGGTGGTTGAATTTGTTCGGGGTGGACGTCCCATGACGATTGTTCAAGTACACTGTTGATCCTTTAACTCAGTGTTATTATTACAGAAAGCAGCTAACACACTGACCGAACACGCTGAGCTACCGTGTCGGCGACCTGTGAGATACTCAAGCATGACTCAGAACTCTTCCTCACTGCTTCACTTCGAGATAGGATATGAGACTGACGGCAGAGAAGCTGTGAGGACGGGTCTTGAGTCTTGCTTGGGTAACTCAGTGGTAGAGCACTTGTCCGCGAAAGACAAAGGTCCCGAGTTTGAGTCTGGATCCGGCACATTGTTTTAATCTGCCAAGAAGTATCATAATTACGAGGATTGGAACTTTAATAGTGGCAACTAGTTATTTACAGCTCGTGCAAAATAGACACGTGTTTCAAAGTATTACTGACCTTCAAAGTAGTCGCCTGCACTGTGCATAACCCGTTGACAGCGATGTGGAAGTCGTAGGGTACTCTTAGCAGTGCCAGTTGTGTTGACAGTTCGAGCGGCGCGGTCTATTGCCCGACGAATTAGTAGCAGTTCTGAAGCGAATGCCGTGAAGTGTTTCCTTCAGTTTAGGAATCGAGTTGAACTCACGAGTGCAGTAGGTAGTATAGCACTTAGCAGCCCCGCAGTCAAACAAATCAGTAACAGCTTGCTATGTACGTGCTTGAGCATTGTCCTGCAAAATGATGGTCAGGTCCTGCGGAAAATGTCGTCAATTCTTTCTCTATACTGTTCATTTTTGGAACACAACCTACGGCCAGCTTTTCCCTGTTGTGTCCTTAAGTGCCGAACGGCCAGGCATAAACATCTCATCACCAACGTCTCAGGCTGTAGCAACTGACTCTGTCCGTTGAGCAGACATATGCAAACTGACAGGAATTTTAATGGAGATGTCATCCAGTCCTTACTGGGAGACAGTCAACATCTTTCCTACATGCAGAGAATGCCAGTTATATAGGAGACTAAGGAAAGTGCGCAGGGGGTACAACTCTAATTAAAACAGATAACTGTTAAAGAATAGGTTATATTATTGTAGATTTTAGAAACGTACAGCCGAGATCAGTCCTCACTGAGCAGACCAACTAGTGACATACAAAGACAGTTACCAAAGAATGCAGAAATCAACATATACAATTAGCTAAATAACTCACACAACCAATTGAGCTTAAAGCGCGCGAGAGATCCTAACATATTTCAGAGAGAGTTGAACCCTTGAGGTTGTGATCGAGGTGACGAAAAATGGGTGGTTGTGAGGACGGTTCACTGACTTTCTGGGAGAACACTGCGAAGTTAATTACGTGCAGTGATCATGTGGAGCAGAGTACCCCTGAACAGGTAATGTCCTCAGCATTAGATAAAGCTGTTTATCGTCAAGGGACCAAAGAGCACAGAAACTGAACAGTAGCTGACTGGATGCGAGTACTGTATACCTGAAATATAGCAACATTATCTCTGTTTAAAGAGTGCAAAACATTGCTTTCAATGTTATCAACTGCAGCAGTTAACTCGTATTGTGTGAATGGTATAAGTCAGGCTGGATGTGGTTCTGTGATGTTTTGGGAGTGTCTTTCGTATCACAGTAGGGCCCATTCATCATTCTCGGCGATCAAGCATTGTCCTTCTTTTCTACATCTTCAAGGCGAATATGCTGTGAACACACCCATCATCCAGGATGACAACACCTACATTAATAGGGCTGCCCACAAACGTTCCTGATTTGATGAACAGTCAACCACCCTACTGCATCTCGACTAATGTGCTAAATAGCCCCACCTTATTCCACTCGAATATGTCTGAGCTATTTGGAACCACAGATGAAACATAACAGTCAATGTAAGCACCGTTTAGTATATCTATGGATTCTAGCCACCAATGAATGGCTTTAGCTTGATGCGGCACAGCAAAGGAAGTAGTGTACATGCTTCCTCGGCGAGTTGAGGCCATTATCAATGCTAGAGGCATGTTACATTATAGTAGTGGAGCAAAGCCACATCTGCAACAATGGGCCCATTGTTCTCCTCATGTAAAGATACTGGTCACTTGGCCGTCTCCACTTATAAAAACAAAATGTTTACTTGGCTGAGGCTCATATGCATTGCTATACAAAGTACTGTATAATTAAAAGTGCCACAACAGGACATATTTGATCATTGCTCTGGAGATCTATTAATCTCCCCTCCCCTATACCCTCACTATTAAAACTATTGTCTTTAAGATATACAGTAAATTTAGTCTTCCTGATTTTGAAATGCAGTTTACTTGTTGTTGTCAACACATCTCTTTTACTAACCATAAAATCAAAATTTGGCAGTTGTCCCGGCCGCGGTGGTCTCGCGGTTCTAGGCGCGCAGTCCGGAACCGTGCGACTGCTACGGTCGCAGGTTCGGATCCTGCCTCGGGCATGGATGTGTGTGATGTCCTTAGGTTAGTTAGGTTTAAGTAGTTCTAAGTTCTAGGGGACTGATGACCACAGCAGTTGAGTCCCATAGTGCTCAGAGCCATTTGAACCATTTTGCAGTTCTCTAACAGTGTACACATTCTGTACGTGGAGGAGGATGCCTGGACAAATTGAAACCGTTTCTGCCCTTTATTACTTCAGAAATGAAAATCCAGTAACGATTTTATTATGTATATGCAATTCCTAGGCTCATATTTCTTGTTCACTAAACCAAACTGGTGCATAACGAGAATTAAGTTAAAAGATAAAATAATTTACTAACTTATTCCTCATCTTCTTCACCCCCCCCCCCACACACTCACACTTTTAATAAATATATATACCCCAAGAAAAAAGACACCCAATGAAGAAATTATCTGAATGGAATGGAAATCAGTATATGTAATGTACATAACAGACAAATAAATGATTACAATTTCAGAAAAATTGGATGAGTTATTCAAGAGAAAGGGCTTCACAAATTGAGCAAGTCAATAAGGTGTAGGTCCTTTTGAAAGAAGCTATTTAGCTTGGCATTGATTAATAGAAGTGTTGTAATTCCTCCTGAGGGATATCGTGCCAAATTCTGTCTAACTGGCACATTACACCATCAAAATCATGAGGCGATTGGAGGTCCTCACCCACATTCTGAACTGGGAAGATGGCCAGTATCCTTCTAGTCAACAAAGGAGTGCCTTAAAGGCACCAAAGATAGGGTTTAGCAAACACAAAGACAAACAGCAGAAACTCTTGCCATGTGTATGCAGGCGTTAGCTTCCTGAAATGTCAGCCCAGGATGGCTTGCCATGAAGGGTGACAAAACGAAGCGACGAATGTCGTGCTCTAAGGGTATTGTGGATGACAACCAAAAGGGTCCTCCTATGAAATAAATTGCACCGCTAGACCATCACTTCTGGTTGCCATGCTATATGGCAAGCCAGTCAGGTTGCTATGTCATCTCTGTCTGGAGTGTCCCCAGGCATGTCTTCATCCTGGGGTCTCATTGACTGGAATGTCTTCAGTCCACTTAGAACTGAGCCCTGATGACAATCGAAGACGTGTCTGGGGGGCACCCCAGATAGTGAGGGTGAACCTGACTTTGCCCACCATATTGCTTGACAAGCTAGAGTGAGGGTCTAGGGTGGCATTTATTTTCAAAACAGAACCCCGCTGGTTGCCATCTGTGGCACTGTCGTAGTAGAGTGGTACATCGACGATATTTTATACCCCGTTTTGTTGCTCTTCATGGCAATCCATCCTGGGCTTAAACTTCAGCAAGATAATACCTGCCTGCACACAGCGATAGTTTACACCATTTATTGTCACGCGTGCCAAGCCCTATCTTGCCCAGCATGGTCACTGGCTCTCTCCACAATTGAGAACGCCTTCTAACTGGCTCAGGATTTTGATGATGTAATGCACCAATTGGACAGAATTGACACGATATCTCTCAGGTGGACATCCAACAACTGTATCAGTCATTGCAAAACAGAATAACTACTTGTTTATGGGCTGGAGGTGGACGAATACGTCACTGATTGTTTATGAGGCTCTTTCTCTTGAATAAATTATCCAACTTTTCTGAAATTGTAATTATTTCTTTGTCTATACATGTACATGACATCTACAGATTTCCATCACATACTCTAAGACAATCAAAACACTGCACCATAAACAATCACCCTAGGCTAATTAGGATCACTCTAACAAATGGGTACATTAAATAATTTTGTTCAGAATGGGAAACAAACTGATGCTTTCCATCAACAATGGGCATTACACGTAAAATGTAATGAGCAGTAATTGTTTGTGTCGTCTGCAGCTACAAATTGCAAAAAGGAAATTGCATATCTAGACCGAGACACCAGAGAATGTGTGTCTGATGACTTTTAGGAAGAGCACCCTGTATATCTGATCGCTAACGAAATGGTAACAGTTATATATCTTCACATGATCATTTAAAGCCTGAAATCTTCGCTTTTCGGCAGCTCAGTGGTCACAGCGCCTGTGGTCTAGGGGCAGTGGCGAGGGGAGCACATCTTGTTTGTGTCTCACCTATTGTGCTGCTTTCGAGCACCTGCGGATTTGTTTACTTTTGCACAGCGGCTTGTTTTTGCATTCATATTCACTGGCCATCGTAGCGTTTACATGCTGTGCAGCGATGATTAAATTGTCTTTTCTTCTGGATCATGCAAGACCTAAGGCATATGATGTAGAATGGTTTATATGGGATGAAATGCGTTCTCAAGGATTCATTCTTCGATCGTTGGTAGCACTGTGTTCCACTGAATTGGCCGGGCGAGGTATCTGTCTCCTGGGCGGACAATGTCGATGCTAAGGATGGACGTTCTGGTGATGTACAGGGGGATGGAACCCTCTTGGTGGGAACAGCTCCCTTCCTGTCACAGTGATGTGCCCTTCCATAGGAGCCTAGCAGAGAGCTTGCTCCATGTGTGCATTGCCTGCCCACCTGGCAATGGTATCTTTTTTTAAACTTATTGCACAGCCACAGTCATTGTTAATGCCATTGGTGCACACCATAAACTTACGTTACTCCATTAAATGCTACATACTGTAGATAATGACGGTCCCTTCTTTCAGGAAGTACATGTTGCAGCATTTTGTGCTCCCCATGGCTTTACAACACATGTCTCCCATGCTCCCCCCCCCCCCCCCACAACCCCCACCCCTCAACCAACTGGTATTGGAGTGACGATTTTCTTACATAATGGTATTCTCATCGATGCAGTTACCTGTCTCCTAGATGATGCTCTCACTTTGGTGGCATCAGGTTCATCAACGTCTGTGCACAATCTTTTTGGGTCACCTCCACAAGCGTTCCACTTTCTTCTCTGAGATAGTCACGCCTCTTTTCCAGAAGTGGCATCGTCAGTTGATCATGGGAAGTGACTTCAATTCCATGCAGCACCCAACACCAGCTATTGCAATTACTCTCTATGCACAGCGCTAGTGGCAGATGTCCAGCGCCTCAATCTTGTGGACCCTTTGGAGAATGTTCATGGCAATACCCATTTTCCTAGCCATTCTTCCAGTCGCCTTGATTGTGTTAATATCTCCTGTGATATTGTCAGTGGGATGCATGCTGACGTCTCATCTGTTGCATTCTCTGACCATGATGCCTATGAAGCTTTGAAGGCAGGTTGTGAGTCGTGATTGGGTGGCTCAGATGGTAGAGCGCTTGCCCGCGAAACGCAAAGGTATCGAGTTCGAGTCTCGGTTCAGCACACAGTTTTAATCTGTCAGGAAGTTTCATATCAGCGCACACTCCGCTGCAGAGTGAAAATCTCATTCTGGATCTATGAAAAGTGGTTGAAGAATAGTGAAAAAACGAGTAGGCGACAAGATGTTGGTCGTCCACGCATCATCACAAAAGGTGGATGTCGGAGACTTGGGCGCTCTGTAAAACTTGATGGGCAGTGGTGTATGTCATATCTGACGACAGATTGCAATGCTGGCGCATGCATGAGTATTTCGGAGCCCACATTACTGGGCATGGTGATCTGCAGCAAACGAGTCCTACATCTATCTACTCCTATGTTGGTCTAATGATATTGTCAATAACAAGTCGGCAAGACCCAGCGGAGCAGCGCCTCTGAGGAAGTCCAGCGCAGTCCTGGACGAAACGTAAGGAGCAGAAAAAGTTCTTGGACCACGACCTTACATCCCGGAAAGTATATCAACAGCCATGTCACCCAGTCGTGAAAGCCTTCATTCTACAATGAGCTTCCAGTCTCCAATATTCTTTAATAGCTAAACTCAAATTTAGCCATGGGTTTTTACGAACATCTTCAGAGGCTGTATATCATGGAGATTAATTGCTGTCCTCGTGATGAAGAGGTTTCAGACCATCTATTACTTTATAGTCTTCCGACAAGCAAGTGCACAGACAGCTACAACCCACCAGTGCAACATATACTATGTATGTACAAAAACAAACCATAACATTAAAAGCCATATGACAAAAAGTTATCCATGCCATCAAGTTGGCTGTATGGTGCAGAATACAGGTCAGTTTATTAGTATCATCAGCGGTGAGTAATTGTTGCTGCTACGGACGCAGACTGGAAAGGAGGAATAGTAACTTTTCAACTGTGACACAGTGTAGTAAAGAGTTAACACCGTGGGGCTAATTTATGTAACTCGAAGGCCATCTATTTTAGAGAAAAGTCGTCGATAAACTCATTGAATTTATACACATTTCGGGCAATGTTCACGCGTAGGTAAAAAATATATATGTCAGTTTGAGTTGTTTCTTACGGTTTTTAAGTATCTCCAAGCTATCATGCTCATTATAAAATAGTCGCAAGAAGAAAGAACGACTATTATGCATGATTAATACTGTAGTTTATCTAGTAATGAACAAACATTAAAATATTGTACAGAAGGCAGAAAAGGATGAATTTAGTCCCTAAAAATTTTTAGGAGTGTGGTAAATCGCTATCTTACTGTATACATAGCTTTAAATCCGAAATGTTTCGCAACAGTTCTTCTGTGACGAAAGAGGAAGTTGGTGTGGAACTGAACAACGAGGTAAACTGTAGACATAACTTAAATAATCATCGTGACTATCCCTTAGTTTCCTGCAACAAAAACGAAAAAAGAAATAAAAATTAATGCCACCTGAGTTTTGACTCCTCACAGGCAAGCCCAATTGCCGTGCGTTTTTCTTTTCAAAGCCTTAGGTCAAGTTTATTTCACACATCGAATGTACCTTGTTAATGTGGCTTTTAATCGTGTGTGCAAGATGTGTGACACTTTTGAAAAGGATCTGCCTGTAATAGAGGTGTAATTAAATTCAAAACCTGCTTGAGTCATGTACTCGTATGCAGGTGACAAAAACCGAATGTTCATTCCATCTATATTCCCAAGCCTGTAGTCAGCAATCATGAAGAGATACGGAGGTACAGTCCAGTGCGTACTAATATGATGAAATATGTCAGAAAAGCAGATGTAGTGACCAGAAGAAATGAACTAACTTAGAGTGCCGAGAGGGAACAAGTGAAAGATCGGCGAAGAGTCGCAAAAATTGCAAGAAAGTTTTCGAGGAATGAGACGTCATAAGAACACAGCAAGTGGTCCATGCATGTAACCACTGTTTGAAAGATTTGTTGCTACTAGGAAACACAATTTTGTCGGGATCACAAAACATCTCTGATGATGGCCTGTATGGAGCCGCGGCTTACACGAACCGAAACACCAGCTTCTTTCCCTGACGAGAGACCGTCTGTTATCCCGGAAAGGACCGTGCCAGTGCGTGATGACGTCATTCGTGATGATGTAATGAGGATCTCGTAGGCACATATCGTCTTGCAGGGACACACGGACTTAAAAATTCTTTGCGTCAGACAGGGCATGTGAAAACGACCTGCAAAACAAACGTGTGAGGACGAATTTCTCTGTCTCGTTTTCTCACTTACAAACACTTTTATCGACTCATGACGGTTCAAAAAAACTACCATTTCTCTGCATCGGCGGTGTTCATCTGTAGTATTTAATCATAGCCTTAATGCTCTCATTTCGATCATTACTGTAGGAAAACATCACAGACGTAAGTGGAAATGAAGTTTCAGATGAAAGAAAGATTGTTTTTAAGATATAGCGTGTTTACGGAGATAATTTGAAGGGCAAATTAGAGTTAGCTTCTTGATATAATCATAAGTTCGGTATTTGGTAATAACGGAGCTAGAGCTATTTCAGTGCTACGCGACACAGTGATCACAGAGAGACGTGTAACTTACTAGTGCAAATATTGCAGCTACTGCTTCACAAGTTCGAGAAAAAGATAAAATACGAAATCTACCTCAATTATCATTTTAGGGCTCTCCGGAGTAATGTTTACAGCATTTGGACGGTCGCACTGATGTTCATTAGAGAAGTGGAAATGTGGAGACCAGTTACTCTGTTGTATCTACTCATAATCTGCTAGTTTCACTTTTCACTTCTTCCTAGATATAAAAATCTAAATTTGCTAGATCGTATCATCTTGCTTGTGAATGAGCGTGCGACAATAGCAGACCTATTATTCAACTGAATGTTTACCAGATGTATCACGAAACAGCAGTGCCGTAAAATGGTCCTGTCATTCTGAACGAAAAGGTTGAAAACTTTCCAATTATAGTGAAGGTTCTTCTTAGACGCAATTTACTGTTACGGTTCCTGTAAGACTATTCGCAGATACAAAACGTCCAAACACATGGTTATCTACCGTAATGCCATACGCCATTGAAAGAAGGAACGAGGATTGGAGTTGAAGTCGATAAATCGGTCATTAGAGACGAAGCACAAGTTCGGATGGACAGCCGACAGAGATTTTTTTCCCGAAGGAGCCATCCAAATATTTGCCTTTATCGATGTAGGGAAACTAAGGAAAACTTAACCATGGGTAGCCGGACTAGGGTTTGTATGCCGCTTCTTTAGCACTGCGCCACCTCATGCTGTGTAACACACAGATACTGATTTTCGCCGGACCTCTGATATGTTGAAAATGTCACAATTGTAAGTAATTCGTCAACGAACAAAATAATTGAATAAGTAAGTGAGTGGCAGTTATCCCGAAATTCTACTGACCAGCGATAACCTCATTTTGATATTGCGCTGAGAGTGATACGAAACATCCTTTATCATGGTTAGAAAAATACAACATTAAACAAAGGAGTAAGTCGTGGTGAGAATGACCTTACATAAAAATTTTACTGATCAGATGGTTATGTAAGACATTTATATTACTACATTTGGCCATTTACAGTTTTTTTCTGTAGAGTAAATAATCATAAATTAATTCGCTGACTGCGAATATTTAGACATGACCTGTGTTAAGTATAAATCTACTATCGAGTAGTGATATACGAAAATTTGTGCCGGACCGGTACTAGAAAGATCTCCCACTTATCGCGAGCGATCGTCTTAAGCATTTCGAGTATCGGTGCACGGTCTCCTGACAGACCCAAACTTCCATATGTCATACTGTCTACATCCGTTTGTCGTAGACCATTAAATCCATCACTTAATGCTCACAACATTACTTGGATTTACGCAACAGGGAGAATGAGACAACGAGGAATCGAGACCAGTGTTGTTATCGTTGCGTGCCCTCCTCGACTTCTAATGCTTAATGCATGTCTGAGAGAGCAGACACTCTTGACATAAAGAGGTTTGGTTAGGTCCAGAGAGCGTAAACGAATCTCCAAAGTGGTTGTTATAGTAACCGCTGGCGATAAGCGTGAAATATAGGTGCTAGCCCTAGTCCGGACAAATTTTCATGTCACTATTGGTTAGTAGATCCACACCAAATGCCAAGGGATTTGCAGTCAGCTCTTTAATTTCGAAATATTTCGTACGGCTGTGGATCATCAACTGCTTCTGTTCTTTCAGACATAAATGTAAGAATGACTAGTTATTTCTACTCAAGAAATGTATTGTGTTGAAGGGGCTGTTAGTTTGAACCTTCTTTGATCTAAATTTGAATACACTTCTGCTGTGTGTCAAACATTTGATTCAAGTGAGTAGATGTGCGATAGTTAGATTAATTAGAGATCAATGCAGATCATTTTTCCCTCTAGCGTTGAACTTGTGAATGTCTCTGTTACTCTCAAACTTAGATGAGACGCTGATAACAAATTCTATAAGTGAGTAAATGCACAGTGAGGTTGTAGTTAATACTCCCAGCTGTTAGAGAGATTCCTACAAGATGTACGTGTACGAACCCTACACATAATTGTAATTACTTTCTTTTGTGCAATGAATACTTCTTCCCTTAGTGAAGGTTTACCCAAGGATATTATCCCATAAGCCAACAGTGAATGAAAATATGCAAAATTTGCTAACTTTCTGACTTCTGTATGTACAAAGTTGGGTACTCTTCTTATGGAAAAATTAACCGAATCCAAAAGCTTAATCAGTTCTCATACATATAGCGATAGGCATACCTAATAATTTTAAACTTTCTTCCCTGTTTTTAATTTCTTGTAAATGTACTACGTTCAAGGATGTGAGATGTTTTTGACAGTATAAAACTGGATGAGATGTGTTTCTTCAAAGTTTAAAACTAGCACATTTGTGCAAACCCAGCAGGTAATTTTCACAAAAGTATCGTTTACTGCTTCCTCTGTTGACGTTGCTTTACTAAGTTTTGCGGCAATGCCTGCATCATCTGCAAACAGAACTAATTCTGCCTTATGATTCAAATAAAGCAAGATCAATAGTGGGCCGATGACCGAAGTCTGTGGGATTCCACTCCCCGGACAGATGATGCTCCGTCGCTCTGTCTATTATTCGAACAGCCTGGGGCAATTTTCTGCGTTCTGTTTCTTAAATCTGGACTAAACCTGTCATGTACTGAAATATATATTTTATAAAAAATTAATTTCTATAATAGAATTTTATGATTGACACAATCAAATGCCAGTGATAATGCCTTTTTGACGATTGAAATGAAAGTGTTACAAAATAGCCTTTGTCACAGTTAGTCAAACTCGACTTTATTTGGTTTTTATAGTGTGTGCTCGGTTGTCTACCACTTTTTCGATGCTGAAATCGACTGGCAGACTGAAAACGGGGCCTACGCCTGCTTGCAGCTGTGAGTTTCCGGTGCTCGTCCTCTATTGAGAGCCAAGGGCTTGGGAATTCGAGCAAATTCTGTTTGATCGGCAGTTCGTAGTTCGCAGTGTCTGTGTTTTGTCTCTCTCTCTCTCTCTCTCTCTCTCTCTCTCTCTCTCTCTCTCTCTCGCGCGCGCGCGCGCATACACACTAACACTAACAAAAGCAGTTTTTCGCAGTTCAACCCCGTCCTTCTAATATTAATACCCTACATACACAGTCCACAGCCTTTTGTATTCACTTATACAATGTTAGGTACACTCCATATGTGGGGCAAGAAATGGCTTTACTCTGTATACCAGTAAGCAAATAACCTTTCACACACTATGCTTTTTATTTTTGCCTGGTACATATTGCCGCAGTATAACACAGCGGCTTACATGACAGCTATCCCGCAACGCTCTTTCATGTACACAATATGGTTTAATGTATAATGTTGCATAATATTTACGTTTGTTTTTGTTGATAATTAAGTTTATGCTTCTCTGCTTATGTTAATTGTTAAAGAAGTAGCAAGAAAGTCGGATGCTTTGAGAAATAAATAATTATCCCATGAATTTTTTAGAGTGTCTCTGGATTTTGGTCTTGGTATTACTGTGGTCTAAGGGCACAGTCAACCTTCGGCAGTGGTAAGGCGATCACGTATGCGTTTCACGCCTGTTGTGCTGCTTGCGAGCGAGTGCACGTTCGTTTATTTCCGAGCAGCGGGTTGTTTTGAAGAGTCCGAATTCATTGACAATCATGGCGTTTTCCTATAGCCAGGCCACGATTAAATTAACATTTACTTTGGCTCATGAACGACCAAATGCGTTTGAAGTAGAACGGTTTATACGGGGCGAAATGCGTCTCCCGCCGCAAGATGTTTTCGGAACTCATTTCTTGATCCTTAGTAGCACAGTGTACATAAAGATGACGAATGAAGAGCTGTGCGCCGACGTTGTGCAGCGCCGTGATACTGATCTCAGGTTCCGATACTAGGACGGCCCTATAGGAGCTGCGTTGGTTGATCACGCTGGTTTTGGCCTCCGAATGTTGGGGGTTCTTGAACTGCCATTTGAGGTGCCGTTGGAAGTTGTGGTGGCTGCCTTTAAACATCTAGGCGCTTCAGTCCGGAACCGCGCTGCTGCTACGGTCGCAGGTTCGAATCCTGTCTCGGGATGTGTGTGATATCCTTAGGTTATTTAGGTTTAAATAGTTCCAAGTTTAGGGGACTGATGACCTTGGAAGTTAAGTCCCATAGTGCTCAGAGCGATTTGATTACAGACTACTGAAGTCTAGCGGCTTGCATTCTCTGACCATGATTCATGTATCTATGCTGTGAATCTCTGATACCAAAAGACGTATCGCGGCTGGGTACTATGGAAACTGAACTCGAACTATCGTACTTCACCCGACCGTCGGTAGCTCATGTAGGCAACACGAACAGCGGTGCTATCAGACTGCCCGGTCATGGTGGGCCCTCTGTGCAAAGCTTGCTCTCTAAAAGGCCTTGATTGGTTGCAGAAGGGAGGTCGCAGCATGGCGGCAATGAACCCAGTATTTCTACTTCATCACTCTCTGGGAATGTACTAAGATGCTGTATTCATCACCGCATCAGGCAATGGTGAATCGTGCCGAGGCACAGCTCACTGTCCTCTCTCGATGTCACCTGGCAGAAGCTATGGTCAGAGGCGCACAGATGATGGGTTAGCACAGGAGCATTCGTCTATGTACCACGTGATAACTGTCCTTACGACAGATGATTGGCGGCACTCAGATAACCAACGCGATATACGGTCTGCCCTCCATGCACAATATGCTATGCTGTACTCTGCACAACGTCACGACCCTGCCAAAATTACGGCGGTCTCCCGACTCTCCTTTGGCTCGGTCCCTGGGGATGCAACGGTGGATCTGCTTGCCGAAGTCACGGAAGACGAAGTCCATGATGTTATCCAGGCGGGTTCTTCAAACTAGTCTCCCAGTCCTGGCGGCCTTCCACCAGAGTTTTATCGGACGTTTCGTACCCTACTGGCGCCGCTGTGGACGGAAATTTGTCGGGAAGTTATGTCGCCTCTCGTGCAGATCCCAGACGGTTTTCTTGACAGTCTCCTCATTCCCATCCACAGGCCTCGGGGTACATGACGGATATATGATTATCGCTCATTGACCTTGCTCAACAGTGACACGAAGATCGTTATCTGGCTGTTGGGCTATAAGCTTTATTGGGACAATCACGACTATCTGGAGCGGGTGTCCCGCAGTGTGAGATACCCTGTTACTCCCGTCAGAGACGTAATGCGTCTCCTTCGTGGTGCGACGTCCTGTGTGCTATGTAATGGCCCTGTCATTACCCCTACCTTGATCCGTCCTTTCAGTACGTCAAGGCTGCCCGCTCTCTCTATTGTTGTATACTTCCGCCATGGAACCTTTGCTCGGCGGCCCCTGTCAACCCCTATCTGGGGTGGCTCTTGGTTGCTATGTTTTCAGCTTCACGCTTATGCGTACGATCTCGTCCTCGTTCTTCGTAGCGGTACTGTCAGGGACTTATCACCTACGGCGAAGCTTCTGGTAGCTGCCTTAACATCCGCAAATCCAGCGCTGTGGCTATAGATGTGGGGCTTCCTGCGGAGAGCGCTGCTCCACTGCGTGTAGCTGCCATTATCCCATGCTTAGACTCGATTTCGGAAGTGATGTGTGGCCCACGAATGCCCTAAACTGCCCGCATCTCGTGGTCGTGCGGTAGCGTTCTCGCTTCCCACGCCCGGGTTCCCGGGTTCGATTACCGGCGGGGTCAGGGATTTTCTCTGCCTCGTGATGGCTGGGTGTTATGTGATGTCCTTTGGTTAGTTAGGTTTAAGTAGTTCTAAGTTCTAGGGGACTGATGATCATCGATGTTAAGTCCCATAGTGCTCAGAACCATTTGAACCAGCCCTAAACTGCCTGCATCTATTGACTCAATTGCGAGCTGGGCTCCTAGATCATCGTATACGAGCCCTAGATCTTGTTCAGCGTACAAAACATGTTATTGCATATTTGGAGTCACGTATCTCCCAAGTGACACAGACACTCCCCATTCCACCATCCATGGTCAGCAGCTGCTAGCGGCATTGAGTTCATATGTATGCTACGACTTGCTGTTGAAGACACGATACGAGACGCTCACCCTACAGAGGTACAGGGGTGGGCTAGGCCTGTATCATATCCCTGTCAGGACTCAAATGGTGCTGTGGCACTGTTTATCTCGTGCCTTACCAGCTTGTTGCTGGAAGCCCTTAGACCATGCTATCTCTCAGCCCCTATTCAACTGTTGTACATCCCGCCGCCCTTCTTTTACTTCCACCATTTTTTCCTCTAAATGAGCTACGTCCGTACTGCGATATTGCCAACGTGCTTGATGTCCAGGAAAGCCATTTATGGCTTGCTTTAGTGGAACAGGTCACCAAATGTGATTGAGTGGAAGCATTCATGCGTGATGGCACACTGTATGGCGATCCGTGTGCGCTCCTTATCTTGCCACTGACGTCCAGTCTGCATGGTACCTTACTCTTCGTGGTAAGCGCGAATATGTCAGTCACGCCTTCACGGGATTCACCACGCAGACATCCAGTTGGGTGTCGCCTGTGATATTCTGGACACGGAGCCGCGTGGAGTGGCTGCGGGATTTGAGGCGCCATGTGACGGATTGTGCGGCCGTTCCCGCCGGAGGTTCGAGTTCTCCCTCGGGAATGGGTGTGTGCGTTGTTCTTAGCACAAGTGACTTTAAGTAGAGTGTAGGTCTAGGGACGATGACCTCGGCAGTTTGGTTCCTTAGGAATTCACACACATTTGAACATTTTTTTTCTGGACATGGATGGGCATCGCCTGGTGTGCAGGTCAGCGATAAGTGTGTGGTTCTTGGTGAGGCGGATGCTGGCCTTAATTACCCGTACTCCTCATCAGATACGTCCTCACATTCTTCTCTTTATATACTCGGGATACTTCCACAAATGAAGACGAACTCTGTGAGCTGGATTTGTGGACACGCAGGTCCAACTTGTCTCCTGGTGGCGAAAAAAATCTCCTTGATTTTTGGCACTTTCTTAATGAAAGATATTGTTCGGTTTTTCTCTACTTTTCCTTTTAGTGTCTTTCTTATCCCACCCTGCAGTTAGGGTGTTACAGCAATGAAGAATTGATCCACGCGTTTTCCTCTCTTCCTTCCGGTTATTCTCTCGTCATAGGAATGTTCTCCTTCGAAAAACTGTGTGTTGATATTTCCACCGAGTATGACGAATTGTTGCTTCCTCCTCCACGTGACGTCGATTTCTTGTTGAACTCGGTGGTATATATAAAAATTAATCAATCAATAAAAACAAAAATAAAACGAAAGTAAAAATTAAAAAGCTTGTCTCATTAAAGTGCCTTGTACCTCTAATCCACTTTCCCTACACTTTCCTTTGTTCCCCGGCGAGGGATGGGCAGGCCTCGTGTTGTGAGCCTTGCCCACTTTGCCCCCATCCCTTTAGTTGGACGCCACTAAAGTTACTTTGGAAAGAAAGAAAAAAAGGGGAGGATAGCTTCTATGGTTAGTAATCAAAACATCCTGGGTCCTCGTTCCGAACCTCACCAGTACTTAAAATCTGAATGAAAATCATCAGAAATCGCAGCCGAAGACTTCCGGCATGAGAAGTTGTACCAGTGGCCTTGTCAAAGAGAGCGGAGGAGCGGAAAGTTTCAGGGCACACTCTTGCCCTTGTGTTGGGAAACTGCCCTAAAAGGCGGAAGAATCAGCAAAGATCAACGGCATGAGTAATTAGAAGGCAATGGAAACCACTGCATTAAAAACACATAATGTGAATCCACAGGGCACGTGGCATCTATTTGAAAAAAGTGTCAATGGTCTCTCCTGTATCAAAAGATTCCTGATTGATCCCCCATTTGGGAGGTGATTCCTAAGGGGAGATGACCATGAGAAAAATTCTGAACCAACGAAAGCTACGAGGTGGGTCGTGGAATGTCATAAGTTTTAACCTGACGAGAATGGTAGGAAATCTGGAAAGGGAAACGCTAAGCCTCAATCTAGATATAGTGGGCGTGAGTAAAGTGAAATTGAAATAAGACAAGGATTTCTACTCAAACGAGGTAGGGTAATATCAACAGCAGCAGAAAATGGTATAACAGGAGTAGGATTGGTTATGAATAGGATTGTGGAGCAGAAAGTGAGTTACTGTGAACTGTTCAGCGATAGGGTTGTTCTTATCAGAAACGACAGAAAATCAACACCAACAACATTAGTTCAGGTATACTTGCCGAAGTAGCAAGCAGAGGATATAGAGATAGAGAAATTGTATGAGGATACTGAAGGAGTAGACGGAAGGGTTAAGGGAGAATATGGTCTTAGTAATAGAAAGGAAAGAGGGGAAAGACTAATTGAGTTCTGCAATAAATTACAACTAGGAATAGGGAATACTCTATTGAAGAATCACAAGAAGGGGAAGTATACTTGGAAAAGGCCGGGCGACACGATAATATACCAATCAGGTTGCATTACGGTCAGACAGAGATTCCAGAATCAAATACCGGATTGTAAGGCTTGTCCAGGAGCAGATACAGACTCAGATCACAATTTAGTAATGATGAAGATTAGGCAGAAGTTCAAGAGACTAATCTGGAAGAATCAATGCGCAAAGAAGTGGGATACGAAAATACTAAGAAATGAAGAGATACACTTGAAGTTCTCTAAGGCTATAGATGCTGCGGTAATGCATAGATCAGAAGACGGTCCAGTTGAAGAAGGGACATCCTTAAAAAGAGCAGTCACATAAGTTGGAAAAAAACACATACGTACGAGGAAGGTAACTGCGAAGATACCATTGTAACAGAAAAAATACTTCAATTGACCGACGAGACTGAAGTACAAAAACGTTCAGAGAAATTCGGAAATGAAATAAATAGAAAGTGGAGGGATGCTAAGGCGAAATGGCTGCATGAAAAATGTGAAGAAATCGAAAAAGAAATGATGGAAGGCCTGAATCGGCATATCGGAAAGTCAAATCAATCTTCGGATAATTAAATTCAAGGGCGGTATTATTAAGAGTGCAATGGGAATTCCACTGTTAAATGTAGAGGAGAGAGCGGATATGTGAAAAGTGTACATTGAATTTCTCTCTGAGGGAGAGCATTTGTCTAATGATGTGACAGAAGAAGAAATAGGAGTCGGCAGGGAAGAGATAGGGGATCTAGCATTACAATCAGAGTTTAAAAGACGTGTAGATGACGTAAGATCAAATAAGACAGCAGGGATAGATAACATTGCATCAAAATATCTAAAATCATTGGAGGAAGTGGCAACAAAACATTATTCACCTAGGTGTGTAGACTGCGATAAATCAGACTTTCGAAAAAACATCATCTACACAGTTCCCAAGATTGCAACAGCCGACAAGTGCGAGAGTTATCTCACCATCAGCTTAACACCTCATGCATACAAGTTGTTGACAAGAATAATGTACAGGAAAATGGAAAAGGAAATTGTGGATGTGCCTGATGACGATCAGTTTGTCATTATGACAGGTAAGTGGAGTTCTAATGTTACGCTTGATAATGAAGGCAAGACTGAAGAAAAATCAAGGCTCGTTCATATGATCTTTCGGCCTAAAAAAAAGCGTTCAGCAATGTAAAATAGTGCAAACTGCTTGGAATTTTGAGAGACATAGGGGCAAGCTATAGGAAAAGACGGGTGATATACAATACGCAGAAGAACCAAGAGGGAATGATAAGATTGGAAGACCAAGAAATAAGTGTCCCTACTGTTTAGTCTATATATCGAAGAAGCAGTAAAGTGAATAAAAGAAAGGTTCAAGAGTGGGATTAAAATTGGAGGTGAATGGATATATTCACAGATGACACTGCTATCCTGAGTGAAAATGAAAGAGTAACAGGATATTTTGAACGAAATGAGTAGTCTGATGAGTACAGAATATAGACTGAGAGTAAATGGAGGAAAGACGAAAGTAATGAGAAGTAGCAGAAATGAGAACAGCGAGAAACTTGACACCAGAATTGGGGGTCACAAAGTAGAGGGAGTTAAGGGATTCTTCTACCAAGGCAGCAGAAGAACCTATGATGGACAGAAGAAGGAGGACATAAAAAGCAGACTATCACTAGTAACAGACCTGGAAAGGTCTAGTCTTATAAAACATAATTTGAGGAAGACATTTCTGAGAACATACGTTTTGAGCAGAGTATAATATGACAGTGAATCACTGTCAGTGGCAAAACCAGAAGAGAAGAGAATCGAAGCATTTGAGATGTGGCGCTATAGACGAATGCTGGGAATTCTGCGGACTGAGAAAATAATGAATAAAGGCGCTCTCCACAGAATCAGCGAAAACACTGACAGGTGATGGGACATGTGTTAAGGCGCTAAGGATTAACTTCCGTGGAACTAGAGGAAGCTGTAGAGGGCGAGGGTAAAAACTGTAGAGGAAAACGGAGATTAGAATACATTTGGCAAATAATTGAGGACGTAGGTTCCCGTTGCTACTGTTGTTGTTGTGGTCTTCAGTCCTGAGACTGGTTTGATGCAGCTCTCCATGCTACTCTATCCTGTGCAAGGTTCTTCATCTCCCAGTACCTACTGCAACCTACATCCTTCTGAATCTGCTTAGTGTACTCATCTCTCGGTCTCCCTCTACGATTTTTACCCTCCACACTGCCCTCCAATGCTAAATTTGTGATCCCTTGATGCCTCAAAACATGTCCTACCAACCGATCCCTTCTTCTAGTCAAGTTGTGCCACAAACTTCTCTTCTCCCCAATCCTATTCAATAGCTCCTCATTAGTTACGTGATCTATCCACCTTATCTTCAGTATTCTTCTGTAGCACCACATTTCGAAAGCTTCTATTCTCTTCTTGTCCAAACTAGTTATCGTCCATGTTTCACTTCCATACATGGCTACACTCCAAACAAATATTTTCAGAAATGACTTCCTGACACTTAAATCTATATTCGATGTTAACAAATTTCTCTTCTTCAGAAACGCTTTCCTTGCCATTGCCAGTCTACATTTTATATCCTCTCTACTTCGACCATCATCAGTTATTTTACTTCCTAAATAGCAAAACTCCTTTACTACTTTAAGTGTCTCATTTCCTAATCTAATTCCCTCAGCTTCACCCGATTTAATTTGACTACATTCCATTATCCTCGTTTTGGTTTTGTTGATGTTCATCTCATATCCTCCTTTCAAGACACTGTCCATTCCGTTCAACTGCTCTTCCAAGTCCTTTGCCGTCTCTGACAGAATTACAATGTCATCGGCGAACCTCAAAGTTTTTACTTCGTCTCCATGAATTTTAATACCTACTCCAAATTTTTCTTTTGTTTCCTTTACTGCTTGCTCAATATACAGATTGAATAACATCGGGGAGAGGCTACAACCCTGTCTCACTCCTTTCCCAACCACTGCTTCCCTTTCATGCCCCTAGACTCTTATGACTGCCATCTGGTTTCTGTACAAATTGTAAATAGCCTTTCGCTCCCTGTATTTTACCCCTGCCACCTTTAGAATTTGAAAAAGAGTATTCCAGTCAACATTGTCAAAAGCTTTCTCTAAGTCTACAAATGCTAGCAACGTAGGTTTGCCTTTTCTTAATCTTTCTTCTAAGATAAGTCGTAAGGTCAGTATTGCCTCACGTGTCCCAACATTTCGACGGAATCCAAACTGATCCTCCCCGAGGTCCGCATCTACCAGTTTTTCCATTCGTCTGTAAAGAATTCGCGTTAGTATTTTGCAGCTGTGACTTATTAAACTGATAGTTCGGTAATTTTCACATCTGTCAGCACCTGCTTTCTTTGGGATTGGAATTATTATATTCTTCTTGAAGTCTGAGGGTATTTGGCCTGTCTCATACATCTTGCTCACCAGCTGGTAGAGTTTTGTCATGACTGGCTCTCCCAAGGCCGTCAGTAGTTCTAATGGAATGTTGTCTACTCCGGGGGCCTTGTTCCGACTCAGGTCTTTCAGTGCTCTGTCAAACTCTTCACGCAATATCGTATCACCCATTTCGTCTTCATCTACATCCCCTTCCATTTCCATAATATTGTCCTCAAGTACATCACCCTTGTATAAACCTTCTATATACTCCTTCCACCTTTCTGCCTTCCCTTCTTTGCTTAGAACTGGGTTGCCATCTGAGCTCTTGATATTCATACACGTGGTTCTCTTCTCTCCAAAAGTCTCTTTAATTTTCCTGTAGGCAGTATCTATCTTACCCCTAGTGAGATAAGCCTCTACATCCTTACATTTATCCTCTAGCCATCCGTGTTTAGCCATTTTGCACTTCCTCTCGATCTCATTTTTGAGACTTTTGTATTCCTTTTTGCCTGCTTCATTTACTGCATTTTTATATTTTCTCCTTTCATCAATTAAATTCAATATTTCTTCTGTTACCCAAGGATTTCTAGCAGCCCTCGTCTTTTTACCTACTTTATCCTCTGCTGCCTTCACTACTTCATCCCTCAGAGCTACCCATTCTTCTTCTACTGTATTTCTTTCCCCTATTCCTGTCAATTGTTCCCTTATGCTCTCCCTGAAACTCTGTACAACCTCTGGTTCTTTCAGTTTATCCAGGTCCCATCTCCTTAATTTCCCACATTTTTGCAGTTTCTTCAGTTTTAATCTACAGGTCATTACCAATAGATTGTGGTCAGAGTCCACATCTGCCCCTGGAAATGTCTTACAACTTAAAACCTGGTTCCTAAATCTCTGTCTTACCATTATATAATCTATCTGATACCTTTTAGTATCTCCAGGGTTCTTCCACGTATACAACCTTCTTTCATGATTCTTAAACCAAGTGTTACCTATGACTAAGTTGTGCTCTGTACAAAATTCTACTAGGCGGCTTCCTCTTTCATTTCTTAGCCCCAATCCATATTCACCTACTATGTTTCCTTCTCTCCCTTTTCCTACACTCGAATTCCAGTCACCCATTACTATTAAATTTTCGTCTCCCTTCACTATCTGAATAATTTCTTTTATTTCATCGTACATTTCTTCAATTTCTTCGTCATCTGCAGAGCTAGTTGGCATATAAACTTGTACTACTATAGTAGGTGTGGGCTTCGTATCTATCTTGGCCACAATAATGCGTTCACTATGCTGTTTGTAGTAGCTTACCCGCATTCCTATTTTCCTATTCATTATTAAACCTACTCCTGCATTACCCCTATTTGATTTTGTGTTTATAACCCTGTAATCACCTGACCAGAAGTCTTGTTCCTCCTGCCACCGAACTTCACTAATTCCCACTATATCTAACTTTAACCTATCCATTTCCCTTTTTAAATTTTCTAACCTACCTGCCCGATTAAGGGATCTGACATTCCATGCTCCGATCCGTAGAACGCCAGTTTTCTTTCTCCTGATAACGACATCCTCCTGAGTAGTCCCCGCCCGGAGATCCGAATGGGGGACTATTTTACCTCCGGAATATTTTACCCAAGAGGATGCCATCATCATTTAATCATACAGTAAAGCTGCATGTCCTCGGGAAAAATTACGGCTGTAGTTTCCCCTTGCTTTCAGCCGTTCGCAGTACCAGCACAGCAACGCCGTTTTGGTTAATGTTGCAAGGCCAGATCAGTCAATCATCCAGACTGTTGCCCCTGCAACTACTGAAAAGGCTGCTGCCACTCTTCAGGAACCACACGTTTGTCTGGCCTCTCAACAGATACCCCTCCGTTGTGGTTGTACCTACGGTACGCCTATCTGTATCGCTGAGGCACGCAAGCCTCCCCACCAACGGCAAGGTCCATGGTTATGGGGGAATGTAACGGAAATAAATTTTGGAATGTTATTTCAGTGCTGAAGGAGAAACACTTTTCTTCCATTTAAGATAATTACTGAGATTTTTAAATGCTTTTAGTGAATTCTGAGAGAAATGGACCTAATGTATTTTTCTAGCTTCAATAAAAATCTATACATGCTTACTAAATAAGATAGAAAATTTCGGTTTGGCCGAGCGGTTGTAGGCGCTACAGTCTGGAACCGCGCGACCGCTACGGCCGCAGGTTCGAATCCTGCCTCGGACATGGATGTGTGTGTTAGTTAGGTTTAAGTAGTTCTAAGTTCCAGGGGACTGATGACCTCAGATTTAAATCCCATAGTGCTCAGAGCCATTTTAGTTTTATAAAGGAAATCTTTAATTCTGTAATTTACAAATTATTTATTTCCCGTCGGAAAATGTGGATCATAAATGCTAGAAAATAGTCTAAGTTTATAGAGAGGTGTTAAATTGCCTAGGTTGTAGATCACATGTTGAGTGAATCACCATTAAACTGGTAAAATCCAGAATATTTTCCGTGAAAATCGGTGAAAATTGTTAAATGTTATCAACATCGTCATGTAAACAACTGAAACGAAAAAAATTCCTCTGTGATATGAAAGGAGGACAACAAATTTCAGGCATTACCTCTCATCACGGATAACGCAGTGGCCGACAGCTTCCACTTAACGATCGAGAGCAGCGGCGTTTGCGCAGAGTTGTCAGTGCTAACAGACAAGCAACACTGCGCGAAATATCCGCAGAAATCAGTGTAGGACGTACGATGATGTGTCCGTTAGGGCAGTACGGCGGAACCTGGCGTTAATGGGCTATGTCAGCAAACGGCCGACGTGGGTGCCGTTGCAAACAGCGCTATCTCGCCTGCAGCACCTCTCCCTGGCTCGCGACGATATCGGTTGGATCCTAGACGACTGGAGAAACTGTGGCAGGGTTATTTTAGTGCCAATTTCAGTTGGCAAGAGCTGACAGTAGGGTTCGATTTTGACGGAAATCCCACGAAGCTATGCACCCAGGTTGTCAACAAGACACTGTGCAAGCTGGTGGTGGCTCTATAATGTTGTGGGCTGTGTTTACATGGAATTGACTAAATCCTTTGGTCAAACTGAATCAACCATTGACTGTAAATGGTTATGGTCGGGTACTTGGAAACCATTTTCAGCCGTTCATAGGCTTAATGTTCTCGAAAGAGGATGGAACGTTTTTATGTGACAATTCGCCATATCATTGCGCTACAAGTGTTCGGTATTGCTTTGAAGAATATTCTGGACAGTTTGATCGAATGGTTTGGCCACCCAGATACTCCGACATAATCGTGCACAACATGCTGCACCGGGAACACTTTTGCAGTCATGGATGGCTACAGCGTCTAACAACCCTACCACAACAAAGATCAACATTTTATAATGATTGTGGTGTTGCTCACGCTGCTAAATACTGAATTTTCGGGCAACAACAAAGTTATTATGTGGCAGGTGTCATTAGAGCACAGTTAATAAAGTCATTTCAGTAATAATAAATAAACTAGGCACTCATCTTTTCGTGTTTCCCACGCTGGTCTCGTTGCAAAATCATGGCTCAATCGTCGAAAATCGAGGTGGTGATGATTACAAGCTCGGATGCAAAGAGGCCTAGGTTTTATTCTGCTATACTCAAAAGTCTTATAGATGTGTTTCACAAACCATTCTTGAAGATTACACCTTTGCAGGACAATGGTAATGTAAAAAATTAATCAGCACTCCGAATTTAAGTTACACTTTCTTTTTATTGCTTTTGCTGCAATTTCACGTAACACACAAAACATCACTTCACAATACAAAACATACTTGAAAACATCTTCCTCACTGTTAAAGTTCACATTTTATAAGCTGACGACAATGTGCGTCTTTCCAACATGACGTCCAAGACTTGACCTTCTCAAGGTCCGACTCTTTGACAACTAATAATCGCTTACGCGCCCAAAAATCAGAGTTACAAGTACGTCAAAGATCATAGTGACAAAAGAAATAATACACATAAGAATAATATAATTGCAATACAAACATATCGATGTATCAAAATACCTCTACATTAATGAAATCAAATCTGAATGTTGTCTCAGAAATATGTTAACTACTTTACAGAAACACAGTTGAATATTGCTGGTATCGAGAGGTTCAGGTGAGGTGCCGTAATGGCTGTGTAATTCAAGTACCATTAGAAGCGGCGGCATGGCTCAGTATTTCTGCAGGGACTACCAAGGACTTGTTTAACCTATGTCACTTCGAATTGATGCACTACGCCTGACAACAGGAGAACCAACACGATGTTAGGAGGTGTCCCATAACTTCTGCTTCCTCGATGTAAATTAATAGACACATTTACTCCTATAATTACTACAGCTACTGACAGTTCTTTCGATGGATAAAACCAGATACATCAGTATTGATCTTCCTAGAGTAGGTATCGCTCATGCAAAGAGCTTATACCTCCCACTGATACATTGACCAGTATTTGCCCTGGGAAGGATCTTTAGGCCCCGCACAAGCGGAAAAGTAGTCTGTATCCGGTGTTTGGCTGTGGGACATAGAGCGGCGCGCTGGTGGCTGAGAGGGACGCCACCGTCTGTACTGGTCGCGTGCCGGCCGCCATTTCCGAGGCGGGTGCTCAGCACGAAGGCAGTCTTGTAAACACCGCCGACTGGAAAGGATACTTGAGAGCGCAGCGTTCTGTTGTTGGCGCAGCGGATCGTGGTGCAGGCCATGTTAGCCGAACCATGCTGAGGGTGCTATCTTAACATCGTCGCTGCTATCCGATTAAGGGGGAGAGCCCCCCCCCCTCCCCCCCGCCCCCCGGACATTTCGTTTGAACTAAGTTTCCCCAGATTATCTGCATTCTTAATTTGGCTTGACGGTTAGGATGCTAAGTGGCATGTCAACGACAAACTGTACACCATTATGTGAGCGCTGAAAGTGAAGTGTGGAGTGCAAAGTGTGTTCACCAAATACATGGCTGCCAGTATGCCCTATCTGCGCACTGAGTTACGAATAGGCTAAGGTGACAAAAGTTGTGTGATACCTCGTAATATCTTCTTTTGCCCGGTAAACTGCAGCAACTCGACATGGCATGGACTTAACAAGTCGTTGGTAGTTCGCTGCAGTAGTACTGAGCCGTGCTGCCCCTATACCAGTCCATAATTGTGAATGTGTTGCCGGTGGAGGACTTTGTGAACTGACTGACCTCTCTATTCTGTCCCATAAATATTCGATGGGATTCATATCCATTCGATCATGTACACCAAAGTATACCAGACAGCGTCCTGTACCGATGCAGTTAGGTTATTTACGTATTTCTGGCACATTGATCATAGTGCAGAATTTACGATTACGACTGACCCATCTTCTCGTGTTGATGGGAATCATATAATATTCTCACAATCGTAGGATAAAGTCGGAGTGACAACTAGCAGATGTCCAGGGTTCCAATAAGACTCTCCCCATCTCAGACAAGTGGTGTCAGTCAATCGTCGGAGAAAATAATGGTTCAAATGGCTCTGGGCACTATGGGACTTAACTTCTGAGGTCATCAGTCCCCTAGAATGTAGAACTACTTAAACCTAACTAACCTAAGGACATCACACACATCCATGCCCGAGGCAGGATTCGAACCTGCGACCGAAGAGGTCGCGCGTCTCCAGACAGTAGCGCCTAGAACCGCTCGGCCACTCCGGCTGGCATGTAGGAGAGGTCAGCACCCCTTATTGGTGTATAGTTGACATGAGAGTGTTGCGGTGGTATAACAGAACTGTTAGGAAGAAGCGTGTAGTTTACACATGATGGAGCTCCAGACGGATGGAGACTGGAACATTTGACGTAAATCAACTGTGCTATCAATCCTGAAGTGTAACCTTTCAAACTGCCCGCGGTATTGTTACTGTTGTGACAACTCCTCGCCATACAGAATTCTTGAAGTTCAAGTTCTTGTACCGTTGAAACTGTGTACTATCACATAACGACTGGAAACCTTCGTAGGCCACACCAATATTCAAGAGAGGAAGTAGGACTACAGATCCATACCACTAACATCAATATGGTATATGATACTTGCAAAGTAGTGGAGGGGTAATTTAGCGGTGATACAGAAAGTAAGAAGCATTATGCCGTGTCACTGACTGGCGTTGAAATTATGGAAAAGAAGGTAAAATTGCTAAAATTGAACGCCCCTATCAACTGCAGTGCATATTACAGTCTTTTTAAGTCGGAAACGTACATACCCTCAATCACACTCCCCGCGTCAGTCGTGCTTATTATTAGTAGTAGTGGTTTTGACGGATGGGGCTATTCTTCACTAGGAAATAGAGTGAAAAAAACGACATGAATTTTTTCGCTAGTTTTTGAGTTACCACCCACGGCCTGCTGCTCGCAAATGCACACGAAGAAGCTGTTTACAGTAGCACATCCACGACTCTGATAACACTCCTCTGTTACACAGAAGCCCTGGTCTGATGTTAGGTAGTTTTGCTCATGTGTAGGATAATATAGCAATTTCGTCCTAACACGAATGCTCTAGAGGACACACTCGTCACTATATCAAACGTGGTATAAGTGGAATCAGTCCACGCTCCTACAGAAACTATAGGAAAAGGCTTAAGTCTGATAAACGCATCGATTCTTCTGTTTATAGCCTGAGGAATAACATTGCTTGTGAGAACCAACCATAATTCGGTAATATCTATATTCAACTGCTTGTGTGAGAACATAGTCCTGGATTGGGATACACATGTTTCGCCTGCTTTAATTTTCCGTTTTCCGTTTGAAATTGGTTATATTGCTCACATACATGTGCATTGTTTGATTTTATACCAGGATATTTGCGTGGCCTGTACACCATCCTACTAAAAATCCTATGAATTCTCCTCTTCCCCTCTCCTCTTTGGACAGGAACATCATGAAACACATAGTAACACTCGCCTCGTACCTAGACGAGGCTCAACGAGTGGTGCAGATTGGAAACTTGACGTATACAAATAATTTAATGTACTGCTACGACACATCAGAGAGCTTGTCTGGAGATTCACGTAGAGATCCACTTGATGGAAACACGAAGTCAGACGCAGGCACAGCTCTGCATGTTCATTTGACTTCCACTCTATTAGCCGAGCGGTCTCAGGCGCTGCAGTCATGGAGTGTGCGGCTGGTCCCGGCGGAGGTTCGAGTCCTCCCTCGGGCATGGGTGTGTGTGTTTCTCCTTAGGATAATTTACGTTAAGTAGTGTGATGACCTTAGCAGTTAAGTCAAATAAGATTTCACACACATTTGAACATTTTGAACTTCCAATCTACAGTGTAGCGATCTGCAACGTTGACATGTGGACAGAGTTGTTCTTTGCTGCTGCTCTGATATTTTTCCCGCAAGTATATGCTCTTATAGGTTACCAGATGAGTTTCGCTACTTTTCTTAATACCTTCCAACTCTGATAAGTTTCCACAACCCTGACAGGACATCTACATTCAGTAGATGTCGGCTATTTTATTATCCCAGTATTAACTTGTTCGTTAGCTGACAGTTTGTCGACTGCATTTAGCATCCTGGAACGTGAGAGTGCGCATCGCTGGCAGCATAATTTACAAACGAACAGTTAGCAAGTTACGCATTCGAGCCGCAACAATCCACCGCTAACAGCTCTACACACATACATATAGAGACTATGCACGCATATTGCCACTCGCAAAGTCTCGATTTCAACCACTTGTACGTTGTTTTCGACAGTGCTACAGCCCTTCAAATAGCGAAAACCTCATCGCAAAACGATTCTGTAGAGGATGTAAGCACATGTAAATTCATCCTGCATATTATCTAGATTCTCCAGTAAAAACAACAAACAAAGGCATCCTGCTGCGCCTATCGCACCTCCTTTCATACTCTTAAAGATCCGAGATGGTGCCACATGATCATCCAAATTCCGGTATTTTGTGTGCAAGATGTCCGTTGGAAGGAGAGAGACAGTCCTTCGCTATTATTATTCTTATGTACAAAATCGAACAGCACATTATTCTGACTGTACAGTATAGCACTGTACTCGAATGCGCCCTGTCACTCACAACCAAATATCTACATATGGAATGCATTTTCTGTATGTATTAAATTTGCCATCGGGATGGAGATGGATGAGAAGCTAGTGCTCTTAGATGTTTTAGTGAGCGGAAGCCAGGAGACTTGCTTGGTCATTCAGTCTACAGGAAGCCGACGGGCACTGATCGATACTTGAACGCCGATGTTTTCACCACGCTGTACACAAGAAAGCGTTCTTGAACGCGTTAATACACAGAGAAAGTAGTTATTTCTGACGACGACCATCTACTGACTAAATTACAGCACTTGAGGCACGTCTTCAAAGAGTTTGGTTATAGAAAGAGAGACATGCAAACGCTTTCAATTGCCACCGAAGAAGGACGTCTTGTGATTTGCAAAAGAGGCCAAGTCGGGTGATTCTCTGCCGTCCTGTGGGGCGAAGAGCAGCAAGTCAGAATGTGTGCTGCAGAGACATCAACTGAGACCAGTGTTCCGGTCCGCCCCAAAACTACAAGGTATGCTGCACCTTGTGAAAGAAGACGTAGCTCTTCGTGTGACCGTTGTGTGTGGCGTTCCAGCGAACGCGGCAGCATCTATAAAGGTCACACAATTCGCACAGTGGAAGAGCGTTGTACCGAGCACAGACGACATAAACAAAGAGAGCTCGACAAGTCAGCCATAGCTGAGCGCTGTCTTGGAAACAGACACAAAATACTCTGTTAAAACACGACAGTCTTGGCTCATGCGTCAACATACTGGGATTCATTATAAAAGAGGCGGCTAAGATTAGAATGAACAGCAACAGTTTTTAGAGAGGTTATGGGTACACACTTAGAAGGGCGTGGGGGGGCTTCTGCTATCTAAAGAAAGCAACGACGGATGTTTGACATTTGGAGGAAGTCGGAAGCGGCAGTTTCAAACGTGGCACCGTCCCCTCGAACCACTTGACGTCACTCGGCCCCGCAGCGGGCTGGAGCTGCTATGAGCTGCCCACCCACCTTTTGTGCACGCGTCATTTTGGTCCTCTCCGGTTGGTGCCAGAGGCCGCAATCGTGACTACATAAGCGGAAAACCGCGTCAACCCCTCCAGTCAATGGTTTTACTCATGACGAGGATGTTGGAGATAGTAATCGAAAGCTCGAGAATATTATTAGAGTGGAAGCGGCTTGAAAACCAAGAAGATGTTATTCAGGTGGTCAATTCTTTTCAAGATCAGTAAAATTTTCATGAATAAGTACACCCAAAAATTCTACTCTGTTTGCTGTGTATGTGGTACATTAACCGTCGGTTCGGCTCTGTTTGCTGTACATAACTAAATATAGTAAGTTTTTTTCCAAATTTAGGGAGAGTCAATTTTCTGAGAGGCACTCAATAATTCTTTGGAAAATATCATTTACCATCACTTCTGTTGCTTTCTCTGTAATGATATTTATTATAACACTAGTGTCGTCTGCAAAAAGTACCAATTCTGCTTGTTGAATGTTAAGTGGAAAGCCATTCACAAAAATAACGAAAACAGTTGGAGCAAAAATTGTACCCTGTGGGACTCTATTTCTGATTTCTCCCACTTCTCTAAAATTTTCTACCCTTCCAACATTGTTTGAATTATTCAGAACAACCTTTTTATTCTCCTTGTTAAGCATGATTCGAACCAACTGCACATCAAGCCGTCAATACCATAAACTTGAGTTTTTTTGTAAGAGTAACATGATCTACCCAACGAAACGCCTTGAAAAGAATCGGTGGCCGAGCACGGTATTGTTGCAGTGTTACATAACTCATAATAGTTGACACTTCATTCGGCCTCTTTTCTTGTGTTTTTTCCCTTTTTTCATTTTTTAGGGGGGGTGGGGCTCGAATATACTTCATGAAATGTGTTAGAATAACTACCTTTGGTCGCCCAATGTACTATTGACTCGTAAGGGTGCTAGAAACGCTGCCAGGCTCGAAGAAAATTTGGGGGGTTTTGCAATCGTACGGCAATATAATTGTATAATTTGTCTCTTATTTCCAGTCTTTTAAACGATGAATGTATTTCATGTCTACTAAGAATATAGTCACTACATAAGGTCGGCAGTTTTTCAAGACAGTCGATATTTAGTAGCATGTTTTCTGTCACAGATATTTTTCTGTCGTAGATATACCTCTAACTTTTCACAGAATCTTAAATTAGATTCAAAAAATTGAATTTTGTGAACTTCACATACCATGAACTTTGGGAAGCCAAACATCGAGATTAAGAATTATATCCCTTGTAAGCGCCTCGTACAAAAATTCAACATTGAAAGTTTGGTGCAACACCCACACACTTCAAACACCACAGGCTGCCGCTAGAAAAATCACAAAATATACCAAATAGCGATGCTTTAGTATTGAAGGCTTTTACTGTTTGATGAACGAATGTGTAAATAATATTCTCAGCCGATCAATTATTCTGGAATTCAAACTGTAATACGCTAATCAAGTTGTTTCTACTTAAGTGTGAAATGAGTACATCACTTTTCCGAAGATTTTGCAAAAATACGTCAGTAAGGAAATTGGACGATAACTGTTTACGTCTGTGTTGTCACCGTTTTTATGAAGAGGTTTACAATTGCATATTTTCACCTGTCTGGAGAAATTCCCTGTGGCAGAAATACATTAATACATTCCATATCTCAGTAAGGGAATGACATATCAAGCTGGAACAACTTTCCAGAAAGCTGCTTGGCACCACATGAGCTTTTGCTTTTTAGAATTTTTAGAATTCTGTTTATTTCAGTGAAGGATGGTGGAACTACTACTAGTTGTTTAACGTTTTGTGAAATGACATTTTTAATATAATCTCTTGCTTCTTAACTAATCCATTTAATCTTTTTTTTACTTCTACGTTTATGAAGTGATTGTTAAAAGCACTCGCAGCTTGTGAATTATCTGCCACAACACTGGCAGTTTGTTTGAGAATGGTATCTTGTACACTGGCTGGCTGTCCTGTACGCCGTTTGACATTATCCCATACAGTTTTAATATTATAGCCTGCATTATTTATTTCTGTCTGGACGAGGGTGCTTCTGGACACTTTAATGACTTTCCTTAAAATACTACTATATTTTTGTAGTGTTCAAGTAATGTCGGATCATGACTTACATACACATTTCCCTCTCCCTCTTACATGAGATTTTGCAGTATGTTGGCTGGGCGCGGAAGAAACAGAGTTGCTTTAAAGGACGGTTATCACAGAGCGAAATTAATTACGTGCTGTATAAGACTGTAGTCTGTAACTGGAATAAAGACGTAATACTGCAGTGTGTTACAGTGTATTTAAATTATATCCGCCTGTTAGATATTAGAACGAAGTAACACTTGAGAGTTACATAATGTGCGGTATCCTTACTGCCCCACTAATCGTTTTATTCAGATTTAAATTTCGTTGTTTTGGCGACAACGTGACACTAACGCGTCGTGAGGTGTCAGATGCCGTGTTGTTTTAGGTCACCACATATCCGCAGGAAACCAACAACGAGATTATTTGGTTTGTGGCGGGAGAACATAGTACGCCAAGGTTACGGATGTGTTTAAAGCTAGAAAACCCAGGAACGTTTATACGCTAACATTAAATGCTGAAATAAGTGGGACATCAAACTTAATAGGATGTAAGTAGTGTTCTTATGTTTACTTACTTTTAAGATCCCAAGCGTCATACAGGGTGGACAAAATTATGGGTACACCATAAACGCAATACATTACCATGTGTAATACGATGTAGGAAAACCGTTGGCATTTAGTACACCTTTCAGTGGTCTCGGAATGGTTAAATACAGGTCCTGTGTGGTTTTCCAAGAGAATCTAATACCATTCTTCCTGCAAAACAGTGGCAAGTTCAGGTAACTATGATAGAGGTGGATAGCGATCACGTACTCATCGCTCCAAAGTAGACCACAAAGGCTCAATAACAACGCGATCTGGTGACTGCGGTGACCAGCGGAGATACAATAATTCACCCTCTTGTTCAAAAATCGAGTCATGGATGATGCGACCTGTGTTAACAGAGGCCGTGACGTCTTGGAACACTACAGCATCATTGGGGAACAAACATTGTACCGTGCGACGAATCTGATGAGCCAAAATGGTTACATAGTCCTTGACAGTAACGCGACCTTGCAGAGTAACCATGGAACTCATGGAATACCTCGATATGGCTGTCCAGATTATCACCGAACATGTGCGGCTGGTCGCGGCGGAGGTTCGAGTCCTCCCTCGGTCATGGGTTGAGAAGTGTGTAAGCTTAGGGACTGATGACCTTAGCAGTTAACTCCCATAAGATTTCACACACATTTGAACATTTTATCACCGAACACCCAGCACATTTCACTCCTGGGAAGTACACTCGGCCAGGAGTTGGAGACAGTGTGAAACAGCACCTATCCGACCAAATGACATTCTTCCATTTGCTCCGTAGTCTAGATTTTTTGGCTTTGGCACCACGTTTTCCTATTATGGGAATTTGTTTCACTGAGGAGTGGTTTTGAATTTCAGCTCGCCCTGCAGTTCCCTGCTTATGGAGTTTACTTTGTGTTGTTTTGACGCTGACAAGGTCCACGAATGTGACATACAGCTGTCGTTCTCTAATTTTTCGCCACAATCGTTTTCAATGACCATCCGTCACTATCTTTCAACACACAGTTTCATCCGTGTTGTGACTTGGTGTTTTCCCCTTTCCCTGTATGCAGTATAAATCTTCGATACGGTGCCCCTCGAAATACGAAACACTTCGGCTACTTTGGTCATAGAGGCATTCATCATCCTTCGAATACACTTAGCTCCGATATAATTCTCTCACAACTACACAGAGCACCGTTCTGACCACGAATGACGTTTGCAAAGTGTTTGGGACACTGGACAGGTGCCGTTCGTAGTCAGATACAGCAGCGCAACCTGCAAGCTTGGCTGGCATCTGCATCGAAGTTCGAACATAAATTTCTCGCGCTGTTTCCGTGTTTTTGTCCAACCACTGGATTTCTGTTTATAATAGCAGCGATTCAGCGTTTAATTATCGCATTCGCAACATAGAAGTTTACGTATGAAAATGGAAGCAAGTCGCAGCAGAAGTTGCACTGTCTTCAGAAGGTGGGGATAGTCAATAGATGTTACGTTATGCCTCTACAGGCAGCGCATTCCACCCACTGCGCTGTACGGATAATAGGTGTGGTCTACGGCAGCTCAAAAACACTTGATTAAAGTCGCAATTGTAGCAAAACAAGATGTCGCCCGCCATTGCGACACTGACCGACACACACCTATCGCCCATATAGCGACCTTTTTTAAAAATCATTAATGAGTCACTAAATATAACTACTTTAGGGCACGCTGCCTCGCTCGCGTGGACCGTTCGGTCTACAAACAATTTTTTTTATTTAAAAAAAAATTTAATTCCTCTATTTAACCCACGCAGCGATTGAATTTAAAAAAAAAACACTTTTTATTTCTCATCGAGAAGTCAAATGCCAAGTTTCATAGGTGTTGCCTTAGAAATCTTTAATAGTTTTTTAAAAACGATCTATTTTCCAAAAATCTTCCACCAACTACTTCATCCACTTTCAGAGGTTGAATTACCAAAAATTCTGGAACATATTTTTTTTCTGACCAAGATATCGCTTACCAGTTTTCTGAGTTCTAGCTTCCAAATTGCCTTAATAGCGACATATTTTCAAAACTCCTTTCATCCCCAATTTCTATACCTACGTGGATATTCTGCAAATCACATTTAAGTGCGTGGCAGAGGGTTTATCCAACCACCTTCACAATTCTCTATTTTTCCGATCTCGTATAGCGCGCGGAAAGAACGAACTCCTATATCTTTCCGTAGGAGCTCTGATTTCCCTTAATGGGTGGAATTTCGCAAAATCCCTCCGTAAACGATGCCTACAATATAATATCAACACCATCTCTAAATTTCAAATTTCTATCCTTAGCAGTTTGGGATGGGCGATAATGAATCAGTGAAACGTTCAGGACTTCTTCTTTTGCTACTGCCTTGTCCCGAAGGTTTCGCAGGTTCGGCAGGGTTAGAATCGGATTTGGCATGGTTAATTTGAGGGGGTGGCCTGATGCCCTTATTGCCACCACTTCATTCCCGCGTGACGGAATCGGTGTACCCCATCTGTCTGCGTCTAGTGTAAATCATGAAATAGTGAGCCGGCCAGGGTGGCCGAGCGGTTCTAGGCACTACAGTCTGGAACCGCGTGACCGCTACGGTCGCAGGTTCGAATCGTGCCTCCAGCATGGATGTGTGTGATGTCCTTAGGTTAGTTAGGTTTAAGTAGTTCTAAGTTCTAGGGGACTGATGACCTTAGAAGTTAAGTCCCATACTGCTCAGAGCCATTTGAACCATTTTGATGAAATAGTGCGAAAGCGTTGCAAGTGTCTGCGAGTCGTGTAACTGAGGCAGGACGTGGAGATCAGCTCGATATTCACCTAGTGGGATGTGGAAAACGGCCTAAAAACCACATCCAGGCTGGCCAGCACACTGGCCCTTCGTTGTTGAACCGCCTAGCGGATTCGATCCGGGTTCAGCGAGTCCGAGTCCAGAAAGCAGAATGTTAGCGCTCTCGGCTAACCTCGCAGGTGAGAAATATTCAGGACATTTCCCTTTATATATAGAGAAGAGATCAAGTCACTCCAAGGAATAGCACATTCGTTAGGTATACATTACCATGATTCTTCATGTAAAAAGTTTATCTTCACACTCGGGTGACAACTCATAACATGCCACAGTACGGATGCAAAGAAAAGAAATCATACCACTTCATTATTCCTCCAGTTTTCAAAAACTACGTTCTAAACTCATGAAATTGAATTATAAACATGATAAGGGCCATATCGCAGATCTGTATCAATAAACTAGATAGCTTAGCCGATAATCACATGACAGTACGTTGACGAAATATGGTACGACTGTTGTGATTTTAATTGAATGGACGCTCTGGAAGCATTCCCTCAGGAAGACCTGAGATCATATAGGATGTTCATAGAGTAGTTGGTGAAACGAGATCCAGTTGTATTTTTGTTTATTCTTCACACTGAGTTTTATTTACTACATAACTTCTGATAAGGACCATATAAAGTGTATTGGTTGCTATTATAAAGAATAATCTAAGAAAACTAGCAATTGGTTTGTTTTTCCGGTAATACTGACTTTTGAAAACTGTAACGTTCACTACCGGAGTTACGAATGTTAACTTTTTCGCACTCGCTGCGTTCAGTGTTGGGTTTTCGTGCCGTGATAGGCTATCAGTTTCACGTCACGGAAGCACCATTTCCGCAGTAACTGCGCTGTAATGGTTGCGCCACTTTGTGATTTTGTCACGTCAGATCGATGAATGTCATTAACGATGTCCAGAAACTTCAAAACTTTTCGGTAGAAAACAGCAGAAGGAAGCACGGTAACCGAGCACTCTGAATCATCGTTGGACCCACGGGTATTTTCCAACTGTTGAAATCCAAGTTTTCCCTATTGTCAGCTAGAAAAACTACAACTACTGAGGGCTTACACTTTAATAATCATTCTGAAATTTTCTTCCGCCTTTTTCTTTGCTTTATCGGCATACTAGTGTTGATAAACTGGATCCATACGTAACTTACTGACAGATGCAAATATCCTTGTTAGTATTATATTTTAATACTTCATACTCACCTTGGGTACTGTATTTATTAGCTTGTCTCTATACACTCAACAACACAAAATTTCTCCATGGAAATACCGTCCAGACTTGAAGTTTTATTCAGCGGCGACTCCAGTAAAATACAACCTGTCCGTTTTCCGGTATACAAATAAGAGAAACTATTTTTTAATGTCACAAAATGGTCCAGTCCTCATTGTAGATCTATATCCAAGAAGCCACAAAAGTTTGCTGGAAAAATTATACTCTGACTTATGACTGACGACAGTACACTAAAGCTATCACATTTCCGAGCCTGCTGATTTTTTTCAAACATATTCTCTTCACTTGCGGTTTTCAGAGTGTTGTTCGCAGACTGAAATGCATCACGGAACTGTAAAAACCTCTTCAACTAACGTTTAGTTTCCTCAGTAGCTTTGTCTCCTTCCCCGCCCTCACCCCATACTGCAGTACTACTGTCTCCTAAATTCATTAGGATTTTTTCTCTCTCCATACTGAAACCCGTCTGTCAGAAAACGTCTGTCATATCATTTACCATTAGACAAGTTACAAGTCGCCGGTGAGGTGCCAAGACTCTCTAAGCACTGTTTTCGTTTACTATCGGAATCACGGCCTTTGGCTGCATAGCGGTAACATGAATGTGCGCGGTACTTTGGAGCGGTACGTTAATGACCAATCCGGACACACGGCGTTTTGAGATTTGAATCAGTGTCGCGTGCCCATGGAGACGGAGAGACAAAGCACACTCTTGTTTCTACTGACGGCTTAGATAGTCACATCACGTGGATTTTCATGGTTCTATTGGTTCAGATATTATCGTGAGGATATTCCTTGCGCATTTCGGCGTGAAATTTCATTTGCTTGGTTTTTCAGGTTTATAACTGTTTCTTCTTTGTGATCAACTTGGATTCTGTAGTGTGGCGTAATTTAGTGTGACGTCTATGTTGTCAGCACGTCTCTTCTACCGTGTTTACAGTTTCTCCAATGTACGCCTCACTGCAATGGCAGGTATTTGGTATCCCCTAGTTGACGAAGGCCTAGATTATCCTTTACTTTAACTGGTAGTTTCGAGGTATTAGACGTGGGTGAAACAGGCATTTGACGTTGTGTAGCTTCAACATTCTGCCGACTTTCCTGTGGGTATTGCCGACGAATTCACTCTATTGATTTGTACTGCTCCCTTTCTTCGTGTTGTTTCGGCAAAACGCGTCTAAATCCACGCTTTTTCTGCTCGCTTTTGAACCCATTTCTTCGGAATGCTGTCTTCAGATGCCTCAGCCTAATTGGAAGGCTGTTTTGGTCACAGGAGGATCGCTTCGTATGAGTAATTGTGCATAATACGCCTTTACGCCGGGAATTTCGGAGGCACGTAGAGGCAGAGTAGTGTGCGTAGAATGTTTCAGCTTGCCACCCGGTTTCCGTTTACCCAGGACGCCAAGAAACGAGAGGATCATCCTGTTCCACCCTAATGGCACATGGCATGCTGGGGTGGAGCGAATTGAGATGATGGATAAATGCACCTAAGCCTGTCACGCCCATGTGGCCAAACGGTGTATGCATTATCCACGTAACGGTAGAAACAAGTTGGTCTTAGTCGGCTTTGTTCTACCGATTTCTCGAAATTTTTCGTGAACAAATTCGCCACAATTAGCGAAAGCGGACAGCCTACGGCGACGCTGCCCATCTGCTCATAACAATTTCCACCACACAGGAAACAGTATAATATAACAACCTGCCGTGGCTGCTGTGGATGAGCAGTTTTAGGCGCTACCGTCCGGAACCGCGCTGCTGCTACGGTCGCAGGTTCGAATCTTGCCTCAGGCATGGATGTGTGTGATGTCCTTAGGTTAGTTAGGTTTAAGTAGTTCTAAGTTCTAGGGGACTGATGACCACAGCAGTTGAGTCCCATAGTGCTCAGAGCCATTTGAACCATCTGTAGCGCCTAGAACCGCTCGTCCACTTCGGCCGGCAGAAAAAAAGATTATGATTTCCTGCCGATGTGGACGAGTGGTTCTAGGCGCTTCAGTCCGGAGCCGCGTGACTGCTACGGTCGCAGGTTAGAATTCTGCCTCGGGTATGGATGTGTGTGATGTCCTTAGGCTAGTTTCGTTTAAGTAGTTCTAGGTTCTAGGGGACTGATGACCTCAGACGTTAAGTCCCATAGAGCTCAGAGCCATTTGAACCATTTCAAAATTATGATTCTGTCCATTTCTCGAGCTTACGTTCGCCTAGCGATCTAGTGACGTCTGATGGACTACCTCCAACACGCATCTTGCTGCTGTGATTCATTATCGTAATAAAAATAAGCCGCTTTATTACGATATTTTTTGCTTGACGGCATTTAATTCTTGACTGTCTTCATTTTGTCGTTTGCGTATTGCAATCATGTATTTAACCAGTTTAAATCTGGTAACGTTTTTATCTGTTATTTTAAAATATGAACAGGGATTGAACTGCTCCTTTGCAACCCACTTGGTAAATCATTAACGCCTCTCTTAAATAAATGCAACAGTGTACCGCGTTTGGTCAAGTAGTAATTTTTTGGCGTGCAACATTTTCGTCTTTGTACTAAATGTTTGTATACCCATATATACCGGTACTGTATGAGAACTCGAACTGTAAACTTGTTCAAATACATTAGGGGTCTGTGCGGTGGCAGTATTTATTTAATGCTATTTAATCCAGTCTTTCATGAAATATTCAAATATTAAGCACAGCCATATCTCATTTTTGTGGCTAGTTCGTAATTTCTTGCGCATCCGATGTATTTTTGCCGCACGATTCAAATGTCACGTGATTGTTTGAACAAGCACGATACTGCATCTAATGCTGCAGCGTATAAGAAAATCTCGAGCCTGTTTGAACGCAAGTATCGTTTGCCCAACCCTGGCTGTACCTTATGGGATGGTACGGGTGCAGCTGCTGCTGATGCAGAACACGAAAGACACATTGGTGGCACATTCAGTGTCCTTTACCTGCCATCTTTCTGGTAATCATCGTAGCGTCCTCTACCATGCGTGGAGTACAGCCTCTTCAAACTCGAGTGTGCGTTGCCGCCATGGAGCACAATCGTCGCCCCTGCTGGTAGTGAAGGTACCCGTCTCCGAGACCCGCTGGTACACCATAGCAAAGAGGAAATGCGAAGGTGTCTGGCGATGTGGGGGAAACGCTCCGCTTCCAACTGAAGAGTAGCCCTCCCATTGCTTCGAGCTTCGCCGTACATGACAACATGTCGGCATCTTCCGTAAACGTGTAGTTCACTATGCTCGACAGCAGCACAATAAAAATGAAATGTACGTATAGATTGCATGTTGTGCGGTAGTGAATGGTTACTACTGTACAATAGCACATTATGAAAAAAGACTACAAGCACAACAGCAAGTACAGTCTTCTCTGGGCAGATAAGAAACTCTACTGAAAGGCATTTAAACAGACCTGTAGTGGGTAAGGGACATCAGGTGATCGGTGAATGACGTACGTAAGACATTAGTTAATGGGGCCGAAAATGCAGGAGATCTGAACATGTGCAGAGCTCCACCGGCAGACTTTCAGAGGTTGTTCCGGGATACATTCGGAGAAATTTGGAACATTGGACCCACGGTTTGCCGCGCCTCAGGATCCACCGACAAACTTTCATAGGTTGTTCAAATGGTTGAAATGGCTCTGAGCACTATGGGACTTAACGTCTGAGGTCATCAGTCTCCTAGAACTTAGAACTACTTAAACCTAACTAACCTAAGGACATCACACACATCCATGCCCAGGCACAATTCGAACCTGTGACCGTAGCGGTCTCGCGGTTCCACACTGAAGCGTCTAGAACCGCTCGGCCAGGCAGAGGTTGTTCAGGGATACATTATACAGGGTGACACACGGGAGGCTGTCGGTTTTGAACTGTGTAGTATGAGGGCGCGGTGGTGGGAGGTGGTCGTGGTGGGGATAGTTCTGATCCACACAAGACGCCATTTCATTTACTCAGTCACTATGGAGCAGTGGGACTAGCAACGCCGAGTGTTTGTCTATGACAGTTTTGTGAAAAATTGTGAGTCTGTTATTGCTACGCAGCGATTGTTTCGTGCGCGGTTTAATGTTAGTCGACATGGAGCTGTTCCTCAGATGGGTGGAAAACTTCAGATCGACTGTAAACGTACTGGATAAGAAGCATCCTGGCCCGAGACGCAGAGTAACGACACCAGAAAATGTTGAAAGGATAAGGCAAGCGGCTGTCAGAAGCCCAGGACGGTCAGTTAGACGTCATGCTATTGAGTTAGGAATCAATCGTGAATCAGTTGGACGAATTTTGCTTAAGAATTAAAATTCCATCCCTACAAAATGCTCATTGTCCAACAACTTAAGGAAACTGATTTTGCTGTACCAGAAGACTTCGCTTACAGAATGCAAGTGATTTTGGGATCGATTGAAAATGAAATTTTACTGATGAGCGATGAAGCTCATTTTCATTTAAACGGGACCGTGAATAAGCAAAACCTACGTTACTGGGCTCCAGAGCAACCACATCTTATCCATCAGCGTCTTCTACACTCATAAAAGTAAGTCTGGTGTGCTCTTGCTTCAGTTGACATTATTAGACCTTATTTTTTTGAAGAGAACGGAACCACAGTCACTGTTAATTCGGTTCGTTACATTCGTATGCTTGAAACATTCTTGAAACCAGAACTAAGAAGACGACGAATCCCTTTAAAACGCGTCGGTTCCAGCAGAATGGGGCAACATCGCCCACCGCAAACACTTCAATGACAGTTCTCAGACGCATGTTTCCTGGCCGGATTATCTCACGTTTTGGCAATGATCCTTGGCCTCCCAGGTCTCCCGACTTGCCAGTATGTGACTTTTTTATGTGGGGGAACCTTAAGAACTGTGTCTATAACCACAAACCACGAAATTTGGACGAATTGAAGAATGCAATCATTCAAGAAATTGCTAGCATCCCTGCAGAGATTTTAGTCCGTGTGATGGAGGATTTTGAGAAGAGACTTGAGTCCTGCATTCGAAACGATGGACATCACCATGACGACATTATTTTTCACAAATAACTTTGTTAACTAAAATGGCAAATAATGAGCTTTGATTTTGTGTAAATAAACATGCATTAATTTTAGAGTTGGCTGAGTTTTATTTCATTAAAAACCGTCAGTCTCCGTGTGACACCCTGTATTTCGGTACGGGGCCACAGTTTCCTGCAGCTCGTTAGAGATTAGTAATGTTATTGATTTATTCGGTTTGTACCGGAATCATCCTTCTTTCTGTGAAAATGCCTTCACAACAGTGAAGAAGCCTGTAATACGCAATAACCAAAGGGTACAACATGACACACGGAGTAATGCAACAACCCAAATTGCTGTGATGTGGCTGCCGTCGGTGCGGAAACAGCTGTGCATAGAGTCATTACGTCGCTCTTGAATTGCAACCCATACACGAGATGCTTATTGGCCACTTTCTCATCAGGAAACCGAATCAGAGTATTGCTGTGCATCACTGATAACGCACAACTAAAACTGCCATAAAACAAAACTCTAGACAGAACCGAGCAATAGCGAATGCAAACTTGAAGGCTATGAGATAAAGAGGCATTACTCCCCATGGACTACCATCTTAACGTTGGAGGGGGGGGGGGGGGTAGATTGGTCAGTAGGTGAGAGCCCAGACAAAAAGTAGTCCCCCTAGGGGCTCCCTTCTGTGGGGGGGGGGGGGGGGTAATGTGATGTGGGTGGCAACCATATGGGCCCTTAGCTACGTCTCACATTTCTGCCACTTTCTTCTGTCAGATTTCTATTGTTTCTTTTCTATTGACCTTCCCTGGCCAACTCTTGTTTCTTCGACCCCAAAGGTGTTATTTTTCGATGCGTGAGGATATCTTTCATTTTCAATTTCTGACTCTAACATCTGAGGCGGCGGAGAAGATGGACTTCGTTATGGCATCGACGACGGAAGAAGGATACTGTAACGTCTGTTGTCAGAGACGGGCTTACATCGAGATCAAATGCAGAAGCGATGGAGGAGATGAAGAAGAAAATATGAAACGGAATAGGAAGAAGGAAGGGACGTCAAGAACTGGAACAGGGAATGTGCTCACACTATTTACAGGCTGGCAAACTGGAAAATGCCAAACAAGAAACGATGAGGAATAGACTGAATATACACGACTGTCCATTAAAATTGCTGCACCAAGAAGAAATGAGGATGATAAACGGGTATTCATTGGGCAAATATATTATACTAGGTATTTGTGAAGTGATATGGGGGATTAAGGGAGAATTGGATACTCAGGCAGGGAGAAGAGGGGCAGATGTGTTGTTGCAATTATGATGTGGAACACATATTGAAAATTGAATAGAAATTTGAAAGACTGATGATGATGAGACGAAGGATGTCGTTGTAACACAAATATACGTGCCAACAAGTAAACACACTGATGAGGAAGTAGAGGAATATTATGAAAAGACTCAAGAAATACTGGATAAAGAAAAAAATAAATGCCTGCATTATCTGATGAGGGGTTTGATTGCAATGGTAGCAGAGGGAAAAGAAGAGGGTGTGGTTGGAAGACTTGGATTGGAAACGAGAAAGATAGGGGTGAAAGACTAGTTAATTTCTGCAGAGAAAATTCTCTTGTGACTGGAAACACATTGTTTGAACATCACAGAAGACGAAGATATATCTAGGTTGAACAATGACAGATATAACTGGTTATATCATAACTCACAATATATGTAAAATCTGCCTAAAGAATGCCAGGGCATACTCTGGAGCAGGCACAGATTCGGACCAGGAATTGGTAGTGACGGACTTTCAGTTAAGGTTGAAGTGAGTGAAAAAAAAAGAAATTTGACGTACAGACTAAAAAAGAAGTTGAGGATCATGAGCTGGAAAAAAAAACATTTACGCCAAAATGAGATAGTGGGCTCAATGAAGAGAGTACAGACGAGAAACGAAAGAGGATGAGATAAACCCTTAAGGAATCTGCAGAAGCAGTTATAGGAGTGAGGAAATTCGAAAGAATAAGGAAAGAATGGGTAATAAGGCAATGCTGTGTAAGATAGAAAAAATCGGAAACGGATGACAGTAGGAACTGCGAAAGGAAAAAGAATGTGCAGAAATATGCATAATGAATTACAGAGAGAAACAGAACAGGAAAGCAAAACATGGATGAAAAAGAGATGTAAAGAAATAGAGAAACTAGAAAAAAGGAAAAAATACGAAATGATGTATAGATTAGCTGCTGACCTAGTATTTTAAGCAAATAAAAGCAGGACAGCTATGAGAATAGAAAGAAGTGATGTTACTATGGTTCATCAACCGGAAGAAGTTTTGGGAAGGTAGCAAGAATATGTAGACTGCCTATATCAGGTTGATCAAAAAGCAGAAGATACTGAGGAGAGGAAACGAGAGTTATAGAAGAAGCAAAGGATGCTGCATCTTGGAAGGAGAAGTAGAAAGGGGTTTAAGAGACATGAAGAATCATAAAGCAGGCGGAACTGATAGACTGCCACAGAGTTGTTTATGAGCCTTGGCAATAGTGGAGTCAAAGAGTTAACATATCTATGTAATAAGGTATATCAACAAGCCGAATGACCGGATGACTTTCTCTTGGCAGTAATGATACCGATTGAGAAGCAAAGGAAGGCCAAGAAATGTGAGGATTTTTAACCATAAGTTTGATTTCTCATACAGTAAAAGTTTTACTAAGTGTGATAAATAGAAGACTTCACAGAAAACTGCAATAAAGTATTGCAGGGGAATAGTATGGATTTAGAAGCTGGAATGGTGCAAGAGGTGCAACTGGATTGCTGAGAATTATAGGTAGAGATAAGTTGAAACAAATAGAGGTTTATACTGTTTTCATTGACATAGAGGAGGCCTTTGATAGAATACAGTGGAATAAAATAATGGACATTCTAAGGAAGATTGGTGTCGACTGGAGGGACAGAAGGCTGATTAAAAACCTATACCTACAACAGAAAATACGAGTACAGATTAGAAATGTGGCGACAGAGGAAAGCATAATTGTAAATGGAATGAGACAAGGCTACTGTCTCTCCCTCATTCTGTTTATCATGTATTTGGAGCATATTATTCAGAAATGTTGGAAAGAAAATAGAGGAGTCCGGGTAGGATAGAGAGTATCCGATTTGCTGATGATATGGTGTTACTGGCAGAGAGCGGAAAAAACTATGAGTGGGATGTTTAAAGAATTTAGAAAGACCATTGAGGAATTCGGAATGAGAATTAAGAAGAAAAAGACAAAACTTATAGCTATAAGTGCTAGAAAAAAAGAAGAACTATAAAATTATGACAGGAAGATATAGAACAAGAAGTGCTTCAAAATATTCGGGAAGCATTATTACGGACGACATGAGATATAATGAGGAGGTACGAACACGTATAGCAACTGCCAAGAAGTCATTTCATAAGAATAGGAGGCTTCTATGTGGGTGCGTAGAGAGCTACCTGAGAAAGAGGCTGGCTAAGTGCTTCATAGGAAGCGTAGCGTTATACGGAAGTGAGACATGGACACTGAGGAAAGAGCATTATTGATGGTAAGTTATTATGGGGCCAAACTGCTGAGGTCATCTGTCCCTAGACTAAAACACTACTTAATCTAATTTAAACTAACTTACGCTAAGGACAACACACACTCACACACACACACACACATCCATGCCAGAGGGAGAACTCGAACCTCCGACGGGAGGAGCCGCGCGAATCGTTGCAAGGCGCCTATGACCGCGCGGCAACTCCGCGCGGCTCCGGAAAGAGGAAGGAAGAACAATAGAAGACTTTGAAATGTGCATTTTTAGGATGATGGAAGGGATAAAATGGGTAGGTAAAATGAGAAGTGAGGAAGTGTTGAGAAGA